>NC_064622.1:191252302-191887927 GCF_023898315.1 Schistocerca nitens
TTTCTGTTCGAGCGGCTGCTCATAAGCCCACGCCCGTAAATGCAAAATGACGCCTCGTTTGGTGTAAGGAGCGTAAACGATGGACGACTGAACAGTGGAAAAACGCTGCTTGGAGTAACGAATCACGGTACACAATGTGGCGATCTGATGGCAGGGTATGGGTATAGTGAATGCCCGGTGGACGTCATCTGCCGGCGTGTGTAGTGTCGCAGTAAAATTCGGAGGCGGTGGTGTTAGTGGCACTATCACAGCATAGGCCTACGTTGATGTTTTAAGCACCTTCTTTCTTCCCACTGCTGAAGAGCAATTCGAAGATGGCGACAGCATCTTTCAACACGATCAATCACCTGTTCATAATTCACGGCCTATGGCGGAGTGGTTATACGACAATAACATCCTTGTAATGGACATGAATCCTATAGAACACCTATGGAATGTTTTCGAGCGCCGACTTCGTGCCAGACCTCACCGACCGACATCGATACCTTTCCTCAGTGCAGCACTCCGTGAAGAATGGGCTGCCATTACCCAAGAAACCTTCCAGCACCTGACTGAACGTATGCCTGCGAGAGTGGAAGCTGTCATCGAGGCTAAGGGTGGGCCAACACAATATTGAATTCCATCATTACCGATGGAGGGTGCCACGAACTTGTAAGTCATTATCAGAAAGGTGTCTGGATACTTTTGATCACATAGTGTAATTGTTAATGTGGGAACTCAGTCAAGTGATGATGAACTAGAACAGCCCAGGACGGACGAAAATGTTACTGACAGCGCAAGTGAAACGGATAGACTTGAGTGAATCTTTGTTATTTGTTTAGGGACTGAATGTACATGCTCCCAGCGAAATTAAAAGTAAAGAAGTCGTTGGTAGTGTGTTCAATATTTCGTCGATTTTACCTCCATGTGCCTAAACTAGATTTCATTTTAATTTAATTTGGCCATTGTGTTCGTCGTTGCTTTACAATTATTGAAGTACTGGAATTTGAAATCCTTATTTGCTACAACTAATAAATTGAAACTTCCAGAATGAGATTTTCATTCTGTGGAGGAGTGTGCGCTGATAAGATAATTCCTGGCCGATTAAAACTGTGTGCCGGACCGAGACTCGACCTGGGATCTATCTCTTTTGTGAGCAAATGCTCTACTGTCTGCCGTGCGGGATTAGCCGAGCGGTCTTGGGCACTGCAGTCATGGACTGTGCGGCTAATTCCGGCGGAGGTTCGAATCCTCCCTCGCGCATGGGTGTGTGTGTTTGTCCTTAGGATAATTTAGGTTAAGTACTGTGTAAGCTTAGGGACTGATGACCTTAGCAGCTAAGTCCCATAAGATTTCACACACATTTGACCTTTTTTTTTTTTTTTTTTTTTTTTTTTTTTTTTTTTTTTTTTTTTTTTTGCTCTATCGTCTGAGCTACCCAACCACGACTGAGGCTCCGTTCTCACAGCTTCTTCTACTAATAAATTAGCAGGCAGATAACATTTCAATGTTTACGTGAATGAAACGAAACGAGTAAGGAAAAAATATTCTTAGTACCAGTAAATGAAATTTAAGTACCTTCAACAACAAATTTCTTATGTACAGTAGCTACTATGACAGCAAAGAGTATCTTCAGTGAGCATACCAAATTTAAACCAAATACGAGGGTGTATAACATATCTATGATCTCGAACTCCGTATGTGAAAATACGTCTGCTGTTGTGTACGACACGACACACTGTCGTCTGCTACCTACGACAGGATGGCTACGCCAGAAAACTGTCGGTACCGACAGATACCATTCAACAGCGAACGTAAAGTTTCACGTATCGCAGCTCTTTTGAAAGTGAGCAGACAATACTCGAAGAGTCTTAACCAGGATCAAAACTGTGCATCGCCCTTTTTTTATACTGTCTTCAGCAAATTCTGGTGATACATTCGGAGGCCGATCATAAATTCTGCGATCTTTAGCAAGAGAGCCAGAAATACATTCAAAACATTTTCTAGATTGTAAGTGAAAACTCTCCGAAAAAACGAAAAAATTTCCTCCGTACTGATGCAGTAAAAAAGGTGACATACCGAAACATAAATCACTAACGATTACAAGATAAAAGTAATCACAGCGTTCATACAACTGTCTGATTTGAGGAAATCTAGTTTCATTGTCAACTAAGCTTCGTACGGTGCAATCAGTTCTTGAGCAAAAATCAGTCTCGCGATCTTCTACATGTTCCAATGTAAATGAGAATGAATCGTCGGTGGGAATCGCACATGGCCAGTAGCAATATGTTTTTGCTTTTAACAAAGCGACCACAGCCAACTTCCTTCATGACATGTACATGTTTGCCACTAGTAGCCACCACATTAAATAAATAAATTGGCTGCCTTTTTTAGTGAACCTTCAACTAATCCTCTACCGAGAAATATTGGCAACCAGGATTTGATTTTAAATTACCTGTTTTCGATTTTTTTATTTAGTAAGAAAAGTAAAAAAGAGGCAGCCAGTTTATTAGACTCCATGACGGAACCGAAACACGTCGGCAGATCAAAGCGGGGCAGTGCGAAAGCAAAGGAACCGCTTCTCCACCCAACAGGGCCGCGAAGCACAATCCGTGTGAATGCTTGGTCCGTTGCAGAGAAGTGCTTGTCGTTGGCTCGTGTGAAACGGCCCTGAAGCCTGATCTGAGAGTGGTGGTTGCTTAAAAAGTTGTAGTATCCGCTGATGCAGAGGCTTATGAGAGACTGGAGGATGTAAAACTGTGATCTGTGAATGATGCTCTGTTATCCGAGTAGACTTCCACATACGATGTGTGTAAGTAATGTAATGAGACTGATGACACTGATTTTTTATCTACGGAAGTTTTTTTTCAGACAACAACGTTGTCCTCTAGAAATCATGGCTGGGCGGTTAAGAACATACGTAGAAGAGTATCTAGCAGACTACCAGTGTGGTTTCAGAACTAATAGAACCACTACAGATCAGATTTTCACTACTAGACAGATCCTCCTGGAAAAATGTTATAACATCGATGTCCACCAGATGTTCACTGATTCCAAACAACCTTGTGATAGTATCAGAAGGTATCAACTTTGGAAGGCATTGCAAGAGGCAGGAGTCCCTAATAAACTGATAAGATTGGTTCAAATGAATTGAGAAGAACAATACGTAAAGTAAAGCACGAGGACACTTTATCAAAGGCATATGAAGTTAATCAAGGACTGTGACAGGCTGATGTGCTCTCCACTATTCTGTTTAATGTCGCCTTGGAGATTGTAATGCGAAAGACACAAAGCAACAACCCTGGGGGAACACTGTTTGATAGAGTGACTCAGGAGCTTGCATGTGCAGATGATATTGATTTGTTATCCAGGAGGACACAGGACCTGGAAGAAAAACTTCAAAAAGTAGAAAGATACGGTTCGAAGATGGGGCTGTCCATTAACCAGTCAAAGACCAAGTATATGTTAACATCTAGGAAAAGATGTAGTGAAGGAGAAAGAAGCTTTGAACGGAAAAGAATATGAACGATGTGAGAGCTGTAAATATCTTGGGTCACTGGTAACTGAGAATAACGATATGAGAGAAGAAATACATGCAAGGATTGCAGTTGGTAACAGGAGCACCTTGGCATTGGTTAAAGTGTTTAAAGCAAGGAGCCCTAGTGGGAATCTGAAGCTGACTGTGTATCGTACAGTAGTTAGATCTGTAGTGATGTTTGGACCATGGACTATGACAAAATGATGAGGAGTTGTTGCTGAAATGGGAATGGAAGATATTTAGGAAGCTCTATGGGCCAGTGAATGATAGGGGTTTTTGGAAGTCAGAGAGTTGTACAACAAACATCGTGACAGAAATAAATAGACTACGGTCGTGGGGACATGTAGAAAGAATGGTGGAGAACAGCACAGTCAAGAAATTTTTCAAAGGAAAACCCGGTGGACGTCGTATGAGGGGCAGACCAAGGACCAGATGGCTAGACAACGTGGAGGAGGATTTGAGAAGGATGAGAGTTAGAAGATAGAGAGCCAAATCAGCCAGCAGAGAAGAGTGGGCGGAGACTGTCCGGGAAGCCAAGGGCTGTAGCGCCAAGGAATAATTTGAAGTAACGTTATCATCTTCGAAGTAGTTCCCTTCGGCAGCTATACACCGGCGGAGTTGTTCCCAGTATTGGTAGTAGCGCTGAAAATCTTCAACTGGTTGGGGCTTTAACATGTCGGCCACATTCTTTCGAATGTTCTCGAGAGTCACAAAATGGCGGCTTTTTAAGACATATTTTAGTTTCATGAAAAAGAAAAAAAGTCACAATGGCTCAGATCAGGTGAACCGGGCGGCTGTGGAGCAACAGGAATGAATGCACTTGGAGGTCAAAAATTCCGTGATGGAAGTGGCCGTGTGAAATGGCATGTTGTCATCAAGCAGCATCCACTTGTCTGCAGTGTCCGCTCTCACTTCATTCTCCCTTTTCCTGAGCCTTTAAGGACATATTTGTGAAACATTTGGTTGAAAATTTGTTCTGGAGGAACAAATTCTTTAGTGACAATATGCCTACTGTCAAAAAAATCAACATTGTTTTGGTCTTTGATTTGTTCATTCAGGCTTCCTTAGGTCGAGGAGATGTCTCAGTATGCCGTTTCTCACTTTGTCGCTTTGTCTCAGGATTGTACTCAAAACTCCCGGATTCAACATCTGTGATCACAGGACTGAAACATTCGTGGTCATTGACAGTCCGTTTGTAGTTGAGTGGTTGACCTCTTACCTGCTCCATCAACCACTGTAGTTTGTTTTACTCTAGTCAACTATTTGCTCTGCTCCTTTTAAGTGTCCTCTATTCTGTGTTATTGCGGTGTTCATTTTAGCTCTGTACCCCTTGGTGTTCCCTCTCTGTGGATGCAGAGGTTACGCTTTTACTGTATAGGCCTTTTACAAGTATGTCTGTTTGGAACAGGGGACTGATGACCTCGATGTTTAGCCCCTATCAAACCCCAAAACCAGCCAACCAACCAACCACTGACAGTCCTCTCAACACGATCACCGCACATGTTTCTTCGATTGTCCTGTTCAGTTGTGAAGGTTTTCGGCAACCCCTCAGCACAAATCACTCGCATGTGCAAAACTTCGGACATGGTGTTCGGTGCAAGTGTTTAACAGTCACCCGTCATTCTTATTGTTAAACGTCGGTCTGATTTCACAAGAGCAAGCACACCTTCTACGTTTTTGTCTGTTTTTGAGGTTGAAGGTATTCCTGAGCGAGGTTCTAATTTAAAGTGTCCTCGGCCGTGCAAAACTGATTTGTGCCAGCGAAAAGCCTGTGCTCTTGATTAGGAATGCTCCCGATAGGCCGGTTTCAACTTTTCAAAGATCACACTCACAAATTTCCTTTAATACAAAACTTGATAGCATAATGTTGCTCTAAACTCCGTTGTTCCGTTTTCGTAACACACAAGAAAAATACTATTTCACTGACGGCCCTGTACGGAACTGAAACTCGGATTGAGCATCTGGAAGGGATGAACACACCGGTCTACACAACTAAAACAACGCAGCGTCGCCAGATCGTTCTCAGTGTCATCATTCTCATGACTCTTGTCACACATCTTGTAAGTCCAGGGGTAATCAAATCATTACAAGACGTATATGCTTTTCGGAATCGTGTTTTACACAGTTGCCTTATTAGGGATGTAAAAGCAGTACTGATTAATGTAGAATGGCGTTATTCGGAGTGTGGAACAGCTTGCAGTTTCGTCTTTAGCGGTGGTGGCGACGCATGGGAGCAGAGCAAATGGCTGCAATTGATTAGGAACCGAGGACTCGGCGGGCCCACTCTGGTCCACTGTGTGCCGGAGAGTACCGAAGCACACACACCCACACACACACACACACACACACACACACACACATACACACGCGCGCGCGCGCGCGCCGCCAGAGGCGCACTGTTTGATGACGTCAGCTGCAGCGGCGGTGGCTGTGACGCGACAAAGCCGGCGGTGATTTGTTCTGCGGCTGTGTGCGGGGGCGTGGTCAGCCGGCTCTGTTTGAAGTCCCGCGCCCGCCCCGGGGCAGTGTGGACAGGGGCCGCGCATCGGATGGAGCTGCCGATAGCACGCGCGTGCCGGCGCCGGCGACGCCCTCGAGGACGCGCCGCTGAAAGGAAACCAGAGAGGGGCGGGCCTCAAGACCGCCGCAGCTGCTGTAGGGGGCGTCGTATCGCCAGACGCATGTCACTGCGCGGCCGCCGCGACAGTTTCTTTTGTCGTGGCAGCTTAATTTCAACACTTCAGGTTGCTCCTATTCGAAGACTATTCCTAAAAATATATTTTACGCGATTCCTAAAGAGCTATGAGGGGCAGTCAAATGCAAATGGAACACTCGCCGCAACGGGACCATGGAATGGTTCCGTTCAAAAATAATCACCACACACATTAAGACACTTATCCCACTGGAAGACGGGACGATCAATTCCTGTTTCGTCGAACGCGGTCGGCCGCTGAGGGATCGACTAACGCACCCACTCTTCCACTTCCTCGTTCGACTGCAACGCCTGTCGTTCTTCAGGACGCCAAAACTGTCCGCCCCCGGTAGCTGCATGGTCAGCGCTACAGAATTTCAATCCTAAGGGCGTGGGTTCGATTCCCGGCTGAGTCAGAGATTTTATCCGCTCAGGGACTGGGTGTTGTGTTGTCCTAATCATCATCATTTCAAACCCCATCGACGCGCAAGTCGCCGCAGTGGCGTCAAATGGAAATATTTCCACCCGACAAACGGTCTACCCGACGGGAGCCCTTAGTCACAAGGCGTTTACATTTTTAGGGCTCCAAAAGTGAGAAAATCACACTGTGAAAGAACTGGGCTTTACGGAGGACATTGAAACCAAGTGGCTGAAGCGTAATCTTCGTCCAGTTGGCAGCTTGTGTTGTGTACGCCTTCATATACAACGCTGAGGAGAGGTAAGCTACAGAATGGTGCGGCAATTGTCGTTATGGGAAAGCTGGACTGCAACAGAAGTGATTATTGAACAAGTTAACGCAACAAACAGAAGATGTATTTGACTTGTATTTCCTCAAACGTGCGTAGGCTCAGGATGCTACAATATATAGAGTTCACCTCATATAAATGCCGGCCGGAGTGGCCGAGCGGTTCTAGGCGCTACAGTCTGGAACCGCGCGACCGCTACGGTCGCAGGTTCGAATCCTGCCTCTGGCATGGATGTGTGTGATGTCCTTAGGTTAGTTAGGTTTAAGTAGTTCTAAGTTCTAGGGGACTGATGACCTCAGAAGTTAAGTCCCATAGTGCTCAGAGCCATTTGACCTTCATACAATAGCTACAAGGTTGATGTTGGAGTCACAGTTAGGTGGCGTCTGCGTGGCGTCTCGTAATGAAGTGGCTTCAAGTGCGTCTGGAGGTGAGTCGCTGCCACTGTCTGTCCTATACTCTCGTGGTACTCGTGGTACTGAGATGCCTGAAGGGTGGCTCAGTGATGATGCATAATTGGGTCCGCAAAACCCCGAGCGACCGCTATTGGCATCTTAACGGAAACTTGCAATTTCGTGCTGTAACGCTTATGAGATGGTATCCATACACGATACAGCCTGCTTAGCTGGGTGGTAACGTGCTTGCCTCCCACGCAGCGGGCCCGAGTTCGATTCCTGGCCGGGTTGGAGACTTTCTCCGTTCTGGGACTGAGTTTTATCTTGTCCTCATCATCATTTCATCCTCATCACCGGCACGCAAGTCGCCCAATGTGGCGTCGACATAAATAAGACTTGCACTCGGTGCGAAACTTCCCCGGATGGGGACTCCCGGCCAACAATGCCACACGCTCATTTCATTTACCACAGTGTGAGGGCGTGCATTATCGAGCAAGACGATGATTTCGTCTGACAGCCCGAGGTCAAACAGCAAAGCCAACAGTGGAAACCTCCAGTATATCCCACGCCAAAGAAATCCAAAGCTGTTCACACAAGTTCTAGTACGGTCATGAGACCTTATTCTTCCACGGCAGGGTCGCTCTGCTCGTCGACTTGCTCAAAGGTGAAACCAGAACTAATGCACAGCACTATGAAAACACTTTCCAGAAAGTCGTTCACCCAGTAGCCCACTGTTGCACCACAACCAAGTCTGGTGTAACGAGCTGTTCTACATCATTTTAGCAGAATTACGTCAAAAGAGAAGTAGCGCATGTCAGCCCAATGACCAGGCGCTTTGGAGCAAGAGAATGTATTCCAGGCACAAGAACACCCATTCAGTTCCCTGGCACTGCGCAATGCGCCAGTCTGTGTCTTTGGAAGCCAAAGTTGTGATACCTTACAGCTGCATGAGAGTGAGTGTAAGAGCTAATCAGACAGCACAATTGATACAAGTAAAGACATTGTTGGATACTCCAACTTCTGCTGTGGGAAAAAAAGCCAGCATGGCTAACATACACTGAAGCGCCAAAGAAATTGGTATTGGCATGCATGGTTCAAGTGACTCTAAGTACTATGGAACTTAACATCTGAGGTGATCAGTCCCCTTATAGGCATGCATATTCAAATATAGAGATATGTATACAGGTAGAATAAGGCGCTGCGGTCTGACGCTGATGTTAGATCGGTTACTGCTGCTGCAATGGCAGGTTATCATGATTCAAGTGAGTTTGAACGTGGTGGTGTAGTCGACGCACGAGCGATGGGACGCAGCATCTCCGAGGTAGCAATGAAGTGGGGATTTTCCAATACGACCATTTCACGACTGTACTGGGAATATTAGGAATCCGGTAGAACATCAAATTCCAACACCGCTGCGGCCGTAGAAAGATCCTGCAAGAACTAGACCAACGACGACTGAAGAGAATAGTTTAACGTGACAAAAGTGCAACCCTTCCGCAAATTCCTGCAGATTTCAATTCTGGGCCATCAACAAGTGTCAGCGTGCGAACCATTCAATGAAAAATCATCGATATGGGTTTTCGGAGTCGAAGGCCCACTCGTGTACTCTTGATGACTACAGGACACAAAGCTTTACGCCTCGCCTGGACTCGTCAACACCGACATTGGACTGTTGACGAGTGGAAACATGTTACATGGTCGGACGAGTCTCGTTTCAAATTGTGTCGAGTGGATAGACGTGCACGGGTATGGACACAACCTGATGCATCCAGGGAACCTACATTTCAGCAGGGAACTGTTCAAGCTGGAGGAGGCTCAGTAATGGTGTGGGGCGTGTGCACTTGGAGTGATATGGGACCCCTGATACGTGCAGATATGACTCTGACACGTGACATATACGTAAGCTTCCTGTCTGACCACATGCATCCATTCATGTCCATTGTGCATTCCGACGGACTTGGGTACTTGTAGCAGGACAATGCGACACCCCACACGTGATGAATTGCTACGGAGTGGTTTCAGGAACACTCGTATGAGTTTAAACACTTCGGATGGCCACCGAACTCTCCAGACATGAATATTATTTATTGAGCATATCTACGATGCCTTTGAATGTGCTGCTCAGAAGAGATCCCCACCCCCTCGTACTCTTACGGATTAATGAATAACCCTGCAGGATTCATGGTGTCAGTTGCCTCCAACACTACTTCAGACATTAGTCGAGTCATGCCACCTTACGTTGCGGCACATCAGTGTGCTTGCTGGGGCCCTGCATGATATTAGGCAGGTGTGCCAGTTTCTTTGGCTCTTTAGCGTAAATACAACGTGATTTAGGCACTCGGGCTCAGTATGCTCATTGTGCTCAGTAGTATTTAGGTATGTACAGTATTTCGAGCAAAAC
Source organism: Schistocerca nitens (assembly GCF_023898315.1). Classification (NCBI taxonomy): domain Eukaryota; kingdom Metazoa; phylum Arthropoda; class Insecta; order Orthoptera; family Acrididae; genus Schistocerca; species Schistocerca nitens. The sequence continues at coordinate 191,262,051 of NC_064622.1, forward strand.
CAATCGATAATTACTAGAAGAGGAGTGCTTGCTCTCCAAGTTGAAGCAGATAACCCCCGTTGACGACGTGAACTGCACCTCTCTGCCTGGGCTTCAGTCTGTGTGCAGTTACCTTGGAGCGTTCGTACTGACGAGTCACCTTCGGAGTGATTATTTCCTACTTCCATGGTGATCCACAAGTTCAAACCTGGGCTAGCTAGCTGCGCAGCTACACCATTGCTGTCCAACAGCGGGCTTACAATGCGTCTGTCCGTTGCCCAGAGTGAGCGGACGTCTACAATTTTGCCAGAAGTCATTCTCTTAAGGCCCGTTGTTCAGGTGTACCTTATAGGTCCAGGAGTGGCTAAGTGGACGAGGTTGGCTCTGTCATCAGTTGCTGACAATGCACTCAATTGCGTAAGTGCTCTCCACTTGTAATGGCTCCAGCGCATGCTGCCACCAGCACAAGCTACCTTCCTGGGAGACAACCACTGTCATTCACCGGCAACTACTTCATAGAGGTCAACGACCTCCAGGTATGTACTTTATGCCGAGCAACACCAGCCGATAACTACGAGAAGAGGAATGCTTGCAGTTCAAGATGAAGCAGACAGCTCCTGCAGACAGACTTAACAGCCGTTGTCTGCACCCCTCTGCCTGAGCTCTGAGCTTAAGTCTGTATACACTCAGCTTGGAGCATCCACACTGACGAGTCACCCTCTGGGTTGGTACCTCCTGTGAACTATCACCTCAGTGGTGAGCTGCACGTTTACATCGGGACTGGCTAGCTGCCAAGCTACATCATCGCTGTCCATCAGCGGGCCTACACTGCAGCTGTCTATCGCCGAGAGTGTGTGAACGCAATCGTCTACAGTCGTGCCGGAAGTCGCGCTTTGGTTCAAATAGCTCTGAGCACTATGGGACTTAACATCTGAGGTCATCAATCCCCTAGAACAGGGCTTCACAACATACGTGCTCGCGGAGCAAGCTGTGAGCAGCAAGGCCCAAGCACGGAGCAGCGCGAGCACGCTACCCCCACTACCGGACCAGAGCGGAGAGTGGGGAAAGTCACATGGGGCACACAACAGCTGCCGCCAGTCAATGTAAATCCGCGGCCACCTGCAGGGATATCACTCACGAATTATTACTGCGACAAATGAAACAAATAAAGGAGAATGTACACGTGCCACATAATTTTATTAGCTTAGTGTATGCCTCTAAATTCGCATTAATTTGTGAACTGTTACACAATAAAAGGTGTCACTGAAGTGTGGGATTCTCGGTTATCTTGTACTTTTTGCCCTTTACATTTGTGTCTATGTTCGGAGTAATTGTTCTTGTGCATTTTAGGCGCAGCGTGCAGTCTAAATTTCGATCAGACAATACGTTTCTCAGGCGCGTCTTGTTACATTTCATTGCAGAGAACAGTTGTTCACAAACATACGTGGAACCGAACATTGATATTATTGTAGCCGCCAGTTTGTGCAAACGAGGAAATCTATCCTGAGGGAAGTGTCTGTAGAATTCCAAAATGTTTTTCTTGTTCTGAAATTTCTCTGTATTCTCTGTCACACTGCAGGTCAATAATTTCTTGCTGCAGCTCAGGACGAATCTCTTAAATATTCTCTGAATATGGAGAGAACAGATCAAAATCACTGTCTAGTGCTGTCAGATCTTGAAAGCGCTGATCGACTAAACTATGTGAATAACGTTCACAGTCTTTTTGAACATCTTGCATGGATGATAATTTAGGAAAATGAGCTAGGTTTCCTGTTTCCAGCTGACTCACCCAAAGTGTCAATTTCATTTTAAAAGCTCATATTCGATCTATGAAATGAGTAATTAGCAGATCTTTACCTTGTAGTAAAATGTTCAAAGCATTCAGATGGCTAGTTAAATCTGCTAAGAACGCGAGATCACATTCAAACGTGCGCGCGCATTTCCCCTCCCTCCCCTCCCACCCTACTCCGCGACCTTGCACCTGCTCGCGAGGGGACTGATGACCACAGATGTTAAGTCCCATAGTGCTCAGAGCCATTTTGCTCGCGAGCACGTGCCTGAGCAGACGCGAGTACTCGCGCTCAAAACCGGCCAGTTGTTAAACCTAACTAACCTAAGGACATCACACACATCCATGCCCGAGGCAGGATTCGAACCTGCGACCGTAGCGGTCGCGCGGTTCCAGACTGAAGCGCCTAAAACCGCTCGGAAACACCGGCCGGCGAAGTCGCGTTTTAACGGCTCCTTTGAGGTTTACGCCAGTGCTATAGGAGCGACTAACCAGACAGGGCTGCCTCTGTCGAATGTTGCTGTCAATACAACACCTTGCGGCAGTGCTTTCTTATTGGACTGACCCCGGCACATGCTGTCTCCAGCACGCGCTGCCTTCCTGGCGGGCAACCAATGCAGACACCAGCAACTACATCACCAAGGTCATTGACCTCCGTTCCACGTATGTTCCCGACGCTGTAACTTTTACGAATAAAATATTTTATTAACCAAGAGTGTGTTACCGACGATGCATCTTTTTGTCTCCAGTCAGCACCACCATTGCACCACGTCGAGATGGGGAACGGCACTCCATCCTGATTTGCCAGGAGCCCAATCCAGCCACTAATTGGGGGGTGGAGGATCACGTCGCGACTGATACTACATAAAACACCCTTTTTCCACGCCATGGTAGATCAAGTCACTACAGTTCCCCTTACGAAAGATATTACAAAAACGAACTCGGATACAATCACCACTGTAACCGCAAATAACGGGTGAAATAGTAATGTAGTCGATTAAAATATGCCGAAATAAAAGTAGGGTGAAATTTACAAAAGAAAATAAGGAAATAGCAATAGCGAAAGTAGAAAGAACGGGAAGTTAATTACGTAACCTAATATGGGAAATATTTCTCAAAACGTAAGTACATATTTCGTGAAACAAAAGTTAACATTAGCATTTGCTCAGGGAATAAACTAGGAATCAACATAATACACAGAATGGACAAAGGTAAAAAATATGAGCAGTCGGGTAATTTATATGCAGTGACTGTGACATGTTCTTAACTGGAAAAAAAGACGATCATACTAGTGGAAACAGAAATCTAAACACACTCGGAAAAAAATCCAAACAATTTTTAAACAAAAATCTTATAAATAAAAAGTATACTGAGAACGCGGAGAAAATTCTTATTAGTGACAGATAATTCAGAATAGAAGGCTTTCCTAGATTTCACATATTATATGAATTAGTTTTCATCAGTCATATAAATTTAATAATAAAGAATGTATCCGACATACAAATTGATATCGTACCAGTCATGAACATAAAAGACAAAACTAAAGTACATCACTATTAACAAATAGCATTTAAGAGTTAACAGGTAAGTAAAAATTCTGAATACAACCAAAAAGTACAGACACACACTAATAATAGCTTAAATGGCTCAAAAATGGTTGAAATGGCTCTGAGCACTATGGGACTTAACATCGGAGGTCATCAGTCCCCTAGAACTTAGAACTACTTAAATCTAACTAACCTAAGGGCATCACAGACATCCATGCCCGAGGCAGGATTCGAACCTGCGACCGCAGCACGCGTGGTTCCGGACTGAAGGGCCTAGAACCGCTCGGCCACCGCGGCCGGCAATAGCTTAAATCATAGCGGTAAACAAAATATAGATAGCACAGCTCCGGCGAATTATTACTACAGCAGAGTGCGTTTCATAGATAGGAAAACATTTAATGTAGAGTCTTGTGTGGTAATTATTTAACAAGCCTTTTCGAAGTTGATATGCTCGAGAGTTCACCTTTCGACATAACTTTAAGAATAACTACGCCATAAGCCACCGCGCTAAAGATTTCCCCACCTACTGTCTCAGTGAAGAACCTCCAGTGCCGCAATAATATGAACCCGAAAGGTCTCAAGATAAAGGTAATGAAATTTAACTAATATTTTATTAAATAACTCGATGTGCGTATCTAGTGTTGTAAACCGTTGTCCTTAGGAAAATCAGTAACCTACATTACTTACGGCTGAATTTTCGATTAGCAGTTTCGAGTAGCACAGGGATGTCAAAATGAAACTGTCTTTTCGGCATTTGGCAACAACGTTATCTAAACAGCTGGGAGGACACCTCAAAAGTAGCTGAAATAAGTATGAAAGATAGCACGCAGAGAACTCTGACAAAATCGTAACGTCACTTACATGTGCAACTGAGAATTAAGAGATCATCTTGCCAGGACATTATCAAAACCAAGCTACATCCTTATCCTCACTAATTCTCTTCTGCGCTCCAGTTGAAGCTTCAGTGACAGAATTATTTGTATATGAATATTTCGAACCTTCTGTTTTCCTCAGATGCGATATAGTTCAACATTTTCTTGAGTCTAAAATTGAATATGTGCTGTAATTCCTCCAAAATCCTTAACATTACTTTGTGGAATGATGGCATAATGTTACGCGTGCATACACATAGACACTGTAACAATCAGTTTGGGCTGACACAAATTTTCATCTGTCGCAAACCGCTTGAACGCGAATCAGTTTCATGAAAAGCAGAGAACAGCTTTACACGGTATTCTAAATCACAAGGAGTTTTACATCGAATTTAGAAATAGATTTTTCAGTCAGTTACAACAATATTTCATAAGTCGTCTATAACTGTTAAAACGATAACATTCAGCTGCGAGTTTTGTTTAATTAATTCCTCTGTAGTTCACTGAGCTGAAATACTTAAACAGAAGTAGTGCCAATGTGGAATACCTCCATCTTCGAAAATAACAATAACCCTACGGGGGGTGTTTCGAAAATCTCGTGTCTTCAGTCTGTTGTCAACAGATGATATTGTCACATCTTGCGTTTTTCCATCTTCGTTCATCTATAGTATATTAGGCTGGTGTGCTGTTACTGAAGTGTACAGTGTTAACTTTGGGCCGTTGAGATCCAGCACGGCGTTCCATATTACCCTCCTGAACCCACCGATTCCATATTCTGCTAAAAGTCATCGGATCTCGACCAACGCGAGCAGCAATGTCGCGATACGATAAACCGCAATCGCGATAGGCTACAATCCGACCTTTATCAAAGTCGGAAACGTGATGGTACGTATTTCTCCTCCTTACACGAGGCATCACAACAACGTTTCACCAGGCAACGCCGGTCAACTGCTGTATGTGTATGAGAAATCGGTTGGAAAGTTTCCTCGTGTCAGCACGTTGTAGGTGTCGCCACTGGCGCCAACCTTGTGTGAATGCTCTGAAAAGCTAATCATTTGCATATCACAGCATCTTCTTCCTGTCGGTTAAATTTCGCGTCTGTAGCGCGTCATCTTCGTGGTGCAGCAATTTTAATGGCCGGTAGTGTATTAGGAAGAGCAGATGAAAGGAATGTATAGTTTCTCGAAAAGAGGCTATGATATGAAGATCAGAGAAGGTAATGGAATGGAGTCGAATTAAATCTGGCTGTACTGAGGGATTTATTTTAACATTTCTTCCAGCAAGTAATATGCTGTTACGAGTTTAACGATCTGCACTCTTCCAATAGGATAGGTTGTATTTTGTGTCATCAGCAGTGACCGACCCCTAATTCGAGCGGACATTACAGCGGAGGTCCCGACCACAGAGCATAGTAGTAAATAGAGTGGCCTTCGGGTCACTCCAGGTGTGTCAGGGTTCCCCCTCCCTCCGGATACCCACAACCACTGAGATGATAGTCACTCCAAGCTAACACGTACCGCACGCTACATGGAACGTGAAATTTCAAATCATCCGATTTGCCTAAAAATCTGTTTTACGTAGATCAAGCGAAGCTACAGACATCTCTGTAGTTAGTTTCTCAGTAAAACTTTAATTTTCGCGTAAAAAAAATAAAAACCGCTGTTTTGGGATTCGCACCTGTTCGCTACGCAGTCTTTCTCATTCGATTTTGAGGAAACTATTCAGTAGGAAAGTATTATGTTACGACATCTTACAGTCACACACAGTGAAAGGGTACAGTACTGCCCGACATTGAAAATAGGTACAACATACTTCATTATTTTTGTCAGGACAACACTTTTTTTTGTAAAATAACTCAATTACAATTAATACAGTGAAGCCGGATACCAGTTGTGGGAAAGAATGACAATTTATTTATTTAATTTATCACATGTGCACTCCCACAAAGTAAATCCCTACATCCAGTTGGGTGATATCCGTGAAATGAATGAATGTATGGTCGTCTGCTAACCGCAGATAGTGAATGTGAATATATGATCATCTTTGAGTCGATCCTTTGGCCACCTTTGGTGGGACCAAAGAGATGAAATTTACCTGAGCTTTGAGCGCCTGAAATGTGGCTGACCAATAAGGTAGCATGGTCTTCCCCCACCTCGACAGAGGTGCGAGATGACCTAGAGAACGGCCATATTTCAGCACTCTGCCGCTGGATCTTGTGCTGTTAAGATCTGTTTTAGTTGCGCTCCGTAATGACGAAAGAGTGGAGAAATGGTATGCATATGGAATATTTAAGAGTAGTTTGAAATAATAATTTCTCAGTTTCAGGAACTTTTGTGGGGAGAATTAAATGTCAGGCAGGTAATATTAATGGGATTGTAGTAATCTTCGGAAGTGACCAACGGTCACAATGAAACCACGTGTAGCAATAAGTTGAAATACTTCCGTGTGCTTAAGTTAAGCTGAATTACTAGCGTGTGTGCAATAAGTTGAAATATTTAAGAAATAGCGTGTGTACCATAAGTTGAAATATTTAAGAAATGGCGTGTGCAGGACTTGAAATTAGAGACGAGTACTTCCACGTGGTGAGTACTGTGTGAGTCTCAAACTGTTTATGAGACAAAAGATAAAGAGAAGTACTCGTCCATGATATCAGTTGAGGACTCGCGTGTGTGATGAATACGTTCTTAATATTACTTTGCGTGATATGATTCCGTGTGACGCTAGATTCAAACTCTGAGAGAGAAGCAAGGTGAGTCGGCCGTCTATCCAGCAACGCCACTTGGCTTGCATTGCACAGGAAGACGTGCATACATCTCCAGAGTTCATAGTAGGAAAGTAGAATTACGAAGTGGGGCAGTGTCGTGTGAAACTGGGATAAATATTAATTGAAGTGGGAAAGCTGAAAGTGATAATGTTGTGACTATTCTCTGTGTAGTATTTCATGTCGTAGTGTGGTGTATGTCATGTAATTTGGGTATGTGTGGTTTGCATGGGAGAGTAGCAAGGTAGTTTCAAAAGATTAATGGGTTATGCTTGTTCCTTCGGTACTGCTCGGTCTGGAGGAAAGTTTCGTGATGATGATTGTGAGAGTCGACGTGTGAGAAATAATAAAAGATCCACCATCCTATCCAGAAAGTGCACTGTAGCGTTTAATAATTACGAGACCATAATATAGAGATTCACCAATGTAGAGCCATGCCCACTGGGCGGAATTTCTCATGTGTTATTGTTGTAGGTTATAGAATTTGTGTGTTTAGGTTAGAGAATTTATCGGAATAAATAAGATAGTGAAAAGAACAAGATTGGTGGACTTTTCCTTCGAATTGTATGTTGTCATAATGTCCCGAATTTATAATGTGTGCGCCATTCGTATTCAGCGCGGAGGCCACGTGTTGACAAAAGCCGTTAAATAAAAAAAGAAAGAAAATGTGGTATTGCCAGTGCGTAGTGTACAGTCAGAGTTCTGTAAATTACTGATAGTCAGATGCGTGTTTCCGTTGCGTATTAATCATATAGGAGGATAACTTGTAACTTAAGTGTGAGTACTAGAGTTCATGTTACTCGATAAATAAGAATGGATCCACTCGCTTGGCAGACCACTCATCTTGCAGGCCTGACTGCTTGATGCCACAGTATGAGCAAGGCATGTGGGTGCCTCTCAACTGAAACTTGATAATGAACTGTTTTCTTTTTGTTAAGGCCCACAGTTATTGTGATACTCTGAAGTAAACTACAACAATGCACATATTTTGTAAAGCAGGCCGTGAAAACCGTAGTCGCTGACTAGTGTACCTTCGGTGAGTTTCAGGATATAGACTGCTGCGTACGAAATGTAGCTAACATATCGAAGTTGTTTTTGACGGTGGAAGGTGAGTGATACCACTTTCCATTCTGGAGAAAATACGTAAGGTATGTTGCAGATGTTCCAGGACAACGTCGGCAGCTATGCAACTCGCGAGCGGCTTTGGCTGCCTCATATGCGAAGTGCGGAGCTGCGACGCGTTCCTTTTCTTCGTATGCCGCCAATACAAACAGAAGTTAGAAACGAAAGAAAAGCTTAGAGAAATGAAAAGACACCAGAAGTCGTCAGCTCGTGACGCTGACTGTAGTTTCTTTCGGTCTATGCTGCCTGATTTCAGGAAACAATGTTACCCATATTATTTTGTTCACAACGTTACTTCACGGCATCCACTGACAATATGGTGAGCATTCTGGTATGGAGCCCCGCAGTCACAGGCTGGATTAGGCAGCTTCTTCCACTTAAACTGAGCATCCCTGCATCGGCCATGGCCGGTGCGGATTCTGTTGAGAGTAGTCCAGGTCTTGCATGGTAGGTCGAATCCACTTGGAAGTTTAGCACCTGAGAATATATTATGCAGGCGCACATCTGTCACCTCTTCTCACCGACCTTTCCATTCTTCAAGAGCTTTGAAATGCTTAGCAATCATGTCAGCAGCATCGCACAGAGCTGGATGGCGTGATTTCAGCCTCTTACGATTTAAAAGTGGGAGGTCGCTAGGCACAGGTAGGTTAGAATTCCTGAACATCTTGTGGAATTCTCTCATATGGGCAGTACATCTGCGTAGATCAGGAGGCATTATGCCGGTTAACAGTGGAAGCCAATAAACTGGAGTAGATCTGATTGCGCCAGATATTATGCACATTGTCGTATTCAGCTGGGTGTCAACAAGCCTTGTATGATGACTTTTCATCCAAACAGGTGCACAATACTCAGCACTTGAGTACACCAAGCCCAGAGCTGAAGATCGCAGGGTGGTTGCTGAAGATCCCCAAGTAGTTCCGCATAGCTTATGGAGGATGTTGTTTAGAGTCCTCAACTTTTGAGCTAAGTGAAGAATGTGTTGTTTGAAGCATAGTGTACGGTCCAGGATGACACCAAGATATTTTGGGTTCCAATTTTGGCGAAGAAATCTGCCTCTGAAACTTATTTCCAGTTTTACGTTCGCCAACCGATTATTTAAATGGAAGCAACACACTTCTGTTCTACTCACACTGGGTTGGAGTCCCCAGATTTTGAAGTAATTATCTAATGCAGACAGGTCATTGGTTAGACCCTCTTCTGTTGTCTTCATTTCCTGGTGTAGTTCGGCTAGAGCCAGGTCATCGGCGTAGCAGTATTTTCTGGACGAAGTGTCAGGTAGATCAGATAGTTAATAGGTTAAACAGTAATGGTGAGAGAACTGATCCTTGAGGCAATCCGTTGCTTCCAGTGATTTCTTGGAACTTCCGATCGTTTAGCATGCTGTTAATCAGTCGAGCCATTGTTCTACAGGGTATGATGCGGAGAAATTTGTAGATAAGGCCTTCCCTCCACACAGTGTCGAAGGTGGCAGTTAGAGCAACAAAGGCCACAGATGTTTTCTGCTTCATTTGGTATCCTGACTCTATGAAGGATGTGAGAGACAATGCTTGGTCGCAGCAGCTACGCCCTGGTCTGAAGCCTGCCTGATCAACTGGAACGTTCTCTAGGATAGCGCTACTTATTCTGTTATATACTAGCCCTTCAAAAAGCTTGTAGCAGCAGCTAAGTAGGGCAATGGGGCGATAGCTTTCCACCATGTCGCTGGGTTTGCCAGGTTTGAGAACAGATATTATCTTAGCCTTTTTAAACTCCAATGGAAGCTGACCAGTCATCAGGATGTCAGTTAAGAATTCTGCCAGCCATTTCTTAGCTTTCCTTCCCATATGGATCAGGAATTCTGGATGGATACCATCGAATCCAGGTGCGTTAAGAGGTTTGAGGTCCTTCAGTCCAGAGTCAATGTCTGAAATTGTGAAGGGATGGGTATACTCAGATGATGGAGATGCCATCTTTTTCAGGTCACGAAGCTGTCGTCTGATATGTCTTGTATGTTTCTTGTCAGGAGGCACTCTTGAGGTAGGAATGATGTGGGAAGCAATTTGGTCTGGTGTTACTTCGGAATTTTTTCTGCATGCTGGTGCAGTTCGTCCCAGTTTTCTCAGAAGACTCCATGCTTTCCTGCTCCAGTGGGTAAAGTCCATATTTTCGACTGTTTCTGCCCATTTATGCCTCCGAGACATGTCCAAGCTGGACAATAGTTCCGTAGCTATCTCTGGGTCACCGCTTAGCTGGAAGTGTTGGTACAGTGTTTCACTTTCATCATTCCATCCTGGAACATATACTTTTCGATATCCCCTTGGCATACACTTTTTAGCTGTTTCTGTTACTGCGCCAATGAAGCATCGATAGTTCTTATGTGATGGAGGCCATCCAGCGAATGGTCTTATCCAGTTCCGTTGAAAACTTCGTCCACTCAGCTTTCTGGAAGTTCCACCGAGCATGCAGGGTTGATCGTATGACAGGAACCGTGCAGCCAATTAGTATTATTACAGGTCTGTGTTGGCTGTGAGGAAAGGCATCTATCACTTTCCTTGTGGCGTTGATGGGAAAGCCACTTTCGTTGCAGCTAACAGAGCATAAGTCAGGATATGAATCCTTGTCCCAAGCAGATGATCTGAAAGTGCCTTGATCTTTGGCATCAAACACTAGATGAAGATTATTCTCTTCGATCCATTCTGCAAGCATGCTCCCATTTTCATCATTTTGAGAGTACTTCCAAAGTTCATGGTGACTATTGAAGTCTCCTATGTAAATTGCAGGATGTTCTGCTGTGTGTAGTATCAAACAGGGCCATGTTGTTTTGGGTGGTTTGTAAACATTTCTAATAGTAATACCGTGCAATTGTATGACAACTGTATGTATATCTGCCTCCACACTTACAGAAATCAGTGAATCTTCGTTTATGTTGTTACGGACATACGTAGCAATTCCATACATCTCGTGGTAAGTTAGACCAAGTGCAGAATATCCAGGAATTAGACCACGGCTTCGGAATATTTCTTCGCTGGAAACACGAGTTTCCTGGATGGCGACGACTTCGATATTGTTGTCCACCAAAAATTTTGACAGGTAGTCACACTTTGCCCTGCTAATGCTTTCGATATTCATTTGAAGGAGTCTGATAGTTGGTCCAATGTTTCTTGTTAATGGGCTCTGGAAAGAACTCTTTCTGCTATTTAGTTGATATTTCCAGGAGATCCTATGGATAGTCAGGCTGCCTGTAATCACTGTTGCTCAATTATCACCACCCAGGAGGCACGTGTAGGGTATTTTAAGGTTAAACCTACGGACGTGAGCAACGCTACCTCCCAGGAAATTAGTTAATACATTGTTCTAGAGAGAAGCTTACGAAATTAAAATAAAACTATTGTTTTAAGATCTGATAACTGGACCTTGGGCTCAAATCACAGTTTTAGTTTTCTTCGCATCTTTCTCGAGTTCTGTCATTGTTCTGCGAATGTTTGCACGCCATGCTACAATGTCCTCCCTCTCGACAAGAAATATACTATTTTTGTATTTTTTAAAACGTAGCAGTCCTTTCCGTTTTTCTTCTCGATAGAACAGAACTATGATATTTGTCAACACTCTTCCGTCTGAGTGCACTCTTCGATAACGGATGTTTGCACGATGACTATCCATTTCAGCGAACGCTAAGATTGCTCAGAAATAGTAACACACTATGACTATAACGTGACTGTACAGTGACGAGGCAAGTGTGTCAGTCGTGTAATGTCGAGTATTGTCTGACGCCCTTGGTCCCGTCTGTATGCAAGCAAAGCTTCGTTCCACGTTCTACCGTCAGCAGTTGAAAAATTTACAAGTTATAGTTGATATGAAAACTAAGAGATGTAAAGCAAACCCGATAAAAAGGCGAGATTCGATAGTGAGTAAACAAGCAGACACAAACAAAACAACAGCTGGTGCTGCGCTAGGCACCGTAGGCACACAAGGGGTGAGGGTCCGGGCACCCATCCTTCGGTTCTTCGCCACGGGAAAGGCCGCTCTACTTGCTTCTAGGCTCTGTGGTCCTTGCCAGAGACTTTCAGCTAGGCCGCTCCGTCTTGCTTGCCGTGATCACAGCCACCTGGCTGGTGGCTCACCTGCCGAGTCCACACACACCAGAGGCTGTTGTGACGCACGCCTGACAAAACGCCCCGCCTCAGCCGCTGGACAATGTCCGCAGGCCACAAAGCCGGTAGACTCCGTAAGCCGCCCCCAAATCCCCAAACAAAGCACTTGTCCCGAGACCGCCACCTGTCCGCTGTTCGCCGTTGCTGTAGGCCAGAAGTTGGGCTTCTAAACGTTTCACTGTGGCTGCGAGGACATTCTGAGTGAAACAGCGTGCAGAATGCTGCTACACAACAACTTAAACTGTCGATGTTGGGTCATAAACGCTGAAGGTCCTTTAGATCAACTCGATCAACTGTAAAAATAGCGGAGAGAATTCTTTTCCCCAAGTAACTGACGCTTTCCTTAAGATTTTCGTACCTCTATTTTTAGAGCGTCGACACTGTTCGGCTTATTTGTTTGAAATGTGGGATTTAACATCACGGCGACGATTCATTAAAGACAATGTATAAGATGGAATTCGACGAAAATGAAACAGGAGATAGACCGTTGCATTTTGAGGGAAATATCCCGGTAATCGTCTCAAATTATTAGGAAAATCCAATAGCATGCAGGTACGTATTGCCGGTATGTATTGGCCAACCTTCTCCTCCAGACAACGAGTTCCGTGGCTTCATTAGCGCAGCATTTTGTTTGGTTATTTGTTTGTATTCGACTACAGACAGTTTTGTTCAATTTTATTGTTTTTAAGATAGTGATAATATCTTTCCCTTCGCCCTGTCTCCTATAAGGATATCTGTTTAACGATCACACTTCAAATCTGTCTTGAGAACTGAAAAGGAAGAGAAGACTCTTTTTAACTGTCAAAGCGACAAATGATTAAACATACCTCAATTTCTTTCTACGGAGCGTATATGGAGATTGTCGAGTACATCGCCCAAACTGACGCCACAGAGAAATTGTCGAGTAACCGTTCCCTTTAAACGAATGTGTGCATATAGTGTTTGAAATAACAAGGTATAGTACGACTACATCACAATCAAATCAAATTCCCTTTAACTGCCCGTAAGGATGTTAATGAAAACGAGAATTATATAATTTTGTTGTCTTAGTATGTCCCATAGGATTATATGTTGGCTGTGAGTTGTTTCATGACTATTTTCCCAACGATCTTGTAGTATTCAGACGTAATAAGCAGTAACATGTTGTAGCAACATCTTGTGATAACGATGGTCCTGGGTCACAGCCCACGCGAAGAGCTTACACTTTCGAATGTAACATTCTTCTTTTTTTTTCCACGTTTGGTCTTCAGTGATGGGTCTAGGTTCCATTTAAGTGGAAAAGTGAAGTCACAACGTAAGAATATGGGAAACAGAGGAATCACGTATAATAGCTGGGAGGGAGAGATACTCCCCAAAGCTTTATGTTGTACGGATGCGTGGCATATCCGCGAATTACCCCTTCCTTGACCCGTGCTGGTGGCACGTCGCTAGTCGTTAAGGGCAGGAGTGTTACATAATTGTCTAGCGAATAGCACTGGTTTGAGTTTTCCACTGTGCCATTGCTTACCTGAACTAGTAGTTTAATCTGCATGCAGAGATGTCTCATGGTTGTGAACCGAGAGGCAGAAGATTGAAAATAATTGCGCTTCCTTAGAGCAGTGATACAATACTACATTCGTAGTCAGAAAACGAGTGATTTGGTACGTTAGCTTGAACAATCATACATAAACACTTCTGCTGCGTTGATAAACGTCCGGTATTGGGCGCCTTAAGCTACTGGGGTGTTTTAAGTCCACAAATTATTCATTCTTATCAATCTTAACGCCGATAGGCGTGGGGGTATCGAGCATTTGTCAGTACGTGATTTTATTCTGTGTCATCTAACACTGTTCTCATTTCGAGATTGTCTTTCTGAATTTCACACTATTACCTTCATTAACTGGTCCGATACGGCATGTGTATTGTGCGTGGGACTGGGTAGTGTGAGTCCGAAAAGTTGTTCTACAGAGATTTTTCTAGGATTGCTGCTGTCTCCCCAGGAGTTTGATTTAATACTGTATGATATGTATACTAATATTTTCCGAGTTTTTAACTGATTTGAATCTCGTCGCAAGATTATTACAACGAGTGAAGTCGAGAATAAGGAACTCTTCGATAATTCTGGCGTAATTATCTTCTAGGTTGTCATTCGAAGGGCCATCAACTGTAATTCTTTAGTTTTCCAAGTGTTAACTATTTTTCCTTACCGATTGTGTAAAGAAATGTCTGACTCATAAAGTGCTGGAAAGGGATTGGAGCTCCAGTAAATGTTTGGCTGGAAATGATGTCAGCTGAGCCACGGCTGTTAGCAATACTGGATCCTCAGTGGACTGAGGTCGCTTACTTGAGTTGACCAAGATTCGGTCATAGCAAACTATCTTACTTGGTCAGAGCCTTATATTTTAGAATAGTTTAAACCATTATAATTGCATTTTATTTTATTGTAAGTTCTGAATATTTATTTACTGTAAGGATGAGTAAATTGTCTCTTAAAAACTTATTGCTTAATACTTGTGAACTACTTTTGGAGTTTGTTTAAAGGACTAGCCTATGATTCAAAAAAGAAAAGGGAAACTATACCAAAGTGTTACAAGAATTAAAAATTTTACGAGGAAATATTGTCATGTAAATTTATTCTTGCGAATGATTTGTAATTTTTGTTTTTAAATTTGATTGTTTGGATGTAATCGTTCTTGTGAAAGATTTTGATTTCGTTTCTTTTTCTTTTTCAAATTTGTCCTCTCGGACGTAAAAATTTAGAATAGTGCGATTAATGTTTAGTTTTAATAAATGCATGAAAGTGTTGGTCTGCCTTTTGATAGCCAGTCCTCGCCCACTGCACACTCGGTAGAAAGAGTAAAGCATCGTCCCCAGAAAAAAAAAAAAAATATTTGCGACCTATTCTCTTTTGCGTAGAAGGCGGTTTAAGGGTATGTTGGTAAACTACTGTTTTCGGAAACTGCATAAATATTCTGAGAAATTCAATTTTTTCTATGACGATGGACTATAGCGCTGGCAATCACTCTAAAGAACGTTTCATAACAATGGACTGCCTCAACCGTGGATCGGCCATAAGTGACGTACAGGTCTTCCATCTAATTGACTCCCTTCCAACAACTATGTGTGAACTCGACGCAATAGAACAATAACAGTAGCTGCAGTAATTCGTCTGATTTGTCGTGCGGCACAGTAAACGTTTGTGGAAAGTTAATGTAAAATTTTATGCTAAAATTAATTGTAAAAAGTACCCCAAAGTCCTATTTACACGCTTGTACAAGATATACCCATGTACAGTGGGATGATTCCTATGAAGATATAAAACAAATTAAGTTAAAAATTTCTACTTTCATTCTTGTCAACAAATAGAAAAATACCTTTTAATTTTTCATTCACTTTTTATTACACTATGCGTTTCAGTGGTAATGGATTTTGATAGTAATAGGGTAATACTAACGGACGTTACAACATACCGACGTCCTATGCACAAATAGCGCAAGCACTATCTTGGCGGCACCCCTGAAATAGCAAATGACAGTCCTCCACTAGTGTACTACTGACTAAAATTGAGCAACAGAACAACAGATCAGGAGAAAAAGAGAGATGTGCTACACCGAACAATGGACCTGCCATAGGGAATAACGAGCGAGGTCATGGTGTACTTTAGAGGAAATGTAAACATAGAAATTAAATACAAGTTACTACCTCATGGACACATCACACAAATAAACATCATAAAACATCGGACGTCACATAAATCATGATAGCATATCACCAAGCGTGCTTAACCTGACATCGTAATTCTAGCAAAGTCACGCAGCGCAAGTGCAGCAGAAAAAATTTCACAACTTAATCGGCCAGGCCACGCTCTATGGACAGATAGCACAAGGCGCCCATAACCGAGAAGCTGGAAAGCAAGAAACTTTGAGGAACAGGCAGAAACATTCAAAATGCTACCAAAACTGATGCTTGCTATTAATAATAGCAATGATATGAGAAAATAAAATAATGTCTTGCTGCGTTTAGCGCTGCAAGGGTGTAAGGTGCTACGCTGGCCGAATGCGGATCAATGACAGCCAGCAACGAATACGAGGCCGTGTTGCCGCTTCCTCATTACTCAACTATGCAGCGCCAGGAAAAACAAGCCGTGGACAACGCGGCCCTCTAACAGCACGGAGCTCCTCCATTCAGTCAATTCAACTGCGACCCCCCCCCCCCCTTTCCAAAACCAGACAGCGCACAACCTTAAACCGGTGAATGACCATCCACAGTCCCACCACCTCGTGAAACGGCGTTGTCGCGTCCCCTGGCAGCGGCAAAAGTCGCGCAGAGCAGAACCGCAGCTATCGACACTAATATTTCAATAATTAGGCCAAACATGTACATGAATCGCAAGTACATTCCATGACGTAAAAATATCTTAACTCTCATGTTATCTGATGTGTAGAGTAGTACAGCATAAACTGTCCAAACGCTGGCTACAGAACATCTCAGCTTTAGTTTTTGAGACGTGAGGATTGGATAAAAGTTGTGGCAAAATTCCCGTAACATAAAGGATGTGTATCAAATGGCATGTGTACTTTCTGTAGCTTATAATAGAAATCGGTTGAAGTAGTGCAGAGAGCGACGATGGCTGTGTTTCAATCATTTGCAATAGAATTGGGGAGAAGAGGAGCTTGTGGCACATCTTGACTAGAAGAAGGGATCGGTTGGTAGGACATGTTCTGAGACATCGAGGGATCACCAATTTAGTTTTGGAGGGCAGCGTAGAGGGTAAAAATCGTAGAGGGAGACCGAGAAATGTTTACACTAAGCAGATTCAGAAGTAGGTACTGGGCTGCAGTAGGTACTGGGAGATGAAGAAGTTTGCACAGGATAGAGTAGCATGGAGAGCTGCATCAAACCAGTCTCAGGACTGAGGACCACAACAACAACAGTGTGGGAGTCCAGTTCAGGCGCCCTACGAGTATGTTTAGGAAATACGAACAACGTGCGTGGATGAAGACTGAAGTGGCACGTGGACAGAGTGCCCAAATTTTTTTCAGGTACTGCTTGAGGGCTATAGTGATGCAGCATTGCCAAACTGTGCGGTGGCAAGATGGATGAATGTGTTTCTGAACAGCTAGGATAATATTTAAGGTCGGAATCCTATGGGACCACCCCGACGGACAATATGACGAATGAGCTCTTTGGCTCCCTGATGGATATAGATGGCCGCTGATATAGACGTGTGCCACAAAACACTGCTGCACCACAGGGGCAGTGGGTCAGTGCAGCCTACATATGCAATTACTTGCGACATGACCTTAGTCCCGTACTGAGCAGAAAGCGACGTCAGCTTTTAGCACTGCATCCTATCATTCCTCATGATGGAGCACGATGACACATGCTGAACCGCGTGTAGGAGTTCCTATATTTATGGAGGTAGGAGATAGTGGAACATTCAACGTATTCACCCAATAAGAGTCGATACAGTAATGACCTTCTTGCCAAAATTAACGAACCTCTCCGTGGCACGCGGTACAACACAAGGCAGTTCTTGCAAGACATCGACAGACATGGATGCGCTGATGGTGTACGAATGGTTCAAATGGTTCTGAGCACTATGGGACTTAATAGCTATGGTCATCAGTCCCCTAGAACTTAGAACTACTTAAACCTAACTAACCAAAGGACAGCACACAACACCCAGTCATCACGAGGCAGAGAAAATCCCTGACCCCGCCGGGAATCGAACCCGGGAACCCGGGCGTGGGAAGCGAGAACGCTACCGCACGACCACGAGCTACGGACTGGTGTACGACGTCTTCCATCTGTCTGGGGGTAGGTGATCGAGATGTGGGTCGATTTTATTGAGGGCATGTAGTGTGACGAACGTCTGTCAATGAAGTCGGGTATGAATTGTAACACTGTTGCCATTACTTTTTATCCAACCCATGTGTTTCATATATGAGAGTGGTTCTGTCTGTCTAGTTCAGCTGTGTCAAAGATCAATATTATGCAGTAGATGTATAAATTAGACAAGTTTGTGTGAAAGCACTTTTGATTTCTAAGGTATGTGCGGCATATTTCGATGATCCTGTAGCGAAACTAGGATTTGGATTGGTGGTGATGGATTGAGAGAGGTGCGTAAATGTCAAAAACCTTTTGTTTCCACTCAAAAGAGCGAATCAAATACCACTCACGTGGGGTGTACTCTCAGTTAACATTTACAAATACATTCGTCTTTTAAAAGATTACAACAGTTAAAAAACAGAGGTAAAATGTTAACTCAAATCCACCAATTCCGTCTCCAATAACAATAGCTGAAAACAACAAATTATTCCCTTTTCAAGCGGATACAATGCTCATTCGCAGCTTGAACAATTAGCTCAAGAACAGTTGATGCTTTGATTGAATTTACTTGAAATATACTGACAGAAAAAACAGCGGCGTCAAAAAGTTATTAATTGGGGGCACACACCAACACTGTGAGAACCTCTTCCCTTGCATTGTGCTACTCTGCCGGAGAATACGCAAGCCCAGTGTGGTTCAATTCTTGCCATGCCAAAACAGTAGATGTCGCTCTTAATTATACTTTTCGTATCTTCACCAAGTGTCTGAAGCCTACTCCTCTGGATAAACTATACACCCTCGCGGGAATTGCACCCCCCTACATCCGCCGAGAGGTAGCAGCAAAAAGTGAGAAGAAAAAATCAGAAAGTTCGGAAGCTCACCCTCTATATGGCTATCAACCAGCAAACCCACGACTAAAATTCAGAAAGAGCTTCCTCAGATCTACCGAGGCTCTAGTTGGGGCACCACAGCAATGCCGAGTCGAACTATGGCGTGCAAGGCTTACCAGTACTGTGGGACGGATTACACCAAGCGAAAGACTACCTCCCGGCTACACAGAGAATTGGAGTACATGGAGATCCCTCAACAAACTACGCTAGGGTGTCACGAAATGTAAGAACAATTTGACTAAATGGGGTTTCCTAGAGGAGCCGCCACTCTGTGAATGTGGAGCAAAGCAGATGACCTTCCGCCTGCTCCAGTGTATCCAGTGTCCAGCAACATGCACAACAGAAGACCTGCTACATGCAACGCTAAATGCAGTAGAGGTCGCTAACTTCTGGACGGCAAAAGTGTAAATAATTGTCTTGTAAATATATATACACAAGACATGTAAATATTGTACATTATTTTTTGCATCGCAAATGCTTCTGACGCGAATAAATAAAAATAAATAGGAACAAATTTGAGTAGGTAACGTATTTAAGTGATTAACATTGCAAGAAAAGAGGTTAAAGCAAGCAGGAAATAAGCAATTCTAAAAGTGAAATCCTGGTACATTAATAACCGGTGTCATAGCCAGAATGTAAAATGCAAGTACTCAAACATGAATGCATTGCGCTGTACAGATGTCAGATATCAGTTTGTGAGATGGATTTCCACGCCTGTTGTACCGGACTGGACGGTATTTAATTTTAGGTCGTTCCTACCTGGATCGAGACAATACAATGAATTATAGTAATGAATATTAAATATCATACAAACTCTCGGAACTTGAGCATGGATTTTTTCTTAAATGTCCGTTCATCTATTTTTAACCTGTTTCCTCTATGTTTCCACTAAAATCGGATTTCGTAGTAACACATTTTCCAAAGACGACGGTGGATCGAGCTGGACGACATTTTGCTTACAAGTACGGAACATTTAACCATGCCAAATCACCCAACAATCGCACAATGATATAAAATGAAACATACATAGCTTATAATAACAGTATATTCTGAGATAAAACACAATTAAATTATGACACTTACATTGAGACTTGCATTATGCAATTACGAGTGCCGTTTGGTTGCAATTCGTGAATGTATTCATAAAATAATGTAGTATTGATGGCGGTGTGCCAAACTACTTCAGATCTGGAAAAGACCTAGAAAACAAAGGGTGCCTCTTATTCCGCCAATAATTTGACGATCAAAAATCTTCAAATGTTTCCAGCGGCTACATACAATATTTATACAGCCGTGGACTATATCTATGGCTCGAATTATTTCTTTATTTCATTACTTATAATTCGTTTTCTGCTAATAAAAGCTCAGCATGCAGATGTGCCTTTAAAAGTAGAGGGATGGTTAATGCTGTTTGTGAATGACGCTGGAGTTGTACGGTGATATGCCATATGTGCTCGACTGGAGACAGATTTGGTGAGCGTGCAGGCCATTTCTGTTTTCCTATTAGAATATACCCCTGGAAAACTGTTCATAAACTGCAGAATAGCCAGTTTCTCAAAAATTTGCAGTCGGGGTATACGGGATAACTACGAGAGAGCTCCTGCTGTCATACGAAATCGCACCCCACATGTACGTCCAGTGTATCTAGCAAGCAGACAGGTTGGTTACAGGTCATCAACTGGCCGCCTTCTAATCAACACATGGCTGTCACTGGCACCGACGCAGAACCAGTCTTCATCAGAAAACACAGCAGTTCTACTCTCCTCCCTCCACTGAGGTATCGCATGACATCACTGAAGCTCTAAATGGTGGAGGCTTGGGGTCAGTCAAATGCACGCTACAAGGCGTCTGTCTCGGAGCTGTCCTTGAAGTAACCGATTTGTAACAGCACAGTGGTCACTGTGGTGCCAACAGCTGCTCAGACTGCTACTGTACATGCAGTGCGATGTGTCAGAACCATACGCCGAGATGATGGTCTTCCGTCTCGGTAGAGCCACATCATCCTCCGGATTCCAGTCTTCTAGTGATCTTATACCCTTGTGGTCACTGCTGCCAGCAATCATTTACAGTGGTACACCCTGTCAAGTCCTTCTGCAAAATCGAAATATGAACATCCAGCTTCTCGTAGCCCTATTACATGACCTCGTTCAAACTCAGTGAGGAGTTGATAATGACGTCTTTGTCGCCTCAAAGGCATTCTCGACTAACATCAACTCACAACGTCCAGTACCAAAGGTAAAGATCATATCTGTTACAGCACGTGTTGAAAGATGTGGTATCATGTTTCGATTCCATCCCATGGGCGTCGTGAAGCTGGCCACGAATTCTTCTCCTGTCCCAACTCTTCATCCCAGAGTAGCAGTTACATCCTACATCCTCAACCGAAAAACAAAAAAAAGGAAATAAGCATATGGCATCGTTGGCCAGGAGGCCGCATCCGAGGAAGTTCGGCCTCCAAGTGCAGGTCTTATTTCGGTCGACGCCGTATTGGGCGACTTGAGGGCCGGTGATGAAGATGAAATGATGATGAGGACAACACCTAGTAGCCAAGCGGAGAAAAATCTCCAACCCGGCCGGGAATCGAACCCGGACCTGGTTAGATGGGAGACGAGCACGTTACCACCCAGCTAAGCAGGTAGACATGGTGTCAATTCTTTGCTATACACAGGGTGAGTCACCTAACGTTACCGCTGGATACATTTCGTAACCCACATCAAATACTGACGAACCGATTCCACAGACCGAACGTGAGGAGAGGGGCTAGTGTAATTGGTTAATACAAACCATACAAAAATGCACAGAAGTATGTTTTTTAACACAAGCCTACGTTTTTTTAAATGGAACCCCGCTAGTTTTGTTAGCACATCTGAACATATAAACAAATACGTAATCAGTGCCGTTTGTTGCATTGTAAAATGTTAATTACATCCGGAGATATTGTAACCTAAAGTTGACGCTTGAGTATCACTCCTCCGCTGTTCGATCGTGTGTAACGGAGAGCACCGAATTACGTAGGAATCCAAAGGGAACGGTGATGGACCTTAGCTACAGAAGAGCACGTTTCGTCCACATGCTAACACCTTTTTATTCGTCTTTTTCACTGATGCACATGTACATTACCATGAGGGGTGAGGTACACGTTCGACGGGCGTTTCATAGGACGTGGAGGACGCATAAATTGGCCAGCCCGTTCTCCTGATCTTACACCTCTGGACTTCTTTCTGTGGGGTACGTTGATGTGCCTGCAACCCCAGAGGATATGAAACAACGTATTGTGGCAGCCTGCGGCGATATTACACCAGATGTACTGCGGCGTGTACGACATTCATTACGCCAGAGATTGCAATTGTGTGCAGCAAATGCTGGCCACCACATTGAACATCTATTGGCCTGACATGTCGGGACACACTCTATTCCACTCCGTAATTGAAAACGGAAACCACGTGTGTACGTGTACCTCACCCCTCATGGTCATGTACATGTGCGTCAGTGAAAAAGACCAATAAAAAGGTGTTAGCATGTAGACGTAATGTGCTGTTCCAGTCTGTTCTGTACCGAAGGTCCATCACCGTTCCCTTTGGATCCCTACGTAATTCGGTGCTCTCCGATACACACGATCGAACAGCGGAGGAGTGATACTCAAGCGTCAACTTTAGGTTACAATATCTCCGGATGTAATTAACATTTTACAATGCAACAAACGGCACTGATTACGTATTTGTTTATATGTTCAGATGTGCTAACAAAACTAGCGGGGTTCCATTTAAAAAAACGTAGGCTTGTGTTAAAAAACATACTTCTGTGCATTTTTGTATGGTTTGTATTAACCAATTACACTAGCCCCTCTCCTCACGTTCGGGCTGTGGAATCGGTTCGTCAGTATTTGATGTGGTTTACGAAATATATCCAGCGGTAATGTTAGGTGACTCACCCTGTATAGTCCAATCGCTGTCTTCTTCTACAGCTTTTGCCCTCTACAGCTGCCTCTAGTACCATAGAAGTTATTCCCTGATATCTTAACACATGTCCTATCATCCTGTCGCTTCTCGTCGTCAGTGTTTTCCACATATTCCTTTCCTCTCCGATTCTACGCAGAACCTTCTCATTCCTCACCTTATCAGTCCCACTATTTTTCTACATTCTTCTATAGTTTTTCCGAACTCCTTGGTGCACTACTGTACAATGCTGCGCTACAAACGTACATTCTCAGAAACTTCTTCCTCAATTTAAGAACTGTGTTTAATACTAATAGACTCCTCTCGGCCAGGAATGCCCATTTTGCCAGTGCTAGTCTGATTTTGATGTCCTCCTTGCTCCTCTGCCATGCTGCCTAGGTAGTAGAATTTCTTAACTTCGTCTACTTCTCGATGATCAATCTTGATGTTTTCTCGCTGTTGTCATTTCTCCTACCTCCCATTACTTTCGTCTTTCTTCGATTTACTGTCAGTTTGATTGAGACACACAAGGTACTAACAAATATTCATATATGGCGGGAGTGACTATGTATCGCTTATACATAAAGTTATTTCCGTCGTCCCGCCCTGAACTGATACCATACGATGACCTATTGCAGGCGCTTGCAAAGTATTAAGAGAACAGGGTTCAAGTGGTTGCTGCTGACCTGTGCGAGGATGGTCAACAAATTATGTACCTGAAAATTTAATAGGAGTCTCATAGAAACTTAAATTGAAACTTATACTTAGAGACGTGACGAAACGTGAGTATACAATTCCGGAAAAAAATGATACGGGACTGTAGGTGTACTAATGATGGATTCAACGTCGTCCACAAAATAACAGCGTATCGGCATAGCTACCTGAACGCCACCTGTTTCTACTCTTGAATAATTATCACAGCCAGAAGACCCAGTATAGTACAGACATATGAAGCAAACAGGCAACCATGCCCCAGAGACGCACTCGTGCTTCCTACAGCTCCTACTGAGTGAAAGAGGTCAAATTGTGGTCTTTCGAGTAGCGGGATGGTCCCTTCGGAGAACTGCCACACAGGTTGGACGTGTTTGTCATTTGTGTAGCGATGCTGGTAGCAGTGGTCACTTGAACAGTCTCATATCTGTAAACGAGGCTCTTGACGTCCATGCAGCGGAGACGCCAGCCAGGATCGTCGTATTGTAAGGGCAGATCGTAGAGCTGCCACACCACAGATAAGAAAGCTTGTGAGCCCAGACGCGTCAACACAATCAGATGTGCACACCTCTAGCCCGTCTTCCACTCACACTACAGCATCGACCTGCGCGGCTCGACTGGTGCCGCCAGAATGTCACTTGGAAAATGGAATGGGCTGCCGTGGTCTTTAGCCATGAAAGCAGGTTCTGTCTGCACCTAAATGATAAGTGTATGCATGTACGATGTGGACCTGGTCAGCGCTGTTTGGTAGAGCTTATTCGACCAAGGCACACTGGCCGAGACCCATACCTCATGGATGTGGTGCGGCATGTTACAACCCTCGTTCATCTTTGTTGTTTCTGGAGAGGACGCTAATCAGCGTTTGGTACGTGCAGAATGTTGTTAAACACGTTCTTTGTCAGACGCGTTCGTTGTCAAATGATTTACGTAAGAAACTTCATCCTGGAGCTGCCGTTTCGCCTAGGTTGTATGGTCTGCCTAAGCTGCATAAGGAAGGGGTTCCTCTACGCCCTATTGTTAGTAATTTGGGTGCACACACTTACAACCTGGCCAGGTATTTATCATCTGCTCTCAGTCCATTTGTTGGCAAGTGTGAACACCATATATCCAGTTCGGTGGATTTTATTCGACGATTGGGATCTTTGAAGTTGAGTCCTTCAGATCTGTTAGTGAGTTTCGATGTGGTATCCCTATTTACACGAGTTCCTCTGGAAGAGTCCCTTAGTTTGATCAGTGAAAAACTGGATGAAGAGCTGGTGAAGCTTTCTCGTCATGTGCTGACCTCCACGTATTTTTTATTTAACGGTAACAGTTTTGAACAGAATGACGGAGTGGCTATGGGTAGTCCTTTGTCACCCATAGTCGCCAATTTATTTATGGAAGACTTCGAGGACATGGCACTGAGGACTTCAGCTTTGCAACCAACGTGCTTCTGGAGATACGTGGACGATACTTTCTTCGTCTGACCGCATGGACGTGATGCTCTTAACAGATTTTTGGACCACTTCAACTGTCTTCATCCCCGTATCAAATTTACTAAGCAGGTTGTAAATGATGGGGTGCTTCCATTTTTAGACGTAATGGTTTATAAAAAACCAGATGGAACTTTGGGACACAGTGTTGACCGAAAGCCGACGCACACAGATTGGTATCTGCATCCTAAGAGTTGTCATCCACCACACCAACGTAGTGGCGTCCTTAGGACTTTGGTACGGAGAACATATGCCATTTCCGACGCAGACAGCTTAACCCAAGAACTTGAGCACTTGATGGCTGTTTTTAAGGAAAATGGATACACCGAGAAGCAGATTCGTAGGGCTATGGAGTTTGGACCACCTCTGGAGGTGTACGAAGAGGAACATAGATCTGTGGCCTTTCTTCCTTATGCTGGAGGCTTATCGTTTAAGACTGGACGAATTTAAAAGAATTTTAACATTAAGAGTGTGTTCCGTCCACCTTCTAAGATTAGGGCTCTGCTCGGCTCTGTGAAGGATGATTAGGGGCTTAGGAAACCCGGGGTGTATACAATTCCGTGTCAATGTGGGAAAGCTTACGTTGGCCGTTCTATTCGCACAGTGCATGACAGGTGTGTGGAACATCGCCGTCATACGAGGCTACAACAGCCGGAAAAATCGGCGGTAGCAGAACACTGCCTAAATGAGGGACACAAAATAAAACTACTGAAGGCACTAACTGCTGATAGGCATAGTTAGCAAATGAAAGATTTTGATGGAGAACAAACAACGTATTTATCTTAATAGTGTTCAATTATATATATATATATATATCAGTTCATGACATCCAGTCTTACAAATTCCTTTTTCTGACGGACACACGTCCAGATCGTCCACTCACTGCCATCTCTCTCCCCACATTCACCACTGCTGGCGGCTCACCTCCAACTGCGCAACGCTACGCGCTGTTCACATCCAACTGCCCAACATTACACAAGAGAATATTCCAACAATACAAACCATCCACAGACTGCACACAGCACAGTCAGCGATTTTCATACAGAGCGCTACGTGGCGTTACAAGCATAAAAACATAGCACAGTGAGTGATTTTCATATCATATAGAGCGCTACGTGGCGCTACCAACAAAAAACCTACATAGCCCTCATGCTCCCCACAAAAAATTTTACAAACTGTTTTGGGCAGTGCCCAATACATATTTCTTAAATAATTTCTTATATTAACGCTAACAAATATATAAAATGCACACACTTATCAATACAATGTTGGTAAATAGCAAAAATTGTCCACTGTCCATAAAGACAGTCATGACCATTCATTACAGTAGTAATTACATTGCACAAAGTCTGATCACTAAAAGATAATGCACACGAAAGTAGTGGCTTTTTCATGCAGTCTTGAAGAAGTAGTGTTGTCCTTTCAATGGAAATACAGTGCTGACTCTTGACATACAGACAGGTAATGGGCCACAAGAGAGCAAACCCACAGCCGAATCAGTCGAAGTTTTAAAGAATATTGGTAGACAGGTAATGGGCCACAACACAGCAAACCCACAGCAGAGGCAGTCGAAGTTTTAAAGAATATTGGTAGGTAGGTCATCAAAGAGCAGACCCACTGTAGTCCTGGTAGAGATTATGGTACTGGTGGAACACCAGAGATGCAGACCCAATGCAGTCCTTGTAGAAATAATGGTATTGGTGGACCATCAAAGGTGTAGACACACTGCAGTCCTTGTAGAAATGGTCAGCAGCCGTGTGTTGCGGCCGTGCGGGTGCACAATCACCATCTAAGAGACTTGCGGACAATATAGCAAGTCCATAAACCGTCACTTGTCCACTCACAAACTTTTTGGAATGTCCTTAGAACCAGCATTGCTGGTAACCAGTCCCTTGCTGAATTATCAACATGCATGGAAACGCTAACAGTCCCCCTCTTTTTAACTTCTCACGTATTATGTATATACTATGACCAACGGAAACGCGTGCAGTGAAATGAAACTTAATTTGAAGAACTGGTATCTATACAATTATAAATTTACGACATAAGAATACAATTATAAAGGTACAAAATACATCATTAAAGAACGTAATAGTACAGATAACATTTGTAGTAATACAGGCTTCACAAAAGAATAGAAATAAATATATACATCAGTGTTACAGGAATTATGACATAAGTAAATACATAAAAGATCAGAATAATTTTCGAAACATCAACTTCACACATGAGCATTAAAACAGAACAGAATAAATAATGTCTAAACATCTTTACACAGTAAATAACATATTATTAGAAAAATTCTACAACATAGCTCTTGTCAGATAAACACATAAAGACAGGAAGAACACAAATACACAATTGTACACAAACACATAGCGAATAACACAAAAGAAAGGACAGGGTATGTTTTACTGCAGTATTTATAGCATTTGATTTGCAAAGAAAACTTTCATTACTTCTTGCAGATCTCCCTTAGTTCATCATTATTCCCAAAAAGTCCTATCTATACCTGTTATCCCTAAACCCTACTGTTTTGTTCATATCCTCTTTCAAAATAATTATTCTTCATTGCACACTACTTTTTTTGTCAAACTTTTTTTCTTATAGCTTCTCAATGCATTTCTTCCAATTCATCACAACTCATTCTCTTATATAGCCTACCCCATCTTCACCTAACTCAAATCTACTGAGCTCAGATATATATACTAAGGGACGAGGCAATGCAGCAACACAAAACAATTAACACAAACAGTAATGAAAAAAATGCAAATTGGCAAAGCAAGCAGCAATATATCTAAAATAGTAGCAAAGCAAATGCAACATTGCAACTAATATGAGCCAATGCGCAGAAAAAAAAAATCTGTAGTAAAACTGACTTAATACAATATAAAATTCAGTAGAACTACGCCTGGCAAACAACAGCAGCAAATGCAATAACTTATACCTAAACATGATAATGCTCAAGCAGAAAGAATATTACATTAAAGATAGGAAATGTGTAATACCTATGTCTTAATCTTAACACTAGAGTGATGCAACACAAAAACTTACTCTGCCAAAAAAGTTACCAAATCGTTAAAAAAATAATGTATGCAATTCCTGTGAAAGGAAATCTCTATTTGTGCTCCATTTTCTAAGAAAGTAGATCATAAAATTTTTCTTTACTGGGTCTGTAGACAGAAAACTTTTCTATTAGTACATCTATTAAATAACATTTTAACCAATGCTCCAGTGCAGCTAGAAGATAGATATTAAACAAAATGGGCAAATATATACATAAAGCAATGCATGAAACGTCATTCACTAGCCATATGGCATTTCATGAGGCATTAAAATACCTTTCAACTAGAAAGACATTAGTCGTAAATGTTTCTCATCATTTCACTAGGCATTTCAGTAAATATCAGAAAGTACAAGCTCCAAACTGTAATCATATGTTTTCAAGTATGAACGTGTATTTGCGATGCTTTTTACATAGGAATGTCAATATCAAGGTTAATGGCCTCTTATTTCTCCACCTAATGGTTTTTTCCCAGACGACTGTCAAGCATCTGGGCGCCCACATTGCATTATGTCAAGATCACTTACCTTCCTTACCGAAATATTTACACCAGCAGTTTCCGCTACAGTGACAGTCACATATATATAAAAAATTTCAGAGGTTGAGACTTTACGTTACAAATGAGTAGAAACGAAATCTCATGCAAAGCAGTATTTTGATACTCACATTCATGCATGTCTGAAAGTACGATTCTTGGTTTCCAACATCCTACAACAGCCTACTCACAACTTCTGCGACTCGTCAACCAACAACTCTTACAGAACTATGTGAACAGGTCGAGCAAGCATGGAATAACGTATCTCAGGACAGTATTCGCCGTCTGTATGATCGGCTGCATGTCAGAGTCAGTGCCTGCATTGCCGCCTGTGGAGGCTACATCACATACTGCTATGGGTGCTTCAACGTTGGTCGATACTTAGTACCTTAGAACCGCTTGTGCTGTTGATCTGTAAATGTAATCATTCCACGTTACATGTATTCCATACGCGTTGTTGCAGCAATGAATCTTGAGTGAACTGGACACCTCTAAAAGAGTGTATAAATTTTCTTTCCGGCAGTGTAGATAAATGTCAAAATTCTTGTAAATTTAAAAGTATCCTGTTGGAAAGAACGGTGATCTGTCATGATATCGTGGACAATAGTGACTGTTGTCATGAATGTGAATATCATCAAGGATAAATAAAAAACGGTAAAAGGCATTAGAAGAAAGTTAAATGCTGTTGGCCGCGCGTGGTAGCCGGGCGGTCTAAGGCGCCTTGCCACGGTTCGCGCGGCTACCCCTGTCGGAGGTTCGAGTCCTCCCTCGGGCATGGGTGTGTGTTGTCCTTAGCGTAAGTTAGTTTAAGTTAGATTAACCAGTGTGTATGTCTAGGGACCGATGACCTTAGCACTATGGTCCCATAGGAACTTACTTCAAAAATATATTTAAAAAAATATCCTGTTTGCAACACCAACAACCACATTATCAGGCGTGGTATGTAGTACACTGGATGCTAAAGAAAACTACAATGGAACACGCACGACGAAGATCGAATCTGATAAATACTGTTTTCAATTAACACTGAGCTCCCAAACTGCTCAGACTTTTTAAATTATTTTTGCATATCGTGTACAGTACTGGTTGAAATTTTGCTTATCCCTTTACTAGGCAATGTTGTTCTGAAACAAAATCAAAATTGCACGCTCTTTTCGCCAACATTTTTCAGATTTCGTTAATGGATCAGGAATGACGCTTTCAAACAACATTATTACTCTCATGTACAGCGATATTCTGTTGTGTCTGGTGAAAGGTTACTGAGTAATGCCCATCTTAGCAGAATTATTGCATGGTTATGTGAGCATCAGTTACCGGTGTAGCAGTTGCATCTGATTTTGTGGCACTGTTTTTTTTTTTTTATTGTGCAACGAAAATCGCTTATAAGCAAAAAGAGGAAGTCTTGAAAGTGAGTTGTTGTAAAAAGCCGGCCGGAGTGGCCGCGCGGTTAAAGGCGCTTCAGTCTGGAACCGCACGACCGCTACGGTCGCAGGTTCGAATCCTGCCTCGGGCATGGATGTGTGTGATGTCCTTAGGTTAGTTAGGTTTAAGTAGTTCTAAGTTCTAGGGGACTTATGACCACAGCAGTTGAGTCCCATAGTGCTCAGAGCCATTTGAACCATTTTTTGTTGTAAAAATGTGTTATTGTGTTCGTACCTGGGACATTACAAACGGACTTACCTTTTCTGGGAAGACTAAGCCTGCTTTTGACTATAGGATGGACAACAAGACTAGGAGAATAAGTAAACAGCAGGTCTTGTGCCATTGAATGGTGCATGCACTACATGGCAGCTTTGGTCACTGGCTAGAGTATGGATGGGCCTTCTGGCGAAAATGTAGATTTTGCCCTCAGGGATCGTCGACTGTAAAAAGCGGAAAATTTGGAGTTGTTCTGTAATTTGCAAAAAAATAATAGTGTTTTGGCATTTTATTTGCGATAGTTGAAAATAAAACCATTTTTCAGCCACAGGAACAGCACAATAGTACTTTTACTGGAGCATCCATGCGCCTTTTGTGAGCAATGACACTGACGGGTAATATATTGTATTTTGTAACACTGCATGTAAAACGGTTCATAATATCATGAAATCTAATTTAGGTAACTTAATACTTTTTCTTCGCATTAGTTCAGTCTGTGCCAAACAAACGGTTATAGCAGGTTACTGAGTATTTCCAAAGCAAGTAAATCCTCCTGACGATGACATCACCATCGAAAAGTGTAGCGATATTTACAATTAAAGATTTTGAAACACTAGGCTATATCGTCCAGTTTTGTGCGTTCCAGTGCAGTATTAATGGAGAACAGCTCGCAGGTTGTCTACCATTCGGCACGCTGTGACACTTTGCTGCATAAGCGTCGCTACGCAACATTTCAGAGCGTCACCGTAAGCTGGCAATTTACATGAGAAGCCCGGCGAGCCAGCTTGCCGTGATGGATGCGCACACAAGCGCCTGGGCGGCGGCAGTTTTCTTCCTGCTCTGCGGTGGCCGTAATCCTGACAAAAGGCAGCCGCGGACTGTTGACAGAGCGGCCGATCAGCCCCTGCCCTGCCCTGTCCCGGCACACCTGCCGGCGGCGCTGACCGCAGCACGGACCCGACAGCAAACAGGCTTACATCGATCCGCCAGGGGCAAGTCCAGGGGACGGGCGAGGCGCGGATGACGAGTGGGGCCTGTCCTTTCCTCAGACACTGGCTGTGTGCGCGTGCGTGCGTGTGCGTGTGCGTGTGTGTGTGGCCGTCTCTAGCGCTGCACGGCGAAACTCGCGAATTCTGGGAGATGATAGTTTCAAGAAATTTCAAGTTGCAACCTTTGCATAAAGGAATGCTCTGAAACCCCGAAGTTAAACTCTAGAGCAACTGAGAGCGCTGACAGGCCCACAAAACGGGAATAAATTCGGTCACCGGTCTCTCACTCTGTGTATGTGTGTGTGTGTGTGTGTGTGTGTGTGTATGTATGTGTGTGTGCGTGTGTGTGTGTGTGTGTGTGTGTGTGTGTGTGTGTGTCTCCACTATAAAACCTCCGCCGTCAGACTCAAGCCATTCCATCTCCATTACGGATACCAATGGAAGACAAAATGGGAATAAATTCGGTCACCGGTCTCTCACTCTGTGTATGTATGTGTGTGTGTGTGTGTGTGTGTATGTGTGTGTGTGTGTGTGTGTGTCTCCACTATAAAACCTCCGCCGTCAGACTCAAGCCATTCCATCTCCATTACGGATACCAGTGGAAGACTAGCTCTGTTAACAATTCTGAAGAATCCAACACGTGTCTGCTAGATACCGCCAACTTGGAGTCCACTGCTGGAGATCCACTCGCAGAGTGGACTTTCGATCTACAGGTCACAGTCCTACTGGTCCCAACGGTGACTGCCTGAGGTGGGGGCGGATCGATCTGCCATGAGTAAAGAACTGATCTATCTCTCTGCAAGCTGTACACCTAGACGCTGGGCAACTGTGTCAACACTACTGTAACAGCAGAAGTACTGACGTATCAGCTGTACGTTGGTCACAACGGAGACTGACTGAGGGTGGTGATCGGACCGATTTGCCATGAGTGAAGAACTGGTCTGCCTCCCTGTAGGTTGTTCAACCTAGACGCTTGGTTGGTTGTTTGGGGGAAGAGACCAAACAGCGAGGTTATCGGTCTCGTGGGATTAGGGAAGGATGGGGAAGGAAGTCGGCCGTGCCCTTTCCAAGGAACCATCCCGGCATTTGCCTGGAGCTATTTAGGGAAATCACGGGAAAACCTAAATCAATATGGCCGGACGTGGGATTGAACCGTCGTCCTTCCGAATGCGAGTCCAGTGTGCTAACCACTGCGCCACCTCGCTCGGTCAACCTAGACGCTGGGCAACTGTGTTAACACTACTGACACAGTAGACGTGCTTGCTTATCAGCTGTATGGTGGTCCCAGCGGTGACTGCCTGAGGGTGGGGGCGGGTCGATCTGCCATGAGTGAAGAACTGGTCTGCCTCTCTTCGAGCTGTTCAACCTAGACGCTGGGCAACTGTGTCAACACTATTGAGTCAATGAAAGCACTGACCTATCAGCAGTATGTTGGTCACAACAGTGACAGACTGAGGGTCGGGACTGAGGCAATCTCCCATGAGAGAAGAACCAATCTGCCTCTCTACAACTTGTTCAACCTATACGCTGGGCACCTATGTCAGCCGGCCGGAGTGGCCATGCGGTTCTAGGCGCTACAGTCTGGAGCCGAGCGACCGCTCCGGTCGCAGGTTCGAATCCTGCCTCGGGCATGGATGTGTGTGATGTCCTTAGGTTAGTTGGGTTTAATTAGTTCTAAGTTCTAGGCGACTGATGACCTCAGAAGTTAAGTCGTATAGTGCTCAGAGCCATTTGAACCATTTGAACCACCTATGTCAACTCAACTGAGGCAGTAAAGGTACTTAGTTATCAGCTGTATGATGGTCATAACGGTACTGTATGAGGGTGGGGATAGCGTCGATTTGCCATGAGTGAAGAACTGGCCTGAATCTCTGCAAGCAGTTCAACCTAGACGATGAGCCAGTGCGTAGCCAATACTAGGGCAGTAAAAGAACTGACTTATTATCCGCATGCTGGAACCTCCATTCAGGCTGTTCTTGGTTGTTACTAGGACGTTTTTCATCAGACCATGTCGACAGCCAACAACAAGGGCATGCAGACTACTAGGGCGGAGACTAATAGCTGCCTGACTCATCGAGAGTGCTGAGGCTCTGACGAAAGTCCATAGCATTGCCATGCCATGCTGAGGGGTCGCACACCGCAGCATCTTCTGGCGACGAGGCCGCATCTCTGACCACATGCAGTACAGGACCTGCGTTCCGCAAGTTCCTCGGTGGCCACTGACGTGACACCTCGCGCTTTCAAGCAGAGCAGACTCAATGCAACAACTGCTAGGCAACACAGGGAAAAGGCTGAGTGACTTTAAACTTCTCACCAATAAATAATTGTTAAGTGAACGAGGTTTCATTACCGCCCCTGCACTCTACAGAGGATCACTGACCCCCCCACTCCGCTCGACCTCGTGACTGCAAGGTGACACTGGCTCTGGTCATAACAGTCCCTAGCGACGAGGAACGTCATTAGAGGCCATACTGTCAGAGAAAATAGGGTGAATTTTTGTATTTGAGTGTATGTTTGTGTATAAGGGTCACATATTAGATTGCGGGATATTGTTTTTCAATGAGCGAAGGAGTGTGTTGGGAAGTACTAAGGAATGGAGAGATACGCTTGAAATTCTCTAAGGGTATAGATGCTAAGAACAGCTCAGTAGGCAGTTCAGTTCAAGAGTAAAAGGACATTCTAAAATAGCAATCGTATGAGCTGGAAAGAAGAAAATATGTACAAAGAAAGTAACTGTGGAGAAACCATGGGTAACAGGAGAAATACTGTAGTTGATCGATGAAAGAAGGAATTACAAAAATTGTCAGGGAAATACAGGAAATAATAATCGCTTAGGAGTGAAATAAATCGGTAGTGCAGGGAAGCTAAGATGACATGGCTGCATGAAAAATGTGAATAAAAATTTAAGAAATGATTGCCGGAAGGACTGACTCAGCAAATAGAAAAGTCAAAATAATCTTCAGTGAAATTAAAAGGGTGATAACATTAAGAGTGCTATGGAAATTCCATCGTTAAATGAAGAAGAGAGGGCAGATAGGAAGAAAGAGTATACTGAAGGCCTCTATGAGAGGGAAGATTTGTCTTATGTGATATAAGAAGAAACAGGAGTCGATACAGTAGAGATAGGGGATCCAGTACTAGAATCAAAGTTTAAAACATCTTGGGACGACTGAAGATCAGATAAGGGAGAAGGGATAGATAACAGGGCATCGGAATTTCTAAAATCATTGGAGGAAGTGGCAACGAACTATTCACGTTGATGTGTAGCATACGTGAGTCCTGCGATATACACTGCTGGCCATTAAAATTGCTACATCACGAAGATGACGTGTTACAGACGCGAAATTTAACCGACAGGAAGAAGTTGCTGTGATATACAAATGATTAGCTTTTCAGAGCATTCACACAAAGTTGGCGCCTGTGGTGACATCTACAACGTGCTGACATGAGGAAAGTTTCCAAGCAATTTCTCATACACAAACAGCAGTTGACCGGCGTTGCCTGGTGAAACGTTATTGTGACGCCTCGTGTAAGGAGGAGAAATGCGTACCATCACGTTTCCGACTTTGATAAAGGTCGGATTGTAGCCTGTCGCAATTGCGGTTTATCGTTTCGCGACATTGCTTCTCGTGTTGGTCGAGATCCAATAACTGTTAGCAGAATATGGAATCGGTGGGTTCAGGAGGGTAACGCGGAATGCCGTGCTGGATTTCAACGGCCTCGTATCACTAGCAGTCGAGATGACAGGCATCTTATCCTCATGGGTGTATCGGATCGTGCAGCCACGTCTCGATCCCTGAGTCAACACATGGGGACGTTTGCAAGACAACAACCATCTGCACGAACAGTTCGACGACGTATGCAGCAGCGTGGACTATCAGATCAGAGACCATGGCTGCGGTTACCCTTGACGCTGCATGACAGACAGGAGCGCCTGTGGTGGTGTACTCAACGACGAACCTGGATGCACGAATAGCAAAAAGTCATTTTTTCGGATGAATACAGGTTCTGTTTACAGCATCATGATGGTCGCATGCGTTTTTGCCGACATCGCGGTGAACGCACATTGGAAGCGTGTATTCGTCATCGCCATACTGGCTTATCACCCGGCGTGATGGTATGGGGTGCCATTGGTTATACGTCTCGGTCTTCTCTTGTTCGCATTGACGGCACTTTGAACAGTGGACGTTACATTTCAGATGTGTTACGACCCCTGGCTCTACTCTTCATTGGATCCTTGCGAAACCCTACATTTCAGCAGGATAATGCACGACCGCATGTTGCAGGTCCCGTACGGGCCTTCCTGGATATAGAAAATGTTCGACTGCTGTCCTGGCCAGCACATTCTCCAGATCTCTCACCAGCTGAAAACGTCTGGTCAATGGTGGACGAGCAAACGGCTCGTGACAATACGCCAGTCACTACTCTTGATGAACCGTGGTATCGTGTTGAAGCTGCATGGGCAGCTGCACCTGTACACGCCATCCAAGCTCTGTTTGACTCAATGCCCAGGCGTATGAAGGCCGTTATTACGGCCAGAGGTGATTGTTCTGGGTACTTATTTCTCAGGATCTATGCACCCAAATTGCGTGAAAATGTAACCATATGTCAGTTCTAGTATAATATATTTGTCCAATGAATACCAGTTTATCATCTGCATTTCTTCCGGGTGTAGCAATTTTAATGGCCAGTAGCGTACCATCTGACTTCCAGGAAAACACTTGCAAAATGATTTAGATATCTGTATGGTGCGATAAGTGGCAATTGACCCTGAATAAGGAAAAGTGTGAAATTATTCACATGAGTGCTAAAAGAAATCGGTTACATTTCGGTTGCGCAATAAGTCACACAATTCTGAAGGCTGTAAATTCAACTAAATACTTAGGGATTACAATTACAAATAACCTAAATTGGAACGATCACATTGGTAATACTGTGGGTACAGCAAGCCAAAGACTGCGATTCACTGGCAGAACACTTAGAGAATGCAACAGGTCTACTAAAGAGACTGCTTACACCACGCTTGTCCGCCCTGTTCTGAAGTATTGCGGTGCGGTGTGGTATTCGCATTAGGTGGGATTGACGGATGACATCGAAAAAGTACAAAGATAGGCAGCTCGTTTTGTATTATCGAAATATAGGGGAGATAGTGTCACATATATGATACGTGAATTGGAGTGGCAATCATTAAAACAAAGGCGTTTTTCGTTGCGACGGGATCTTCTCATGAAATTTCAATCACCAGTTTTCTCCTCCAATTGCGAAAACATTCTGTTGGCACCCACCTACATAGGGAGAAATGATCAACACGATAAAATAAGAGCAATCAGATCTCGCACAGCAAAATTTAAGTGCTCGTTTTCTCCGCGTACCGTTCGAGAGTGGAACGGTCGAGAGTCAGCTTGAAGGTGGTTAATTGAATCCTCTGCCAGGTACTTTCTTGTGAATAGCAGAGTAATCACGTAGATGTAGATGGGATCCACATAATTCCGAAGTGAGGATAAGTGCGATAATTATTACCCGTCATGTTCAAAGCTCATGGTTCCAAGATGCTGACAAGAATAATATACAGAAGAGTGGAAAACAAAATTGAGGACATGTTAGGCGACGATCAGTTTCGTTTTAGGAAAGGTAAAGACATCAGAGAAGCAGTTCTGACGTTGGGATTGTTAATGGGAACAAGACTAAAGAAAAACTGAGGCACGTTCATAGGCTCTGTCAACCTGCAAAACACATTAGACAGTGTCAAATGGTGCAAGATAATCGAAAGTACGACAAAAATAGTGGTAAGCTATAGGGAGAGGCCGGTAAAACATAAAATGTACAAGAAACAACAAGGAACAATAGAAGACCAAAAACGAAGTGCTCTGGTTACAAAGAGTGTATGACTGGGGTGTAGTCTTTCACCCTACTGTTCAATCTATACATCGAAGAAAGAACGACGGAAATTAAAGAAATGTTCAAGACAGGTATTAAACTGGAAGGTGAAAGGATATAAATGATAGGATTATGATGACATTGCTATCCTCAGTGAAAGTGAAGAAGATTTACAGGATCTGCTCAGTGGAATGAATAGCCTAATGAGTGTAGTATAATGATTGAGAGTAAATAGAACAAAGATGAAAGTAATGAGAAGTAGCAGTAACGAAAACATCGAGATACTTAACATCAGAATTGGAGATCACAAAGTAGATGAATTTAAGGGATTCTGTCACCTAGGTAGCAAAATAACCCATGACGGACGGTGCAAGGAGGACATTCCTGGCCAAGAGAAGTCTACTAGTATGAAACATAGACCTCAATTTAGGAAGAAATTTCTGAGGATTTGCGTTTGGAGCACAGCATTGTATGGTAGTGAATCAGGGACTGTGAGAAAACCGGCAAAGACAAGAATCGGAGCATTTGAGACGTGGTGCTACAGAAGAATTTAGAAAATTAGATTGACTGATAAGGTATGCAGTTAGGAGTTGCTTCGCAGAATCATCAAGGAAAGGAATATATGGTAAACACTGACAAGAAGAAGGGACAGGATGATAGGACGTTTCTGAAGACATCAGGGAATAACTTCCAAGGTACTAGCGGGAGATGTAGAGGGCAAAAACGGTAGAGGAAGACGTAGATTTAAATACATTCAGCAAATAATTGAGGACTTTGGTTGCTACTGCTAAACTGAGTTAGCGGACCGCATCAAACCTGTCAGAAGACTAATGACACCAACCCCGCCCCCCTCTCCCCCCCCCCCCCCCCAAAAAAAAAGTATTCCGTAGTCAGGAATAAGGCCAGAAGCGGATGGAACACGGAGTGGAAGACCGAAAATGTACACCTGATACGAAGAAACCCACCCACATATGACGATGGCACTAGGGTATGCTGAAAAGTGAGATACATAACATGACTCACCTTGAAACGGAAATGTTCTTGTCGTGTTTATTTATATATTTCTTCCTTTTCCTTTCGTTAATATTACGTATATTATTTGAAATATGTTAATTGATACGTACGTAACCACTGTACAAGTATTATTTCTGTTGGGTGGATGCGAGGTGAAGAAAGATCAACACCTATGTAAAAAAGAAGAACGGGCAGTTGAAGGAAGGTAGAAAAAGAGGAAGGGAGAAATGGTGGGCACGAGGTTTTTTTGACATCAGATGTATGAGTACTACGATTTGAACGTCTTAGTACCTTAAACTTAGTAAAGAAGGTGTAGAAAGGTGGAGAAAACAAAATATAATTCCAGGTGATTAAGTTGGTGAGATTCTGCAAGAGATTCTCTGCCTCGTGATGACTGGGTGTTGTGTGATGTCCTTAGGTTAGTTAGGTTTAAGTAGTTGTAAGTTCTAGGGGACTGATGACGTCAGAAGTTAAGTCCCATAGTGCTCAGAGCCATTCTGCAAGAGATTTATAAGCACAGGGGAGGTGATGCTATAAGTGTCGGTATACTTGGCTTTTTACAGAACGGCATTGAGGAATCATAAACAACTAAACATTACCTCCGGGAATGCATAGGAATCTAATTGTTTCATGTGTCGTTCGGCTGAATAAAGAAGCGCGTCTCTGCAATTATATCTCTAGCATTGCGATGAAATATGAGTGAAATTTGACTGTTGTAAGTTCAAAATATTAGTCCCACCTGGATATACTTCCATATGCTGTTCCGAATTTATTTGTGCTTTCAAGGAGAGCGATTTGAATCAAACCAATTTGTAGTTGAAAGACGACAATGATCGTTTTGAGACATATTCACCTAAAATAAGGGAAAGCGTCATGACAAGAAAACAGAGTTTGTATTATCGGCCGCCAGCCACATTCAAGTAGTACAGACTTCTTTCCATTTATCTTTGAGCATCGAATGATTTTGACAGCCAAGGACCAACATACAGTTTAAAGACGTCCTTCTATTATGCACCATAATAACTGCGGCTGACGACACAGTAAAAGTACCAATAATAAAGTTGCATACATCATACATTATTACAGTATTATTTAGCAGAAACTATCACATATTGCAAATTTTACACGTGTCCAATTGTGTGTATATGCATGAAACGTACACGTGCGTTGTCAAGGCAATCGTACCAGTGAAGTGAAGAAACCTAGCTGGAGAACATCAATAAGGAAATAAAGTAAAGGGATATAGACCTATACGTTTATGAGGTGCCAAAGGGAACAAGACATGTTATGTAATTACTGTAGCTAGATTGAAACTTGCACTACTGGCCATTAAAATTGCTACACCAAGAAGAAATGCAGATGATAAACTGGTATTCGTTGGACAAATATATTATACTACAACTGATATGTGGTTACATTTTCACGCAATTTGGGTGCATAGATCCTGAGAAATAAGTACCCAGAACAACCACCGCTGGCCGTAATAACGGCCTTCATACGCCTGGGCATTGAGTCAAACAGAGCTTGGATGGCGTGTACAGGTGCAGCTGCCCATGCAGCTTCAACACGATACCACAGTGACTGGCGTATTGTGACGAGCCGTTTGCTCGGCCACCATTGACCAGACGTTTTCAGCTGGTGAGAGATCTGGAGAATGTGCTGGCCAGGGCATCAGTCGAACATTTTCTATATTCAGAAAGGCCCGAACAGGACCTGCAACATGCGGTCGTGAATTATGCTGCTGAAACGTAGGGTTTCGCAGGGCTGGAATGAAGGGTACAGGCACGGGTAGTAGCACATCTGAAATGTAACGTCCACTGTTCAAAGTGCCGTCAATGCGAACAAAAGGTGACCGAGACGTGTAACCAATGGCACCCCATACCATCACGCCAGGTGATAGGTCAGTATGGCAATGACGCATACACGCTTCCAATGTGCGCTCACCGCGATGTCGCCAAAAACGGATGCGACCATCATGATGCTATCAGCAGAACCTGGATTCATACGAAAAAATGACGTTTTGCCATTCGTGCATCCAGGTTCGTCGTTGAGTACATCATCGCAGGCGCTCCTGTCAGTGATGCAGCGTCAAGGGTAACCGCAGCCATGGTCTCTGAGCTGATAGTCCATGCTGCTGCATACGTCGTCGAACTGTTCGTGTAGATGGTTGTTGTCTTGCAAACGTCCCCATGTGTTGACTCAGGGATCGAGACGTGGCTGCACGATCCGATACAGCCATGAGGATAAGATGCCTGTCATCTCGACTGCTAGTGATACGAGGCCGTTGGGATCCAGCACGGCGATCTGTATTACCCTCCTGAACCCACCGATTCCATATTCTGCTAACAGTCATCGGATCTCGACCAATGCGAGCAGCAATGTCACGATACGATAAACCGCAATCGCGATAGGCTACAATCCGACCTTTATCAAAGTCGGAAACGTGATGGTACGCATTTCTCCTCCTTACACGAGGCATCACAACAACGTTTCACCAGGCAACGCCGGTCAACTGCTGTTTGTGTATGAGAAATCGGTTGGAAACTTTCCTCATGTCAGCACGTTGTAGGTGTCGCCACTGGCGCCAACCTTGTGTGAATGCTCGGAAAACTAATCATTTGCATATCGCAGCATCTTCTTCCTGTTGGTTAAATTTCGCGTCTGTAGCACGTCATCTACGTGGTGCAGCAATTTTAATGGCCAGTAGTGCAGTTACTGCTGCTATCGGCAATATTTCGACAGTTTCACGTCATACCATCTCGCCATTGCGACTTTGGGAGATCCAGTACGTTAACCACATACACTTTAGCTGCCCTGTATGCAGAAAGCAATCACACTTGCTCTTATGGAGCTAGATGAAATGAAATAAGTACTTTCCACGAATGTGATGGTAGTTTTGACAACAGTCAACGGAGACATTTATAAATTACACATGGAGTCAAAAGCTAAGGAATAAGTTTCTGTGAATGTATGTATGTATGTTTTGTGTGTCTATTTATATAGTTTACACCGAGATGATTAAAGCCCAGAGATAGCAATTATACACTTACGAAGATGGCTGTAGTATCGCCTACACAAGATAGTAAAGGACAGAGCATTGGCGAAACTGTCCTTTGTAGTCAGATGTTTCACGTGAAAAGGTGTCCGGCGTGGTTATGGCTCAAGATGGGATGGTAGTTGTAGCTAGATGCATGAGACATTCCATTCCGGAAGTCATTAGGGAATTCAATATTCTGAATTTCACATTAACTAGAGTGTGCCTAGAATACCAAATTTCAGGCATTGCCACTCACCACGGACAAAGCAGTGGTCGACGGCCTTCATTTAACCGCCGAGAGCAGCATCGTTAGCTTAGAGTTGTCAGTGCTAAAAGACAAGCAACACAACATGAAAAAAGCGTAGAAATCAAGTGAAACGTACGAAGAAGCCTCTTCGAACTGCCCTCTGCTGTTGTCACGGTGTTCTCTTGTGAGCTACCGAATACTAATTGTGGTTCGGAGACAAGGTGCTGATTTTAATAGTGGTCAGTCAGTTGCTATGTGGCAATAACCTCCTTACAAGGCGCCAAAGTAATAGACAGGTGTTTCTCTAATAGTACAGCTAGCAGTGTGACGCTACTGATCTCATTGTGGGTGTTTGCGTACTATTTGTTAAGCTGATAAAATTTGTTTCCAGTGTGTAACATACACTTGTTGCAGGTTAATGAAACTAGTGTCTAAGTCCTATATATATGAGGGCCCAATCTGTGCTGGTGAACTGTGTGTAGTGATGTTCTGCAAGAGGGAAACACGCTGTATACACGTTCCATACTGCTGAGTTACTGGAGTGGATAAAGGAGGCAGCAGTCTTGGCGCGCTGCAGTAGAAGGGAAACACCGTTTTGTATTCATTATAGATTTCTATCTTTCTGTAAAAGATGTTTATCTATCGGCTTCTAACATGAGTCGAAAGACCAGTGGGGTTCCATGATTAGCGTTTGTTAAACGTATTGTAGTTCTAAGTCTTCGAAATGTGGTGCTACAGAAGAATGCTGAAGATTAGATGGGTAGATCAGATAACTAATGAGGAGGTATTGAATAGAATTAGGGAGAAGAGAAATTTGTGGCACAACTTGACTAGAAGAAGGGATCGGTTGGTAGGATATGTTCTGAGGCATCAACGGATCACCAATTTAGTACTGAAGGGCAGCGTGGAGGGTAAAAATCGTAGAGGGAGACCAAGAGTGGAATACACTAAGCAGATTCAAAGGATGTAGGTTGCAGTAGGTACTGGGAGACGAAGAAGCTTGGACAGGATAGAATAGCATGGAGAGCTGCATCAAACCAGTCTCTGGACCGAAGACCACAACAACAATATTGTGGTTCTATAAAAATAATATTTTTAGATGTTTTAATCGTTGTTTTTAAAGATTCTTTTCTTGATATCCTGTTGCCTTTGATTATCAGAAACTACATTATGAAAGTTAAAGGTTGGAAACGGTTCTTAGATAAGATTTGGCTGCAGCAGTTAAATTTTTAGTATCTTTATCCTGTTAGTGACTATAATGCTAAGTAGTAGTCATTACATTGTACTAAGAATGCTACATGTATCTGAGATCGCTAGTGTGCAGTTTGACAAATAAATTTGACCTTTTATTGTATAATAAACCAATCGAGTCCGAGCAATTATTATGGGCCCCAATTTCCTACTCTCGTAAGAGGAAGTGTTTTTATGGACTC
Source organism: Schistocerca nitens (assembly GCF_023898315.1). Taxonomy (NCBI): domain Eukaryota; kingdom Metazoa; phylum Arthropoda; class Insecta; order Orthoptera; family Acrididae; genus Schistocerca; species Schistocerca nitens. Next base: position 191,304,904 of record NC_064622.1, read on the forward strand.
GTCCATTTTCGATCAGAGCTCGTGACACGATTTAAATGGCAAAGCACTACAGCGACTGCAGCTCCTCATTTTAGAATACTGGATTAAATAAGATGATGAGAAGGAACTTAGGTCTGGAAATGAGACACACAAAGTAGTGGATCAGTTCTGCTATTTGGGCAGTGCAGCGCTACATTTGTAAATGCGAGTTATTCGGATGCCTCGATTTGATATTGAGGAGAGATGAATTTGCTTGCTTAGCTGAGTGTGGGTCGACTCGACGAGGATGTCGCGTGGCTGCTCGAGACGAGTTCAGGTGCAGGGGTGAGGAGCCCGTGACCGGAAATGGGAAAAATCCCACAACGGGGAATTTGGATACAGGAGGACAGGCGATGAAGCAGAAATGACGGACTCTCAGACCGTCTGAAATATGCCTACTTAGAATTCTTAAAATATCTGTAATAAATCACTGTGAAATAACAGAGCAAATTTCAATTCACTGGCGATCTGGGATGAATGAGGTGGGTCCAATTAAACAGCAATATTTTCAATACTTTTAAAACCACAAAAGTTAATAATTTACAATGATCCTATGAATTAGTAACTTTCAAACACTCCGTGCATTTTCAACAAACGATATCTCAGATGACAGTATTGCACTACAGCTGTCAGCCCTGAAATGCACTCATCTGCATGTAATTTCTTTATAGATTTGTTACATATCCGTGCTGTTTTCGTTATGCTTATGTGTGGCAGAACATTGTATTCTCCACAATAACACAGCAATAGAATGTGGCATGAATACCTTATATCTTTACATACTTGTGTAGCTGTTTACAGAGTTTTCTACTGTTTTACCGATAGCCTTATACAAATGTTGTTTATATTGATGTTAGAAACTGCTGTAATTCAAAAGTGGTCAGTCGCATGTGTTAGTTGAGAGCACCATTGAAAAGAGAATCAAAAGGCGTTTCTGTCAAGGCGGCATAAATTATTGTTTAAACAATACTTAACGACAATTTTTAGTTATTTAACCTGAGTTCATTGGTGCAACAATGCTGGCTTACATATTTACGAACAAAATTTTATTTATAATTATTCAGAATCATCTGAGTATGACAAAAAGCTTATAACATTTCTTTATTTAAATATCGTTGTAAAGTATTATAAACTCCTGGAAATGGAAAAAAGAACACATTGACACCGGTGTGTCAGACCCACCATACTTGCTCCGGACACTGCGAGAGGGCTGTACAAGCAATGATTACACGCACGAAACAGCGGACACACCAGGAACCGCGGTGTTGGCCGTCGAATGGCGCTAGCTGCGCAGCATTTGTGCACCGCCGCCGTCAGTGTCAGCCAGTTTGCCGTGGCATACGGAGCTCCATCGCAGTTTTTAACACTGGTAGCATGCCGCGACAGCGTGGACGTGAACCGTATGTGCAGTTGACGGACTTCGAGCGAGGGCGTATAGTGGGCATGCGGAAGGCCGGGTGGACGTACCGCCGAATTGCTTAACACGTGGGGCGTGAGGTCTCCACAGTACATCGATGTTGTCGCCAGTGGTCGGCGGAAGGTGCACGTGCCCGTCGACCTGGGACCGGACCGCAGCGACGCACGGATGCACGCCAAGACCGTAGGATCCTACGCAGTGCCGTAGGGGACCGCACCGCCACTTCCCAGCAAATTAGGGACACTGTTGCTCCTGGGGTATCGGCGAGGACCATTCGCAACCGTCTCCATGAAGCTGCGCTACGGTCCCGCACACCGTTAGGCCGTCTTCCGCTCACGCCCCAACATCGTGCAGCCCGCCTCCAGTGGTGTCGCGACAGGCGTGAATGGAGGGACGAATGGAGACGTGTCGTCTTCAGCGATGAGAGTCGCTTCTGCCTTGGTGCCAATGATGGTCGTATGCGTGTTTGGCGCCGTGCAGGTGAGCGCCACAATCAGGACTGCATACGACCGAGGCACACAGGGCCAACACCCGGCATCATGGTGTGGGGAGCGATCTCCTACACTGGCCGTACACCACTGGTGATCGTCGAGGGGACACTGAATAGTGCACGGTACATCCAAACCGTCATCGAACCCATCGTTCTACCATTCCTAGACCGGCAAGGGAACTTGCTGTTCCAACAGGACAATGCACGTCCACATGTATCCCGTGCCACCCAACGTGCTCTAGAAGGTGTAAGTCAACTACCCTGGCCAGCAAGATCTCCGGATCTGTCCCCCATTGAGCATGTTTGGGACTGGATGAAGCGTCGTCTCACGCGGTCTGCACGTCCAGCACGAACGCTGGTCCAACTGAGGCGCCAGGTGGAAATGGCATGGCAAGCCGTTCCACAGGACTACATCCAGCATCTCTACGATCGTCTCCATGGGAGAATAGCAGCCTGCATTGCTGCGAAAGGTGGATATACACTGTACTAGTGCCGACATTGTGCATGCTCTGTTGCCTGTGTCTATGTGCCTGTGGTTCTGTCAGTGTGATCATGTGATGTATCTGACCCCAGGAATGTGTCAATAAAGTTTCCCCTTCCTGGGACAATGAATTCACGGTGTTCTTATTTCAATTTCCAGGAGTGTATTATCATCAAAAGTGGTCAGTCTGACTGAAAAACATGTCTGTTGAACATATAAACCACATATTTATGGTGGCGACGGACTATAGCCAGTGGAGAAGCAGACAGTGGCGAAACACTGCTGGAGCGAAGTGCAGTGCACTTTACTAGTACAACCTTAGGGAGCAATGCTAGACACTTTGATGTTTGTGCTTGAAGAAGGCAGGCCAGCCAGTGCTTATGTGGGTTATTAGGTCATATCGCAGATTGATTACCGGCGGTGAACGGCCGGTACCATCGTATTCTTCTAAAGGGACTTTATGTTTCGAGAGTTCTGAATGTGCTCCTGTATAGAATTCTTTTTCCACTTATATCACGGAGCTGATAGGCAGAGCATAAGTTACTATTCTTTGTATTTCGTCCGTTTTGAAAATTATAATGCTGAACTCTGAATTACGAGGGTGAGTCAAATGAAAACCTTAAATGTTTTTTAAAATATTATTTATTATGCAGATGTGGTACAAAGCTGTATCACTTTTCAACATAATCTCCCCCACGCTCAATGCAAGTCCTCCATCGCTTGCAAAGTGCATAAATTCCTTTAGAAAAAAATTATTTTGGATGCACCACGTGGTGTACCTCTTCATCAGAACGGAACTTCTTTCCTCCTATTGCGTCTTTGAGTGGTCCAAACATATGGAAATCACTTGGGGCAAGGTCTGGTGAGTATGGTGAATGAGGAAGACACTCAAAGTGCAGGTATGTGATTGTTGCAACTGTTGCACGGGCTGTGTGGGGCCTGGCACTGTCATGTTGCAAAAGGACACCTGCTGACAGCAATACACGCCATTCCTTGCTCGCTCTCCTCGTTTCCGGTTGGTGGAAGTGAACCCGCGTTTCGTCCCCAGTAACGATTCTTGCAAGGAAGCCATCACCTTCTCGTTCAAAGCGCCGAAGAAGTTCTTCACAAGCATCAACACGTCGTTCTCTCATTTCAGGAGTCAGATGCCTTAGCACCCATCTTGCAGACACTTTGTGAAACAGTAGCACATCATGCACAATGTGGTGTGCTGACCCATGACTAGTCTGTAAACATGCTGCAATGTCATTCAGTGTCACTCGGCGGTTTTTCTTCACTATGGCTTCAACTGCTGCAATGTTCTGTAGAGTCACAACTCGTTGTGCCTGACCTGGACGAGGAGCATCTTTCACTGAAGTCACACTATTTGCAAACTTCCTACTCCTTTCGTAGACTTGCTGCTGTGACAAACATGCATCATCGTACTGAACCTTCATTAGTTGATGAATTTCAGTAGGTCTCACACCATCACTACGCAAAAACCGAATAACAGAACGCTGTTCTTCCCTGGTTCACGTCGCAAGTGGGGTGGCCATCTTTATACTGCTACTGCGACGGTATGTGTGCATCTGCACTATGCTGCCACCTACAGGCCATTCTACACGCTGTTTGTAACACGCTTACCATCTTGCATCATAAGGGCGCGAAATTTCCATTTGTTATTACAAATTTAAGGCTTTCATTTGACTCACCCTCGTATTTGAGATGGCTAATACTTCGTGTATTGTGAACACGAAATTGTGGTAATTTTCGCAAGTCTTGGATGACTATTTAATTTGGGAATTCTGCTACAATTCTCGCAGCGCTCTAAACGCAATTTACTGCATTTTATACGATTATGTCTCTATTACACTTAGTTATCGTAGGACCATGCTCCGTTTATTTGAGATCTACTTTCTTTAATAAGTGTTATTCAACGTAATTTTCTGATACCTGCATCAATTACAGACAATAGAGTAGAATCTTTTCATTAATTATTCATTTATTCTTTATGTAATATTTATCTGTATATTATTAACTAGCAATTCTAGCTGAGTCATAGACTATTTAAATGCAGAGTCTCAGCTACAGATTTTTATTTGCAGCGAGCTAGCTGACAGGCATGAAAGAAGACACGTGCGGCTCGACCCTCAGACATTATCGAGCTATTCTTTTCAAACAGAGCCATAAGTAGCCCAGATACGTAACGTGCTAGCAACAAAGTCGCAATTTGTTTTCTCGTATGCAATTATGTTTGGACAGGCTGCTACTCAGCAGAATAATCCTTAGGTAACGTCGCACCAGCAAACTAGCTGATGATAAGAAGAAAGGATATAAAACGCAAAATGATAATACCGAGAAAAGCATTTCCGATAAAGAGGAATTTCTTGACATGTAGTATAATTTTAAGCGTTAGGGAGTGTTATCTTAACACATATCGAAGTGTTGCGTGGACAGTAAACAGTTTAGACAAGATAATAGAAGCCTTAGACATACACTATACTGAATAATGCTGTAAATTAGAAGCGGCAGTTCGAATACACTCCTGGAAATGGAAAAAAGAACACATTGAGACCGGTGTGTCAGACCCACCATACCTGCTCCGGACACTGCGAGAGGGCTGTACAAGCAATGATCACACGCACGGCACAGCGGACACGCCAGGAACCGCGGTGTTGGCCGTCGAATGGCGCTAGCTGCGCAGCATTTGTGCACCGCCGCCGTCAGTGTCAGCCAGTTTGCCGTGGCATACGGAGCTCCATCGCAGTTTTTAACACTGGTAGCATGCCGCGACAGCGTGGACGTGAACCGTATGTGCAGTTGACGGACTTCGAGCGAGGGCGTATAGTGGGCATGCGGAAGGCCGGGTGGACGTACCGCCGAATTGCTCAACACGTGGGGCGTGAGGTCTCCACAGTACATCGATGTTGTCGCCAGTGGTCGGCGGAAGGTGCACGTGCCCGTCGACCTGGGACCGGACCGCAGCGACGCACGGATGCACGCCAAGACCGTAGGATCCTACGCAGTGCCGTAGGGGACCGCACCGCCACTTCCCAGCAAATTAGGGACACTGTTGCTCCTGGGGTATCGGCGAGGACCATTCGCAACCGTCTCCATGAAGCTGGGCTACGGTCCCGCACACCGTTTGGCCGTCTTCCGCTCACGCCCCAACATCGTGCAGCCCGCCTCCAGTGGTGTCGCGACAGGCGTGAATGGAGGGACGAATGGAGACGTGTCGTCTTCAGCGATGAGAGTCGCTTCTGCCTTGGTGCCAATGATGGTCGTATGCGTGTTTGGCGCCGTGCAGGTGAGCGCCACAATCAGGACTGCATACGACCGAGGCACACAGGGCCAACACCCGGCATCATGGTGTGGGGAGCGATCTCCTACACTGGCCGTACACCACTGGTGATCGTCGAGGGGACACTGAATAGTGCACGGTACATCCAAACCGTCATCGAACCCATCGTTCTACCATTCCTAGACCGGCAAGGGAACTTGCTGTTCCAACAGGACAATGCACGTCCGCATGTATCCCGTGCCACCCAACGTGCTCTAGAAGGTGTAAGTCAACTACCCTGGCCAGCAAGATCTCCGGATCTGTCCCCCATTGAGCATGTTTGGGACTGGATGAAGCGTCGTCTCACGCGGTCTGCACGTCCAGCACGAACGCTGGTCCAACTGAGGCGCCAGGTGGAAATGGCATGGCAAGCCGTTCCACAGGACTACATCCAGCATCTCTACGATCGTCTCCATGGGAGAATAGCAGCCTGCATTGCTGCGAAAGGTGGATATACACTGTACTAGTGCCGACATTGTGCATGCTCTGTTGCCTGTGTCTATGTGCCTGTGGTTCTGTCAGTGTGATCATGTGATGTATCTGACCCCAGGAATGTGTCAATAAAGTTTCCCCTTCCTGGGACAATGAATTCACGGTGTTCTTATTTCAATTTCCAGGAGTGTCCGTAATGAGGAGCTACGGATTCAAAATGGGGAAAGCGAAATTTTTGGCACAATTTAATTAAAAGAAGGTTTTGGTTGATAGGACGCATCCTAAGACATCACGCAATAGTCAATTTGGTAGTGGAGGGAAGTGCGGGATTTAAAAAATTGTAGAGGGGATCAATATATGAATACAGTAAGAGGGTCGAAATGGTTTGATTCTGCATTGGATATTCAGAGTTGAAGAGGCTTGCACAGGACAGTCTGAAGACGCGCATCAAGTCAGTATTCTGAGTGAAGACCACAACGACAGCGGGAATTTGCCGGCTGTCCCTCCTTCCCCATACCATTTAGAACTTTAACGGGAAAGTCGGGAAACTGTAGTGGCATCAGAAGTGGCTTCCGCCGCACAAATTCTGAGTTTTTATATGGATACCGATATCAAGTCAGTATGGATTCTCTGGCAGGTGGTGAAAATAGTAGATATGTATTCAATACACAGAAGTACAAGGCGATCGAAAATTCCGTTAACATTTTAAAATTCGGTTCTTCACGGAATAACGTAGGTGGAGGGCTAAAAATTGAACATCTGTTTGAAATAATAGTGGTTTTATTGAAACAAAACAAGTGCATCAAATTTATAGCAGATGGCGCTCTATCTGATACAAAGAAATTAATTAGCTCAACTATCTGTTGTCTTTACAACAGACACTCAACAATAACTGTAGTAGAGTGGCAGTGTTGTAAATAGCACAGTGTAGTGTATCAGTATATATGGTGAGAAACTGTCGTTGGATGTTGTCATTTAGCACCCCTAACGAGGTCGGAGGATCGCGGTAGAATTGCGACTTCAGGTAACCACACAGCCAGTAATTACACGGACAGAGGCCTCGGGTCGTGGGTGGCCAAGCATGAAGGAAGGGACAGCTCAGCACGCGATCCTTAGCAAACGATACGTGCGAGAGATTTTACACATGTGTAGAAATATGGGGTGGGCCATCATCTTGCTAGGCGTGGCGGTTATCGATCATTTTCTACGCTAGTTTAACATAACTGTTAAAACCGCTCATAATAACCGGTTTCTGAAATAACCAGTTTTCCGTTGTTTTATTCCTATTATTTCCTGTAATAAACGTAGAAATCGAAAACAGAAGTATTTTGACTCTGTTTTTCAAGATAAATGGAACCAAAGTATTAAATTAAATAGGGAAATCAAAGAAAACTCAGTCCGTCCACACTCCTTTTCTCGAAAAGTGATAAGTGATTGGATACGATACTACAAAGATAACCAGTATTCTCCTACAGACGTTATTTTTTTGAAAAGAAAACTCAGTCCATCCACACTCCTTTTCTCGAAAAGTGGTAACTGACTGAATACCATTCACAAAGATAACCAGTATTCTCCTACAGATGTTTTATTTTTTTGAAACTAAGCTCAAAAATAGCCTTGTAAACATGGATGATATCACTGTGCGAGTATAACGAATAGTCAGTTCTAAAAGATGGAAACTGACATTAAAAGACTCCATTTTTCGTGCTAATTTACCTTCTTCAAGGGCTACAAGTAGACACGCCCCATAACGCTCTGTATGAAGGTCATTAGCTGTGCTGTGTGCTGTCTGTGGCTGGTTTGCATTGTTGTTTGCTATTGTAGTGTTGGGCAGCTGGATATTAACAGCGTGTAGCGTTGCGCAGTTGGAGGTGAGCCGCCAGCAGTGGTGGATGTAGGGAGAGAGATGGCGGAGTTTTGAAAGCGCACGATCTGGACATGTGTCCATCAGAGACAGTAAATTTGTAAGATGGTTCAAATGGCTCTGAGCACCATGGGACTTAACATCTATGGTCATCAGTCCCCTAGAACTTAGAACTACTTAAACCTAACTAACCTAAGGACATCACAAAACACCCAGCCATCACGAGGCAGAGAAAATCCCTGATCCCGCCGGGAATCGAACCCGGGAACCCGGGCGTGGGAAGCGAGAACGCTACCGCACGACCACGAGATGCGGGCAAATTTGTAAGACTGGATGTCATGAACTGCTACGTATATTATGACTTTTGAACACTATTAAGGTAAATACATTGTTTGTTCTCTATTAAAATCTTTCATTTGCTAACTATGCCTATCAGTAGTTAGTGTCTTCAGTAGTTTCAATTTTTAATTTAGCTGGCAGTAGTGGCGCTCGCTGTATTGCAGTAGTTCGAGTAACAAAGATTTTTGTGAGGTAAGCGAATTGTGAAAGGGATAGGTTAGTGTTAGTCAGGGCCATTCTTTTGTAGGGATTATTGAAAGTCAGATTGTATTGCGCTAAAAATATTGTGTGTCAGTTTAGTGTTGATCAGAATAGGCAATGAGCGAAATGTCTGAGTAAGTTCAGTTCTGCTCAGCTGTTTGAAAATCAAATAACGTAAGAGGTTTATCAGCACAGTAATTCATTAATTTCGCAAAGGGGACGTTTTATATGGCGACCCTGCCAGGATGCCTCACTGGAATCTTCTGATATTTTCTTGTAGCTTGTGTAATTAGTGTAGCTATTGTTTATTGCTAGCACATAATTATAGAGAGAATTTGCTTTGTAGTTGTAGTTTTTCATTGTTGTACAGTAAAACAGTTGTGACATGGATGTAGATTTGCACCAAGTATTTCGCAACTGCACTAGCAATTAACGAGGTATTATTTTCAGTGCTATGTTAATGTGTTTTCTTATTTTGCTCTTCAAACTGTGCTTTTCTGTGTTATCGTTTGAAATATTGCGACAATAATGGCGTGTGAAAAACGTTATACTAGCCTCCAAAGTAAACTGAGAAATGACAGTGAAGACGAAAGCAGTGTGTTAGCGCCGCCGAGTAATAAATTAACTAATGTTCAAAGTAGTAATTCGGTAATTGTGCATAGGGAAATGGAGCGGGCTGCAAATAATGGTGTAGACAGTGAAACAATTAGTGAACAGGGAAGCATTATCGATCGATCGGTCGGCAACAGCTCGCCTCAGGAATCCGAAATAATAGGACACAGTCTCGTAAATACTGTAGATTCAGGTTTTGCGACCTCACCGTTTTCTCAAATAAGTCAAGACACATTTTCTGCTGTTCAAAATGCGAATATTGCCGGTTCCAATGCACTGCCGAATAGCACTGCAGAACATGTTTCAGACACCAGTGCAGTGTTATTACAATTAGTGCAACAAATGAGACAAAAGCTTCAAAAGTTAGACACAATGGAACAAAATCAGAGACAAACACAGCAACGGCTTCAAAAGTTAGACACCATGCTTGAACAAACACGTGAAGGTTTAACTGCTGAGTTACTAAATGTCAAAAAGTCTGTAATGACGTAAAAACACAAATTTGTGAGCATTTTCAACCTATTTCTCTCGTCATGAAAATGCATTACAGAATCACGAAGCAGCCATAAAAAAACTGCAAACTGTTGTTCATGAAAATCACGACACCTTGCAAGCTAAAATTGACTCAGTTGCATCTACTGATTCGGTTACGCAACTTGCAAAACCTCAGGAAAACTTAAAGGACACAGTAGATACGATTTTAACACAAATAGTCACTCTGAAACTTGGTTCAGAAAAACACACTGAGGAAATCAGTTCACTATCGGAGAAAGTAGCCGAACTTTCGGATCAGTTCACTAACCTATCTACAGGGTGTTTCAAAAATGACCGGTATATTTGAAACGGCAATAAAAACTAAACGAGCAGCGATAGAAATACACCGTTTGTTGCAATATGCTTGGGACAACAGTACATTTTCAGGCAGACAAATTTTCGAAATTACAGTAGTTACAATTTTCAACAACAGATGGCGCTGCGGTCTGGGAAACTCTATAGTACGATATTTTCCACATATCCACCATGCGTAGCAATAATATGGCGTAGTCTCTGAATGAAATTACCCGAAACCTTTGACAACGTGTCTGGCGGAATGGCTTCACATGCAGATGAGATGTACTGCTTCAGCTGTTCAATTGTTTCTGGATTCTGGCGGTACACCTGGTCTTTCAAGTGTCCCCACAGAAAGAAGTCACAGGGGTTCATGTCTGGCGAATAGGGAGGCCAATCCACGCCGCCTCCTGTATGTTCCGGATAGCCCAAAGCAATCACACGATCATCGAAATATTCATTCAGGAAATTAAAGACGTCGGCCGTGCGATGTGTGGCCGGGCACCATCTTGCATAAACCACGAGGTGTTCGCAGTGTCGTCTAAGGCAGTTTGTACCGCCACAAATTCACGAAGAATGTCCAGATAGCGTGATGAAGTAATCGTTTCGGATCTGAAAAATGGGCCAATGATTCCTTTGGAAGAAATGGCGGCCCAGACCAGTACTTTTTGAGGATGCAGGGACGATGGGACTGCAACATGGGGCTTTTCGGTTCCCCATATGCGCCAGTTCTGTTTATTGACGAAGCCGTCCAGGTAAAAATAAGCTTCGTCAGTAAACCAAATGCTGCCCACATGCATATCGCCGTCATCAATCCTGTGCACTATATCGTTAGCGAATGTCTCCCGTGCAGCAATGGTAGCGGCGCTGAGGGAAAGCCGCATTTGAATTTTGTATGGATAGAGGTGTAAACTCTGGCGCATGAGACAATACGTGGACGTTGGTGTCATTTGGACCGCAGCTGCAACACGGCGAACGGAAACCCGAGGCCGCTGTTGGATCACCTGCTGCACTAGCTGCGCGTTGCCCTCTGTGGTTGCCGTACGCGGTCGCCCTACCTTTCCAGCACGTTCATCCGTCACGTTCGCAGTCCGTTGAAATTTTTCAAACAGATCCTTTATTGTATCGCTTTTCGGTCCTTTGGTTACATTAAACCTCCGTTGAAAACTTCGTCTTGTTGCAACAACACTGTGTTCTAGGCGGTGGAATTCCAACACCAGAAAAATCCTCTGTTCTAAGGAATAAACCATGTTGTCTACAGCACACTTGCACGTTGTGAACAGCACACGCTTACAGCAGAAAGACGACGTACAGAATGGCGCACCCACAGACTGCGTTGTCTTCTATATCTTTCACATCACTTGCAACGCCATCTGTTGTTGAAAATTGTAACTACTGTAATTTCGAAAGTTTGTCCGCCTGAAAATGTACTGTTGTCCCAAGCATATTGCAACAAACGGTGTATTTATATCGCTGCTCGTTTAGTTTTTATTGCCGTTTCAAATATACCGGTCATTTTTGAAACACCCTGTATAAAGGTAGATGATGATCTGAATGACACAAGACCCGTAGCCTTCTATGACACAGAAGAATACGAACAAATTAGGAAATTCAAATAAAACCAGAACCAAATTAATACGCAACACAAAAGATAAATCCGGGAAGTACAAGATCAGTGGGCACAAGTAATACAAGAATTACATATTTCAGAGGAGACTCGCGCTCCAACACGGGAAGAGGGACATAGAAATACGGAACAGCGACAAAATAATAACACAGAACACTTCGGAAATTATGAAATAAATTGGAAAGGTACACCGAATTTTGAGATGGAACCGCCGAAACGAAGTAACAATGAACGATATGCGACTCGCTGACATGATGATTTTAACTATAAGCTGTTCATTACTACACGAAAATTCAAAACATTTAAGAATTCTGGCAACGACATTCATCCACAACCATGGATACATCAATTCTCTCATTGTTTTCTTCCCAACTGGTCATTGGAGCACAGGTTAGAATTTATGTGTGGGTACTTAGAGAATGAACCAGCTGTAAGAATGCTATCGATCATTCACGATTGTCGCAGTGAAGGAGAATTTTATCATGCCTTCCTCTGAGCATAATGGTCTCAAGCTACACAAGACCGAGTAAAACATAGCATCATAATGATGAAACATTTCGAACAATCTCAATTTTCCAGTCTTGTCAAATATTTCAAAGACATGTTACATAAGAATCAGTATCTTTCAAACCCATACAGCCCCTCAGAACTCATCCGCATTTGCTTAATCAAATTGCCTGAACATTTACGGCGTATTATTTTGGAGGACATTGCACCTCATGCTACTAGTACTCTTTGTCACACCTATAAACTGTTAACATGCAACTATGTTCTAAACTTAACTATCCAGTCAAGAACCTAGGGAACTTATTTAGACAAGTAATTACAAATGCATTGTTATAGTGAACAGAGGACACAGTGTTACTGTGTGTATACATTCTTGCTTGTTTGTTGCATGATTACGTAACGACTTTAAGGCTTACATACTTAGAACATATACTGCTAATGAGATTATAATGCAACATTTTGGTTTACTTGAAAAGACACTCTTTATTTGAATTACCTTCTGTGAGATTAAAGATGACTTAGTATTTGGTTTCTTTGACAGCTACACGATTATATCACGACGCTACTAATGTGTGAAATAATTTACATTGTTGCTTTTGTGCTGTATCTGTTTTATATCTGCACTGTTTATCTGAACTCTTCTGGAAAGTAAAACATGTTTTAGTACTAACTTTTGTGGTATAGCTACAATGAGACAGCCTTTTTCGTAGCACAACAATACGTTACAGTGTAGTACTTTCTTGATCACGGTACTGTACGTAATAACTACGATATCTATACGCATAGCATTTCGCTTTTGTTTATTACGAGGTAAGTACATTGACTTCCACAGAACTTCGCTTACGGACGACGATAATTACGACACTGGGCTCATTTTTTACCCTTAAGTACTGACAGAGATGGTGTTACAGCAAGACGCACATTTAGCGCAACAGTACACGTATTTGAGTGATTAATTTTGTACTTAAAACATTTATTTTTAAAGATTTTTGAATCACAAAGATACAAAGGTTTTCCATGATACATTTCATTCCATTGCTGTAATCTGTAACACCTGGAGGTAAAATTGCATTAATCCTCAAGGGGTAGACGCCTACTTTGTGTACCACATGTTTCGCAAGCACAAGGAACCTTAGCTAATATGGTATTTGCTTATACAACTTTACACATCGGTACCATATTTCTCTAACACATAAATTACACAGATATCTGATCATTTAACTGAGAGAGACAAATATGTTTTTTTTACTACATCAGTGACAGATGTTTGCGTAATTACACAGTTGGATAACTTCACACTTACGAAATTGTATTTTGTCTGTACTTTGTGAACTGTTCATATTTTTTCAGAACCACTGTGATACTATGAGAGCTTTGAATGATGTATTCGGTATGGGATCATGATTTTAAAGTACATTTGAGGTAGATGACATTATTGAAATGATCAGAGAATTTTTTTAGGTTTTGAAATTATTGCAGAAAGCTACGACGTTTTTGAGATTTGGCTGAGGTGTTATGATATTATTACGACGATGATGTGTATTATGCTGTTGAGGTATGTTTATGATCAATAAGCTAATTCTACCGTATATCAGGAATTTGATTATGCTACGTATTTATTGTGATGAAATATTGAAGAAGTGTCGACGAATATGTGTATGTGTAAGAAGGTAAGGAATAATGAGTAGTGGTTACGGACTCTGATTTGTGAAAAAGGATGTTGGAAACCAAGAATCGTACTTTAAGAGTTATGTTATGTGTGTAAATGAGTGAATGTATCACAATGACGAATGTTTTTTGGACACTGTTATTTTTATAGGATTTTGTTTCTACACATCTGTAACGCAAATTCTCGACCTTTGAAATTTTTATATGGGACTGTCACTGTAGTGCAAACTGGTATCGTAAATATTTCGGTAAGAAAGCTAAGTGACCTTCACATAATGCGTCGTGGGCGCCCAGCTGTGCCACCTGCCTGGAGAAAAAGCCATTAGGTGAAAAAAAAAGAGAGACCATTATCCTCGCTATTGACATTTCTTAGTAGAAAGCATCGCATATACGACACACTCAAGCTTGAAAACATATTATTACACTGTGGAGCTCTTAATTTATATTTACTGAAATGCCTAATGAAATGATGAGAAACATTTTATATCTGCTGCCTTTCTAGTTGAGAGATTGCTCAATTTGTTTCATATCTAGTTTCTATCTGTACTGCAGCATTGGTTAAAATAAAATTTAATAGATGTACTAATATAGATATTTTATGCCTACAGATCCAGTAAATAATAAGTTTATGTTCTACTTCAAAAAAAAAAAAACGATGGAGCACAAAAAGACATTTCCCTTCACAGGAATTGCATACATAATTTTGTCAATGCCTGGGTAACTTGTTTCATAGAGTAATTTATCGTGATGCACCACTCTAGTGTTCTGACGTAGGTATTAGACAGGGTCATCTTTACTGTAATATTTTTTCTGCTTTAGCTTTGTCATGTTTAGATATAAGTTATAGCATTTGCTCCTGCTGTTTGCTAGGCATAGTGCTACTCAATTTCACTTTGCATTACTTTGTTAAGCCAGTTTTACTACTGATTTATTTTTCTTGTTTGCTGCACATTGCCTTATATTAGTTGTAATATTGCAATTGCTTAGCTAATTTATATTTATTGCTGCTTGCTTTGCCAATTTGCATTTTTTGTCATTGCTGTTTGCGTTAATTGTTTTGTGCTGCTTCATTGCCTCGCCCCTTAGTTTAGCATCTGAGCTCAGTAGATTTAAGTTAGCTTAGGAGGGGGTAGGCAATATAAAAGAATGAGTTGTGATGAATTGGAAGAAATGCATTGACAAGGTATAAAAAGAAGGTGAAATAAGAGGAAACAACTATGAAATGAAGTTTTGTGTTGGACTGCAGTACCAAATGTCACACTGAAAACAAACCCTGTCCTGTCCTTTTGTGTTATTCTACTATGTGTCTGTGTACCTTGTGTATTTGTGTTCTTCCTGTCTTTATGTGTTTATCTGTTAAGACTTATGTTGTAGAATTTTTCTAATACTCAGATACATTCACTATGATGAGGACTACTATTATTGTCAAATATAATTTGCATTTATAGTATGTTATTTACTTTGTAAAGCTGTTTAGACATTATTTATTTTGTTTTGTTTTAATGCTCACGTGTGAAGTTGATGTTTCGAAATTTATTCTGACCTTTTATATATTTACTTATGTCATAATTCCTGTAACACTGATGTATATGTTTATTTCTATTCTTTTGTAAAACCGTATTACTACAAATGGTATCTGTATTGTTATGTTCTTTAATGATGTATTTTTTACCTTTGTAATTGTATTCTCCTGTCGTAAATTTATAATTGTGTAGACACCAGTTTTTCAAATTAAGTTTCATTTCACTGCACACGTTTCTATTGGTCATAGTATATCCACAATATGTGAGAAGTTGGGACTTTTAGTGTTTGCACGTGTGTTAATAATTCAGCAAGTGACTGGTTAACAGCATTGCTGGTTCTAAGGACATTTCAAAAAAAAAATGGTGAGTGCACGAGTGGTGGTTCATGGACTTGCTATATAGTACAAGACTCTTCGATGGTAATTGTGCACCTGCACAGTCGCAACAGATGACTGCTGGTCGCCTCTACAAGGACTGCAGTGAGTCTGAACCTTTGATGGCCCACCAATACCATAATTTCTACAAGGACTGCAATGGGTCTGCACCTCTGGTGGCCCACCAATACCATAATCCCTACCACGAGTACAGTGGGTCTGCTCTGTGATGACCTATCTACCAATGTTCTTTAAAATTTCGACTGACTCTGCTGTGATTTATCTCTGTTGTGACCCATTACCTGTCTGCATGTCAAGAGTCAGCACTGTCTTTCTTTTGGAAGGACAACACTAATTCTTCAAGACTGCATGGAAATCCACTACTTCCGTGTGCATTTTCTTTTACTGCTCACACTTTGAGAAAAACACTGCAATTTTACTGTGATGAGCGATCAGGACTGTCTTTACGGACTCTAAAAAAATTTTAGCTTTTGACAAACATTGTATCAATAAGTGTGTGCATTTGATTTCTTTGTTATTGTAATTGTGAAAAAATTTTAACAAATATGTATTGGCCAGTGCCCAAAACAATTTGTAAAATTTTTTGTGGGTAGCATGGGGGCTACGTAAGTAGGCTGTTTAGGTTCTTATATTGGTAACGCTACCGCCACATAGCGCTCAGTATGAAAATCATTGGCTGTGCTGTGTGCAGTCTGTGGCTGGTTTGCGTTGTTGTTTGCTATTGTAGTGTTGAGCAGCTGGATGTTAACAGCCCGTAGCGTTGCGCAGTTGGAGGTGAGCCGCCAGCAGTGGTGGATGTGGGGAGCGGACGATCTGGACGTGTGTCCATCAGAGGCAGTAAATTTGTAAGACTGGATGTCATGAACTGCTATATATATTATGACTTTTGAACACTATTAAGGTAAATACATTGTTTGTTCTCTATCAAAATCTTTCATTTGATCACTATGCCTATCAGTAGTTAGTGTCTTCAGTAGTTTGAATCTTTTATTTAGCTGCCAGTAGTGGCGCTCGCTGTACTGCAGTAGTTCGAGTAACGAAGGTTTTTGTGAGGTAAGCGAATTGTGAAAGGTATAGGTTAGTGTTAGTCAGGGCCATTCTTTTGTAGGGATTATTGAAAGTTAGATTGCATTGCTCTAAAAATATTGTGTGTCAGTTTAGTGTTAATCAGAATAGGCAATGAGCGAAATGTCTGAGTACGTTCAGTTCTGCTCAGCTGTTTGAAAATCAAATAACGTAAGAGGTTTATCAGCACAGTAATTCATTAATTTTTCAGAGGGGACATTTCAATTGCTGTTATCATAATTTCCTTCCTCTTTTATTATTTCGTAGACATCAAATCTTTAATCTTTCACTGCAAATGAAGTGCTGTACTTCGTAACTACATCACTTGTTAAAAATATTTCCTGCTTGGGATTTATGCCATTCTGCAACTCAATGGATGTCTGAAGACGATAACGAGAAACTACCGCATAGAGCAGTGGGAACACGTCTTTGGACGTAAAAATTTCTCTAATTTCTTTTCCCATTTGCTGTAAAAATGCAATATTTCCAAACAAAGCATATTTTATGCAGAAAAATTACTCCTTCCTTGAAAAGCTTTATTTGGAAATGAAAAACTTAAGCACTTCTGCTATCGCTAGTTGATATCTCGTTTTTTTACTAGGTTATTAAAAAAAATTTAAAAAAATGGGCGTTATTACGGAGACCAAAGAAATATCGCAAAATACCAGCTGTTCAGAACTAAGACACCAGTCTCTGTTTTAACGATTCAGTTTTTCCCATCCCTATTTGAAGCCATTCTGCGTAAAGTCGTACCTTCCAGCAAGTGTTTATCAGTCAGTCTAGTAATGCTGTGATTCTCTAACTTATCGGAGTACCTCACACCCGTCACGCTAACAGTTTGAAAGGCAGGACCCCGCCTTTCCTCGAAGAAAGAGCGTCCGATCATGACTGATGCGATAAAACCACACCACTCTGTGATTTCTTTGTATGCTGTGGGATCTTCACAACAGTTCTAGGATTTTCGGTGGCCCAGATTCCGAAGCTGTGGATGTTTACAGATCACAAGAATGTGAAATGGGCTTCTTTGGTACCCAGCACGGTGGGCAACCGATTGTCATCTTCCACCATTTCTGGAAGTGCACACTCCACAAATTGTCTCCGCGCCACTACGGAGCCGATTGTCCAAACAACCCGTGACTTCGAATTTCATGATCATTGTCTTCACAGAGTTCCTTATCACAGGACCTTTATTTGTTCGAATACCCTTCTTATGGCGATAGGATGGTAAGGCTACAGTAGCGGATTCTCCACTCTGGTAGTAAAGATTCACTGTCGCTGCCTTTTCTGCTAACTTCAACATGCAGCGAGTACTGGCGCATGTGGATCTCATTCCCTTCTTTTCTTTTCTTTTTCAGTTTCCCACAACGGTGGCGGGCTGGCAGCAAACGAAAACCGCTCTTCAGCCAAAGGTTACAAAAACTGTATTTAAAAGTGGGTAAAACATATACACTAAAGCGTCAAAGAAACTGGTATAGGCATGCGTTCTCGAATACAGCAAAAGCTGGGAGAACACGGCGCCGCTGTCGGCACCTCCTAAGACAAGTGTCTGGTGCAGTTGTTAGATCGGTTACTCCTGCTACAGTGGCAGGATATGAAGATTTAAGGGAATCTGAACGTGGCCTTATAGTCGGCGCACGAGTGATGGAACACAGCATCTCCGAGGTACCGATAGGATTTTCCCATACGACCATTTCACGAATATACCGTGAATATCAGGAACTCGGTAAAACATCAAATCTCCTACATCGCTGCGACCGCAAAAAAATCCTGCAGGAAAGGGACCAACGACGACTGAAGAGAATCGTTCAACGTGACAGAAGTGCAACCCTTCTGCAAATTCCTGCAGATTTCAGTAGTGGGCCATCAACAAGTGTCAGCGTGTGAACCATTCAAGTAAACATAATGGATATGGGCCTTCGGAGCCGAAGGCCCACTCTTATACCCTTGATGTTAGCACAACACAAAGCATTACGCCTCTTCTGCGCCCGTCAACATCGACACTGGACTGTTGGTGACTGGAAACACGTTGGCTCGTCGAGCGGGTGGATGTGTACGTGTACAGAGACAACCTCATGCATGTCAGGACTGTTCAAGCTGATGGAGGCCCTATAATGGTGTAGGGCGTGTGCAGTTGGAGTGATATGGGATCCCTTAGACATAGATACGACTCTAACAGGTGACACATCCTGTCTGATAACCTGCATCCATTCATGTCCATTGTGCATTCCAATGGACTTAAGCATTTCCGACAGGACAATGCGACACCCTACACGTCCAGAATTGCTGCGGAGTGGCTGCAAGAACACAGTACACTCTTCTGAGTTTAATCACTACCCTGGCCACCAAACTCCCCAGAGATGAACATTATTGAGAATATCTGGGATGCCTTGAAGCGTGCTGTTTGGAAGACATCTCCATCCCCTCGTGCTCTTACGGAGTTATGGACGGTCCTGCAGGATTCATGGTGTCAGTTCCATCCAGCACTACTTCAGACATTTTTCGAGTCCAAGCCACGTTTTGTTGCGGCACATCTGTGTGCTCTCGGGGGCTCTAGACGATACTGGTCAGGTGTGCCAGTCTCTTTGGCTCTTCAGTGTAAAAGGTAACAATATGAGATGAGTTTATAAAAAAACCATAGACTATAGTGACGATTTTTACATCAAAACAAGTGACAATAAATGAGGATTTGGAAAATACACATAGATGAAAGTACTGATGGTTTTCAAAACTCGTTTAAACGATTTTGTATCACAGTTAAAATGCAGTCACTCCTGAAGGTGAATGATGTGATGGTGTAATTGTGATGCGAGGTGACACACGAAAAAATTGCCATGATTAATGTGCGATGATGGGTTTGACTATGGGGTCTTGTAGGACTCTAGGTAGAGACGGGCAGTCTGTAAGGTGGATGAAGAGGGAAGTAGAAAAACGGATGATGGTGTAAGGCGGAGCGTTGTGATTAGGCTTGGGAAGACGGGTATATCTCGGGACGATTTCATCGTTGACGAATGAGAGTTGGTTAAAGTTACAGCGGGAGAGGATGGATAAGGCACGGAGGTGAATGGAAGGTGGAATATGTATGTAGTGGCGCAGCAAGATTGGTGAGTTGTGGGTGGGAAACAGGGTGCTGGGACTGAGCGATTTCTGGATCGGATTCAAAGATACTTTAGGAGGAGAAGGAGGTGTGGGAAGTAGATGAGTTGGTACAGAGAGCGATTGCGGAAAGTAGGTGGATGCGGAAGGCGAGGCGGAGTGCATGTCTTTCCAGCATTTCAAAGGACTTACAGAATTTAGGCGAGGCAGAGATCCAGGCAACGTTAGCGTAGGTTAGGATGGGGTGGATGGGGGATTTATCTGTCGCGAAGTAGCCCTTTATTTATTAGTTAGATGGATGGTTGGCTGTAGATGAAGAGATGGAAATCCCGAGGACGGAAACGCCGTGTGATGTGATCAGGGATGGTGTCTTGGCTTTTCTGCGTGTTTATTTGAAGTTTGCACTTATTATAGCACTCGACTAGGAGATTCAGGTTCGCTGGAGGGAGGCATGAGAGGGTTTGAGGGCATGATGAGTGGCTAAGTTGGCTGTTTCGTCAGTATTTTGCAAGAGGTATGTTCGGGGGGACGCTCTCTCATACTACAATTCATTTTGTAGAAGATTCTCATGCGGCGTCGCTGACGTCTTGCTGTCCAGCGACATCTGTTGGTCGGTTTTTGACTCATTTTTCATTTCTATAAAACCCCTTGTCACTTCATACATGTGTGTTTGGTTATACCTCCTTACCTGCATTATTCCGTGAAATAGTGCGTTGTCAGATGTTAGTGGAATTCTGGATCGCCCTGTTTATCAGTGGCTTACCACAAAAGTAGATGGCGTTGGGACGTCTGCGCCTGGTCACTGGTACACTCTGGCCCACTTGAAGTCACCAAGTGACACTGTTACGCTCTGCCTCGGTGCTCCATTCTTTTGAAGGGTGGACACTAGCGACGATGACAGAGAGTCGCTGGAGCAATTTGTGGCTCGGTGTACCTTCCTGCGGGACTTTTCCGCGACTGCCGTGGACATGGCGTGGCGTTCCACGGCGCTGCACGTGGCTCGTGTCATTCCGGTTGGACGTGCGTTCCAGGCGGAGCCCTGTGTTCCAGGAATTAGCCTCGCTCAGCGCAGCTCGTCTGGCCCGACCCGACTCTCCGCGTTATGTACGCACTTTACGGGCGTCACTTTCGCGCAGCGCTCATTGTGCGGCCGTGCCTGCCGGCGGTACAGTCGCGTCCACCACTAATGGCTCTGCTCTCGCTTTCTTTCGTTCACAAGCTCCGTTGCTTGGCCTTAGTCTTAGTCGGATGGGGTGAACGATGTAAACGATGAGCAAGTGACTTTCTGGATAAAATAATTTTGGATACTGGGCCGCGTCACTGTCGATTACTAAAGCAACTAAATTGCTGACGTTCCGCCCGAGTTGCTCCTTTTCAGGGCGGCTCAGTGCTGTAAAGTCAGTCGAAACGTTAGAAGTTTAGTTGATTTATCGTTTACGAGGGTGTGGCCCAATAGTCGAAATTATTTTATCCAAAACGACACCGCCTATGGAACCCTGCAATCCTATATCAGGTGATATTCTGTTCGTTCTCTACATCTACATCTAATTACATACATTTTATGCTAATGATATGAAGTGCATGGGAAAGTATACCTAGCGGTATGAAAATTGCCTATTCCCTCTGCTTATTATCTTGGTAGAATGTAGTCACTTGGAAGTAGGCTACTACTGCTCATTAACTGTTTTTCTTTGCTTCTACTGTCCTCCGTAGCGCAGGCTTCCTTGCCTGTTGTTTTAGGTATCTAGGTGAAACAACAACATCAAGGTCCAATAAACATTAACCTAATGTACGCAACGGAATAATGACTTACTGGTAATCAGGGTTTGGAAAGTGACTTGGTGGAGCGCATATAGTATTCTGATACGTTTCACATTATTTAAGTACGACGTGATTCAACACTGATAGGGATCTTTATTTTATCATTATTCAAACTGTGGTGTGCGGCAAGTCTGAGGAACAGTCGGCGTCTCTGTAGAAGTGGCGAGATGCTCTCGTAAATTACAACGATACTCGTTATTTCTCAAGGAAAGTTAAAGGGTTCAACATGCATATCTTACAGTTCCAGTCATCACATCACAAGAACAACGACAGGTCCCCCAACACATAATAGTGTAAGATTCATTTCTCATTTGGGAAGGACTGAGGTAATGTTAGTGATACAGGAGAAATATTATTCTCTCGCATTTCTTAGTATTGGTAAACACTGGTGACAGAGTAAAGAAGTACATTACCTAACGTGGACCGAGCGAGCTGGGGCAGTGGTTATCACATTGGACTCGCATTTGGGAGGACGACGTTTCAAACCCGCGTCCGGCCATCCTGATTTAGGTTTTCCGTGATTTCCCTAAATCGCTCCAGGCAAATGCCAATATGGTTCCTTTGAAAGGGCACGGCCGACTTCCTTCCCTAATCCGATGCGATCGATGACCTCGCAGTTTGGTCCCCTCCCGTAAATCAACCGACCAACCTAAAGTGGGACTGAGAGCATGCGAAACTTTTACTAGATCAAAAAATCCCTATGATAAGGGAACTGATATAATCATAACTAAAATGACAGATCACAAAAATAATTCATTCTGAGTCTCCTAAAACATGGCAGAAGTGCTCTGACGGCATCTCTGCAAACTCGCTCAGTTGAGCCAGACGTCGGAAGAGGAGTGATTCGAAAACGTCACCGCTAACGAAAAGACTCCTCTATCCTTAAGAGTGGAGAGAGAGAGATACTCTGAGTTTAAAAACGTCCTACCAAGATCTCTCGCTCGCGTTCTCATCCTAGTTTGATCTCGTCTCCTTCTCTGTGGTATCTACCACTACGCTATCCAGAGAACGGTTCTTCCAATTAAAGAAAATAAGGGAGACAGCGTTGTTGGTTTTGAAATGACCAACCACTCCCTCGCTTCAGGCTTCGCCTCCTCTATGTTTCTTATGGCGTGTTCTCTATTGTTTGTAAGACAACGCTGATCCGGGAACGGTTCCTTCGTTTAAAAAAATTGAGGGGGAAAGGTTCGTTGGGTTTGAAAATCCCAGCCAACTTCCTTGGCCCGTGCCCTTTAGGACCCGTTCCTTTCTCTGTCGCTATGCTACCTTAAATTCTGAACACCCACACCATTATTCACTGACAGTCAGTCAACGACCACAGCAAGAGAATTTTAACCAGCATCCATAGAAGAAAAAAAAAAGTTCCTCAGAGATTTTATTGCAGTCTTGCCAGCGTAAAACTTAAGCGTGGCAGACTCGATAACGGTGATAGAAACATGACGCTCCACTGATAAATTCAGTTATGTGTGTATCAAACGAACCTAGGGGCCCACTAGAATTGGAACACACGTTAGGACCCTCTCGTTGCAGTCACGGGTGACTGCTAGAGTGCCTCCGTGATAGTGATTGGTGTAACGTAGTCTCTCGGGAGCGGTACAATGGTGTAGATTCTCTACTCAGTACTGGTTACTGAAACCTTCTAAGTAGGCTTTCGTCGGATAATATGTCTTCAAGAGTTTCCCAAGTTTCTCAGGATTTCCGTGATGGTGTTGGTAGGTCGGGGAAACCGGTCACTCTTCATGCCGTACTTTTTTGAATATCGGTATCCCTCGACAGTTCTATTAGAAGAAGTATATGCCGAGTAAGTGTATTAAGGACTAAAATGACCCATCGTGGTTTCCTAACAAAATCTGGGACAATGCTGAGACTCTCGGGTCAGAAAACGTGGGATAGTCGACAGGCAAAAGTTAGTAGAAATTTTTGTGTCTGTAAAAATATCGATGAGCGAAAGACAGAGCAACTTCTATATCTACGTCTTTACTCCGAAAGTCACCTTACTGTCAATGACGGAGAGTATTTTACATAACGATGTCAGTTCAACTTTTCCTGATCAGTCGTATATGGTTGGCGGGAAGAACGATTACTGGTAAGCCCCCATGTGAGTGCGACTCTCTAATTTTATCTTTATGGTTAATTTCTCGAGATGTACGTAGGGGAAAGCTATGCATTAGTTGACTCTTCTAGAAAAGTACGCTCTCGGATCTTTAAAAGTAGACCATAGCGTGATGCAAAACGCCTCGCTTGCAGCGGCTGCCTATGGAGTTGGCTGAGCATCTCCGTGACGCTTTCGTGCTTGCTAAATGAACCTGTAACGGAACCTGCCGTTATTCCTTGGATCTTCTCTATTTCTTCCATAAGTCCTATCTGGCACGAATCCCAAGCTGACGAGCAATACTCAAATATTGGTCGGAAGAGTATTTTGTAAGCAACTTCCTTCGTTGGTGGACTACAATTCCTGAGGATTCTTCCAATGAATCTCAGTCTGGCACCTGACTTGCAACTAATTCTATCAGGGTGCTCCACTTCAAGTCGCTCCGTAAGCGTACTCCTAGATGTTTTATGCATGCCAGTGATTGTTCTAAAATTTTGTAATCATCCAACATGGGGTTTTTCTGTTTGTGTATTCGCAGTACGTTGTAACTGCTTGTGTTGAGGGTCAATTGCCACTCCCTGCACCAAGCATCGATGCTCTATGTATACCACAGCATCACTCACAAGAAGCCTCACGGAACTTATCTACTGTGTCAGTTATGTAGTAGATTGTGGAAAGTCATACCGTAGAGAAGGATCTTGCCGAGAATGCGAGAAAACTCTGGTGCTACGTAATATAACTGAGCTGGTCGAGTAACTTGATGCCCAGCCTGGTGTGGTAATAAAAGAACGTTGAAGGAAAGATGAGCTCTTAAATTTCGCGTTGAAAAAGTTACTCCCGTACGAGGATCATACGGACATAGTATCGTCTGACTACCACACAGACTTCCGCTTGGAGCACGTACAGGGAGTGGCAAATACAAGTGGCCCACAGACCAGAGCTGCAGGGTACAAAGATACACACAGAATAAAAGATATACAGTACTAACCTGACTATAGCGGATGTTGAAAGTGACCACTGTTCATCTCTTGCCACTTCTGGGCTCTGGTCAGCAAGCTGCTGAAGGCGGATCGAAGCTGGACTGCAGTCTCATCCGAAATGTTCTGCTGCAGTTCTTGAAGACTGTGAGGGTTGTTGCGATTCACCTTAGACTTTCCATGCAAAGCATATTCCGAAAAATGGCGTCAGACAGAATCTCTTCTGCAAAAGTCAATAAATATTCTGAAACGTGCCCGCATCCAAGAAAAACACACTTGGCTACCTGGGAAGCCAGCCAAGAGTGCGACCAGATTGACCTCTGTTAACAACTTCGTCGGCCTAAAGATTGTGTAAATGTGCGCCAAGGTTAGGCCACTGTACGGGAAGTTGCTCCATCCTGAAGGAATTAACTTTAGGGCTTTTCCTCCTCCGTTAATGCTGCCACAAGTGGTTTCAAATTGTTGGCAACGTAACGCGCCGAATTCAGCCTCTGATGAGATAAGATGGAACCAAAATCGCGGCGTGCAGGCACACCAAACTCCAACCTTCTGATCATGCAATGGTATATTGTAGAAGTTATGTCGATTCTCCGCTGCCCATATGCTGCAATTCTGTGAGTTGAAATAACCACTCAGGTGAAACAAAGTTTCATCGGACATCAAGAAAAGATCCATGTCCAAGCCGTTCATTGTTATTTCGGTGAACAGCCACTCACAAAGCTGGAGGCGCTGAGGAGCATCTGCTGGCTTTAACGCATGAACAACCGACACTCGGTAGGGAAGCATGCGTAGATCTAGGTGGAGTATTCGTCCGCATGATCGACGGGATATGCTGGTCTCTTGCGACAGGTGTCTTGTTGATTTGCTATGACTCTGAAGCACTTTTTAGGAAACTGCAACCACATTTTCTTGTATGCGGGCACGTTTCATAATATTTATTGACTTGTTCAGAAGAGATTCTGTCTGACGCCATTTTTAGGAATATGCGTTGCATGGCACTCTTTGCTGGAACTTCGACACAAAACTTCTCAGCAAACAACTGACCACGCAGTTTCCATGACTGTGTTGCCAAGTAACTTTCCACAACGAACTTCCGCTGCTCCACTGTGAGTACCATCATCCACTTTGTATTTCTCTAATCACCCTGACACAGCCCAAACTACGCTCTGAACCACTGTGGATCACTTGGCGGGAATACACGTAGTGTGCTCTTCACGGGATGTGGTTATATGCATACATTCACGTCCAATCGTGTCCACACGTCCGGGACACTTTTATTTGACATCCACCCCCCCCCCCCCCCTTACACCATGTATAAAAGGCATCCCTGGCGCTGAGGAGCAACTGAAGGAGTAGAAAACAAGTGCCAGGTCCGGACGGAATCCCGTTTTGGTTTTAGAGAGCACTCTTCGACTTTGGCCCTTTACTTAGCTGGCATTTATTGTGTACCTCTCGTCCAATTCAAAGTCGCAGGCGAGTGAAAAGAGATCAGTTGACGCCTATGTATAAGACGAGTAAAGAAAAACTCATCAGCTAAAATACAGACCAATACTGTTAACATCAGTTTGATGCAGAACTCTTGAACATAATCCAAATTTCCTCGATACAGAAAAGCATCGACCCAAAATCAGCGCAGTTGCAGAAAACATTGCTCTTGCGACACTCAGCTTGCCCTTTTCTCGCTCGATATCCTGCGCATGAGACGATTCGTTCCCTGCATGGCTAATGAGCGGAAGCGACAACCCTGTCTGTTGCGGTCAGTTATCAGAGAAGATGGAGAGGAAGCTTTGAGATGGCAGCCCCGTCACCATCCTCAGCCTGTGCGGCGCTATAAACACGGCTGAGACCTACTACATTACTGCCGAGCCAGTCAAGGAAGAAATGGATGGATCAAAACGTCGATGAACAGGCAATGCAAAAGAACATGGAGTAAGGGACACTCCTCAGGTAATGACATGGAACATAAGAGGTTCGGTGGGTTTCGAGCACACAGAACTCATCCAAATACTGTCTAAGAAACAGGTCAGGATCAGAGTCATAAGTACAACAAAAACAAAATTCAGAGGTACCAAGGACACAGTGCCTTTCACACGATATATTGAGAAAAAGAAAACGAGAAACCGCATGGGTACCTTTAATGTTCAGCATTGGAATAATAAAATAGACTATTACATGAATATTTACAAGATTGATGGAAGACATTTATGTGTGTGAGATAGGTGTTTATGCTTCAGAAGAAGGTAGATATGAAAGAACGGATGTATTAAAGGAACAATTAGAACTCGACAGTCAGCACAATAAACGAGACCATCTTTTTATAGTCAGAGCCCTGACGCCTGAATGCTAACACAAAACACCATTTCAACAGGTGCGAGTATACCGATAAACACAGATCAACAAAAATGGCCGAAAGCTTAGGGACTTATCTACTTTTAACGCCCTGAAGATAGCCAACACCTTCTTCCGAAAGAAAGAAATATACATGAGGAATAACAGGAACTAGATGCCTTACTGATTATGTAACTTTTAACCACAGAATAACACCATAACTGTTAACACGTGTGTTTCTAGAAGATCAAGCTGTGGTACGCTCTAAAATTAATATTTGGGCCAGTTGGAGAAAATCGGAGCAGAAAAATAGTCCTGAACGTTTAGAAAAATACATGATACTCCTCTTGCAATAGGATAGTATTAGGTATCAGTGTCAGACAAGACTAAGAGATAAATTAACTATTGTAAGTGCAAGATATTCGATTGAAGAAGAATGCAAACCGTTAAAAACGCAGTTTTGAAAGCAACTGATGTTCTTGGGAAAAAAACTACGTACAACAGAAAGGAAGGCTTAAAAGTTTGGGATGAAAAGCTAGACTAAGCAGTGGAAGAAATAAAAGTAGCATAAAATATTATCTGCAATCACACTTCCAAGAACATCGAACATGTTGCAGGAAAAAGATATAGCTAGAAATTTAACTAGGAAAAAGCAATAGGAATCATGGGAACGTTTCATTAACGAGACTGAAAACGACATTCATGGATGACAGTCAGTAGCATACAGCTCAAACGGTCACATGAAAAAGAAAAGAAATATAGTAAACTTCGAACGATGTGAACAGCACTAAAAAAAAAAATCCTGTGATGACGAGTCAGTCGCAGAGGAAATCTGTTCACTCAACAGAAATATAGACTTCATCGAAATGAACGAATTAGATGTAGCAGTGCAAAAAATTGAAGAACAGGAAAGCAGCAGGGACAGGCGGAATAAATTTTTAATTATTTATATACGGTCTTTCACTGAAGGATGGTACGCTACATACCACGAACCCATGTTGGACTACGGCAAAGTACCTAAGGTACGAAAAGGTTAAAAATTATTGATAAGGTCAAATGCAAGCTGACTGACGTCAAAAGTCTCTATATTCAACAAAGACAACAGTAACGAGTTAAACTACTATAAAGCAACTGTGCTAGTTAACAAAGGCTATAAAATCTATAGAATTATCTAAAATATTAGATGGTGCCCTAACCTCTGATACCGTTTTATTAGTCAATAAATAGGTTTTAAGAAAGGAAGATAGTGTGGTGATGGAATTTTTAGTGTGAAAACCTGGTAGAGAAGAGACAAAAATTCAACTTACATACACGGGTAGCGTTTAAATATCATGAAAATCTTTTGAGGTAGCCAGTAAACATCTACTGAGGCAGATTATGGAAAAGGAAGAGGTTTCCCAGTGCATCTAAATGGTAAACGTTCTTTAAAAAGAGGCAAAAACTATAATCGGAGATAACTTTTCTAAACGATTAGCTAAGGGAGCTGGACAGCGATGTGGCCTGTCTCTAACTCTTTTCGACACATACATAGGTAACTTAGCCAGTGCTTGGAAACAAAATATCACTTACAGCGTAAGGATCTCAGAGGGAAATATTTAACTAATAACATGTGGTCAATTAATAAGTCAAGAAATGAAGCTACTCTTTAAAGAGCCGTTTATCATTATGTTGGCTTACAAATATAAAACGAACGTCTCCCTAACGAAACAAAGCTTATGCTGTTCAAGGGCAAATCACCTATAAGACCTAAAATAGTTAAAAATAATGTAATCCGGGAACAGGTAATCCACTTTCTGTATCTCGGCTGCGACTAATTTCACTAATAAAATTGGTGAAAAGATTTCAAAATTTAACGAACCTATGGAACAATTATAAATACTCTAAAAAAGAAAAAGATTTAAAAATCCGCATAAGAGCCCAATTTTTACAAAGTCTTTGGAGTATCTACTATGCTCTACGGATCTTACGTCTGAGTTTCTATGTAAAAGTATACGAGAGAGATCCAGCCCTCGGCAGTGATATTTCTTGCGAGTATTAAAGCGTGGGTGTTCAAATGTTCAAATGGGTGTGAATTCCTAAGGGACCAAACTGCTGAGGTCATCGGTCCCTAGACTTACACACTACTTAAACTAACTTATGCTAAGAACAACACACACACCCATGCCCGAGGGAGGACTCGAACCTCCGGCGGGAGGGGCCGCTCAGTTCGTGACATGATGCCTCAAACCGCGCGGCCACTCCGCGCGGCATTAAAGCGTGCACTGCAGAAGGTCGCATCAGAAATGAAGACATTAGGATTGAATTACAGGTTGTTTTACGGCACAAGAAAGTTGGTCTAAACAGAAATAGGTGATGGGAACTCGTAGATAGAATGTTTGGAAACGTACCTCCAAAACAAATTGTTGTCTATAAACCTAGAGGAAGAAGACAGAGGCGAAGATCACGGAAGAGACGTTCATACTTCGTTGACTGTAACAGATGAAATCACCTAAGCCATGAAGGGAGGAGAAGAAGAAGAAGATGAAGAGGAACGTACCTTGCGAACGAGGGATAAAGGGCAACACACGCATTCCATACTCACAGAATTTCGAAAAGCGTTTGACACAGTGCCCCACCACAGACTGTTGACGAAAGTCCGGACATGCGAAATGGCTCGAAGACATTCTAAATAATACACTGAAGAGCCAAAGCAACTGGTACACCGGCCTGATATAGTGTAGGTCCCCGGCGAGCACGCGGAAGTGCCGCAACATGACGCGGCATGAATCCGACTAATGTCTGAAATAGCGATGCAGGGAATTGACACCATGAATCCTGCAGGGATGTCCATAAATCCGTAAGAGTACGATGGGGAGGAGATTTCTTCTGAACAGCACGTTGCTAGGTCCCTCACATATCCTCAATAATGTTCATGTCTGGGGACTATGGCGGCCAGCGGAAGTGTTTAAACTCACAAGAGTGTTCCTGAAGCCACTCTGCAGTAATTCTAGACGTGTAGGGTTACGCATTGTCCTGCTGGAATTGCCCAAGTCCGTCGGAATGCAGTATGCACATGAATGGAAGCAGGTAGTCAGACAGGATGCTTAAGTACGTGTCACTGTCACCTGTCAGACTTCACTCTAGACGTATCAGGGGTCACATATCACTCCAACTGCACACGCCCCACACCATGACAGAACCTCCATCAGCTTCAACAGTCCCCTGATGACAAGCAGGGACCACGGATTTACGAGGTTGTCGCGATACCCGTCCACGTCCATCCGCTCAACACAATTTGAAACGAGACTCGTCAGACCAGGCAATATGTTTCCAGTCATCAACAGTCCAGTGTCAGTGTTGAAGGACTCAGACGAGGCGTAAAGCTTTGGGTCGTGCAGACAACAAGGGTAAACGAGTGGGACTTCGGCTCCGAAAGCAATTTGCGGAAGGGTTGCATTTCTGTCACGTTGAACAATTCTCTTCAGCCGTCGTTGGTCCCTTTCTTGCAGGATCTTTTTGCGGTTGCAGCGACGTCGGAGGTTTGATGTTTTAACGTGTTCCTAATATTCACGGTATACTCGTGCTCGTGAAATGGTCGTATGGGAAAATCCCCATTTCATCGGTACCTCGGGGATGCTGTGCTGCATCGCTCGTGCTCCGTCTGTAAGACGACGTTCAGACTCACTTAAATCTTGATAGCCTCCTATTGTAGCAGGAGTAGCCGATCTAACAACTGCGCCAGACACTCGTTGTCTTACATAGGAGTTGCCGACAGCAGTACCATGTTCTGCCTGCTTTTGCTGTATTTGAGTACGCATGCCTATACCACTTTCTTTGACGCTTCAGTATATATTTTTCAACAACTTTTAAGTATAGTTTTTGTAACCTTTGGCTGAAGAGCGGTTTTCGTTTGATGCCAGCCCGTCCCTGTTGTGGGAAATTGAAAACTAAAACAAAAGAAAGGAATGAGAGCCAAATGCGCCAGCAATCGCTGCATGTCAACGTTACCAGAAAAGGCAGCGTCAGTGAATCTTTACTACCAGAGTGGAGAATCCGCCACTGCAGCCTTACGATCCTATCGCCATAAGAAGGGTATTCAAACAAGTAAAGGTCCTGTGATCAGGATCGCTGTAAAGACAAATGTCACGAAATCTGATGTCACGGTTTTTTGGACAATGGGCCCCGTAGTGGCGCGGAGACAAATTGCGGAGTGTGCACTTCAAGAAATTGTGGAAGATGACGATTGGTTGCCCAACGTGTTGGGTACCGACGAAGCCCATTTCACACTCCGAGGGTCTGTAAACATCCACAACTTCGGAATCTGGGCCACCGAAGATCCTCGAACTGTTGTGGAGATCCCACAGCATACGCAGAAATCACAGAGTGGTGTGGATTTATCAAATCAGTCGTGATCGGACGCTCTTTCTTCGATGAAAGGCGGGATGCTATTTTTCAAACTGTCAGCGTGACGTGTGTGAAGTACTTCTATTGTTACAGAATCGCAGCATCCCTAGCCTGGCCGATAAACACTTTCTGGAAGGTACAACTTTATGTAGAATGGCTTGAAATAGGGATGGGGGAAAACTGAATGGATAAACCAGATACTGGTGTCTTAGTTTTGAACAACCGGTATTTTGCGATATTCCTCTGCTCTCGGTTATAACAGCTGTTTTTTAATTTTTCATAATAACCTAGTAAAAAAAACGAGATATCGATTAGCAATAACAGCAGTGCTAAAATCCTTAATTTTCCAGTTAACCTTTTCTAAAAAGGAGTAATTTTTGTGTATAATATATGCTTTGGTTTGAAATATTGCGTTATTACAGCAAATGGGAAAAGCAATCAGAGCACATTTAACGTGCAAAGGCTTGCTCGCCTTGCTCTATACGGTAGTTTCTCGTTATCGTCTCGAGACTTCCATTGAATTGCAGAATGCCACAAATCCCAAGCTGGAAATATTTTTACGAAGTGATGTAGTTATGAAGTACAGCACCTCATTTGCTGTGAAAGATTAAAGATTTGATCTCTACGAAATAATAAAAGAAGAAAGAAATTATGATAACAGCAATAAATTAAAACCTTAACAAAAGTCTGTTCATAATATACAATAAAAATAGCAAGCAACTGATCTGCTACCTGTGTCTACCTGATACGCCTTTATGTGCGTAGCCATTGGAAAAGGTAAATTAGCACGAAAAATAGAGTCTTTTAATGTCAGTTTCTATCCTTTAGAACTGACTATTCCTTACACCCGCACAGTGATATCATCGATGTTTACAAGGTGATTTTTGAGCAGAGTTTCAATAAAATAGAGTCTGTAGGAGAATTCTGTTTATCTTTGTAGTATGGTAACCAGTCATTTACCACTTTTCGAGAAAAGCGGAGTGGATGGACTGAGTTTTCTTTGATTTCCCTATTTAATTCAATACTTTGTTTCCATTTACCTTGAAACAGAGTCAAAATACTTCTGTTTTCGATTTATAAGGTTATTGCAGGAAATAATAGAAAAAACAAAAAATTGGTTATTTCAGAAACATCTACATCTACATCTACATTTATACTCCGCAAGCCACCCAACGGTGTGTGGCGGAGGGCACTTTACGTGCCACTGTCATTACCTCCCTTTCCTGTTCCAGTCGCGTATGGTTCGCGGGAAGAACGACTGTCTGAAAGCCTCCGTGCGCGCTCTAATCTCTCTAATTTTACATTCGTGATCTCCTCGGGAGGTATAAGTAGGAGGAAGCAATATATTCGATACCTCTTCCAGAAACGCACCCTCTCGAAACCTGGCGAGCAAGCTACACAGCGATGCAGAGCGCCTCTCTTGCAGAGTCTGCCACTTGATTTTAATAAACATCTCCGTAACGCTATCACGGTTACCAAATAACCCTGTGACGAAACGCGCCGCTCTTCTTTGGATCTTCTCTATCTCCTCCGTCAACCCGATCTGGTACGGATCCCACACTGATGAGCAATACTCTAGGTCGAACGAGTGTTTTGTAAGCCACCTCCTTTGTTGATGGACTACATTTTCTAAGCACTCCCCCAATGAATCTCAACCTGGTACCCGCCTTACCAACAATTAATTTTATATGATCATTCCACTTCAAATCGTTCCGCACGCTTACTCCCAGATATTTTACAGAAGTAACTGCTACCAGTGTTTGTTCTGCTATCATATAATCATACAATAAAGGATCCTTCTTTCTATGTATTCGCAATACATTACATTTGTCTATGTTAAAGGACAGTTGCCACTCCCTGCACCAAGTGCCTATCCGCTGCAGATCTTCCTGCATTTCGCTACAATTTTCTAATGCTGCA
Organism: Schistocerca nitens; assembly: GCF_023898315.1. NCBI lineage: Eukaryota > Metazoa > Arthropoda > Insecta > Orthoptera > Acrididae > Schistocerca > Schistocerca nitens. The sequence goes on from NC_064622.1 coordinate 191,338,304, forward strand.
ACTTCTCTGTATACTAAAGCATCATCCGCAAAAAGCCGCATGGAACTTCCGACACTATCTACTAGGTCATTTATATATATTGTGAAAAGCAATGGTCCCATAACACTCCCCTGTGGCACGCCAGAGGTTACTTTAACGTCTGTAGACGTCTCTCCATTGATAACAACATGCTGTGTTATGTTTGCTAAAAACTCTTCAATCCAGTCACACAGCTGGTCTGATATTTCGTAGGCTCTTACTTTGTTTATCAGGCGACAGTGCGGAACTGTATCGAACGCCTTCCGGAAGTCAAGAAAAATAGCATCTACCTGGGAGCCTGTATCTAATATTTTCTGGGTCTCATGAACAAATAAAGCGAGTTGGGTCTCACACGATCGCTGTTTCCGGAATCCATGTTGATTCCTACATAGTAGATTCTGGGTTTCCAAAAACGACATGATACTCGAGCAAAAAACATGTTCTAAAATTCTACAACAGATCGACGTCAGAGATATAGGTCTATAGTTTTGCGCATCTGCTCGACGACCCTTCTTGAAGACTGGGACTACCTGTGCTCTTTTTCAATCATTTGGAACCCTCCGTTCCTCCAGAGACTTGCGGTACACGGCTGTTAGAAGGGGGGCAAGTTCTTTCGCGTACTCTGTGTATAATCGAATTGGTATCCCGTCAGGTCCAGTGGACTTTCCTCTGTTGAGTGATTCCAGTTGCTTTTCTATTCCTTGGACACTTATTTCGATGTCAGCCATTTTTTCGTTTGTGCGAGGATTTATAGAAGGAACTGCAGTGCGGTCTTCCTCTGTGAAACAGCTTTGGAAAAAGGTGTTTAGTATTTCAGCTTTACGCGTGTCATCCTCTGTTTCAATGCCATCATCATCCCGGAGTCTGGATATGCTGTTTCGAGCCACTTACTGATTTAACGTAAGACCAGAACTTCCTAGGATTTTCTGTCAAGTCGGTACATAGAATTTTACTTTCGAATTCACTGAACGCTTCACGCATAGCCCTCCTTACGCTAACTTTGAAATCGTTTAGCTTCTGTTTGTCTGAGGTGTTTTGGCTGCGTTTAAACTTGGAGTGAAGCTCTCTTTGCTTTCGCAGTAGTTTCCTAACTTTGTTGTTGTACCACGGTGGGTTTTTCCCGTCCCTCACAGTTTTACTCGGCACGTACCTGTCTAAAACGCATTTTACGATTGCCTTGAACTTTTTCCACAAACACTCAACATTGTCAGTGTCGGAACAGAAATTTTCGTTTTGATCTGTTAGGTAGTCTGAAATCTGCCTTCTATTACTCTTGCTAAACAGATAAACCTTCCTCCCTTTTTTTATATTCCTATTAACTTCCATATTCAGGGATGCTGCAACGGCCTTATGATCACTGATTCCCTGTTCTGCACATACAGAGTCGAAAAGTTCGGGTCTGTTTGTTATCAGTAGGTCCAAGATGTTATCTCCATGAGTCGGTTCTCTGTTTAATTGCTCGAGGTAATTTTCGGATAGTGCACTCAGTATAATGTCACTTGATGCTCTGTCCCTACCACCTGTCCTAAACATCTGAGTGTCCCAGTCTATATCTGGTAAATTGAAATCTCCACCTAAGACTATAACATGCTGAGAAAATTTATGTGAAATGTATTCCAAATTTTCTCTCAGTTGTTCTGCCACTAATGCTGCTGAGTCGGGAGGTCGGTAAAAGGAGCCAATTATTAACCTAGCTTGAAAGGGTACAGTACCGCCCAACATTGAAAATAGGTACGAAATTCTTGTCAGAACAACACATTTTTTGTGTAAAAGTAACTCAATTTCAATTAATACAGCGAAGCCGGATACCAGTGTGGGAAAGAATGACAATTTATTTATTTAATTGATCACATGTGCATTCCCCCAAAATAAATCCCTACATCCAGTTTGGTGAGATCTGTGAATTGAATGAATGTATGGTCGTCTGCTAACCACAGATAGTGAATGGGAATATATCTTTGAGTCGATCCTTTGGTGGGACCAAAGAGATGGAAGTTACCAGAGCTTTGGGCGTCTGAAATGTGGCTGACCAATAAGGTAGCAAGGTGCTTCTCCCACTTCGAGAGAGGTGCGAGAGAACCGGAAGACGGCCATGTTTCAGACTCGGCACTCTGGCGCTGAACCTTCTGCTGTAAAGACCTGTTTTTTGTTGTGCTCCGTAATGAAAGTGTAGAGGCATGGTATGGATGTGGAATATTTAAGAGTAGTTAGAACTAATCATTTCTCTTTCCCAGGAACTTTTGTGGGGAAAATTACAAAGTGAGGCAGGTAATTTTAAGGGGATTGTAGTAAACCAACGGTCACAATGAGCCCACGTGTAGTTATAAGTTGAGATACTAGCGTGTGTATCATAAGTTGAAGTATTTAAGAAATATCATTCCGTGTGACGCTAAATTTAAACTCTGAGAGAGAATCAAGGTGAGTCGGCCGTTTTTCCAGCAACGCCACTTGGCTTGCATTGCACAGGAAGACGTGCGTTTATCTCCAGAGTTCACAGTAGGAAAGTAGAATTACAAAGTGGGGCAGTGTCGTGTGAAACTGGGATAGATATTGAGTGAAGTGGGAAAGCGGAAAGTGATGATGTTGTAACAGTTCTTTGTGTTGTATTTCATATTGTTGTGTTGTATATGTCATGTAATTTGGGTATGTGTGTTTTGCATGGGGGTAGCAAGGTAGTTTCGAAAGATTTGTGGGTATGCCTGTTCCTTCTGTATCGCTCGATCTGGAGGAAAGTTTCGTGAGGATGATTGTGAGAGGCGAAGTGTGAGGTATAATAAAAGATCCACCATCCGATCCAGGGAGTGCACTGTTGCGGTAAATAGATTACGAGACCATAGTATAGAGATTCACTAACGTAAAGCCATGCCCACTGGGCGGAATTTCTCATGTGATTTTGTTGTAGGTTGTAGAATTTGTGTGTTTAGGAATAAATCAGATAGTGAATAGAAAGAGATTGGTGGCCTTTTTTCATTAAATTGTATGTTGTCATAATGTCCCGAATTTATATAAAAGCCGTTAAATCAAAGACAAAAAAGTAAATGTGGTATTGCCAGTGCGTTGTGTGCAGTCAGAGTTCTATAAATCACTGATAGTCAGATGCGTGTTTCCGTTGCGTATTATTCATGCAGGAGGATAATTTGTAACTAAATAGTAAGATACGAGAATTCATGTTGCTCGATAAATTAAGGAAGAATCCACTCGCTTGGCAATCCACTCATCTTGCAGGCCTGACTGCTTGATGCCACAGTATGAGAAAGGCAAGTGGGTGCCTCTCAAGCTCAGTTGTTGAGTGTAACCTCCACCCATAATAATTCACAGGAACTATCCACTTCTACTTCACTACAGGATAAACTACTACTAACAGCGACGAACACTCCACCACCGGTGGCATGCAATCTATCCTTTCTAAACACCGTCTGTACCTTTGTAAAAATGTCGGCAGAATTTATCTCTGGCTTCAGTCAGCTTTCTGTACCTATAACGATTTCAGCTTCGCTGCTTTCTATCAGCGCTTGAAGTTCCGGTACTTTACCAACGCAGCTTCGACAGTTGACAATTACAGTACCGATTGCTGCTTGGTCCCCGCATGTCCTGACTTTGCCCTGCACCCGTTGAAGCTGTTGCCCTTTCTGTACTTGCCCAAGGCCATCTAACCTAAAAAACCGCCCAGCCCACGCCACACAACCCCTGCTACCCGTGTAGCCGCTTGTTGCGTGTAGTGGACGCCTGACCTATCCAGCGGAACCCGAAACCCCACCACCCTATGGCGCATGTCGAGGAATCTGCAGCCCACACGGTCGCAGAACCGTCTCAGCCTCTGATTCAGACCCTGCACTCGGCTCTGTACTAAAGGTCCGCAGTCAGTCCTGTCGACGATGCTGCAGATGGTGAGCTCTGCTTTCATCCCGCTAGCGAGACTGGCAGTCTTCACCAAATCAGATAGCCACCGGAAGCCAGAGAGGATTTCCTCCGATCCATAGCGACACACATCATTGGTGCCGACATGAGGGAACACCTGCAGATGGGTGCACCCTGTACCCTTCATGGCATCCGGAAGGACCCTTTCCACATCTGTAATGACTCCCCCCGGTATGCACACGGAGTGCACATTGGTTTTCTTCCCCTCTCTTGCTGCCATTTCCCCAAGGGGCCCCATTACGCGCCTGACGTTGGAGCTCCCAACTACCAGTAAGCCCACTCTCTGCGACCGCCCGGATCATGCAGACTGAGGGGCAACCTCTGGAACAGGACAAGCAGACATGTCAGGCCGAAGATCAGTATCAGCCTGAGACAGAGCCTGAAACCGGTTCGTCAGACAAACTGGAGAGGCCTTCCGTTCAGCCCTCCGGAATGTCTTTCGCCCCCTGCCACAACTTGAGACGACCTCCCACTCTACCACAAGTGAGGGATCAGCCTCAATGTGGGCAGTATCCCGGGCAACCACAGTCGTAGTCCGATCGGGGGATGCGTGGGACGATCTGGCCGTCCCCGACAAACCCCCATCCGGACCCCCACAGTGATGCCCATTGGCAACAGCCTCAAGCTGTGTGACCGAAGCCAACACTGTCTGAAGCTGGAAGCGAAGGGATGCCAACTCAGCCTGCATCCGAACACAGCAGTTGCAGTCCCAATCCACGCAAAAATTGTTGTGCGAAGAACATCTGAACTAATCTACAGAAAGCGCAAGCAAATCGACAAAATTTAAACGGTTATTAAAATACAAGATTGCCTAGTAAATGCAGTAATGCTGCTACTTGCGCACTGCTGACACACTGCTCGGCGGCGGAAGGAGACTACGCGATTTTACACTATTCAGGTACTAAAACGCGATGCTACAACTCTCAAATACTATAATACACCCGAAATGTATGAATTAAACAATGCAAGTACCAAAAACACGCAAAGACATTAAGAATTAAACTATGTAACAAATGAGTGAGCTAGGAGTATACGACTTGCTGCTGCAGCTGCTTATCCAACGGCGGCAGGGAGCCGGTTATTATGAGCGGTTTTAATAGGCATGTTAAAGGGACGTAGAAAATGATCGATATAACTTAATAAATAAATGTCGTGTGACTAGGGCCTCCCGTCGTGTAGACCGTTCGCCGGGAGCAAGTCTTCCGATTTGACGCGACTTCGGCGACTTGCGTGTCGAATCGATATACACTCCTGGAAATGGAAAAAAGAACACATTGACACCGGTGTGTCAGACCCACCATACTTGCTCCGGACACTGCGAGAGGGCTGTACAAGCAATGATCACACGCACGGCACAGCGGACACACCAGGAACCGCGGTGTTGGCCGTCGAATGGCGCTAGCTGCGCAGCATTTGTGCACCGCCGCCGTCAGTGTCAGCCAGTTTGCCGTGGCATACGGAGCTCCATCGCAGTCTTTAACACTGGTAGCATGCCGCGACAGCGTGGACGTGAACCGTATGTGCATTTGACGGACTTTGAGCGAGGGCGTATAGTGGGCATGCGGGAGGCCGGGTGGACGTACCGCCGAATTGCTCAACACGTGGGGCGTGAGGTCTCCACAGTACATCGATGTTGTCGCCAGTGGTCGGCGGAAGGTGCACGTGCCCGTCGATCTGGGACCGGACCGCAGCGACGCACGGATGCACGCCAAGACCGTAGGATCCTACGCAGTGCCGTAGGGGACCGCACCGCCACTTCCCAGCAAATTAGGGACACTGTTGCTCCTGGGGTATCGGCGAGCACCATTCGCAACCGTCTCCATGAAGCTGGGCTACGGTCCCGCATACCGTTAGGCCGTCTTCCGCTCACGCCCCAACATCGTGCAGCCCGCCTCCAGTGGTGTCGCGACAGGCGTGAATGGAGGGACGAATGGAGACGTGTCGTCTTCAGCGATGAGAGTCGCTTCTGCCTTGGTGCCAATGATGGTCGTATGCGTGTTTGGCGTCGTGCAGGTGAGCGCCACGATCAGGACTGCATACGACCGTGGCACACAGGGCCAACACCCGGCATCATGGTGTGGGGAGCGATCTCCTACACTGGCCGTACACCACTGGTGATCGTCGAGGGGACACTGAATAGTGCACGCTACATCCAAACCGTCATCGAACCCATCGTTCTACCATTCCCAGACAGGCAAGGGAACTTGCTGTTCCAACAGGACAATGCACGTCCGCATGTATCCCGTGCCACCCAACGTGCTCTAGAAGGTGTACGTCAACTACCCTGGCCAGCAAGATCTCCCGATTTGTCCCCCATTGAGCATGTTTGGGACTGGATGAAGCGTCGTCTCACGCGGTCTGCACGTCCAGCACGAACGCTGGTCCAACTGAGGCGCCAGGTGGAAATGGCATGGCAAGCCGTTCCACAGGACTACATCCAGCATCTCTACGATCGTCTCCATGGGAGAATAGCAGCCTGCATTGCTGCGAAAGGTGGATATACACTGTACTAGTGCCGACATTGTGCATGCTCTGTTGCCTGTGTCTATGTGCCTGTGGTTCTGTCATTGTGATCATGTGATGTATCTGACCCCAGGAATGTGTCAATAAAGTTTCCCCTTCCTGGGACAATGAATTCACGGTGTTCTTATTTGAATTTCCAGGAGTGTAACTGAAAACCGCCACCCATAGCAAGATGGCGGCTCACCCCGTATTTCTACAAGTGTGAAACATCTCTCGCGCACATCGCATGCTGAGGATCGCGTGCTGAGCTACCCCTTCGGTCATGCTTGACCACGCGCGATCCGAGAACTCAGTCGGTGTAATTACTGGCTGTGTGGTTACCTGAAGTCGAAATTCTACTGCCATCGTCCGACCCCACCGTGGCTGCTAAATGACCACATCCAATGACAGTTTCTCACCATATCTATTGATACACTATAGTACTCTGTTTACAACACTGTGCCACTACTACAGGTATTATTGAGGAAATACGGCCAATATGTTGAGTGTTCGTTTTAAATAACATTTTCTCTTTCCTAAAATAAATTGTTGTACTAATTACTGTATTTTTATCAGATGGAGCCCCATCAGCTATCAATTTCATGCACTTGTTTTGTCTCAATAAAACCACTATCATTTAAAGCAGGTGTTTCAACATTTACCCCTCTACCTACATTATTCCATCAAGAATTGAATTTTAAAATGTTAACGGCTTGAACAGTCCCCTTATCACATGCAGGGTCCACACCCGTACACATCCATCTGCTGGATGCAATTAGAAACGAGACTCGTCCAACCAGGTAACATCATTCCAGTCATCGATAGTTCAGTGTTGCTGTTGCCGAGTCCTGGCGCCGCGTAAAGCTTTGTGTCATGCAATCATCAAGTATACACGAGTGGGCCTTCGCTTGCGAACGCCCATATCGATGACGTTTCGTTGATGATTGCCACGCTGAGACTTGTTGATGCCCCAATCTGCAGCAATTTGCGGAAGGGTTGCACACCTGTCACGTTGAACGATTCTCTTCAGTCGTCGTTGGTCCCATTCTTACAGGATCTTTTTGCGGCCGCACCGATGTGGGAGATTCCTGATATTCATAGCACACTCGTGAAATGGTCGTGTGGGAAAATCCCCACTTCATCGCTACCTCAGAGATTTTGTGTCCCATCGCTCGTGCACCGACTACAACACCACGTTGAAACTCACTTAAATCTTGAAAACCTGCCATTGTAGCAGCAGTAACCTATCTAGGAACTGCGCGAGACACTTGATGTCTTACATAGGTGTTGCCAACCGCTGCCTGTTTACATATCTCTGTATTTGAATACGCATGCCTATACCAGTTTTTTTGGCGCTTCAGTACAGAATCCAGTACATTTTCAAGGACAGTAAGTGTTAATCAGAGACAAGAGTATGGTCAGGTGTACCCCAGGGAAGTGTGGTAGGGTCGATCTTGTTCTCTATATACATAAATGATCTGACGATAGAGTGAGCAGTAGTAGTGACTGTTTGCTGATGACTCTGTAGTATGCCGGAAAGCATCATCGTTGAATGAATGTAGTAGGATAAAGAATGACGCAGACAGGATGGCAGATTGATCTAAACGTTGAAAAATGTAAGTTAACGCTGTTGTGTAGGGAAAACAATGCTGTGAATTTCGAATACAGTGTTAGTCGTGTGCTGTCGGACGTAATCTCACAGTCGATCAAATATCTAACCTGTAGGTTCAGCCAAAATGTATCATGGAGATGCTTTGTGAGTCCTGGTGGAAAAACGACGTGCTTTTCGTGAAACACTATTGAGGAATTTTAGATAAACTGTTTCGAGGCTAACTGCAGATCGATTCTACCTCCAGCAACACACATTTTCGCTTACCGTGAAGACAAGAGAAATTAGTGGTTGTACCCAAGATCATAGACTTTCAGACTCTCGTTTTTCCATGGTTCCACTTGTGAATAGAACAGGAAAGGGAATTACCAGTTGCACAAGTCAGTAGTAGGGCAAGGCTGGTGTCACCCCACTCATCATTGTTGCCAAATTTCTTCAAGGTGGTTGATCCAAGATGGCGACGATAGAAGTGGCAACATCACAATGACATCTTTTTGCACGTAATGTTGGAATGGTCCACATGCAAATGGTGCCATTAGCTGAGCATTACTTTCAGGACAACTTAAATCTTATACAAAAGGAATTTACCTGGGCGCCATGTGCGGTTCGTCGTCCAAAGCTCGGTTAATGTGCTGTAACACAGCTATAGTGAGACAGATGTTAGAGTGTCTACACAAATGGCGTGTTCTAACGATTAATGTGGTCTCACTTTTACAATGTACACTGGAGATAAGCGGCATTTCGAACAAGTATCCATTAGGAATTTTTGTCATTTTACGGTAATGTGTCCTCTGTTTACTTGCTGCCACCAAATAACTACACCTGCTTGGGCCAAATTATGTACTGTCGACTTCGTCACAACTGTTGATCAGCAATCTCCACAAGAACGCTGTTACTGCAGAATAGGGCGTCTGAGCTAAAATGACAACATAAGTATGGGAAAAATTAAAATTTCGGACCTGCATTCTTCCCTCCATGGGAATTCGTTACCGGCTGTTTAATTTCAAGAGTCAAGGAAGACTCTACAGCTTTTAGGGAATTTAGGTTATCAACATCGTGAGTACAGCACGATTAGCTTGTATCTCACCCGAGGGCGTTCTCATCTGTTTAACTCTTTCTTACACGAGAAAATTATCGGCAGAATTCACCGGAATGAGTTTCCCATAACGTTATCTGAAATGATGTGAGCATTATCCGATCTGTAGCTTAGCTCAAAAACAATCAAAGTAGTCATCATGCACAGAAAATATTTCCCGAGGGCCCCAATACACTCTCCATCCATTCAAGGTTGCTAACACGTGGAGAAACATGGCTTCGGTGCGGTTCAGAAAGTCTTTCGAAGATGCCACCCTATGCTCGTTGTCAGTGGCTACATTGGTCTCTCTCCCTGTAATAAACGCATACAAAAATCACTGAAAAGTGTTAAATGCAGATCACATAGTTCCTCCCTCACAATTCCTTCCTACAGGTTGTAAAAGGTGTGCTAAATATTTGAAATCTCGCATATGGCTGTTGTCAAGAGTTGATCAGAGTGGTTTAGACCAGATGGGCAAACTAAAGACTCAGCCACGATATTATAGGAGCTGCCGCGATATTGTAGGAGGGGCAAACTAAAGACCATGGACCAGGTCTGACCTGCGAACATCTTTCGACTATTCCGTCTGCAAAATATGGAGAACCTTTTTTCCGTATTTCCTTAATTTAACTTAGCTTAAAATGCTGTCGTAGCAATAATGGTTATCAAAATAGTTAGTAACCCTTTCCGTAAAACGGTGGTTCCACTATATGAACGGCTGGATTCTTCCGAAAGTTTGTTTACTGTTGTAGCAAAGCGAAGTAGTAATAAACAAGAAACAAATAAGACGGTTGACACGGAGGTGCTTGCGTTCATCTTCGGCGACAATAGTTTAGCAGTTCACTTGATTAAAGTAGCTGTTCTCTCTCAGTGAACAATAATCGTAGCATTCCAACGTGATGGCTAACAATAAAAAGATGACTCTGTTTAAGAATTACTTCTTTTCATAAAGCGTTTTCCTTAGTTCGCAGCGAAGACATGGCGGTGTTACAAGGGTACAGTCTCAAGCGGCATTTTTACGCACAAACATTTGTGGGTATTATAATGAATATTCCAAAGTTGCAAGGACGCAAAAGTCATGGCACTGGATATTTCAACTGAACAACCAACTAAATATTTCTTTCAAATTGGAGTAAAAACGACCAAACGATGAAATAATCTAGCTTTGTTGCATACAGTATTACAGAAGGCTTGATGCGTGTTATTATGGTATCATCTCGTAGTGAGGGGCGTCATCCGGCAACCCTCATTTGAAAACCAAAATTTTAAGCTTGCCTCGATTTCTTTTGTAAGAATGCCCAAAACAAGACCTCCAACGTGACGTGTTCTACACTGACTTGGCGAATTCTCTGATGTATTCACACCGGAAAAACATAACAGTAAATAAAATAGATTGTAACCTGATTGTGGAGAGTCCAAGTACACTAGACCCAAAGCAGGACAAGATAGTTCAACCAGGAAGTTTAAGTACCTACAGCCAAATCGATGCACGCAATTTATCAAGTCATCCAAAGTAGCAGTCTGGTCCAGTAGCATGGACAGTCTTGTCGATTGATGAAAAATGCTACTAAACGATGCTAAGTGAACTGGAATGGCTACGGCCGGTTCCACAACATTTTACCACACAAGGAACGAATCATTTGGTACCCCAATCCCATCCTCGCCTAAGAAATATACCTTCACTTTGGTTCTTCGCAAGGCCTTTTAACAATAAACGTAAATCTAGTGATCATGGAAATGGGTTGTTTTTTTCTTTTACAACAAGTAGTTCATAGACAGTCCTCTGTAACAAATAAATTTTGTTATTTCATTCAGGAGACATATATTGAAATAAGAAGCAATTTCCATTTACGTTAGTTCTTGAGATCTTTAAAAGTTTGTAGTGTAAGCGCAAAGAACGAGACCCTGTGTACTGTTCTAGTTTGGATAAAGATATGCTATCTATTGAACTAAATGGAAAGAACTAAACTTCCGGTATTTTTCGGTTAGTATTGGAACTTTGCATGTCCATACAAACTGTTTCATTTTACATCAGAAAAAATGAGAAATCCAAAAAAAGTAATATTTCACATTAATGTGTTACATGTAAGAGTCTCTTATATGTTACATGTTGAATAAATTTACCACCAAGTAGATAATTTTCAGAAAATTTGCAATGAAACAAGTTGAAAATTGATTGCATTGCTAAATGTTTTTGTGTGCAGCTGAAAAGGTAAAAGGAAATAAGGGTGTGATACGGAAGATCTATGTTTTACTAATGAAGTCATGTGAGGAAGATACGTGGCGCTCAAATTATAAGACGTAATGTGCTAACAGGGCGCTGTATTTTGAACCTAATTGAATGAGGACTTAATACAGAAACTTACAATTCGAAGACATTAAATTAACTACGACAGTGTCCGACACTGAAGTCAGTGGTGACTCGTAACGACACGTTAGTAAATATCTGGAAAACGTTTCATTCGCTGAGACGTGTTTACTGGATTGTCTTCTCCCTTATCATCGTGCACTTTCACCCGTGTCAGCTTCCACTGCTACACTCCTGGAAATTGAAATAAGAACACCGTGAATTCATTGTCCCAGGAAGGGGAAACTTTATTGACACATTCCTGGGGTCAGATACATCACATGATCACAATGACAGAACCACAGGCACATAGACACAGGCAACAGAGCATGCACAATGTCGGCACTAGTACAGTGTATATCCACCTTTCGCAGCAATGCAGGCTGCTATTCTCCCATGGAGACGATCGTAGAGATGCTGGATGTAGTCCTGTGGAACGGCTTGCCACGCCATTTCCACCTGGCGCCTCAGTTGGACCAGCGTTCGTGCTGGACGTGCAGACCGCGTGAGACGACGCTTCATCCAGTCCCAAACATGCTCAATGGGGGACAGATCCGGAGATCTTGCTGGCCAGGGTAGTTGACTTATACCTTCTAGAGCACGTTGGGTGGCACGGGATACATGCGGACGTGCATTGTCCTGTTGGAACAGCACGTTCCCTTGCCGGTCTAGGAATGGTAGAACGATGGGTTCGATGACGGTTTGGATGTACCGTGCACTATTCAGTGTCCCCTCGACGATCACCAGTGGTGTACGGCCAGTGTAGGAGATCGCTCCCCACACCATGATGCCGGGTGTTGGCCCTGTGTGCCTCGGTCGTATGCAGTCCTGATTGTGGCGCTCACCTGCACGGCGCCAAACACGCATACGACCATCATTGGCACCAAGGCAGAAGCGACTCTCATCGCTGAAGACGACACGTCTCCATTCGTCCCTCCATTCACGCCTGTCGCGACACCACTGGAGGCGGGCTGCACGATGTTGGGGCGTGAGCGGAAGACGGCCTAACGGTGTGCGGGACCGTAGCCCAGCTTCATGGAGACGGTTGCGAATGGTCCTCGCCGATACCCCAGGAGCAACAGTGTCCCTAATTTGCTGGGAAGTGGCGGTGCGGCCCCCTACGGCACTGCGTAGTGTCCTACGGTCTTGGCGTGCATCCGTGCGTCGCTGCGGTCCGGTCCCAGGTCGACGGGCACGTGCACCTTCCGCCGACCACTGGCGACAACATCGATGTACTGTGGAGACTTCACGCCCCACGTGTTGAGCAATTCGGCGGTACGTCCACCCGGCCTCCCGCATGCCCACTATACGCCCTCGCTCAAAGTCCGTCAACTGCACATACGGTTCACGTCCACGCTGTCGCGGAATGCTACCAGTGTTAAAGACTGCGATGGAGCTCCGTATGCCACGGCAAACTGGCTGACACTGACGGCGGCGGTGCACAAATGCTGCGCAGCTAGCGCCATTCGACGGCCAACACCGCGGTTCCTGGTGTGTCCGCTGTGCCGTTCGTGTGATCATTGCTTGTACAGCCCTCTCGCAGTGTCCGGAGCAAGTATGGTGGGTCGGACACACCCATGTCAATGTGTTCTTTTTTCCGTTTCCAGGAGTGTATTTATGATATACCCTATCTACAGATTTTACTCTCCTAAACCTGGCGCCCCTCTGAGCTTGGCGTTCCAAACGGCCTCTTGTGTCTCTTGGGCCTTGCACCGATGGGAGAAGTGGGTTCCGTAACGCCGTACATGCACTACAGCTGAGGGCGCCGCCGTGCGAGATGCCAATTCCTTGAGCGGGCCGCGCTATCTTGTGAGCGTTTGTCAGCGACAGTGCCATCGGCGTGACGATACCATACTCGGAGCCAGCTGCATCGTTTTGCCGGGATACAAGACCATGTTCTTTTCCGTCTGGCGTAAGTTGACCCTTGGCAATGATTATTTTTGATACTGCTTGGCCGTCGATGCTTCCCGTACGCAAGATCTATGAAACAGGAAGGTCAGGTTTCCTCTGGTCTAGTCAAGCACTTTATCCTTTGCAAGTTGCGTACTAAGTGGAATACTGAACTCATACCACTAATCATTCCGAGGAATTTTCAGTAATCACTACGTGCCAGAAATAAAGGCATCCTCTCCACCCTGATAATCCGTCCTTTATGCAACACCCATCGAAACCTTTGTTCTGATGACCAACATTCATGGACTGGTAAACCCGTTCTAATTCCAAGATAGATTTATGTAATTCTTCGCGTATGTGACGAGCCACGAGTCAGAGTTTACAGTTCTCTAGATGGTGATTTTAAGTGCAAATGAGACACGTGCTCCTCATACGCAGGGTGTTCCCCTGTTTCTGTGACAGGTTTCTACCCGTTATAAAGGGGACTTAAGGCAGTACGGACTATAAGACGCACTTTAACTTTTAAGCAATTAAAAAGAAAAATAACGTCTTTACCAATTTTATTATTAGATTGCAAAGCCAGACTAAAAAACATTCTTAGTTTATAAATCCGAACTGACCATTAAAATCCCTGAACATCGTTATCTGAACTTTCTTCTTCTTCTTCTTTTTCTTCCTCTTCGTCGTCATAGTTGTATTCCTCATACATAAGATGTTCTTCACTGCTATCGAGAGCCTTAATTACGCCGCAGTTCTTGATAGATTTAAGAATAATGTCTTCTCTCTCTAGACTACGAATATTTTATCCACTGACACACTTGTTTGAATGTTGGTCGTTTTAAAGCTCCCTTCGGCGTGATTCATGTTGGGTATCATCCATGGACCCGTGGTCTAGGGGTAGCGTCTTTGATTCATAATCAAAACGTCTCCGGTCCCGGGTTCGATCCCCGCCACTGTCTAAATTTTGATAAATAATCAGCATTGGCGGCCGAAGACTTCCGGCATAAGAAGTCAGCCTCATTCTGCCAACGGCCTTGTCAAAGAGGGCGGAGGAGCGGATAGAGGTTCAGGGCACTCTCTTGTCCTAGGGGTGGGAAATTGCCCCTAAAGGCGGAAGAATCTGCAATGATCAACGACATGAGGATGCAGAAGGCAATGGAAACCACTGCATTAAAGACACGTAACGTGTATCCACAGGACATGTGGCCTGTAATTGAAGAAGTGTCATGATGATCTCTCCATTGGCAAAAGATTCCGGAATAGTCCTCCATTCGGATCTCCGGGAGGGGACTGCCAAGGGGGAGGTTACCATGAGAAAAAAATTGAATAATCAACGAAAGGATAACGTTCTACGAGTCGGGGAGTGGAATGTCAGAAGCTGGAACGTGGTAGGGAAACTAGAAAATCTGAAAAGGGAAATGCTAAGGCTCAATCTAGATATAGTAGGGGTCAGTGAAGTGAAGTGGAAGGAACACAAGGATTTCTGGTCAGATGAGTATCGGGTAAGGATTCGTTATGAATAGGAAGGTAGGGCAGAGGGTGTGTTACTGTGAACAGTTCAGTGACCGGGTTGTTCTAATCAGAATCGACAGCTGACCAACACCGGCAACGATAGTTCAGGTATACATGCCGACGTCGCAAGCTAAAGATAACAGATAGAGAAAGCGTAAGAGGATATTGAAAGGGTAATGCAGTATGTAAAGGGGGCCGAAAATCTAATAGTCATGGGCGACTGGAATGCAGTTGTAGGGGAAGGAGTAGAAGAAAAGGTTACAGGAGAATATGGGCTTGGGACGAGGAATGAAAGAAGAGAACGACTAATTGAGTTCTGTAACAAGTTTCAGCTAGTAATAGCGAATACTCTGTTCAAGAATCACAAGAGAAGGAGGTATACTTGGAAAAGGCCAGGAGATACGGGAAGATTTCAATTAGATTACATCATGGTCAGACAGAGATTCCGAAATCAGATACTGGATTGTAAGGCGTACCCAGGAGCAGATATAGACTCAGATCACAATATAGTAGTGATGAAGAGTAGGCTGAAGTTCAAGACATTAGTCAGGAAGAATCAATACGCAAAGAAGTGGGATACGGAAGTACTAAGGAATGACGAGATACGTTTGAAGTTCTCTAACGCTATAGATACAGCAATAAGGAATAGCGCAGTAGGCAGTACAGTTGGAGAGGAATAGACATCTCTAAAAAGGGCCATCACAGAAGTTGGGAAGGAAAACATAGGTACAAAGAAGGTAGCTGCGAAGAAACCATGGGTAACAGAAGAAATACTTCAGTTGATTGATGAAAGGAGGAAGTACAAACATGTTCCGGGAAAATCAGGAATACAGAAATACAAGTCGCTGAGGAATGAAATAAATAGGAATTGCAGGGAAGCTAAGACGAAATGGCTGCAGGAAAAATGTGAAGACATCGAAAAAGATATGATTGTCGGAAGGACCGACTCAGCATACAGGAAAGTCAAAACAACCTTTGGTGACATTAAAAGCAACGGTGGTAACATTAAGAGTGCAACGGGAATTCCACTGTTAAATGCAGAGGAGAGAGCAGATAGGTGGCAAGAATACATTGAAAGCCTCTATGAGGGTGAAGATTTGTCTGGTGTGATAGAAGAAGAAACAGGAGTCGATTTAGAAGAGATAGGGGATCCAGTATTAGAATCGGAATTTAAAAGAGCTTTGGAGGACTTACGGTCAAATAAGGCAGAAGGGATAGATAACATTCCATCAGAATTTCTAAAATCATTGGGGGAAGTGGCAACAAAACGACTATTCACGTTGGTGTGTAGAATATATGAGTCTGGCGACATACCATCTGACTTTCGGAAAAGCATCATCCACAAAATTCCGAAGACGGCAAGAGCTGACAAGTGCGAGAATTATCGCACAATCAGCCTAACAGCTCATGCATCGAAGCTGCTTACAAGAATAATATACAGAAGAATGGAAAAGAAAATTGAGAATGCGCTAGGTAACGATCAGTTTGGCTATAGGAAAAGTAAAGGGACGAGAGAGGCAATTCTGACGTTACGGCTAATAATGGAAGCAAGGCTAAAGAAAAATCAAGACACTTTCATAGGATTTGTCGACCTGGAAAAAGCGTTCGACAATATAAAATGGTGCAAGCTGTTCGAGATTCTGAAAAAAGTAGGGGTAAGCTATAGGGAAAGACGGGTCATATACAATATGTACAACAACCAAGAGGGAATAATAAGAGTGGACGATAAAGAAAGAAGTGCTCGTATTAAGAAGGGTGTAAGACAAGGCTGTAGCCTTTCGCCCCTACTCTTCAATCTGTACATCGAGGAAGCAATGATGGAAATAAAAGAAAGGTTCAGGAGTGGAATTAAAATACAAGGTGAAAGGGTATCAATGATACGATTCGCTGATGACATTGCTATCCTGAGTGAAAGTGAAGAAGAATTAAATGATCTGCTGTACGGAATGAACAGTCTAATGAGTACACAGTATGGTTTGAGAGTAAATCGGAGAAAGACGAAGGTAATGAGAGGTAGTAGAAATGAGAACAGCGAGAAACTTAACATCAGGATTGATGGTCACGAAGTCAATGAAGTTAAGGAATTCTGCTACCTAGGCAGTAAAATAACCAATGACGGACGGAGCAAGGGGTACATCAAAAGCAGACTCGCTATGGCAAAAAAGGCATTTCTGGCCAAGAGAAGTCTACTAATATCAAATACCGGCCTTAATTTGAGGAAGAAATTTCTGAGGATGTACGTTTGAAGTACAGCATTGTATGGTAGTGAAACATGGCCTGTGGGAAAACCGGAACAGAAGAGTATCGAAGCATTTGAGATGTGGTGCTATAGACGAATGTTGAAAATTAGGTGGACTGATAGGGTAGGGAATGAGGAGGTTCTACGCAGAATCGGATAGGAAAGGAATACGTGGAAAACACTGATAAGGAGAAGGGACACGATGATAGGACATCTGCTAAGACATGAGGGAATGACTTCCATGGTACTAGAGGGAGCTGTAGAGGGCAAAAACTGTAGAGGAAGACAGAGATTGGAATACGTCAAGCAAGTAATTGAGGACGTAGGTTGCAAATGCTACTCTGAGATGAAGAGGTTAGCACAGGAAAGAAATTCGCGGCGGGCCGCATCAAACCAGTCAGTAGACTGATGACCCAAAAAAAAAAAAAAATCACCCATCATCCATTTATTCCACTCTTCTCTCATATACACTTTATGTGCTTTATTGCCGGCAGGAGTGGCCGAGCGGTTTTAGACGCAACAGTCTGGAACCGCGCGACCGCTACGGCCTCAGGTTTGAATCCTGCCTCAGGCATGGATGTGTGTGATGTCCTTAGGTTAGTTAGGTTTAAGTAGTTCTAAGTTCTAGGGGCCGGATGACCTTAGCAGTTAAGTCCCGTAGAGCTCAGAGCCATTCGAACCATATTTTTCTTTTGTGCTTTATTTATCGAAACATCAAGAGGTTGCAATTGTGAAGTATGTCCTCCCGGAAGAACACAAAGCTCCTGTATTCCCCTAACTCAATTTCTCTTTCAGTGAATTTTTCGAAAGACTGCTAAACTGATCTAGAACAAGAGGAGAATTCTTCTTCAATAAGGTACCTTTCCTTCACTCCCACACACTGTTAATCCATAATTTCATACTAACCCCATGTATCCAACGCTTGTCATGTATGTGGACAACAACACATGGCGATATTTCAGAATGCTATGGCACAGTTTTGCTCTTGAAAATAATCATTGGATTAAGTTTGGCACCGCCAGCACAACATGAAAAGACAATACTGCTTTGCATTTTGACATGTCCACTTGTTTGTATAGTTACAGTTTTAGCACGTTTCATGGAAGCGGTTCTGTTACTCGGCCCAATAAGTGTCAGAGGAATCTCGTCCATATAGGCTATTTAGCATAGTTGCACACTGACTTTCTTTATATGTTGAGTACCAACGGGATGGAAAGATAATATCTTCCGTTCATATTCTTGTGGCATTGTGTGAGATATTTTCGTTTTCGTTCGCTTGCTAAATCCATGGCGCTTCATAAACCTGTAGCACCAACCAATCCCACCCTAACAGTCTTTTAAGTTCCTCTGTGGCGCTAGTTAACGAGCATGTATCTGAATTATTTTTGTATTAATTACAATGATGTTTTGACGGTGTCCTTAAATACATTTCAGTACGTCATCTTCTAGTTTTGGCCATTTTGCATTCAGTGTTCTATTTGCACGTTTAGTTCTTCATTACTAGCCCGCCAATCGCGAATGTTTTTTTTTTTTTTTTCTGTTGGTGGAGAGTCGAAATTCCGCTCAGCTGCTCTGTTTCCAGGTTCTTCCGCATATGCTGTTACTTTCAATATACAGCTCGTATCATATGACTACCTTTTATTTTTCTCCGTTGGACGAAACTAACAACTAACAAAAGTATTGTACTGTGACCGATAGCACAAATCACTTTCAATTGAAGTTCATTGTCACCATAGACTACAATGACTCATCGCAGGCTAGACAGTGTTCTGGGTTTGTGGACGGCGGGGAGGTAGGGAGTCAGTGTTAGCAAGCTTGTGAATCCCCGCAACTCATGCTCGTCGCATCGCTGCACTGCTGCTGCCAGTTAAATCCGGTGTTGTCAGACACAGGTTTTGTGTGGCATCGAATATGTGACCATCTTTATGGCAGGAATTTTAAATCAACCACTGTATATTTTTATATTAATATCGAATATAAGACGCACCGGCATTTTGGAGCCAATTTTTCGCAGAAAAAAGCGTCTCTTATGGTCCGTAAAAACGCTAGTAGAAATAGTTTTGATAAAGAACCTTTGTCGGAAAATGCACCTTTGTATATAAAATAAATCTGAATATCAGATCACTTTCAGATCTATTACGGGCAACGGCTTTGCCACAGTGGATACACTAGTTCCCGTCAGATCACAGAAGTTAAGTGCTGTCGGGTGTGGCAGGCACTTGGATGGGTGACCATCCGGACTGCCATTCGCTGTTGCCATTTTTCGGGGTGCAGTCAGCCTCGTGATACCAATTGAGGAGCTACTCGACCGAATAGTAGCGGCTCCAGTCAAACAAAACGATCATAACGACCGGGAGAGCGTTGTGCTGACCACATGCCCCTCCGATCCGCACCCTCAACTGAGGATGACACGGCGGTCGGATGGTCCCAATGGGCCACTCGTAGCCTGAAGACGGAGTACTTCAGATCTATTACGTAATGGTAGAGCTGCACAGTGTATGTAAGGAGAACTTTTCCGGTTCGGTTAAGTACGTCTCATAACCTCTTTTGTCCGATTACAACAATGGCTGCGAGAAGCTGGTACACTCGCAACAAGAAGGGCTTACTATAGTGCTCCGTGTGCGCGCCGCAGGGTATGAGGACCCTTTGTATGAAAGCATACGTGTCAGATGTACGAGGGTGAGTCAACTGAAAAACTTAAAGATTTTTTTAAATATTATTTATTGTGCAGAAGTGGTACAAAACTGTATCACTTTTCAACATGATCTCCTCCACGCTCAGTGCAAGTCCATCAAGCACTTACAAAGTACATATATTCCTTTAGAAACAAATTCTTTTGGTAATCCGCACAACCACTCATGCACCGCGTGGCGTACCTCTTCATCAGAACGGAACTTCTTTCCTCCCATTGCGTCTTTGAGTGGCCCAAACATATGGAAATCACTTGGGGCTAGGTCTGGGTTGCTCGCTCACTTCGCTTCCGGTTGGTGGAAGTGAACCCAGATTTCGTCCCCAGTAACGATTCTTGCAAGGAAGCCATCACCTTCTTGTTCAAAGCGCCGAAGAAGTTCTTCACAAGCATCAACACGTCGTTCTCTCATTTCAGGAGTCAGCTGCCGTGGCACCCATCTTTCAGGCACTTTGTAAAACTGGAGCACATCATGCTCAATGTGGTGTGCTGACCCATGACTAATCTGTAAACATGCTGCAGTGTCATTTAGTGTCACTCGGCAGTTTTCCTTCACTATGGCTTCAACTGCTGCAATGCTCTGTGGAGTCACAAATCGTTGTGCCTGACCTGGACGAGGAGCATTTTACACTGACGTCACACAATTTGCGAACTTTCTACTCCATTCGTAGACTTGCTGCTATGACAAACTTGCATCATCGTACTGAACCTTCATTCGTTGATGAATTTCAGTAGGTCTCACACCTTCACTATGCAAAAACCGAATAACGGAACGCTGTTCTTCCCTGGATCAAGTCGCAAGTGGGGCGGCCATCTTTATACTGCTACTGCGACGGTATGTGTGCATCTACACTATGCTGCCACCTATAGGCCATTCTGCACGTTGTTGCAGCACGCTTACCAACTTACAGGATAACGACGGGAAATTTCGATTTGATATTACAAATTTAAGGTTTTCAGATGACTCACCCTCGTACCTTGTGCAGCGAACAGCAGGGTCGCCATGTAGAGTGGTTGCTGTAGAGCGTAGTGGTCAGAGTTCATTGTCTCCGCCGTGCGCGTAGCGCGGAGAGGGGGACGTGGCAGCGAGCCCATATCCGAACGGTACTTTTCTGGACATGGTCCTTTAACAAAACTTTATTTACAGATTTAGTTCCCTTTGTAACAGAACAACACAGGGCCAAATAAATTTTCTCAAAATTAATTCTGTAACCATAACCTAGTTGTGATGTAATTTCCGGTGTATGTACCTATCAATATTTTATCTATGTCCTCATATAATTAAATGCGAAAGAACTATTTAGGACCACCAAATTATAAAACAATATTGTAATTACTATGTGGTAAAAACGCGGGCTTATTCCAGGAAGCTTGCTATTGTACAGAGCCAAAGAATGCGTCTGAGATAAGGAGTATCGTCGTTGAGCGCGTAAATGCGTAGTCAGGCAGAAGTGCTCGGCGTAAACCGTTGGTAGAGACAAGTGATGAAGTGCAGACGCGGTGTACGAGAATGTACAGAATAAACTGCAAGATTTTTGACGTATGGCCAGGTATATTATGTGGTTGTAAATGGGCAATATATATTGTCAGCAAGAGGAAAAATTGTTCAAGAGAAGTACGGTGGTCCCAAACTTGTTACATGGAGCGACGACTAGAAAGAGCCTGCTGCCATACATTTTCGATAAATAGCGCCTTACATCACACCAGCAGCAACTCATCACAGGGTGTCCCAACCAGTTTCATCTTTAAACTGTACAATGCTAGCCAGCGTAGTAGTTTTTCTTAACAAAATAGCCGATTGTTTAGGGCAGCAACTCTTATAGAGCAAATGAACTTTACCTCAATCATTTACCAAACAGGGCCCTATCACATCACCATTATTGACTCCGAGAATACCACTAGCGAAAGAATTGTAAAATATTGAAAGTGATGAGCTTAATTAATTTCGGTAACTAAGATGAAGATATGCAATTTACAGAATTAAAAGTTATCCTTAACGTTCATTTAACAGCAATAAGCTTCGTTGCTTGGTATAATAACTAATTAAAGAGTAATGACTAACAGTAAAAGAGTAAAAAATAAATGTTAACAAAATATTACTGAAAACTCTGCTCACATTTGCAAATTATGTTAACAGTTTAGTGTGAAATTACTTATTCTTCGCCAAATGACAACATCGGTAGCTCCGTGAGGCTATTTGCAGATGACACGGTTGTCTACAAGAAAGTAGCAACATCAGAAGACTCGTACGTACTCCAGGAAGACCTGCAGAGGATTAATGAATGGTGCGACAGCTGGCAGCTTTCCCTAAACGTAGATAAATGTAACATAATGCGCATACATAGGGGCAGAAATCCATTCCAGTACGATTATGCCATAGGTGGTAAATCATTGGAAGCGGTAACGACCGTAAAATACTTAGGAGTTACTATCCGGAGCGATCTGAAGTGGAATGATCACATAAAACAAATAGTGGGAAAAGCAGGCGCCAGGTTGAGATTCATAGGAAGAATTCTAAGAAAATGTGACTCATCGACGAAAGAAGTAGCTCACAAAACGCTTGTTCGTCCGATTCTTGAGTATTGCTCATCAGTATGGGACCCTTACCAGGTTGGATTAATAGAAGAGATAGACATGATCCAGCGAAAAGCAGCGCGATTCGTCATGGGGACATTTAGTCAGCGCGAGAGCGTTACGGAGATGCTGAACAAGCTCCAGTGGCGGACACTTCAAGAAAGGCGTTACGCAATACGGAGAGGTTTATTATCGAAATTACGAGAGAGCACATTCCGGGAAGAGATGGGCAACATATTACTACCGCCCACATATATCTCGCGTAATGATCACAACGAAAAGATCCGAGAAATTAGAGCAAATACGGAGACTTACAAGCAGTCGTTCTTCCCACGCACAATTCGTGAATGGAACAGGGAAGGGGGGATCAGATAGTGGTACAATAAGTACCCTCCGCCACACACCGTAAGGTGGCTCGCGGAGTATAGATGTAGATGTAGATGTAAGTATTTTACGGAAATAACTTTCTGTAATAGGAAACAAGTATGTATGAACATTGACATTTCTAAAATCAGTAGCAGCATTACAGTGAATAGCTCAAAGCTATTCGTTAAGCGAACTGATTTGCAAAATAATTAACTTTACATGCATGTGTTCACTACAAATTATTTTGCCGGTTTTCTGATTAACTTTGTCATGATATTAACTATGTTTTTACATGTGATATCTAGTCAGTGCTTTTGGTTTCGTTTTTGTCTGATTACAGTTCAATAATTAGTTCGTAGTTACAGTTTATAAACAATTAATAATCATACACGATGAGATGGCTATCGTTCTTAAGTAATTTGCAATCTAAAATCATATTAGGTCCAGTTTATTTATTCCAGATTTCGCTTAACTTTTTCTTATTTTTACTTTTTTAGTCAAAATTTCTTTATCGTGCAAAAGTAGTCTCTCGATAGCGACTCGATTATAACTGTATCTGCATTTATCCGGATTTTCATTATTCTTTGGTACTGATGTCTTTCCCAGACCACAGGCAATATTAGGTGCCATCTAAAAATACAGATTAACCAGAAGTGTAAGTCGGTTTCAATATCTTTACCCCTAGAGGCCTATAATAGGATTTGTGGAACACCGTATATAAATGGAATAAATCAGAATCTTTAATGTGAAATTTCGTGCCGCACAATGTATGTTAATATCTGGATTTACTTACAGAGTGTTAACGCCACTATTCAACAAAAACATCTTGTATAGTGATATATCAACGACTGTTTTGATAAACCGACAGTCGAGAAAAACATTTGAAAAGTAATATCTACACGGATAGAATGTCCTTCAAGCTACCGAACAGTTAACATGTCGTGTAAACTGTAACGAAGTCCGGAATTCAAATAAATACGTGTTAAAGCCCCCACTCAGCTATCCAGATTCCTACCTGATGTGGTTGAGTAGAGTTCACGTATGCAGTCAGAAAACCCCTAGCCCACACTCAAGGAAAGGAACACAGATGTTCAGTTCCGTTTCTTTCCACTTGACAAGAAATTTGATAGAAGGAGAATGCTTATTATGGCCAGCACAGCCCCAGAAAGCAATCAAGTTCGGGCCCTTTCTTGTTTGTTTCTCTACATTTCCGTCGGTCTCATCAAAGGAAAAGGAATCTTACAGCGACGTCTGCACGCAAAGCTTGGCTAGATTGGTTCGTCGCTGCATTCACGTTTGAATTCAAGCTGTCATCTTTCTGGGTGTGGCCCTGTCTTTTTTCTGAGAAACGGATAAACTCTGACGAAAGCTTTTATGCACCAAGCTGCTCATTTGGTCTTCATCTATTTTCGTCTCCTAATAAACGACTGCAAACATTTTACGTCACTCATTTTTAGAAGGTCTCAGATTCTTTTGACAGTTTTCCTAGAATAACACCTTTCTGATACGTTGTGACAAAATGTCTTCAGTATTACTTGAGTGAAAAACAGAATACTATACGTTCCAGTATATAAAGTAAATGATGTTTCAACGGTCAGTATATTAACTACTGGAACGTATGGAGTGTAGTTGGTAAATAATGGCTAGGCGGAAAGAACTGTTGCCTTACAGAAGGAAAAATTGTAAAGAAGTGTTTTCAACTGTAACGTCTATGTTGGATGAAAAACCGATATTAATCTGCTGTCAATCAGCAAGAAGCAAGACAAGCCATTGCTAAAGGAAAAGAAATAATAATAAATCATCAATAAAGCTGATAAATCATGAAATCAAATATTTTAAAACTACTAGTATTTCCCATATAATTGCTACCTAAGATGAAGTAATGTGTAGATTAAAACGCTGGCCGGCCGTGGTGGCCGAGCGGTTCTAGGCGCTTCAGTCTGGAACTGCGCGACCGCTACGGTCGCAGGTTCGAATCCTGCCTCGGGCATGGATGTGTGTGATGTTCTTAGGTTAGTTAGGTTTAAGTAGTTCTAAGTTCTAGGGGACTGATGACCTCAGATGTTAAGTCCCATAGTGCTCAGAGCCATTTGAACCATTTGATTAAAACGTAAACGAAACAAACAATGTTTACAACTCGCGTTAGTCGATTACACCTGTAATTTTCACTAGATGATGATGATGATGATGAGTCCCTTACTTCTTTACAGAGCGTAGGGGAGCGACGCGGGAGAACCGCGCCGCCTTACTAGGCAAGGTCCTAGTGGAGGTGGTTTGCCATTGCCTTCCTCCGACCGTAATGGGGATGAATGATAATGATGAAGACGACACAATTACACCCAGTCATCTCGAGGCAGGAAAAATTCCTGACCCCGCCGGGAATCGAACCCGGGCTAGAGCCGTTACAAATTATCCCTCTATCACCCAACAAACGAGAGGAAGTGGAACACATTGTACCACATTTTTGTTCTTACAGACTGGAAAATGAGCCGGGCGTTTTGGCCCAGCGGTTCTAGGCACTTCAGTCCGGAACAGCGCTGCTGCTACGGTCGCAGGTGCGAATCCTGCCTCGGACATGGATGTTTGTGATGTCCTTAGCATGGTTAGGTTTAAGTAGTTCTAAGCCTGGGGGACTGATGACCTCAGATGTTAAGCCCCATAGTGCTTAGAGCAATTTTTTGAAGACCGGAAAATGTAACTTGGTTGCTATTGAAACTAATACCTACCCAATGGAAATTGGAAATTTGTGGTAAGGTCTTATGGGACAAAGTGCTGAGTTCATCGGTCCCTACCCTTAAACACTTCGTAATCTAACTTAAACTAACTTACGCTAAGGACAACACACACACACACCCATGCCCTCCGACGGAGGGAGCCACGCGGACCGTGACAAGGCGCCCTAGACCGCTTAGCTGCCCCGCGCGGCCTACCCAGTGATCTTTACCTGTCATCGATCAATGTAAAGTCATCTCAGAAGTAGTTGTTATGTCTATTACTATACCTCCTTGTACTGTTTTCTTCTCTAGTGCATATTAGGCATGCTCTGGAATAAAAGGTACTACAGTAACTTCCCCGGCCTCTTACTCTTACAAGGGGGCCCATCATTGGACGCTCGCTGATGAAATCAAGATTTGGGAGGATGATACACCGATGAAAGTAAAGGAACACCTCTTTTGGGTCAGATGACAATACGCAATAGCTTCTGAGAAAATAACTGTCAAAATTTCGACTTCATCGACTACTCGCGCGACGGAGAACGGTCAAGGTTTCACGAATTCCATTTGATTCCTTTATACTTTTCCTTGCAGTAAGTATGGAGCCGTGTTTGTGAGACTTCCATACAGTCGGAAAATCATTGCACATATATTTATCGCCGAGTGTACCAGAGCGTACTACGTAGATACAATATGTGAAACAGTAATGGAGGTCACCGTACTAAGCATTTTTGTAGTTAACAAAAACATCAATATAGCTGCGAAAGTTAGAAACGTAAGTCAGTTTTCATTTACTAGCAACATTATAATGAATCGTTTCCAAACATAGGTTTCCAAGCTAAATTTTGTCTCCTGTATACACTCTACATCTCTAAAAGTGACAAAAGATAACTGTGCAACGCCCTATTTTTTTCTTATTTTTTCCCGCGGACGAGAATACTGCTGAGCATCTTCCTCCTTTGTCCAAGCACGGCGCAGTCGTGCCCTCATATAGGCGGGCGCACAATGCTTGGCCGCGCTATCGGGTGTACTTTGACGATGATTCAACCCATGATGATGATGATAAAACTTTTGCGAACGACGGAGAAAGGCAAATGTCTCATTTTGAAGAAAAGAATCTTTGTTCGCGAAAGACTATCAAAGCTACGAAACATATCCAGTGGAATATGAGAACCCATTAATCGTTGTTTTTGCGAAGTTAAAAAGAGAACCCAGTTATTAACTTGGTGTGATCAAACTCTTCCAGTAGACAGGCATAGAACCTGATGCATCATGAATCTGGCGAGCCCATTCATCTCATAGGATCCCCCTTTTTTTTTTTTTTTGGGGTTGTGTAGTCATGAAAAGTCTTACATAGGCGATAAATTAGTCAGTGCTGAAGAGGCTCTCACGAATGTTCGCTGCCTGTCCAAACTACGTTGGGCCTAAGTATGACACTACTTCGAGCTATGGCATCATCCCTGCTTAGACGATGGGTTATCAGCAACTGTTGTGAATGAACCACGTGATGTAAACGGTATAGATAAAAACATTGACTGAAATGGGGCGCGTGACACAATGATACCAGTTCGATATTTGTCAAACTGTGTGAAGATGCTCACAACACATGAAGTATTAAATTAACAAATTTTCATTCCATTCGGAGCTGATGTCTATCATAAACGTCAAAATTATTTCGATATTGCAGTGCCTGCGTGATTCCGAATTACGATGCAGAATAATTCGGAATAACACAAGCACTGCAACATCGTATTTATATACGGGAATATACGAGTGTAGTTCGTAGACGCGTGGTTGACGACATATAGAATTTTGGATCTGGCCGTGTGTCGTGCTCTCGTTGCCAAATGGTAAGTCGACCGCTTCCGGTAAGCGGGAAATCCAGGTTCGAGTCCCGGTCGTGGCGAAACAAGCGCTATGTCATTTGAGAGATACAGAGGCAAGCGACTGTGCCGGGACTCACCACAGTTCACTGCTAGTAGCGCCACGTCATCATAACGCGTCTTCGCGTAGCCTACAAGTATTGCACCATAATTTAAGAATGAAATTAAAAATTAAAGTTGCTTTTCCAAACTTTTTCAAAATGTGCTTCAGTATATTAATGTTTAAACTGTCAAATCTCAGAGTAATCGGATGAATATCTTCCCCTAAATACATGCTTTTAAATAAAAAACAAGTGGCGCTAAACAATAAAGCAAGAAACCCAAAAATTGGTTGGAACGTGCAAATGTATGTTAAAATGAACTCTTACAAGTTTCAACTTGATCGGCACAAAATTTTAGTCAGAATCCTCGTGGCGCTAAATAATGAAACTAGAAAGCCAAAAATTTGTATGAAGCTTCAGTTCAACATAGAAACAGTAACTAGCTGATCCCGTTGAGCTACCTGCAATAGTTTTAGAGTAAATCTGGAACAAAAGCGTTCTTATTTGTTGCAAATTAAGTATTATTTACAGCAAAGATAAAAAGTTCTGATTACAGCACTTGATTAAACCCATAAAATAAAAAAGCTATAAAAAGTTTCAAGACTTTGATGTAAATAACAATCAATACAAGGTCTCTTAAACATGTAGTTCAGACGTCATGTTGTAGTGTCGGTTCCGTTCTAAAATTTCTAGACGGCAAAGTTTAAATATAGTCGAGTTAAATCTTTTCCTGTCTGTAGCCGACTTGACTCCATTCATACAAAAATTACGAGGATTCTAAATTCATACACAACAGTGTCATAAAATATTAGGTACCCGATAGAGTGACCATTTAGAGGCTACTACCAGGGGCATACAGAGGATGACAGCAGGTGTTTTCTTGGCCGTCCGCTGCGCACATATATAAATACAGCCCGAGAGGCAACAATTTTCACTTCATATCCAGCTATCGTACTGTCCGCGTCAGTCAAACGCAGGAGTACGCGCTGTCTTGGATGACGTCACAAATATGCTGCTACTAAATGCATGTTTTTAGTAATAATACAAAGTGTACTCGCGAGGATGCTACGCCGTCCTGGATTGTTTAGATTTCTGAAAAAGACTTCACTTCACACCCAGCTACCATACGGTCCACGGCAGTCAAACGATGGCTTACGCACTGCCTCGGATGGCGTCACAGCTAGACTGCAACTAAAATCATGTTTTCAGTACAAATAGAAGATGAACTCACGAGCACTGTACACCGTCCTCGATCACTTAGATTTCGCTGAATTAACTGTTTGTGTGCCGCCCGTAATGTTAACAAAACCGCGTGGCAATTTGTGGCTTTATTTTCCTCTCATGTGGCGAGCAATTAACTCAGATTATTAGAAGTCAGGGCGAAAGACCAGTTATTGAGAACTTACCGTAGAGGTCGCCTCTGAACTGCTCATAGTGCTGTTTATGATAGAGAAAGGATTATTGTTTTTATCAACAGTAGTATTACTATGTTAATACGTACGAAAGTTTATCAAATATATCTATCAATTAGAACTCAAAATCTTCATGTATAGTCATAGTTCCTAATCCCGCTGAGTAAACAGAGAATAGAAATATTTCTTTCAGTGGGCTAGACAAGAATGTGGACTTGCAGACTGGAAATTATGGTCAATATGTTGTCCATCTCTTTCTGGCTGACCACAGAAATATTTTTCAGGAGCTCATAAAGGACGGCGCCGCCGCCGCCCCCCACGGTCCGGCACTAATTTTCGTTGTCGTTATTCCGTTATACAGCTGCTAGTTATCCATATTCGCAAATGCGAGTACATTTAATGTATTTCAGTATTACTGGCTTGGTCCATAGGTTCGTTACATTTTTTCCATAAGTTTAATAAGCGCAATAGATATACGTAACAGAGACTTAAGTCGTCAATAATAAATTCTGCATCAGTAATTACAAGAGTTTGACAATGCTGGGGGAACTTTTCGATTCCGCGACTGTAGAAAAGTGAAGAATTCGTCGACCCATATTCGGAGCGCATTTTCAGCCGGAAAGGAAGTTCCTTAAAGGTGTTCGATAGAGATCGGTAAGGAAAACAACTTAGGGTGCAAGCTTAGGTGAATAAGATGGGCGGGGAATGACTTTCCCACCCAACTCCTGTACAGCGTTTTTTATCAGTGTAGCAGAATGCGGCCGCCTTTATCGTAAAGTAGCGCCAATTCACGCAGTTGTTATTCGATTGCGTCTGCAAGACGTCTCATTTGTTAACAAGAAACATCGTTAGTGACGGTTGCATCCCTGGCAAGCAATTCGTAGTACATCACATAGCCGCTGTTCCACCAGATGCCAGATGTCTAACATTTTGTTGTGGATTTGTGCACTTCTTTGTACGGAGAGTTACTGCTTTGCTCGGGTTCAACCATTCCTCTCTTTTCCTTATGTTACCGTAAAGACAGCATTTCTCGTCGCCAGTAACGATACAGGACAGGAACGGTCGGTGTTATTCACGGGCCAATTAATGACGAGCAAGCAGAGGTGCACATATGGCCACCCGCTGATTTTTGTTGTTTGGCTTTTTGAACCTTCCGCACTGCATGCAAATGTCGCACGATGGTGAATGATCACAGTTCATCACAGTCGCCTGTTCTAGACTGCACTGACGTGGATCATTCAGGATTAATGTGTTTAAACGATCTTCATCAAACTCTGAAGGTCTTCCTGAATATGGAGAGTTACTAATGTCAAAACGATCCTCCTTAAAACGACAATACCGTTTTCTTGACGTGCTCTGTCCAATGGCATTATCCTCATACACGGTGCAAAAGTTTCTGGCTGCCTCCGCTGCTATCACACCTCGTTTGAAACGAAACTAAATGTTGCGATTTTTTTATTTGACCCATTATTTTCTAGCATTCACATCTCCACTCAGTATTTTCAAATGACAATATGTAAAATCAAATAGCGACAGTGAACTTAAAAATGGCAACTGATAAAGGAACTCATAGAAACCGCAATACCAACATGCAAAACAAGAACGCTACGAACTTCTATAGCAATAGGTGTGACCACCAAGGGTATAAATACATTCTTCCTGTTGCATAGAATGTCATCTTGAAGAGTTTCTTGGCATGCTTGAAATAAATGCAATGTCCGTTCATGAAGATTGTTGGCTGGACGAAAGTATGAAAGTATACATCATCCCATTCCATCTTGAATGTGCTCTATGCGTTACAATACAGGAGACTCGGAGGCCGGTGAAGGATCAGTACAATTTTCACGGACTGAATTTTTGGAGTCTTGCACTATCTATTTAATGGAATTCTCCATGATTTACCCTGGTTATGAAAGGTATGAAAACTGCGTTTACCATTCGTCCCACATACTAATGGACTTTCATTCTCTTTTCAACAGGGACCAATTCGGTCCTGCTGTCGTATACAATAGCTTCCAACATATTCACAGATGGAGTTGGAGAAGTGTTGTTCCTGCGACCTTTCAAACAGTCGTTTACGGACACATTGGCGTCGATTTGACTGCCACAAAAATAAGTGGGTGTCATATCTGAATGTTGCTGACTTGCACCCATTCTCCCATTTCGCTCGCTCAACACCATGCAAATCTTCATTGTCTGACTACTGTGTCAGTGGGAAACTGCACATGGCAGCTCAAGACCTCAATCTAGTTTCATCCACATCTACATATACATACACACTCTGCACACCACCGTATGGTGCGTGCCGGAGGGTACCCTGTACAACTGTTAGTCATTGCCTTCCTGTTCCAGTGGCAAATAGAGCGAGGGAGAAGGACTGCCTACATGCCTCCGTACGAGCCCAGAGCCCTCTAATCCCATGATCATGGTCTTTACGCAAAAAGTACGTTGATGGAAGTAGATTCGTTCTGCAGTCAGCTTCAAATGCCGGCTCTTTAAATTTTCTCAGTAACACTCCTCGAAAAGAATGTCACCTTCCCTCCAGTGACTCCCATTTGAGTTCCCAAAGTATCTCTGTAATTGTGTGTATTGTGTATTGAACTGGGGACCTAGAAACGAAGGAGAGGCTTCGTCCCGTCGTAGCCCTCAGTCGTTCACAACCGCACAACAGGCCACAGCAGTCCACCCACCCCACCGCCGCTCCACACTGAGCACCGAATCCAGGCTTATCGTGCGGAAATAGAAATACGACTAACTTTCTTATGACTTGACATACTCTTACCTTTACTATCACAATACTCCAATTCAAATCCATATCATCTGTACGACTGGACATAGTCATTTCCTTTCCACAAACACACACTTTATAAAAGCCTGATGCTTAAAGGCGAACATATCAAGCATTCAGTACTACTACTACTACTTTGTCATTAACTGATTCCCTGTGACACGAAATAATACTGACCGAAAATCAACGATGGGTGTGCATGTCTCTTAGATTTTTCTTGCGAGTTCTACCACTGTGTCCTGGAAAGAGAGACGTAATCGGTGACATGTTAAAGAAAAAACTGATTGCAGCAACTGCTGCATGTTACTGTCACAAGCGGTCTTGGTTCTACAGGTGCACACAGGTATCCATATTAAAAGCTATACCCGCTTTACGAATCGAGGTACGACATTACCTCTGAATGAGGTGGTTCTTTTTCGGGAAAATACCGTGACAGTGATCGTAGGAATGCGTATTACCAGCCAACGATGCTACCTCGTGATAAAATTACCCCATTTTGAAAGTGATTCGGCTAAGAAACTTGGTATGTAAGCAGTATTTGCGGCTCCCTCACACCACTCCAAACTAGATAATTCTATAGTATTTGTAGCGCATCCTGTCTCGATACCATATCAGAGGTTCTGCGAATTATCCACTGAGTTACAGGCAATGACTGATTGAGAAGGAACACAAACACTAATGATGTGCCGATTGAAGTGGTAAGAAGAAAAATGTACACTTGCTTCTCAGATCTCTAGTGTTACGCTATCAGCTAGAAATGATGTCAATGATTTGGAATCAGGTCTCTCCATTCAAGCACATACCTGCATCAGATCATACCCATGAATCATATGTCTGGCACTCCCATGTCTCGAAATGAGTCACTTTCCCCGAAGCTAGCTGCTACAGTAAAATTCTAACATGGTTTTAGTCACCCCCTACACATCTTGCAACTGCTCCCATTTCTACAGCTTGGGTTACGTCATGTGCTGTGCACATTAGTACATATTAGTACACGTTAGTGTGCTTAGTACACTTTAGTACCCATTAGTACACGTTAGTATACGTTAGCCCGACAACAATGGTTGGTAAGGGAATGTGGCGTTCGGTTGAGGATCGTGGTAGAGATTTTTAACTATTTCCTTCCAAGTCCAGGTGGGTGCGGCATTGGTGAAAATTCTTTCCAAGACCATAGTAGCGCTCTCTGGTAGTGTCAATATGTACTAGGCCTTGTGGTGCACACAATGTATGCCGCCATCTTGAATAACGGTAGTCGCCTTATCAGATGACATCACGGACGACAGCGCCCTCTGCTGGTGGTAGTGTGTACTAAGCCAGTTGGAGTTCAGACCTCCTGGCAAACACACTGGATGGTGGTGCTGTCTATAATTGTTTAAATAAAGACTGGTGCCTGATGTCGATAGTTGTAGATTCAAATGGCTCTGAGCACTATGGGACTTAACATCTATGGTCATCAGTCCCCTAGAACTTAGAACTTCTTAAACCTAACTAACCTAAGGACATCACACAACACCCACTTATCACGAGGCATAGAAAATCCCTGACCCCGCCGGGAATCGAACCCGGGAACCCGGGCACGGGAAGCGAGAACGCTACCGCACGACCACGAGCTGCGGCCGATAGTTGTAGATTAGAAAGCATGTTTGCAGAGTGTTTTAGATGGATTAATATTTTGACAATTTAGGAGTTGTATGTCTCTCTGGATGTAAATGTATTGCATTATTTACGAGTGGTTTGCATGTCTGTAGGCTGTGCAATGCGATATTTTGACAGTTTACAATTAGAAGGTGCATGTGTAGACCATTATGCATGAGTTATTTAGGAGTAATTTGCAGGTCTGTATGCTGTGTGGCATGTGAGAGCATGTGTTCTGTCCCACTGTGATAAATGTACTTCAATCGTAAATAATTTTTTCGAAAATAAATAAAGTCACTCCTTCCTCTCTCCAGCAGCCCAGTGAAGGCTGATTCCATTTGCCAAGAATCCCTAGGAAGAGGTGGCGGTCGGGTGACTGAAGTTAGTCCAACTGTGTTTCCTTTACATCAGGTTGGTAGCGAAAACGCAAGTGACCTTTCTTTACTGCCAAAATTCAGACTTGGAGCCAGTTCCTAGGAGGAGGTGGTGGTCAGGTGACTTAGGTTAGTGGAGGTAGGCCAAGTGACCTACCTTCCGCGATTTTCTTTACTTAGTAGAGATAACTGGGGTGTGATGCATTATCCTGTTGGAATTTGAACTTCCTGCCATGTTTTCTGGGGCAGGGGGTGGGGGGTGGCACTTTTCTGTGACAATTCAAACTTCCCGCCAAAATCCGCCATCTTGAATGAGGGTTCTTGCGTCATCTTGGATGACTCATGCGCTGTTGCCAAGTCTACACCACATAATCTTGGATGACGTCATCGCTGCCATCTTCTATACATCTGGCAACAATGCAGAGTGGCGTAGAAACCGCTTTACCCCAATGCTAGTACTCCATGTGGGAGTCTGTGTAATGGTCAAATGACGATACATTTAGTCCTAATCTCTTGTGTAAACAATCTCTTAAATAAGAACTTTAAAACTTAGGTTTTACCTATACTGTTTTCTACTTCCACGCCAAGCTTCATAGAGGCCTTAGACCCAATTAGCGATTATACTTAGAAACAGAATTTTCTCGGGTTCTCTGCAAGATTTTAGAATAAAATTCGTTTATTTCTGAATTAAATTCAATAGTCAGTTGCAGATATAGTTTTATTTTGCTTTGGCGGTTTTTACAGGTTGATCTGTCGTCTTCAGAAGCTTGCAATTGGTTTAGCAGATGTTCTTTGCTGCTGGCATAACATCTTGACATATACACTGATGTGGTCCAGTTACTAAATCACTAATATACGACGTATGTTCAAATATTCATATATAATGCGTACATTTTAGGACATATCTTGGCATTATGCTTCTGCTAAACCAGTACTAAGCTTCTGAAAATGACAAATTAATTGGTCAAAACCGGAAATAGAAATGAGACTGAATTTTATTCTGAAATGTATACTGTAGTTGTTGAAAAATAACAACTATGAAAACACGACGAAATTTTCATTAAAATTTTCCACAGGCATGGAAGTACTGGAGTGCCAGTTTGATACTGTTTAGTCCAGTAGTTCACAGTGTAATAATTTCCATCGTTACCAAAACAAGTCTACATGTTTCTTTTTCATTGTCCACGCAACTATGGAAAATTTGAAATATTCAGAATTATGCTTTGAACGGTTACTTTTTGTATCAAGGCTGTCTCGGATTGATAAAATTTGTCTTTTCAACCATCCCTGGATGATCACAACTGAAATACCATACATACTATAATACTTTGCAGCCTGACGATGTGGAACACAAAGGTTCCAGTTAAGCCACTCCTTGATATCAAGACTCTCCACAAGCCGCAAGAAATGGAACTGCGTCGATTCCAAATGTTGATATTCACTCTGAGAGAGGAATTTCTTTTTAAGACTGATTGCTGTTGGACGCCACAGCTGCCCCTGAAGACCTGAGAAACTAGTATGTGTAGATGAAAGATCTTACTGTTACAAACTAATGGATTTACTGTTAAACAGCAGACTTCTTGGCACCACAGTAATGTAGATATTGGAGAGCTGGATGCATTCGAATGCATTTCTACAGATCTGCTGTGTGATGGCTTTGAGTTTACATGTTCTGCGCTGGCAACCGTCGGCGAGCAGTCTGGCAACTTGCGGCAGAAAACCGAGGGATTTATCGAAGCGCGATCGGAAGCTGGTGCCCTGTAATCAACACAGGCAATGTAGAGTTACCCAGTGTCGGTTGTTCATTGGAAAATGGGTAATTAAGTGCCCTGAAACATAAGAATGTCGGATGGAGAGGGAAACTTCTGAAGAGGAGCATTCAGGTAGTCATTCGGTCATTCTTTTTCGCAGTGGATCTTTCTATTCCAGTTCCAAGGGGATTCTGTTTTGGATTGTGATTCTGGAAGCATGTCTGCGGGTTTTAGACTAGGTGCTCAGAGTTTTCCTGATTACCGTATTTATCACACTGAACACTGTCATTTTGTGATTTACACCACTAACATTCTGTTTCTGACAAGGGAACCTCCCCATCGCACCCCCCTCAGATTTAGTTATAAATTGACACAGTGGATAGGCCTTGAAAAACTGAACAAAGATCAATCGAGAAAACAGGAAGAAGTTGTGTGGAAGTATGAAAAAATAAGCAAAATATACAAACAGAGTAGTCCATGTGCAAGATAGGCAACATAAAGGAGAATATTAGCTGATGAGCGCCATGGTCTCGTGGTTAGAGTGAGCAACTGCTGAACGAAAGGTCCTTGGTTCGAGTCCTCCCTCGAGTGAAAATTTTACTTTCTTTATTTTCGCAAAGTTACGATCTGTCCGTTCATTCATTGACGTATCTGTTCACTGTAATAAGTTTAGTGTCTGTGTTTTGCGACCGCACCGCAAAACCGTGCGATTAGTAGACGAAAGGACGTTCCTCTCCAATAGGAACAGAAAACATTTGATCGCAAGGTCATAGGTCAACCCATTCCTCCACAGGAAAACACGTCTGATATATTCTTTACGACACTGGTGACGGCATGTGCGTCACATGACAGGAATATGTTGTCGACCCACCTAACTTGCACACTTGGCGAATGGGTAAAAAGATTCTTCTACCTTGCCCGATTTAGGTTTTCTTGTGGATGTGATAATCACTCTAAAAAAACTGATGAAAACATAAGAGTTTGTCACATAAACTGCATCAAATGAATGCAACAGTTTCAGAGTCGCACAGTTTTCCCTGTGCTCTGTCAAAACATATGTTTTTTACGTTTTCAAATGTTTGCGTGCGTAGACCGTCAAATTCTGTATATGTCCAAGCAAATCTGAACATGTCCTGGAATTTTGGAGAGCGAAGTTGATTATGTGTGAGTGCCTGAACTTTGATAATTATCTGAAAATAAAAAATTAAAATTTTCACCCGAGAGAAGATTTGTACCAAGGACCTGTCGTTCCACAGCTGCTCACGCTAACCACGGGACCACGGCGCTCGTAAGCCAACGCTCTCCTTCATGTTACCTACCTTGCGCATGGACTACTCAGTTTGTATATTTTGCTTATTTTTTTCATAGTTCCACACAACTTCTTCCTGTTTTCTCGATTGATCTGTGTTCAGTTTTTCAAGGCCTATCCCTGTGCCAACTTATAACTAAATCTGAGGGGGGTGCGATGGGGAGGTTCCCTTGTGAGAGCTATTCTTCTGATCCAGTCTTGGGTTGCATGGACACTGCACTTTGCTGCTGTTACCTGACCTCATCTCAAAATGTAACTCGGACACCGCCCCTGCAGTCGAATTACTGCAGACGGGAGAAGCTGCACGTGCATCAGCAGAGAGGACGGTCGCCACGGTCACTGTCCAATGCGTGGTGTTTTTAGCTGGATAGCGACTGAGAAAGGAGCAGTGGGTAGAGCATGCAATATGTTGTGCTCGACTTTCTGGACATTGAGGTGGCAAGTACTAATTAGAACACTCTGAAAAAGTAATACTTTATTAATTACAGTGAAACTTACGTTTGCTC
Source organism: Schistocerca nitens (assembly GCF_023898315.1). Taxonomy (NCBI): domain Eukaryota; kingdom Metazoa; phylum Arthropoda; class Insecta; order Orthoptera; family Acrididae; genus Schistocerca; species Schistocerca nitens. The sequence continues at coordinate 191,375,459 of NC_064622.1, forward strand.
GCCAGGCTGGACTGTAGCTATGAAACTGCACACGTAGACTTGCGATTCAGACCACACTAAGAAAGCCACGATTACTGAGCGGCAAATTGACGCAAGTTTGGAGTGGCCGTACTGTGGTTCCACTACAGTCACTAGAAAACAGTCCGTAGACATTTGTTGGTACAGATTCGATAGCGTGGACGCTTAGGCACAGTTCACAGGCGATGGGGGACCGTTCACTCCCATGCTGTTGACACAGGCTGTGTCACGGCGAGCAGGCTCTACAACGACGTTACCCCGACAGGAACATCCTGGAAGTGGGCCGGATCCGACCTCGACCAGAACTGCCTTCCTAGCCGCTGACAACGCTATTTCAGGGCAGACGCGCGGTGGTGGCGCCTCGGAACTACGGGAGGCACGGCTTCTTCTAGCATCTCATTGGTACCTCGTGATTCCGCTTTGCTGTGCAGAATCTCTGCAGTGGTCAATATTTCTTGCGCCACCCTCGACAATCGACGACACCGCCGTTTAAGCTACTCTGCGCATCACCTGTAAAACTGCCGGTGGATGGAGATGCAAGGATAATAGCCGCTAGCTGCCTGCTGAGGTATCAACACTTCATGTCCAAATCGCCTGCCTATATCCTCATGCACTGCTGATTCCATCACGTGGTGAAATAAAATGCACTGGTATGTGAAACTTAAGGTCGATGGCAGCCTTCATATAATATGCCACTGGCAAGTAATGTAGTTCGATGAACCTTGGAACATAAACACATCAAAAAAACTTTTGCATCACCCGAGTTCCCAGAACTCCTGAAGATAGACGTTGGCTGTGGGTAATGTATCACAGACATAGTCCCTTTGATTGTCCAGAGATGTCACTAAACCCGCCCAAAGACGTAAACAACCATGCGCGAGCAGCGACTATTAGACGGAGGGGGTCCAACAGCCGATCAGATCCAGCCGTTCCACCAGGAAGGAGGTACACGGTTCGTGTTGTCTGTAGTTCAACCATGGTTAAACGGTCAATACCGCGGTTCGATCGCGTCCGCATTGTTACTTTGTGCCAGGAAGGGCTCTCAACAAGGGAACAGTCCTGGCCGGCCGCGGTGGTCTCGCGGTTCTAGGCGCGCAGTCCGGAACCGTGCTACGGTCGCAGGTTCGAATCCTGCCTCGGGCATGGATGTGTGTGATGTCCTTAGGTTAGTTAGGTTTAAGTAGTTCTAGGTTCTAGGGGACTGATGACCACAGCAGTTGAGTCCCATAGTGCTCAGAGCCGTTTGAACCATTTTTTTGGAACTGTCCTGCTGTCTCGGAGTGAACCATAGCGGTGTTGTTCGGACATGGAAGAGATACAGAGAGACAGGAACTGTCGATGACATGCTTCGCTCAGGCCGCCCAAGGGCTACTACTGCAGTGGAATACCGCTGCCTACAGATTACGGCTCAGAAGAACCCTGACAACAACGCCACCATGTTCAAATATGCTTTTCGTGCAGCCAGAGGACGTCGTGTTACGACTCAAACTGTGCGCATCATGCTGCATGACGCGCAACCTCACTCCCGACTTGCATGGCGAGGTCCATCTTTGCAACCACGACACCATTCAGCGCGGTACAGATGGTCCCAACAACATGCCGAATGGACCGCTCAGGATTGGCATCACATTCTCTTCACCGATGAGTGTCGCATATGTCTTCAAACAGACAATCGTCGGAGACGTGTTGGGAGGCAACCTAGTCAGGCTGAATTCCTTACACGCACTGTCGAGCGAGTGCAGCAAGGTGGAGGTTCCCTGCTGTTTTGGGGTGGCATTACGTGGGGCCGACGTACGCCGCTGGTGGTAATGGTAGGCGCAGGAACGGCTGTACGATACGTGAATGCCATCCTCCGACCGATAGTGAAACCATATCGACAGCATACTGGCGAGACATTCGTCCTCATGGACGACAATTCGCGTCCCCATCGTGCACATCTTGCCAATGACTTCCCTCAGGATAACGACATCGCTCGACTAGAGTGCCAGCATGTTCTCCAGACATGAACCCTGTCGAACATGCCTGGGATAGATTGAAAAGGGCCGTTTATCGACGACTTGAGGGATCTACGCCGAGTCGCCGTCGAGGAGTGGGACAATCTGGAGTAACAGTGTCTTGATGAACTTCTGGATAGTATGCCACGACAAATACGGGCATGCGTCAATGAAAGAGGATGTACTGCTGGGTATTAGAGGTTCCGGTGTGTACAGCAATTTGGACCACCACCTCTGCAGGTCTCGCAGTATAGTGGTACAACATGCAATGCTTGGGTTTCATGAGCAATAAAAAGGGCTGAAATGATGTTTATGTTGATCTCTCTTCTAATTTTCTGTACAGGTTCAGGAACTCTCGGAACCGAGGTGATGAAAAACTTTTCTTGATGCGTATATGTGGGCAGAACTGTTACAATACAGTACAGAAGATAACTGTTACAATATAGTACAGAAGATACCTGAACGAGAACCCAATGAGGTGAACAGAAATGACAGTTCTATTCAAAGAAAGTAATTACACTAAGTTCATTGCGGTATATGGTGGTCCCTTGGATATAACAAAAGGCGGGATATCATCCTTAGTAGGGTGTGATCAGCACTTACAGCACATTCACTTAATGTGTCGTTACGAGACCTATTCCATCCATGCTGTTCGATGCGGTCGCGTATTGTCATCCTTAAATGTGAAGTCACGTCCGAATGGACTCCGGAAAGTATGCGTATGAGGAAGGAATGTATTCAAAGTTCTGGAGATCGATACGTACTTGCAGCTTATGCCTCCCACACCGTACCACATGGATCACCAAAATTTATCATGTTCGGCAATGTTCCTGGGTGCATTACTCTTCCGCATCTCTCTCCATATGAGGGTACGGCCAGAAACACTACTCAGGCTGAATCTGCTCTGATAAGAGAACAATAGACGGCCCCACTCCACGTTAGTCCAGTCCCTAAGCTCTTGATACCGTCGGATACGGTGCCGTTGATATGTAGATGGTTCAAAATGGCTCTGAGCACTATGGGACTTAACTGCTGTGGTCATCAGTCCCCTAGAACGTAGAACTACTTTAACCTAACTAACCTAAGGACATCACACACATCCATGCCCGAGGCAGGATTCGAACCAGCGACAGTGGCGGTCGCGCGGTTCCAGGCTGTAGCGCCTAGAACCGCTCGGCCATTACGGCCGGCGATATGTAGATGTTAGGGGAACTCAATGTACTGGTTTTTCGGCACTGGGAGTACCCCCATACCCCCATGCCGTCACTGTGCCTCTGTGGTCCGTGAGACTGTGTGTCTTGGATTCCTGTTAACTGTGGCTTCAATCGTGACCAGTACTTAATATGGATCTCTTCTCGCGTGTTTCGCGTCGCAGTAGTCGTCTGGAGCTGCAATTGACCGTGGCCGACCAACACCACTCTTTCGGGCAGCAGTGAGTAATACCAAACTACTGGGCAACATTCACCCCACTTCGTCCTTCTTCCAGTTGCACGATGATTGTTCTCTGTGTGAAGACATCGAACTGTTTTCTGCGGGCCATGTTGTAATGAAGATCACCACTACAAAACTCTGTAAATGCTACGTCTTTTCCCGTCGCTTAAACTGCCGCATGTTGCGGTGCCAGCCACATTGGGAGCTATAGTCAAGCTGACCTCACGTCAAGTGACGTACAACCTCCTGTGCGCCACTGGGAGACCTCTAACAACATGCCGTCATTCCTTTGTACGGAGTGGGTAAAACAGTGAGATGACAACAGTCATGGGATAGCGGCAGAGCCTACACACATATGCAGATGACGACAGTGCATTGGCGGAGCTGTCATTTGTACTCAGGTAATTCACGTGAAAACATTTCCAACGTCACTATGGCCGCATGACGGGAATCAACAGATTTTACATCTACATCTACATCTACATCTATACTCCGCGAGCCACCTTACGGTGTGTGGCGGAGGGTACTTATTGTACCACTATCTGATCCCCCCTTCCCTGTTCCATTCACGAATTGTGCGTGGGAAGAACGACTGCTTGTAAGTCTCCGTATTTGCTCTAATTTCTCGGATCTTTTCGTTGTGATCATTACGCGAGATATATGTGGGCGGTAGTAATATGTTGCCCATCTCTTCCCGGAATGTGCTCTCTCGTAATTTCGATAATAAACCTCTCCGTATTGCGTAACGCCTTTCTTGAAGTGTCCGCCACTGGAGCTTGTTCAGCATCTCCGTAACGCTCTCGCGCTGACTAAATGTCCCCATGACGAATCGCGCTGCTTTTCGCTGGATCATGTCTATCTCTTCTATTAATCCAACCTGGTAAGGGTCCCATACTGATGAGCAATACTCAAGAATCGGACGAACAAGCGTTTTGTAAGCTACTTCTTTCGTCGATGAGTCACATTTTCTTAGAATTCTTCCTATGAATCTCAACCTGGCGCCTGCTTTTCCCACTATTTGTTTTATGTGATCATTCCACTTCAGATCGCTCCGGATAGTAACTCCTAAGTATTTTACGGTCGTTACCGCTTCCAATGATTTACCACCTATGGCATAATCGTACTGGAATGGATTTCTGCCCCTATGTATGCGCATTATATTACATTTATCTACGTTTAGGGAAAGCTGCCAGCTGTCGCACCATTCATTAATCCTCTGCAGGTCTTCCTGGAGTACGTACGAGTCTTCTGATGTTGCTACTTTCTTGTAGACAACCGTGTCATCTGCAAATAGCCTCACGGAGCTACCGATGTTGTCAACTAAGTCATTTATGTATATTGTAAACAATAAAGGTCCTATCACGCTTCCTTGCGGTACTCCCGAAATTACCTCTACATCTGCAGATTTTGAACCGTTAAGAATGACATGTTGTGTTCTTTCTTCTAGGAAATCCTGAATCCAATCACAAACCTGGTCCGATATTCCGTAAGCTCGTATTTTTTTTTCACTAAACGTAAGTGCGGAACCGTATCAAATGCCTTCCTGAAGTCCAGGAATACGGCATCAATCTGCTCGCCAGTGTCTACGGCACTGTGAATTTCTTGGACAAATAGGGCGAGCTGAGTTTCACATGATCTCTGTTTGCGGAATCCATGTTGGTTATGATGAAGGAGATTTGTATTATCTAAGAACGTCATAATACGAGAACATAAAACATGTTCCATTATTCTACAACAGATTGACGTAAGCGAAATAGGCCTATAATTATTCGCATCTGATTTATGACCCTTCTTGAAAATGGGAACGACCTGCGCGGAACGGTAGCTGAAGCTACAAGTATGGGACATTCAGTTTCGGAATTCGTTAGGGAATTCAATATTCCGAGATCCACAGTGGCAGGAGAGTGCCGAGAATACCAGATATCATACATTACCTCACACAACGGACAACCCAGTTGCTGAAGACTTTCACGTAACGAACGACACCAGCGTCGCTTGCCAACAGACGAAGAGTATTGCTTGAAATAACGGCAGAAATCAATGTGCGGCGTACAACTAACGTACCCGTTAGGACAGTTAGGCGAAATTTAACGTCAGTGAGCTATGGCAGCAAACGACCGACGCGAGTGTCTTTGCTAACAGCACGACATCGCCCGCAGCGACTGTCGTGGGCTCCTGACCATATCGGTTGGACCCTAGACGACTGGAAAACTGTGACCTGGTCAGATGAGTCCCGATTTCAATTGTTAAGAGCTGATGGTAGGGTTCCAGTGTTTGCGCAGACCCCACGAAGCCATGGACTCAAGCTGCCAACAAGGCACTGTGGAAGATGATGGTGGCTCCATAATGATCTACATCTACATCTACATCCATACTCCGCAAGCCACCCGACGGTGTGTGGCGGAGGGTACCTTGAGTACCACTATCGGTTCTCCCTTCTATTCCAGTCTCGTATTGTTCGTGGAAAGAAGGATTGTCGGTACGCCTCTGTGTGGGCTCTAATCTCTCTGATTTTATCCTCATGGTCTTTTCGCGAGATATACGTAGAAGGAAGCAATATACTGCTTGACTCCTCGGTGAAGGTATGTTATCGAAACTTCAACAAATGCCCGCACCGAGCTACTGAACGTCTCTCCTGCAGAGTCTTCCACTGGAGTTTATCTATCATCTCCGTAACGCTTTCGCGATTACTAAATGATCCTGTAACGAAGAGCGCTGCTCTTCCTTGGATCTTCTCTATCTCTTCTATCAACTCTATCTGGTACGGATCCCACACTGCTGAGCAGTATTCAAGCAGTGGGCGAACAAGCGTTCTGTAACCTACTTCCTTTGTTTTCGGATTGCATTTCCTTAGGATTCTTCCAATGAATCTCAGTCTGGCATCTGCTTTACCGACGATCAACTTTATATGATCATTCCATTCTAAATCACTCCTAATGCGTAATCCCAGATAATTTATGGAATTAACTGCTTCCAGTTGCTGAGATGCTATATTGTAGCTAAATGATAAGGTATCTTTCTTTCTATGTATTCGCAGCACATTACACTTGTGTACATTGAGATTCAATTGCCATTCCATGCACCATGAGTCAATTCGCTGCTGATCCTCCTGCATTTCAATACAATTTTCCATTGTTACAACCTCTCGATATACCACAGCATCATCCACAAAAAGCCTCAGTGAACTTCCGATGTCATCCACAAGGTCATTAATGTATATTGTGAATAGCAACGGTCCTACGACACTCCCCTGCGGCACACCTGAAATCACTCTTACTTCGGAAGACTTACCTCCATTGGGAATGACATGCTGCGTTCTGTTATCTAGGAACTCTTCAATCCAAACACACAATTGGTCTGATAGTCCACATGCTCTTACTTTGTTCATTAAACGACTGTGGGGAACTGTATCGAATGCCTTGCGGAAGTCAAGAAACACGGCATCTACCTGTGAACCCGTGTCTATGGCCCTCTGAGTCTCGTGGACGAATAGCGCCAGCTGGGTTTCCCACGATCGTCTTTTTCGAAACCCATGCTGATTCCTACAGAGTAGATTTCTAGTCTCCAGAAAAGTCATTATACTCGAACATAATACGCGTTTCAAAATTCTACAACTGATCGACGTTAGAGATATAGGTCTATAGTTCTGCACATCTGTTCGACGTCCCTTCTTGAAAACGGGGATGACCTGTGCCCTTTTCCAATCTTTTGGAACGCTACGCTCTTCTAGATACCTACGGTACACCGCTGCAAGAAGCGGGGCAAGTTCCTTCGCGTCTCTGTGTAAAATCGAACTGGTATCCCATCAGGTCCAGCGGCCTTTCCTCTTTTGAGCGATTTTAATTGTTTCTATATCCCTCTGTTGTCTATTTCGATATCTTCCATTTTGTCATCTGTGCGACAATCTAGAGAAGGAACTACAGTGCAGCCTTCCTCTGTGAAACGGCTTTTGAAAAAGACATTTAGTATTTCGGCCTTTAGTCTGTCATCCTCTGTTTCAGTACCATTTTGGTCACAGAGTGTCTGGACATTTTGTTTTGATCCACCTACCACTTTGACATTAGACCAAAATTTCTTAGGATTTTCTGCCAAATCAGTACATAGAACTTTACTTTCGAATTCATTGAACGCCTCTCGCATAGCCCTCCTCACACTACATTTCGTCTTCGCGTAATTTTTGTTTGTCCGCAAGGCTTTGGCTATGTTTGCTATGCAGTTCCCTTCGATGAGGGAAGAGTTTACGTGGAATGGACTACGTCCTGGCTATATTCGGCTAATTGGAGTCCATTTGAAGGCATTCATGCACCTCATATTCCGGAGCAACGATGGAAATTTTATCGATGACAATGCGCCAAGCCACCTGGCTAGAATTGTTCGCTTTTGTTTTGAAGAACATTGTGCGAAATTCGAGCGGATGGTTTGGCCACCCAGCTCGCTCGACGTGAATCGCACCGTACATTTGTGGGTCGTAATCGAGAGGTCAGTACCTGTACAACATCCTGCACCGGCAACACCTCCACAACTGTAGACAGGTATAGATGCAGCATGGCTCAGTACTCGGATTTCTGCAGGGGACTCCCTATGATTTGTCGAGTTCATGCCATGTCGAGTTGCTGCACTATGGCGGTTAAAAGGAGGTCCGACACGATAATAGGCGATATCTTATGAGTTTTGTCACCTTAGTGTATGTAATGTTACTTTATTTATCTCGTCGTTAGATTTTTCGGTGTAGTGTAGTTAATCCATGTCAAATTACTATGACGTCAATGCCCAATCAAAAAGGCCATTAGATATTACTTTTTTAAATCTATTTGCAAATGAATAAATGTAATTATTGTTACGCCTTATTTGAGTTTATAATTTTAACTACATTTTTGTGGTCAGTGTGGCGTATTTAACCTACTTTTATTTACTACGATAGAAGCTAAGTAAAGAAGAAATGTTAGGTTTTTGAGTGCTAGGTGCTTTTGCATCGATGAGGTTCACAGTGTGCGACGTTTTATATTGTTTCCATGGTATTCACTGAGTCTGGAGCGTCAAGTACTCGTGTTGTACAACGAGATTGCAGGGCCGTAGCATTACCTCCCTGGCGTATCTTGTGCCGTTCCGAGCCAGCTGTTTCCCAGATCCCTGGACTTACTTGAAGCCTTTGTGGGAGTTGCTGCTGAGCTGTCTGGAGCCGTGGAACTTGCTGTGCCGCTTTATCGACTACACACAGGCTGCGCCGAAGTGCTGGGTGGTCCGCTCAAGAGTGCGGTCTTAAACGCTTCGCAGACGACTAAGTGTGTATAAAAGCACTGATGTCGTAACAGCATAATTAGCACCAGATTATCGCGTGCACAAAGTAGCTGAATTATTAAAAGCACTCGTTAAACCGTCCAGAAGCGGCGTTGTTGGCTGGTAGGAAACTGCATTCATTCCACCATAGATATGATAATGCTGCAGCGCTCCTTCCTGTGGTATCACACAGTACTTACAGAATTGCTGAAATTCACTGTTGATGAGCTGTGAACTCCATAATACAAGTACATGTTGTCTATTCCGGTTTTTGGAGCGTTGTCCAATATCGATTCGATCCCGTGTTGTAGCGTTTAGCACCGTTGGCCTAGGACTACATTAACCCGAGTCCGAAATTCGATAGAAGCTTATGTTCTGTGAACGGATTGAAAATCTGTCTCTGGATGAAATTTCGGGCACCGATCGAATGAATGGATAACTATTGTACTATGTAAACTAAATGACACAAAATTGAAAAATAATCACATCCAGTATTATCGTATCGTTAACTGATGAAGAATATGGAGGGGGATAGTTTGTAAGTCTCTGGAAAGTTGTTATTAGACTAATTTTTTCTTCGTTGTTTCTACGGGACACATTAGTATGGAGGCGAAGAATTTGCGCAGTGTCTACCCTGAAAGCTGCCTCTCGTCATTTTTCATACCGGTTTTCTGGAGAATCCGACGCCTCCTTCATATCTGCCAGTTACGAGTTTTTAGTATTTCTGTTACATCCTTTTGCCATTCAAATAAGCCTGCCGCCATTGGCCCCGCCCTCATTTCCATACGCTCGATGTACACAGTAAGTTCGGCCTCAACAGGAACCATCACACTTTAACAATATTGCTATGTCGGTCACGATAACAGTATTTCATCTACAGCTGAGCCCATGTGTATACACATTGCTACCCCAAAATACACTCAAGCAAGAAGAAGAATAAAAACGAGACAGCATGCAGTGACACAAATTTGTCACAAATTGATAACCATTCAGGTATCGACGGAAAATGCAAAACTGTAAACTTTTCCGGCCAGTGGATGTATGTGTGACATTGCAGCGCAGTTTCACCGTGCAGTTGGCTAGTATAGCAAACAGAGGGCACGTCGATAGCAGGGCATGAAGTCTTTGAGAATTTCACTGCATGTACTCAGTTGGACAGCAACTAGACCTCGCAGGCAGGCCCTTGAACTATATGCGCAGATGTCAACATTTAAAAGAGGACATATAGTTGGGCTCAAAGTAGCCGATTAGACTAATGTGAGAACCTTTCAGTATTTATACAGGGGCGATGTTGGCAGGAATGAGTGACCATGGCCGAACACAGCGTCAAGAAAAAGAGGTTGGACTAAAGAGACGACGAAACGTGAGGATCGAGTAATCGTCACAGGAGCACTTAGAGGCCCCGATTTCATCATTATCATCGATTTAAGAAGCAACTGGTTCTTCAATGATCATAAGGACCACTAATAGGCAGCTGAGAACGGCGGTTAAGCTCACGGAGGCCCTTGCGCCGACTACCATCGACCTCTGTACACCATAAGCCAGTTTGACATGGTGTCTGGTACATTCGGGCTGGAATCTCATTCACTGGGGTGGAATTGTTTTCAGCGATGAGTCTCGAATGGAGCCTCGATGACCAGCGAAGACGTTTGTGGAGGTGCCTGAGTCAGTGGTGGGACACAATCCTGACTGACACCGTAGTCACCGGTGGGATACCATCCCGACTGTCGCTCAACAATCGTCCCAAAAACAAGGACTGCCGGTCTGAGGTGCCACTTCCTTTCATAGCAGGACCATTTTCGTTCTCATTCGTGGCACCCTTAAAATACAGCAAAACGTCGACGATATTCTATGCATCCTTTTGTTTCCTTTCATGACAGGCCGTACTGGACTTTCATTTCAGCAAGATCTGTGACTCCTGCTATGTTGGAACGTGCTGACACTCTCATTCGAGGTGATCCTCGAATCACAATCAAACACTTCGCCGCACAACTAGGCGTTTTTGTTGACTGTGCTGACACACTCATCCACCAGTACTCAGAGGTGTGTGCCAGTAGTGTTCTTCACCGTCTAACAGAAGGCCACAAAGAGCAGTAGAGGACGTTTTGTGCGGAATTGCTTGCGCGCTGCAGGGCAGGTAATGACAGATTTTCGTCGAACATCATCACAAGTGATAAATTAAGAGTTTATCACTTGGAACTGGAAACAAAACGGCAATCCGTGGAGTGGTGGCACAAAACCTCTCCCCTGAAGAACAAGTTCAAAGCCGCAGCGTCAGTCGGTAAAATAATGGAGACCGTCTTCTGGGACTCTGAAGGGATTAGTCTTTTCGATGTCCTCCCTCAAGGTGCAACGATCAGCTCTGAAGTTTGTTCTGCTACCCTCAGGAAATTGAAGAAAGAACTTTAGCGTGTTCGTCGCCTCAAAAATACATACGAACTTTTCCTTCTCGATGGCAACTCAAGACCTCACACAAATCTGCTCACCGGACGGGATCTCATAATACACCAGTGCACTGTTTCTTCTCATTCACCCTGCAGTCAGGATCTCGCACCTTCCTACTTCCATCTATTTAACATCGACCAGTAGAGTGGTACAGTGCAGGCATACATACCCTCCCAGTAAGGCCATCGAACTGAACGGGGACTATTTAGAAAAAATAGGGGAATGATGTGGCGTACTGCAGTCCTGAATAAAACAGGTTACTTTCTGAAAAGAAATGTGTTTCATTACTTATTGAAAGCCCGACATACTTTCTAGCCTAGATCACAATCTCTCAATACAAATGGATTTACATCCTTTTATTTGGTGTACATACGATATTTCTGCTTTCGCTTGTATGTACATTGTCGTTCATTGACCACAGTCGATGTTTAACAACCGAAGGGAATTGCCAGTTACGGGAACTATAGGGCTGGATTGGTGACGCAGTGTTATCTATAGTGAATATATCTGTTTTGCGGAGTTTAATTTATTTTGTTGAAAATGTAGTAAGTTGTGTCCATTGCACAGGGCCACAGCGTTTCTTCCTCTGATAAGCAGTAACAACAGTATGTTTCTCAATTGTACTCTTTCCTCCACAATCCTCCTGCGCTCACTTGATGAATTCACGATTTCCGTGCCTGTTTGTGCATACTTCCACCCTCAACGGTATTAGGGTTCTTCAGCCAACAGTAAAGGTAACGGTGACTATTAGTTATTCCAGCGTCTTGAGGCCTTCCTCCTCGCAATTGCTTCCTGCCTGCAGGTCGCTGCGCCTTTACATCTTGGCCGTACGGCACATTCAGAGAGGAGGAGGAGGAGGAGGAGATTAGTGTTTAACGTCCCGTCGACAACGAGGTCATTAGAGACGGAGCACAAGATCGGATTAGGGAAGGATGGGAAGTGAAATCGGTCGTGCCCTTTCAAAGGAACCATAGCGGCATTTTCCCGAAACGATTTAGGGAAATCACGAAAAACCTAAATAAGGATGGCCGGACGCGGGTTTGAACCGTCGTCCTCCCAAATGCAAGTCCAGTGTGGTAACCACTGCGCCACTTCGCTCGGTATTTCACCAAGGATGAACATCCTATACAGTTGATATATTCTGGTATTCGTACGAGTAGAACATTTTTGTTGTAGACTTCTATTTCGTTGCTTTCGTTTCTGGAATAGCTAACAGAGACAATCTTTGCGGTCAACTATTTTGTGTGATCCCACATCGATACTAATGTCCCTTGCAAAAGTGCAGGTTGGGGCAAATGAAAGTGGCCCACATGAGTGGATACGTTTCGACATGAATTTGTGGCAGCATTAACGGAGGAGGAAAAGATCTACAGTTACTTCAAACAGGTTGGAGCAACTGCCCATACAGTCTGCCGAACCTTGGACCACATTTACACCATTTTCAACCATGACAGAGTTGTAAGCAGAGGTCAGTCTGGCTGCGGCCCTAGCCAGACACCCAGCTCACCTGATCTGTCAGTGCGCGATTACTTTCTGTGGAGAGCCCTCATGTATAAGGTGTATCGCAACAACCCACATTTCGGATGAGACTGCAGCAATACAAGCAGTCCAGTCTCGATTCTCCTTCAGCAACTTGCAGACCAGGGTCAAAGGGTACCAAGAGATGAATGGTGGTCACTTTCCACATCTGCTATAGTCAGGTTATTACTGTATTTCCTTTCCTCTGCAGCGTTTCTTTGTTCCCTGGCACTCTGTTCTCTGGGCCACTTTTATTTCCCCCATCCTGTATTAGTTACTCAATGAAAAGACTCACTAATGGCTTTGGAGCGCTGTAGATAGCGTAGAACTGTTACCAGGCGATTTTACGACCCTCCAAAGTTGTCATAAGTCATGGTAGTCAAGTGGTGTGATGGTTTATGTGTGTGTCTCTGTGTTTGTGAGTGTGTATCCCAATCGGTTGTATGGGATCATCACAGAAAGAGGGGTCGACAAGGATACAAGACAGAATGGCGGAAAGGGGCCATAGCATTTGGACATGCGTTTGATAAAAAGTTGCTGGAAGTTACCCCAGTTGTTGATGTATCAAAACGGACTGCCCATAACATCTAGAAAGGCTCACAGCCATGTAATACGGACAGGGACCAGAGACTAACTTCAATCCCGACAAAGTGCTGCTGTCCATCGCAAGTATACGAGAGAACATTGCGAAAAGAACTGCGTGCGACAGACATTTGGAGTAAGGTACATCGCAAAACAGCCAACTGTCACAGCGGCGCCAAAGGAACACGACTTCATTGCGTCAAACGTCCGCTGAGTGATGCCGGCACTGAGTGGAAGGATCAACAAACGAACTTGACTGGATGTCATGTGACGTCCGCAACGACCACACACACACACACACACACACACACACACACACACACACACACACACACACACACACAAAGAAGGTGGTCAGCGCGACAGAATGTCAATCCTAAGGGCCCGGGTTAGATTCTCGGCGGGGTCGGAGATTTTCTCCGCTCAGGGACTGGGTGTTGTGTTGTCCTGATCATCATCATTTCATCCGCATCGACGCCCAAGTCGCCGAAGTGGCGTCAAATCGAAAGACTTGCATCAGGCGAACGGTTTACCCGACGGAAGGCCCTAGTCACACGACGCTTACTTGCATTATGTCAAACAGCGTAGAACCCTAACATAGCTAACTGGAGGCGTATGGTGAGATTCTAAAACTGGCGATTTCGTCTCTTTTCAAAAGATGCAGAGCGTTGGGCGCACCGAGGCGCTCAACCCGCAAAGTGCAGAGGCCGAAGTTCAGACCAATTGTTCAGTGATATTTTTGGGAATTACCGTATCACAGTATGGAATTCACTCAGCTGGGTTAAACTGAACATAATATTTTATGTTTATTTCAACAAATTCAGTGGCCATATAGTGCCCATTCCTCTACGTCTTCATGTTGAGTATGCTGTGGACACTAGAATGCATCTTTTAATGAGACCAAGATAATAGGCTCTTGTGGCTGACTGAAGTGTTTGTGGAATTACGCAATTACAATAATCAGACAGTAAAAAACTGAGCTTATAAAAAGGCAAAATCTCTCCCAAAATTCATATCTCCTAACTCCTTTTAGTGCACTAATCTTTGTTTTACGAACGTATATTCATGTTATCTTCCTAAAAAGGGACATGAGTTCCTTTTCTACTTCCGCTTTTGGCAGCGGTACGATAGAAATGTGTCTTTGCTGTAACATGTTGCCAATAATAATCGTAGTATTTAGTTTCAAAATGCATTCTCATTTTGTGATAGCATCTCTTTCCCTTTATTAATCATACGAAGCAAGTATATTCTGGCGGTTTATTTTAAGTTTGAAGCGACTCTGCTTGGCGATGCAACGATCGAGCGCCATAAGCGCACTATTGTTAGTTCTTTTACCTTTTGAAAATCAAGCCTGCATCTTCATTCAGACAGAAAAACCTTTTACGAAGTAATTTCTTTGTTATGAATATTAACCACATACATTTTATTCGACACCAAGTGCACCACTAACCAGCAAAGACCATTAATTCTGAATTTTATTTTCATTTTTAAGCGGTAAATTCAGAAAGAATAATTTAATTCAATTTGAAAATCAGTGTCAGTAAACATGAAAGCATCTGTGTCTAATAAAATCTGTTCGGGCTTCCAGATGCGTCAGATGGTTAAAATCTCACGAGATTTCGACCGAGCTCTCCTCGGCCATTATCAAGTAGTAAATGACTCCCGTGTAGCCGTGGCCACGCTGTTAAATAGCAGCGCTCCTGGCTGTGACGTCACTGGTGCTCTCTTTCTCGCCAATTGTGGTGATGTTTTCGTCCTTCGTCCGTCGCTCCCGCTTCAACCTCGCGACGGGTGGCTGTGCTTAGCTGCAAAACCGTCGTCTTTATTGATGGTGTTTTCATATATTTTTATTTCTATTGCTTCTTTAATGACGCTATCCCAAAATCCCTACTTCCTCATAATGGCAGATATTTCATTGAATAGAATGCGGTATTAATTTTTAAAATCACGTTGTGCCACGGCTGATTTTTCATGAAAGCTTAGTGGTAAGCACCTCTCGTGTTCAGTCCGCAGTTGCTCCACAGTGCATACTGTTTGGCCGACGTATTAGCAGCCACGCTGACGTGGTTTCTTCGTTTCTTGAACGCACCAGGTGTTCTAAGCCCTAAATCCTCCGTCGAAGGCCGCATTAGCTTGGATATTTAAGACACAATTAAAACAGAGAGAAGGTACATTTTAAAAGATGCACAACACAGAATCTTAAGGCCAAAGCTGAGGGTGTGTATCGTGTATTAAACCGGGGACATAGAAACGATGGAGAGGCTTTGTCCCGCCTTAGCCCTCAGTGGTTCAGAACCCCACAACAGGCCACAGCAGTCCACCCACCCCACCGCCGCCCCATACCGAACCCAGGGTTATTGTGCTGTTCGGCCCCCAGTGGATCCCCCCCTCTCCCCCAGGGAACGTCTCATACCAGACAAGTGAAATCCCAAATGTTTGCGTGGTAGAATGATTATTGGGTACGCGTACGTGGAGACAGTGTTTGCACAGCAGTAGCCGACATAGAAGCCGTAGGTAATCAACACTGTAAAAACATTTAAATAACACTAGTTTATTGCAAAACTGTAGCTTCATAAATTTAACCAAGCTGAGCTTTACAGCAAACTCAATAATTCTGTTGTTACATCACAGCACACAAAAGATTTATAGCAAAAAGCTTACGTGCTAAAGACCAACAATCACGAAGACGTGACAGTGCGCAACAGTTCACAATGAGGTAAACAACCCCTGTGCCGCCGCTCTGTAAACTGAATTTCGCAACTTACAGTTCGTGGTAAGATTAGTGTTTCACAACTTAGAAGTTAAACAAAGAGCAAAATGGTCATCATAAACTGATAATTAAAACCACAATAAAATATACAAATGGTATTCAAGGTGAATCCTTAAACAATAACACGCGGAGAAAGTGGCCCAGGCAAACAGCTCGTTATCAAGGGAACAGCTCACGCATCGGTTATACGCAGTGCTCACCTTTTGCATACAGCACCCTGCCGAACAATGCGACCGGCGGCTAACGTCAACAGTTTCCACAAGCGACCCACTCATCTACGGCCGACATGCTGCAGAGTGTACCAGGCCACACCTCGTCGCAAAATGACCAACAAATGACAACTATACCAAGAGACCATCTCGCCACGTAAATCACAAGTGATGCCGAGCACGGAGATACACAGGCTGCCCACAGCTGAGTGAAAATCAGGTTTGCTCCTTGCACCTAGCAGACTCGAATATCAGCGTTATCACGGCGGCGCCTATACTCCTTACAGACTTCAAAGTGGACATACATAGGTGGACTCGACATTTATTTGCGGATGGTTTCAGAATGAGTGGAAATTTCGTGTTACGAGAGCGAAACAGTCGCTTGTGACATCTGTGGAACAATCAACTTACGGCAGCGAGACAGAACTTGAATAGTACGAGGGTTATTTTTTAAGTAAGGGCCGCTTTTATTTAAAAAAAAAAGATACAAATACTTTTCTAAAAACACTTTTATTTTCTGATTCTACACACTTTTACCTATTTTTCTACATAGGTACCTTGTTTATTTAAGCACTTGTCATACCGTACAACTATGTTTTTAATTCCCTCTTCAAAGAATTCGGCCGCCTGCTCCGACAGCCAAGAGTTCACAGCCGCTTTCACTTCATCGTCGTCATTGAAGCGCTGCCCGTCAAGATGGTGTTTCAGGTACCGGAAAAGGCGAAAATCGCTAGGAGCAAGGTCGGGGCTGTATGGTGCATGGTCCAAAACTTCCCAGCCAAAAGAATCAATCAAATCCCGAGTCTTTTGAGAGGTGTGAGACCTAGCGTTATCGTGCAGGAGCAAAACTCCTTTTGTCAGCATGCCGCGCCTTTTCTTTTGAATTGCTCTACGGAGCTTCTTTAGAGTTGCACAGTAGGCATCTGAGTTGATTGTCGTTCCTCGTGGCATAAAATCCACCAGCAAAACACCGCGCCGGTCCCAGAACACAGTTGCCATAATCTTGCGCTTTGACAGCGTCTGTTTGGCTTTGACCTTGACGGGTGAGGTTGTGTGTCGCCATTCCATCGATTGCCGCTTGCTTTCGGGAGTGATATGGGATACCCATGTTTCATCTCCAGTGACAATTTGACTCAACATGTCATCCCCTTCTTCCTCGTAACGAATCAAAAAGTCCATTGAAGTGGCAAATCTCTTCCCTTTCTGGTCCTCTGTGAGGAATCTGGGTACCCACCGAGAACACAATTTCGTAAAGTTTAGGTTTTCAGACACAATTTTGTACAAAACCGATCTTGAAATTTCTGGAAATTCCAAAGAAAGAGTGGAAATTGTGAATCTTGTGTCCTCACGAATCTTTGTTTCGACTGCAGCCACCAAATCATCAGTGATCACATAGGGCCGGCCTGAGCGTTCTTCGTCATGGACATTTTGACGACCATTTTTAAACTCTGTAACCCATTGACGCACTTTACCTTCACTCATTGCATTCAAGCCATAAACTTCTGTTAACTGACGGTGAATTTCTGCAGCTGATAGGCTTCCTGCGGTCAAAAAACGTATCACTGACCGTATCTCACACGCGGCGGGTGATTCAATAATCGTAAACATTATAAAGTAGCACAGCGATGCGTACACGTCAATTACAGAGCTGCAACTTGCATCAGTGTGAACGGGAAGGATGCCGGCAAGTGGCGCGGTGGCTTGTTACGGCGTCCGCGCAAACTACGGGACTATACGCGCGAACGGCCCTTACTTAAAAAACAACCCTCGTATCTCTGAACTTGAATATCTTTGGCTCAGTTGTAGAGAGAAGAGTAGTCGAGTGTTGGACATGGAGTAAGTTGGTCGAACTTCTAGCGTGTCCATATTGGAGGAGGATTTTGCTGAAGGAAATTATTAGTAACTATTAGTCTCACTGGATGACTTACAGATGCAGCATTCGTAGAACAGAAAGAATGGATTTGCAGTATGGATATGTTTTTAAGGTAATAATTTTTTCTGTCGCCTACTGATAATGTTAGCGATCCTTGCAAAAGAACAGTCCACCTTCTCACCACAGTTTAAGTAATTTCCATGTAATTCATTCCGCTTCACATAACCGTAAAAGCATTGGCTCTTAAGGCTTTTGTAAAGGAAGTAAGGTTTTTGCTTTTCTGTGTTTTTGTGCTCTTGTGAAATAAGAATTTAAAATACAGCATTGTCATTATAATGAACAGACCAGCAATTTCATTTCTAGTAAGAAGTTTTTTTTTTTTTTTTTTTAGTGTGAGAAAATCATTCGAATCTTTCTCCCAGTAGTTCAGCGCATATTTTATCTGGCACAATTTCTTCATGGCGTGCTGTTGACGCTGATAGTGCTGTAATTTTTTTGGTGAGATTCTTTTCATATTTTGCTGGTTCTTCGTTTCCCATCTCACGTTCCCATTGCGCAAATTCTAAGCATTTTCTTTGTAATTCAGATTTTTAATGGGTCGGTCAAGAATGTGTGTTTGATAGTGTTGCTCCGTAATTTCAGTGTTTTAATTTTTGGGGGGCAGTGCGCAGATTAACTCTGATAGCGGTTTTTGAGTGAGAGTTTTGATTTAATTTCGTGCACAGTAAACGCCTGTTACTTTTGTCTTGTGTAAATGTGTGCACTGAGACACGCTGTTCGCAATAGTAATTTCAGTTCATCATTTTTATAACAGAGGTCAGTACATTCAGTTTTGAGTAAAATGCATGCAAACATTTTTATGCGCTTGAACGAACGAACGATCGAGTCTGAGCAAATAATTTTGAGACTCTGCACGCTACTCCTACACTGATTGATGCCAACAAGAAGTCATAGCCATAGGGCAGAACTTCACTGTTTCGCTGCAGGGCCAACTCCTCGTGAGCGCCTCGCCTCGCTGCTAGAATAAGTGTCGCCAAAACCTGTAAGGTGTCAGGCAAATCTAATACCTTCCATGAAAACCCTGACATGATAAGCAAATCCAGTAGTATGTCACATAGCTCCGAATAAATCGGGACACTAAATTAACCAAAGTAATACGAGTAACGAGTGAGCAAATGGAATACCACAGACTAACACAAGAATGCCTAAATTCATGTCATACCTTCCCACCGTGAGACAGACGCAGTTCCGAGGGGAGAAACGAAAACAGAAGCCGAGAGCAGAATCGTGTTAAGCTAGAAGGCCCTACGATAAGGGACGGACACCCACATCGCCAGCTAACCACCAGGACCACCATGTTAAAAGCTAGAGCCTCCAGAAGAACAGTATAGATCCTACGATAACACTAAAAGGGCCACACCAGCTGCAAGTTTTAGCGTGAGACTTTTTCGCGTCTCTGTTACGTTGCAAACTTTAACAACATTGCCCCACCACGAAAAGTATAACGTTTCTCATTGGATAGACAGAATTTTTGTAGGCGGAGCTTAAGGTTAACATTGAGACCCTGATTGGTCAGATGAACACACAGCCAACTTCGGTAAGTTGTAGTAAGGAGAAGTTGCGCCGGCCGCCGCCCCCATGACGAATACCGACAAGGTAATGAACGCACGTGATGCTGCATTTTTGAGGGCATAAGGCTTCACTCAGAACTGCAGAAGTCTCATCTGTTACATCCCCTTTTTACGTAATACTAGTGTCGGCAATTGAAGCTCATGGTATTCACATTTGCTACGTAAGTTGAAATCTGAAACGCGATGATTTTTCTGTTATATACACTCCTAGAAATGGAAAAAAGAACACATTGACACCGGTGTGTCAGACCCACCATACTTGCTCCGGACACTGCGAGAGGGCTGTACAAGCAATGATCACACGCACGGCACAGCGGACACACCAGGAACCGCGGTGTTGGCCGTCGAATGGCGCTAGCTGCGCAGCATTTGTGCACCGCCGCCGTCAGTGTCAGCCAGTTTGCCGTGGCATACGGAGCTCCATCGCAGTCTTTAACACTGGTAGCATGCCGCGACAGCGTGGACGTGAACCGTATGTGCAGTTGACGGACTTTGAGCGAGGGCGTATAGTGGGCATGCAGGAGGCCGGGTGGACGTACCGCCGAATTGCTCAACACGTGGGGCGTGAGGTCTCCACAGTACATCGATGTTGTCGCCAGTGGTCGGCGGAAGGTGCACGTGCCCGTCGACCTGGGACCGGACCGCAGCGACGCACGGATGCACGCCAAGACCGTAGGATCCTACGCAGTGCCGTAGGGGACCGCACCGCCACTTCCCAGCAAATTAGGGACACTGTTGCTCCTGGGGTATCGCCGAGGACCATTCGCAACCGTCTCCATGAAGCTGGGCTACGGTCCCGCACACCGTTAGGCCGTCTTCCGCTCACGCCCCAACATAGTGCAGCCCGCCTCCAGAGGTGTCGCGACAGGCGTGAATGGAGGGACGAATGGAGACGTGTCGTCTTCAGTGATGAGAGTCGCTTCTGCCTTGGTGCCAATGATGGTCGTATGTGTGTTTGGCGCCGTGCAGGTGAGCGCCACAATCAGGACTGCATACGACCGAGGCACACAGGGCCAACACCCGGCATCATGGTGTGGGGAGCGATCTCCTACACTGGCCGTACACCACTGGTGATCGTCGAGGGGACACTGAATAGTGCACGGTACATCCAAACCGTCATCGAACCCATCGTTCTACCATTCCTAGACCGGCAAGGGAACTTGCTGTTCCAACAGGACAATGCACGTCCGCATGTATCCCGTGCCACCCAGCGTGCTCTAGAAGGTGTAAGTCAACTACCCTGGCCAGCAAGATCTCCGGATCTGTCCCCCATTGAGCATGTTTGGGACTGGATGAAGCGTCGTCTCACGCGGTCTGCACGTCCAGCACGAACTCTGGTCCAACTGAGGCGCCAGGTGGAAATGGCATGGCAAGCCGTTCCACAGGACTACATCCAGCATCTCTACGATCGTCTCCATGGGAGAATAGCAGCCTGCATTGCTGCGAGAGGTGGATATACACTGTACTAGTGCCGACATTGTGCATGCTCTGTTGCCTGTGTCTATGTGCCTGTGGTTCTGTCATTGTGATCATGTGATGTATCTGACCCCAGGAATGTGTCAATAAAGTTT
This sequence comes from Schistocerca nitens, assembly GCF_023898315.1. Classification (NCBI taxonomy): domain Eukaryota; kingdom Metazoa; phylum Arthropoda; class Insecta; order Orthoptera; family Acrididae; genus Schistocerca; species Schistocerca nitens. Next base: position 191,396,778 of record NC_064622.1, read on the forward strand.
CCCCTTCCTGGGACAATGAATTCACGGTGTTCTTATTTCAATTTCCAGGAGTGTAATTATTGACAAGCCACATCAGCCACTGTAATTTACGACATGTTAGATAAGTAATTAAATATAATTGAGGGTCACTGTAGACCATTTTGATAGTTTTCTCTTTTGTGAAACTTAATTCAAACCTAGATTATAGATATGATTTGGCATAGGTCATTTTTCGATCCATTGTAGAACTTGGAAACCCACTCAGGGAATATTCGTTCACATTTTTGTTGAACGCAATTGGTTTTTATCATCCTGTATTAAAATATTTCCTTTCATCAATAGTGCAATCTATAAACAATGTTTTGTGAGTAGAATTAAATTTACAATGGTAAACTTAACTGCTTTTTCGACTTTATTTTACCAGCTAACTAAAAAATAGGAAAGCCTTGAACCCCTTCCACTAAATTTAGTTAGTATTAAGATTATTTTACAGGGAGTGCAGTGGAGCTGACGCTGAAATCATTAAGTATTTGATTATATCATCGCTAGTCTCACTGAACTCATGTCATGTGTGGTCTGGCGTCTCCTTACCAGCAACAGGTCCCAGGTTCAAACTAGTCAATTCCCTAAAAAACACGCTCAGAGCGTCGTTGCGCGAAAGTGGTAGGGAGACACGACTTAGAGCAGACACTCAGAATGTTAGAAACCCGCAGCAGCTGCCAAATTAAGGGTAATGATAGCAAATGTAAAATCAAATCGAGCTGTCGCACTCAGGATAGAGCCAGCACCTAACTGGCTCACCATCCTATTATTTTACTCATTTGATAAACATTTAGCCATCCTATCACACCTCAACTGGTCCCGATCTTATTCCCGCAGATAATTACTGGCACGTTTCGAAAATCTACGTCAAACTTAGAAACCAATAACGCCCACAACTTGGTTGCTCTACGGGAATGAATCACCAGTTAATGGCTTCAATTGGATATGCCGTGCCTAAACAATTTGTGATCACTCTTAATCGCTAAACTGAGGCCACTATCATGCCCAGAGGGGATGTTACATGGTATTAGTTTGATGTCTCCTGGAGGTGGCTATTTTTTCATTGGTGTGTTTATAGAATAGTCATACGCCGGTACTACGCTGACTGGTGTACTCTGGATTCCTTATCCCGTCCAAAAAGCTGGACCTGCGAATCTAGCCCAACGACTGGAGCAGAAACCCCTCAGAAAATTTGGTTCCTCCAGACCACGGCAGGTCTGAGAACCGGAACCGTAGCCTTCAGACGAGTTACCGGAAGCTTTTAGCCTCCCACGACGACCTTCCAGTAAGTGGAAGCGAGCTCCTTCCCCTTTTTAAGTAGCAAGTGGCAAATAAGGAAACGCGGGACCCCTCGCTCCAGGGAAGCGGGAAGATACTGTGGACAGATAGCGGGCGCCAGCATGGTGGCACTGGTAATACGGTTAGCAGTGACTGCCTCGGGGGGTGGATGGTTGGCTGGCGTCGGGCTAAATGTGACGAGCGTTAGGGCGAGGGCCGGGGGATAGCCGCCAGATAGCGAGGGTGCCTCTCGCCCTCCGGGTGTCTGGGCTCCCTTCTCAATGGCGGCGTTGTGTCAGAAATGCCCTGCCGCCTCCTCGCTGTATCTCAGGAAGCTTATTTTCAGGCCAGCTTCACGTCCCACTTCGGGAAGGACTCGAACGTCGGAAATGGTGGCAGATGTTCCTCCGAGAACTGCTACCCGTGTCGGTTTGGAGTATCTGAGGCTTAATACGCACGAGCAAACTTGGGCGTAACTCGTGCAGAAAATATTTTAAATTCACAGTACATATGCTTCCCCTTAGCGTAACTGACAACTAACAACGACAAAGGGACAGTTTCACCATGCGAACAAAATCATTCGATCGAAGATTTGTTTTACACTGTGTTATTACAGAAATACTGAAATTTGACATGCTTGATTTTCAGTGCAGGTAGCGAAATTTATCTGCTGAACGGAATGTCAAATGAACACAGGATGAAATCAGTATTTGTGTGTAACCTAGAGTGGGTGCAATTCTACACTTTTTAGTGCATACTAAAGCTGGTCTCAGGGTTAGTACAGACATATGCCCATTAAGGTACAAGGACATAACACAAGTGATAGGGTATACTTACTTTTTAGCGAAAGATTTTAATGTAGAGAACTGTTTTGCAGAAAGTGAAAATATGTCCTCAGGAAAAATTTTCATTTGAGATTTGATGGTCTGAGAAATATTGCTTACACTTTCCATTCATGTTATAACCCGGAGAGGAGTCTTCCATTTCATTTACAGTAGCTAAGGAAGCCTTGAGAGTTTGTACAGAATGATCTCAGTTACAAATCAGTGAAACAAAAGATCTACCGGAAGTTCATGAATTGACTGTTTTCGACATAATATTCTTCTTGGCCCTAGTGTAAGACAGCTCAAAAGATAGTATTATTACAGAAATTTGACATGCTTGATTTTCAGTGCTGGTAGTGAAATCGATCTGCTGAACGGAATGTTCAGAATGTGGATTGAGAGTAAATCGAAGAAAGATGAAATTAATGAGAAGTATCAGAAATAAGAACAGGGAAAAACTTAACATCAAAAGTGGTAATCATGAAACAGCTAAGTCAAGGAATTCTGCTATCTAGGCGGCAAAATAGCCGTAGACAGATGGATGAAGTAGGACATGAAAAGCAGACCCGCACTTGCATAAATAGCATTCCTGACCATGGGAAGGAGAAATTTCAGAAAAGTTCGTTTGGAGCACAGCATTGTATGGTTTCTTTGGGAAACCTGGAAAAGAAGAAAATCGAAGTGTTTGAGATATGGTGCTACAGAAAAATTAAGTTGACTGATATGGAATGAGAAAGTTCTCAGTCGAATTGGCGAGGAAAGGAACATACGGAAAACTCTGACAAGAAGAACGGACAGGATGATAGTATATGTATGAAGACATGAGGGAATGACGTCCATGGAGACAGACGGAGCCGTACAGGTTAAAAACTATAGACAAAGACAGATATTGGAATACATCCAGCAGCAAATAACTGAGGACGTAGGCGGCAAGTGCTATTCCGAGGTGAATATCTTATCACAGGACAGGAATACGTGGCAGACGGCATCAAACCAATCAGAAGAGTGATAACTCAAAAAAAAAAAACATTCATTTTCCTGAACTGCTCTATGCTACCTGTAAGCTTATATCCACTAGTATTGCTGCTATCGATAGTGCGGCGGCGCTATTGATTTCGCCTTTGGTTAACGCGTTTTGTTAAAGGTTACGCCAAATGATCAGTTGGGTGTGTTTGGTTGGCTAACGGAAACGCGGCAATCTGGGGGGGCAAAAATGTTGTAAAAATTGTGACAAAAGTATAATCATGGATGTGAAATCATTCGTGAGCGTCACGCAAAGGCAGCAGTAGTTCGCGAAATGAATGCGTTGAGTCAAAACGCGAGAAATACCATTTGACGATCGCGCACATCTCTCGCGTCGCGCCACGTCAGAATTGGATTATCTACACTACCACGAACGTCGCCTTGGTGGATTGCAGTGAATGGAAGTGAACGTGACCTCAAGAATAACGTGCTTAGAGTGTGAGCAGTGCAGCCTTGCATAGTATACAAATATTAATAATAACCAAAGTTCTGCCGGCCGGTGTGGCCGAGCGTTTCTAGGCGCTTCAGTCTGGAACCACGCGACTGCTACGGTCGCAGGTTCGAATCCTGCCTCGGGCATGACTGTGTGTGGTGTCCTTAGGTTTGTTAGGTTTAAGTAGTTCTAAGTTCTACGGGACTGATGACCTCAGAAATTAAATCCCATAGCGCTCAGAGCAATTTGAACCATTTTTTTTACTATAGCTATGTTACAACACATTAAGCAAACCTTGAACGACAAACTGCAGCTCGCGCCCAGGCAAATTATATGCATCAGTTAATTCCTTTCGTTACAGATTTAAGTCGGGCTGAAACTAATGCTCAAGTGATGCCACCCGGTAGTGAAGCACCCTCCGCCAGCCACCTCCCCCCTCGCCCCTCCCCATTCATCCCGGTACTTATTTGAACATTGCAGGGACGTTCCAGCATCGTTGCAGTACAATACCACGATGGAAGAAGCGAACGTGGTCTCAGCAGTGCAAGGTGAGAGGGAATTAAGTAGGCATACGGTCGTTAAACCCCGTCATGTACATATATGCCCTCACTCCAACCGAAGGTACGTTCGTACATGCTCAGGGGCAGGCCGTGATAGGTGATACTCTTCCGGCCTTAATTAAATATAAGAGTGCTGAATCACAACTTACCAAGATATATTACTACTGCTGATTTCAGAATCCACATTACTTGCTAATATTACTGCTAACTTGCACTGGACTCTTAGTAAAATTAGTGACAGTTATTTTCTTTTTCCAGCCCCTTTCCTTTTCGAGTTTAAAGAAAATGTTAAGGTCGTTTGACAGGTGATCGCGGCCGAGGTCCCAGCGAACCGTGGACAGCTCCCTGGGTCTCGCCGGTCAATAGCGCTTGGCCTCGGGCGCGACAGCGTGTGATTGGCAATCAGACAGAACAGCCCCCCGCAGAAATTGACGCCTGGATTATTTAGGGGGCGCAGAGGCCGTGGAATGAGCCTCTCGCAGAATTTTCCGCCAAACGCGTCCAAGTCCATCGTACCACCTCAGGACTGGCCCTGCATGTCTGCGAGCTCATCAGCTTCGAGGGCCGCTGCGCTCCTCTATTAATCTGCAAGGCTAAATTTGGACAGCATCTCCGGTGTTACAGCCTCTGCTGAGAACTTTTCTACGATTTCCTAAACAATCTCCCAGCGAGTGGAAGCGGAGATTTGTAACTGATTAGTTGTGAGAAGAAACATAGATTAGTTCCCTATTTATCAGCAAGAAAATAAATCTAAATGATCTGTGAACAGCGATTTACGTATCGCTCTTTTCGCAGCACGCTACGTCTGCAAAAGACAACACGGAGAAAATAGAGTTCTGAACGTATCTATTCACTGCACGTTGTTGTTCCTCGGGAGGGCGGATTTATACAGAAAATCAAATAATTTTACAAGGGCTTTAGTACCTGCAGAAGTCCCAGTGTGTTGTTACTGCTAGACCCGGACTGGACTGGAGTAGAAATTCCTGCAAGATATTCAATATTAAGGAACCTCATGGTTTTCTTAAATCGATACATCTCTGGTGTGATGAACAGAATGCTTGTCGTTTGGTGTCGGACTTCTGTCATACCTACCAGATCTAGGAATGAGTTTTGGGACACCCCAAGGGACTCAAAACAGTTTGATTTGACTCCAAGCTCATTTATTATATAGTTCCATTTATTATATAGTTCCATTTCATTCCACCTTTGCTAGACTCGTTATTAGTTTTGATGACTGGTTTACATGTTAGCTTTCACCTAATCAAACTGTTATTTCCGTCCATCCTCAGGCTTGGGCCTCAATAAACACGCTTTTCGTCACTGTTGCAGATTACGACAGATACTGAATATTTACCAATCAGCAGAGTTCATTGTGTTACAAGAAAGATGCGTTATGGATATATCATTTGGAAATAACGTTATATGTAGCCCTCATAAAGGCAGTGACTTGTTACCATTTCATACGAGCCGGCCGGAGTGGCCTTGCGGTTCTAGGCGCTTCAGTCTGGAACCGGGCGACCGCTACGGTCGCAGGTTCGAATCCTACCTCGGGCATGGATGTGTGTGATGTGCTTAGGTTAGTTAGGTTTAATTAGCTCTAACTTCCAGGCGACTGATGACCTCAGAAGTTAAGTCGCATAGTGCTCAGAGCCATTCGAACCATTTTTGAACCATTTCATACGAAATAACGCTGAATATCCACTATCCCACTTCCTTATTTCCCTTTTTTTTCTTTCTTTCTTTCTCTCTCCTCTCTCTGTCTTTCTCCCAGCCCCTCCTCTACATTCTCCATTTGTTCTACTTGCTTATCAATCGCCTCTTAGTGTCCCACGAGTCACTGCTAAATGACTGAGCATATAGAAAAATGGATCTCAAAGAAACATAACTGCAGCTTAGCACATTGTAATTCATTGCACCCAGGGAACCACAAAGTAGGATACACAAAGTCACGATAGAAAGTGAAACACTGTACCAGAAGCAAACTATGAGAGTCCCAGTAGTTAAATACACTCCTGGAAATTGAAATAACAACACCGTGAATTCATTGTCCCAGGAAGGGGAAACTTTATTGACTCAATCCTGGGGTCAGATACATCACATGATCACACTGACAGAACCACAGGCACATAGACACAGGCAACAGAGCATGCACAATGTCGGCACTAGTACAGTGTATATCCACCTTTCGCAGCAATGCAGGCTGCTATTCTCCCATGGACACGATCGTAGAGATGCTGGATGTAGTCCTGTGGAACGGCTTGCCATGCCATTTCCACCTGGCGCCTCAGTTGGACCAGCGTTCGTGCTAGACGTACAGACCGCGTGAGACGACGCTTCATCCAGTCCCAAACATGCTCAATGGGGGACAGATCCGGAGATCTTGCTGGCCAGGGTAGTTGACTTACACCTTCTAGAGCACGTTGGGTGGCACGGGATACATGCGGACGTGCATTGTCCTGTTGGAACAGCAGGTGCCCTTGCCGGTCTAGGAATGGTAGAACGATGGGTTCGATGACGGTTTGGATGTACCGTGCACTATTCAGTGTCCCCTCGACGATCACCAGTGGTGTACGGCCAGTGTAGGAGATCGCTCCCCACACCATGATGCCGGGTGTTGGCCCTGTGTGCCTCGGTCGTATGCAGTCCTGATTGTGGCGCTCCCTGCACGGCGCCAAACACGCATACGACCATCATTGGCACCAAGGCAGAAGCGACTCTCATCGCTGAAGACGACACGTCTCCATTCGTCCCTCCATTCACGCCTGTCGCGACACCACTGGAGGCGGGCTGCACGATGTTGGGGCGTGAGCGGAAGACGGCCTAACGGTGTGCGGGACCGTAGCCCAGCTTCACGGAGACGGTTGCGAATGGTCCTCGGCGATACCCCAGGAGCAACAGTGTCCCTAATTTGCTGGGAAGTGGCGGTGCGGTCCCCTACGGCACTGCGTAGGATCCTACGGTCTTGGCGTGCATCCGTGCGTCGCTGCGGTCCGGTCCCAGGTCGACGGGCACGTGCACCTTCCGCCGACCACTGGCGACAACATCGATGTACTGTGGAGACCTGACGCCCCACGTGTTGAGCAATTCGGCGGTACGTCCACCCGGCCTCCCGCATGCCCACTATACGCCCTCGCTCAAAGTCCGTCAACTGCACATACGGTTCAGGTCCACGCTGTCGCGGCATGCTACCAGTGTTAAAGACTGCGATGGAGCTCCGTATGCCACGGCAAACTGGCTGACACTGACGGCGGCGGTGCACAAATGCTGCGCAGCTAGCGCCATTCGACGGCCAACACCGCGGTTCCTGGTGTGTCCGCTGTGCCGTGCGTGTGATCATTGCTTGTACAGCCCTCTCGCAGTGTCCGGAGCAAGTATGGTGGGTCTGACACACCGGTGTCAATGTGTTCTTTTTTCCATTTCCAGGAGTGTACTTTAAAAATAACGAGCTCGCGTCCTAACAATAACCAGGAAGTCGAAGGACAGAGGGAAAATAACAGTCCGGCGTCATCCATACGTCATGTTGATAATGCACTTGTGCACACAAAGGCGATTTTATGCGAAGATAGTTAGGGTTTTATTTATTTCTAAACTAATTATTTTATTTATCGCTTTGGTGGCATGTTACTTTGAAGAACCGTTGTGAAGGTGAACCTTGTCAACTTGTGCAGATAAAAGATTAGTCATCTCTAGGAGACATCTCTTTAATAGTGTTTAATAGAGTCTCTGACGTTAACAACGAAGAAGTGTGTCCACCCAATGATTAGGTACCGTAGACTGTAGAGCTAGCAAATTATGGGGATGCTGATTCCTAAGTTTCAGTCCCTGCTCAAATAACCGCACATAATTTCTAAGGGACTAAGATCGGGTGATTTTGAAGGCCAATCGAGGCCCGGTAAGGTGAATGAGTTTTCGTCAAACATACGCATACATCCCAGAGAATGCTGCTGCTTTCGTCTTTGAAGACGGGAGAGTGTACGACGTAATCAAGATTAAGATGTGTAGGGAAGGCCAGCGACTGATCCCCGAGAATACCGAAATAGAGATTCCAGTTTATATTCATGGCAACATGAATGAGTAGACCCAGATCGCGCTACGAGAAACATCCGCAAAATATCACAGAACCACGTCAGGCCTTGACTACACTCCCACTCATTGAGGCCTAAACTCCTCGACAGGCCGCCAGTACACCGGGCGCTTTTTGGCCCTTGGCAATATACGTAGAATATAGCGTTCCGGCGGACAAAACACGCCCCCAGTCAACTATTTTCTGGTTTTCGTGTCCTTTGGATCGTTGAAGTAGTGCAGTTTAACGTGCCGTTGTAAGGTCTGGCCTTTTGTGAGTTACGCTACTTCACTGCATCGAGTTTCCTTCGAAATTTTATGAACGTGCATTCACTGGCAGCAGCAATATCTGTCAGGTTTGAAACAAATTGTCAGCAGCTCGGTTTCGATTTCCGGCCGGGTCGGGGTTGTCTCCACTCGGGATTGTGTGTGTGTGTGTGTGTGTGTGTGTGTGTGTGTGTGTGTGTGTGTGTTTAGCCATCATCATCATTTCATTATCATCGTCGACGCTCAAGTTGCCGAAACAGCAACAGGCCTTCAAACGCTCCAAAATGGGTTTCGCAGCCGAAAATGCCATACACTTACTCAGTTTTTTTAAGCTAGTTGTCACTGACAAGGCGTGAAATGTCTCCAGGCCCTGTTGGGCAGGATCGTGTTACGACCGCTTTCACCATTCCACTTTACACGATCTTGCGTGGCACAAGCAGCCATTTGGTACAACATTTCTTGTATAGACGATGAACAGTGAGGATTGATACACCAATATATTCACGGTGTGACCACGGGCACATCCAAACACGCCAGATCACGTAAAACACATTTGCACACATATACCACCTAAATGTTATCACTTAAGACTAGAGTTGCGCTGTACCAAAATTGACAGTTCGTTAGTTTCGATATACTACTATACATAAATGACGTAATAAGTGGTAGGTTTACAGATAGTATCGGTAGTAATGGTAGGGAGAGAAACATAAACGAATGCATAAGAGAGAAGCTAGGAACCGAAAACTTCTGTTGTATTTTTAATTTTTATTTCATTTTTATTTTATTTTATTGCGCGTGATTAGAACTGAACATCATTCTGTGTTAATCCATTGCGTATTTTATATCCTTACAGAACGTAAATTGTATTTTATAAGTAATAAATATTACTTGTCATTGTAAATTCTGCGCTTTTATGGAACCTCAGCTATTAACCGTAGCTAATGCGGATGGGCAGGAAGAAGAAACCTGTTCGGATGTAGCATTACTAGTGTCCTGCTTGACACAGTCAAGTTGTTTAAATATCTGGACATAAACGTTGCAGAGTGATATGAAATGGAACGAACATGTGAGAACTGTGGTAGGGAAGGCGAATGGTCGACTTCGGTTTGTTGGGAGAATTTTAGGAAGGAGTGGTTCACCTGTAAAGGAGACCGCATATAGGACGCTGGTGCGACCTATTCTTGAGTACTGCTCGAGTGTTTCGAATCCGCACCGGATTGGATTAAAGGAAGACAATGAAGCAATTCAGAAGCAGGCTGCTGGGTTTCTTACCGGTAGGTCCTAACAACTCGTTAAGTGTTACGCAGATGCTTCGGGATCTCAAATGGGAATACCTGGAGGGAAGGAGACATTCTTTTCGAGAAACACTAATGAGTAAATTAAGAGAACTGGCATTTGAAATTGACTGCCGAACGATTCTATAGCAGCCAATATACAGGGTGATTCAAAAAGAATACCACAACTTTAAAAATGTGTATTTAATGAAAGAAACATCATATAACGTTCTGTTATACATCATTACAAAGAGTATTTAAAAAGGTTTTTTTTCACTCAAAAACAAGTTCAGAGATGTTCAATATGGCCCCCTCCAGACACACGAGCAATATCAACCCGATACTCCAACTCGTTCCACACTCTCTGTAGCATATCAGGCGTAACAGTTTGGATAGCTGCTGTTATTTCTCGTTTCAAATCATCAATGGTGGCTGGGAGAGGTGGCCGAAACACCATATCCTTAACATACCCCCATAAGAAAAAATCGGAGGGGGTAAGATCAGGGCTTCTTGGAGGCCAGTGATGAAGTGCTCTGTCACGGGCTGCCTGGCGGCCGATCCATCGCCTCGGGTAGTTGACGTTCAGGTTTCATAACTAACCTTTTTCGTAGGACTCTCCATACAGTTGATTGTGGAATTTGCAGCTCTCTGCTAGCTCTGCGAGTCGATTTTCCTGGGCTGCGAACAAATGCTTGCTGGATGCGTGCTACATTTTCATCACTCGTTCTCGGCCGTCCAGAACTTTCCCCTTTGCACAAACACCCATTCTCTGTAAACTGTTTATACCAACGTTTAATACACCACCTATCAGGAGGTTTAAGACCATACTTCGTTCAAAATGCACGCTGAACAACTGTCGTCGATTCACTTCTGCCGTACTCAATAACACAAAAAGCTTTCTGTTGAGCGGTCGCCACCTTAGCATCAACTGACGCTGACGCCTAGTCAACAGCGCCTCAAGCGAACAAATGTACAACTAAATGAAACTTTATAGCTCCCTTAATTAGCCGACAGATAGTGCTTAGCTCTGCCTTTTGTCGTTGCAGAGTTTTAAATTCCTAAAGTTGTGGTATTCTTTTTGAATCACCCTGTACATTGCGCGTAAGGACCACGAAGATAAAATACGAGAAATTTGGTTGGTTCATTGGGTTGGAGAGAAAGGGCTGATACAGAGACATATAAATAGTCGTCCTTCCCTCGCTGCATCTGCGAATGGAAAAGGAAAGGAAATAATTAGTGGTGGTAGAGTGTACGATACGCAATGCACCGTACGGTGGCTTAAGGAGTATCTACGTATATGTAGATGCATTACTTTTGATGCAAGTACAGTTTACATCTACAAACATAAAAAATCTAAATAATTATTGTAGTTATTTTTTACTCAGTAGAAAGTTCTTCATCATCATCACAGGCAAGATTCTCCTGTTATTACCGATAAATGAGAAAGATGTTTATGAATAACTAAGATGTTTTATATAAGTTCGACGAAGTGTTGAAGTGATTTTTATGTAGTTTTGGTTTGAGATTTTGCTTTTTTATTTTACGTTTCTGTTGCGGAAATTGTGTTGAATAGCGCTATATGATAAATCTGCATTGTTTAATTTATTTTGACTTAAACATCCCTCTGTTTCACGTCACACATCAACGATTTTCGAATAAAATTTGAGTTAAACATCGACAGTTTTAACATTGCTATGAATGTTGTTTACTTCTAAGTAACAGATAGGAAGTAACTACGTTCAACAAAAATTTTCCTTAGGTTGCCTGGCCTTTTATATACCCTCACTCAGTTTGTAGATGGATCACTGCTTCATGTTTTTATGAGAATCAAGTAAGACACTGAGCGCGCACGCGAAGAAAGCAATCGTTATGAGGTAACACCTAATAAATACGCAATACACCTAACATATTGGTAACATGAGTACGACCTTAACTGACGAAAGCTACTAAAAAAACTACCGTAGCCTATGCTTATTACGATAGTCTACTGTAGCCTGCGGTAGTTTTACAGCTCTACTTAAGAGAGTAGTTGTCACAAGACCACCTGGCACAAGTTCTGCACCATCCAAGGCGTTACTAAACAACTTTCAATGGGCTGCCTGGTGAGCTTACAAAAAGGGGCGTATTGTCAGAAGACCGAAGTAAATTTGGTATTTCTTCACTTCATTTAAAATTTCTACTCACTCATTTCCGGTCCGGAAATCACTACCTCAGATGTGTACATCGGTCCTTTCCTATCTCCCCTGAATCAGTTAATGAGCATTAAGTTATCACCATGTATGCCACATGTGAATCTAACCCTGACACGTGTCTACAGACGTATGCGGCCTTCTGACATTCCTAAACAAACACGATAAACAAAGAGCAGTGGCTCGCGGCTTGTGGCGAGGCCAGCTTCCGGCGGGATCCGTGCCGCGCGGACACGTGGGCTACAAACAAACAGGGGTGTCGGCCGCGGGGACAGGGCGCGCGCAGCCCTAATGAGTGACAAGGGAAAGCACTCGGTGTGGGCTGCGGGGGCGGCGGGGGCGGCCGACGCAGCTGCAGGAGGCGGCCGAGCCGCGGCACACACGTGGCCGCGATTTGTCTCCGGCCATCACTACACGTGTGTCGCGGCCGTTAAGTGGAGCATCCGTCACGCCAAAGCGGCAGCGACCAGCGCAGAACATCGCCTCCTCCACTATAAGACATCGCGTTTCTGGAAGGGTCCTCTGTGTGGTATCTGGGGTGCGTTGGTAGAAATGTGGACGCCACGTTTTCGCTGTTACTGGAGAGAAACGTGTAGATCCTAAAGCCAGATGGAAAGCTGTACACAAGCCACCAATAGGTTCTAAATCCCGAATCCCCTAAAGTTAATCGTTCTACACTACAGGCCATTAAAATTGCTACGCCAAGAAGAAATCCAGATGATAAACAGGTAATCATTGGACAAATATATTATACTAGAACTGACATGTGATTACATTTTCGCGCAATTTGAGTGCATAGATCCTGAGAAATCAGTACCCAGAACAACCACCTCTGGCCGTAATAACGGCCTTGATACGCCTGGGCGTTGAGTCAAACAGAGCTTGCATGGTGTGTACAGGTGCGCTGACCATGCAGCTTCAACACGATACCACAGTTTATCACCAGTAGTGACGCGTATTGTGACGTGCCAGTTGCTCGGCCATCATTGACCAGACGTTTTCAGTTGGTGAGAGATCTGGAGAATGTGCTGGACAGGGCAGCAGTCGAACATTTTCTGTATCCAGAAAGGCCCGTACAGAACCTGCAACATGCGGTCGTGCATTATCCTGCTGAAATGTAGGATTTCACAGGGATCGAATTAAGGGTAGAGCCACGGGTCGTTAACACATCTGAAATGTAACGTCCACTGTTTAAAGTGCCGTCAGTGTGAACAAGAGGTGACCGAGACGTATAACCAATGGCACCTCATACCATCACGCCGGGTGATACGCCAGTATGGCGATGACAAATACACGCTTCCAATGTGCGTTCACCGCGATGTCGCCAAACACGGATGCGACCATCATGATGCTGTAAACAGAACCTGGATTCATCCGAAAAAATGACGTTTTGCCATTTGTGCACTCAGGTTCGTCGTTGACTACACCGTCGCAGGCGCTCTTGTCTGTAATGCAGCGTCAAGGGCAACCGCAGCCATGGTCTCCGAGCTGATAGTCCATGCTGCTGCAAACGTCGTCGAACTGTCGGTGCAGATGGATGTTGTCTTGCAAACGTCCTCATCTATTGATTCAGGGATCTAGACGTGGTTGCACGATCCGTTACAGCCATGCGGATAAGATGTCTGTCATCTCGACTGCTAGTGATACTAGACCGTTGGGATCCAGCACGGCGTTCCGTATTACCCTCCTGAACACACCGATTCCATATTCTGCTAACAGTCGTTGGATCTCGACCAACGCGAGCAGCAATGTCGCGATACGATAAACCCCCATCGCCATAGGCTACAATCCGACCTTTATCAAAGTCGGAAACGTGATGGTACGCATTTCTCGTTTGGAAACTTTCCTCATGTCAGCACGTTGTAGGTTCAAAAATGGTTCAAATGGCTCTGAGCAATATGGGACTCAACATCTTAGGTCATAAGTCCCCTAGAACTTAGAACTACTTAAACCTAACTAACCTAAGGACATCACACACACCTATGCCCGAGGCAGGATTCGAACCTGCGACCGTAGCAGTCCCGCGGTTCCGGACTGCAGCGCCAGATCCGCACGGCCACCGCGGCCGGCGCACGTTGTAGGTGTCGCAACCTCGTGTGATTGCTCTGAAAAGCTAATCGTTTTCATATCACAGCATCTTCTTCCTGTTAAATTTCGCGTCTGTAGCACGTCATCTTCGTGGTGTAGCAATTTTAATCTCCAGTAGTGTATATCAGACCAATGTCCATATGCCACGACGGACGTTACACATGATAGTCCTTCACAAATGATGTCCCTCTTCTATAGTTGATATATTGAAGGGACAAGGAACATTCGCCCTGTAATTGACTGTAAACTCTGTTCACTCGTCACCATGTAAGGTACTATAGCAGAGGCTGAAAATGCCGCTTCATTTGTAATTTACTTTATTTTCACACGACCGGTTTCCGACTGTTATAAGCCCATTATCAGGTGTCGTAGCTGTGCTATGGTCCCCGAGCGCCTATGAGAGCAGAAAAGGTGGTCTTCATACGTTCCACACCGTGTACATTCGGCGCTCGGGGACCACAACACAGCTACGACACCTGAGGATGGGCTTATAACAGTCCGAAACCGGTCGTGTGAAAATAAAGTAATTTACAAATGAAGCGGCATTTTTAGCCACTGCTATAATGCTCAGTTGCGGATGTTCTGCAAACAGGATTGTTTGTTGTAAGGTAATCTAGGCTAGTGGGTTTTGTGTCTTTGCACGGCGCGAAAGTAGCAAGCGGCAAAATTCACTATTAACGAGTAGAACGCGGCAAGTGCCAAAACCTGAATTCCCAGAAACTTCTCTCAGTGGAAGAGGAGCCAAAATAAGTGTGTACTGACATGACCCACCCTACTGGATCCACATGACCCTATCAGGAAGACGATGACACGGCTGCCGATCGACGTTCCTTGGGCTCTCACGGCCTGGAGAAAGAGCTCTTTTTTAACCTTATAAGAAATGAAGCACGGACGATAAGTAGTGAAGACAAGAAGAGGATAGCAGCTTTTGGAAGGTGGTGTTGCGGAATAATGCTGAATGTTAAATGGACAGATCGAATAACTAACGAAAAAGTACTGAATAAAGTTGAGGAGATAAGGAGGTCAGAGTATACTAACCCTCTGTCTTGTGTGGTGAATGTTTTATGAAATAAAATGTGTCGTGGGATATTTACATACCCCGGGCTCTTACTACATTTTCTAAACAGGCAGTTTGAGGAAAATTCAGATTAAGCAATACAGGCTATTCCTACTGTTATTTAGTATTTATTGACATCAAAAGCAAAGCATAACCATGGTTTTTTTAAAAATTAATACCTGATAGCGAACCAACTCCAAATTGCATTGTATCTGTTAATTACGGAAAAATGTTTAAATATTTTTGGTAATTAAGAGCAGTGCAGTTATGTGAATTAGTGTCAAAATATAAAGTAAAATGAAGATTAATCAGTTAAGCTTCAATTTAAGGTAATTTTACAAACCCTGAACTTGAGCAAATTTTCATTCATCCACGCCCTCAAGTAGATGGTTCTATATCGGTTGCGCCCATAAAAAGTGTTCTTTATTGTGTTCAGGATTACTTTCGTTGGCAGTCTCAGTATTAGTGTCTTCCATATCTTCCATCTCATGTAATAACTGAGTGACAATAGCCTCAAAATTTTGATGTGACACATCCACTTTGTCCTTGTTAGGGATGCCAAGCGATATTCCTGCAAGTAATGCAAAATTTGAAGTGCTTAAAATTATTGAATTCGTAACGTTAACTGTGTGATGGGGTCGCGTCATACCTCAAGCAACTTACACAACTTACAAAACCAAATTAACACCGACATGTAACAATGACTATTCACTAAAAACGCTCATAACAAACTGTACGAAAGATATTGAGAAGCAGAAGTGCGCAATACTGAAAATTCCAGCGTTATGCGTATTGTAATGTTGGAGGGGGTATCCTCATACCCCTCAACTCCGACTGAGGGCTAAAAAAAGGAAATGATTGACGGGACATATTTTGGTGCGCTGTAGAACTGTCAATATAGTTGTGGTGGAAAGTGTGTGGGGGAGCAAAAACTGTAGAGGAGGAGCAAGGTTTGACGTAAGTAAACAGTTTCAAGCGGATGTAGATGGCAGTAACTGTGCAGAGATGAAGAGTGTTGCATAACATTGGCTAGCATAGAGCTACATCAAACTGTTCTGTGCACGGTAGGCGGAAACAAGAAACAAAAATATGGCTGACAAAAGCAATCTGATGGACGGTGTGTAGAACACATTTGGAAACATTGCAATTCAAGGATACTTTTATACAGTAATAGCTTTAAAATGGCCTTTGAAAATGATGCTGTTGATGCAAACAATGAACTGCAGAAGTTACGTGAGTGCAGGTATTGCCTACAGGGGGAACGGTGACAGTTAAAACTAAAATTTGTGAGCTATCACGAGCAGCATACAACTTTCCTTTATAGTCATGTTTCACTCGTCACACACGGTCATCCTCAGAAACGTAGACTACGCATAAAAAGTTTATGCCTGACCTCTGCACTGTGCACAACCAGATATACTTCAGGTGCAGTTTACCGTTTGAAATACAGTACTGGATCTACTACATTTCTGGTATTAGAGTATACCAATGTTTTTTATCCTCTAACATTGGAAATGTAATCAGTCAACTGCTGTGCTTTAAACAGTAAATTCCAGAGTTTCCCATGATGCACTTGTTAAATTTAAGAGTGAAACCAGCCAATAAAACGCACTGAGTGCAAGTTGTGGCTGCCCTGAGATATTAATTTCAACAGTTGCGGTTTCCCTTCCGGAAGTTCCTGCTCTCACTATGTTACATGGCAGTTTATCCCAAAACTCTGACACGACATATTTTATAATGTAATATGCACATTTTAATAGTCAATATAGTCGATCCTTTAACACAGCATCACAACTGCAGGCAGTGTTCACTATTGCCAATGACTGAAATGATAGTTAATTCTCTTCTCCATTCTTTTTATTAGAGGGGGAGAGAACCGTTATTTTCCACAGCCATGGGAGCTATTTCTAGTTTAATCAAAAGGGTCAGAGTCATAAACATGTTCACAGCTGAAAGCGTCAAGGGTCTGTACTGAGCAGGTAGAAGGTGGAGATTTCTCTACATCCCATTTCATCACTCAGGGGTGGTCTGTCAGCCATAAACTGCTTTGTATGAGACGCTTTTTGGAAAGATAAAATCTAAGCCAGACGCACCTCTCAGAACGGGAGAATGTGAAACTCACCATTTCTCTGTGATCATATCACAAAAGAATGTTCATTTCAAATCATACAGAGAATCTGATTGGCTCACGATAATTACTTCTACAGAATGAGTGCTTTCCCACACATGTCTAAATGAAAACCTTTCAATCGGCCAGGATTAGAAACTTGCCTTGGATTGGGACAAACTTTCTGCCTTCCTCGCCGTGCCAGACCATAACTGGTAAACTGTGAGAAAATCCACGAGAGCTGGAGATCGTTAAACTTATTTATAAAATTATTATTAGCCAGGGTCAGCTGCAGTCGGCCAGTAGAATTCCTACGTTGGCCCAAACAACCAAGTTTCGAGGAGTTAAGTCAGAGGAAATTTCCTGCTTATAGATGTAGGAGAAAACTTTCAGATGGTTATCGATGAATATATGCTTACTGGCAAGGCACCACAGGGGAACTGTCTCTGCATTAGAACTGAGTACAAATGTCAAGATGGACTCAGAATTTCCAGCCGACACTGCCACTGTCTTCCGCACTCACACGCTCACAGGCTTAATGGTGGTAAGAATGAGCTGGCAATGCAATCACATATTAAAATGGGACGTGAGGCTATCTACCTTACATCAGAGTTTAGCAGCACAGCTTTAATGTCCACAGCCATGTAGTTGCTTTCGTCATGCCCTCTGGCGATTCTCCTGGTGTTCGTACTTGTTTTACCAGTTTTCTTTTTTTAAACCACTAATCGTTTTTGCAGTAATTGGCTCTAACTGTATGATAGTTCCACGTTAAGCTTTGATATTTCCACTGCCTCTGCCAAGGCTACAATTGATAATTACAATCCTTTCATCCATTTATTATATACACTTAATTCAGAAAGTAATTCATTTATTTGATATTTTATGGTAATGAACCATCTGCTAATTTCTTTTATAGGCAGATCGGCCCCTTCATTATAACACCTATCCCTGCTGTAGTGCCCATACTTTCACGCTTCATTGGACCATCCCTAGTAGTTTGGTTTCAACAAGACGTTTCCGTTGCATGACATTATTTTTCTTAAATGTGCTTGATCTTATGGGGAGCTTCAGTTCCGTGTAGGTCAGTGGTGGTTGGACTTACAGCATCTTAGGAGTACGCAAAACAACTCATCCGTCACGAGCTAAACTCGTCAACTTATTTCGCACGTTTAGTCGAACACGAGAACTTAATTGTTGCATATAACAATGACAGTTACAACGTTAGTCCCAGTTAATCCAGTGGCATAAAAATGTACTGGAAAAAAGGAAATATTTCCATCGATGTGGTATATTTTTTTTCAGAAAAACGGACCTGTTCGCATCTGATGTTGCAACGACACATTTCTTGTTAACTGCTGAGTAAATATATATGCTAATTCGACTAATTTATCTCAGCTCGTTGTATACACCAATAAAACTATTCAAACATCCTTCTATTCGAAACTCTTAATGTAACGAGAGAAAAATCTATTATAGGTCTACTAGCATTGCCCTAAATTGATGAAGTTCGGTTTATTAACATATTAAAATGTCTCTAGTTCAATTGTTTATTGTTTCGATTTTTTGACGTGTTTTGCATCTAAACCCAGTTCTGGAGGACTGCAGCTTTTGTTTTTATACTTTACGTTTGGCATGAAAATGTCTGCTTACGCGATATATGAATGTAAATGAGTAGAATTTCCACGGATGCACAAATACGCAATCGCAGAAGCGACGTGGGAAACAGAAGCAGATGTAAATTGTAGAAACAAAAAATGTGGTGTTCGGAAACTGGGTTTTGTATCTAGAGGCCTTGGACATAGTAGCAATAATGACAAAAGTTATTCTGATGCTATTCAATTCCCTAATATTTACCGCAATGGAAAGCTCTCCTGGAAAAGTGTCAGTTAACAATATAAATATATTAAAGTTATGAGCTATCACAAAAACAGCAAAACTGCAGAATACTTTGAGGAAATATGCAGTAGAAAAGTATGTAGCGAGAATATACTGGTTACAAGGGCACTAGATGTTTGTGGCCGAACTACTTAATATGTTGAAGAGGGCGAAAAATAATAACAAACTACTCCTGTAACAATTTCATCAAATATGCAATTTATTTTTTCGTTACTGGTTCCTGACATGATTGGTTTCAGTTTCAGGTTGTGGTATCAGGTATATTCCATAATATTTATCATATACAGAAAGCATTTTTTAAGTAATTTGAATTATTGTGAGTAACGATTGATTTTATGAAGTAGTGTCTTTTCACAGTAATATTCTTTTATTTACTTCTTCTTTCCGAACAATCGTGGCGTTGCTAAACGATAAAAAGTTAACTTTACCATCCTATCTATGTATAACTCCGTACCTCAACTGCGCCGCAACGGGGTGTAGGAGTTGGCGCAATGAACCGCAAGGTTTCCAGCATATGTTTCCTGTCTACAATATCTGCTAACTCACTTCTGTGAATTCATTTCTGCCCATGTACGCAGCAGAACGACGCATACGTGCCCAGGCACTACAAGTAGATAAGGATGTTCGGGATATTACGTTTATATCTGCTGGGTACATACATTGTATGGACTGAAGTTATCATGGGCCGAATAACTTCAAGAAATTGATGAGTCTGTGCTGGAGTTCCAAAAGGAATCTGATACACATCCCAGCCTGAGAACTCTTGCAAGTGCAGCATCGCTGCTCATCGTGTGGTTACTTCTACAGTAAATAAAAATATCCGGAATTTTTAGCTTTTCATACAAAAAGATAACCATTTCGTTATCAAGTGGCAATGTAAGAATACGGTAGTAGAAGGAACCATTTTTTTTACCAGACAGTTTCCATAAAATTGCATGAGACAAACAGCAGAGCAAAGAAAGCAAGCTAATCAAAACGTAGCGGTTTCTATTTTTGTGAAAAAAATCAATTGTTATGCGAAAAACAAACTACAGGACTGACGTAGCTTTACTTCGTTTACCTAAATCTATGACATGAGCTCCCACACTACGGACACAGACACGGGAGATGCAATACTGTAGTGCAGTGTCTGTATTATATTATACAGTGCTAAGCAGTATTTCCTCGGAGATGCATGGATGCGGGGAGCTTCGGACTGTATAGTAAATGACGGACACTGTACTACAGTGCGGTATTTCACACCGTAGCTGGGTAATGAGACGATCGAAAAATAGTGTCGCAACCTGTGTGGGAGTCACGATAGTATAGTGCGACCACTGGGGAATGGAGACAACAGGATAAATGTAAACTAGGCTCACTTGAGGAATCGTGCACGGAAAACAGATATCGTTAAGGCGACTGTTCGCGGAGAGCGGGAAATTCGGGTTCGGGTCCCTGTGCGGGACAAATGTTCATTCGTTCTGAAATACTCTACAGCTGATCCAGAACCATAATCGCAATTTAAGAATCATTTCTTGACATAAGACACACGTCCAGGAATAGAGCACTTTGTGAGTGCAGCTGGCCAAAGGGAGACTCACAATTAGTGTGGTAACGGTACTCACGACTCCTGAGAGTACCGCACCACAGTCGATAAGCTGCCGCCGAAACACTCGTAGCGCAGTAGCTGTAAGTGTTGGCAGTACGCCGGCCGCAGTGGCCGAGTGGTTCTAGGCGCTACAGTCTGGAACCGCGCGACCTCTACGGTCGCAGGTTCGAATCCTGCCTCGGGCATGGATGAGTGTGATGTTCTTAGGTTATTTAGGTTTAAGTAGTTTTAGGTTCTAGGGGACTGATGACCACAGATGTTAAGTCCCATAGTGCTCAGAGTCATTGGAAACATTTTTGTTGGCAGTACGAACTATACCGAGGTCCGCCAGCGGCCGCAGCTGCCAGTCCATTGGCATCACGTGTGAGGATAGCGATTGATCGATGCCTCGTTAAATACTGGAGGACTGGGCTACGTTGGACAGTTCTCTTCAGTGCGCCGAAACGTGTAGAGTCTCCAGTTAGCGCCAAGTCTACAAGCAGCAGTGTTCGTCAGTTGTTTCCGAGTCTCAGGCTCCTTAGGCATTGTAGGTGAGTTCTCAACTCTACTAAGGCCTCACTCTTAGGCACAGTGACAGGACTTTAAAATTGTGGATGTGTTGTAATAATTTCTAATGTCTAAAGTTGAATATTTCTCCATTTTTAATAAATAACATTTTATTACTTCAAAAATGGCTCTGAGCACTATGGGACTCAACTGCTGAGGTCATTAGTCCCCTAGAACTTAGAACTAGTTAAACCTAACTAACCTAAGGACATCACAAACATCCATGCCCGAGGCAGGATTCGAACCTGCGACCGTAGCGGTCTTGCGGTTCCAGACTGCAGCGCCTTTAACCGCACGGCCACTTCGGCCGGCCATTTTATTACTAATTGTTGGGAATCTTTCTGACTGAAGACAACCTACACCGTACTCCTGCATGCCCACCAGTGAGGCTCTCCTTAAGCTGTCGGTGTCGGATACTGATAATTTTGTGTCACACGAGTACGCGGCATCTCCGCGTCCTTCACACTGACCGTTCTTCGACACCTGACGCTGTTCGCGCTCAGTATGTACCCCACCAAGCCTGGTAACAACACTAAACACGAATAAAAAAAAAACTTACGGACACTGCTGGCCGTTGTACTTGTCACAGAAAATTGCAACTCTAATCAAATACAAGTCCGCTGATGTTGTACGTGTATCAAGCTACGTCGACATCAAGGAGTGTTTTCGAGGTGTCTCGCTACATTTGCCAGGCAGTGTACTTTACTTCATAAAGACATTCTAATTTCGTCGATTTTATGGGTCTATAGCAATGTCACTGGCATATTTACATACTCCTGCAGAGTATAGCATATTTTGTCGAACAAAGAAGAGGAAAATTTTTTTCCTAGTGCCTAGATGTGGTATGTACAGTCTGAAAAGCTTGTTAGGGTGTTGCAGGACAAGTTGCTCTGAGAAATAATTGTAAAGAAAAAACTTCAATTCCTAGGGCCGTTTCCAAGTAATTTAGCACTGAAATTAACCAATCAGGACGTTGCAGGCACAAATTCAAGCGTCCCGCCGGATACAATTTGTGTCAGGCTTCCACCCGATACTGGGAAAGTCCTAGAAACAATTGCCTAATTCCTAAAGTCGGAGAAAGGGCTCTGTATTGATGGAGCATACCTGTACCACCTACGTTTGCTGGTGATTTTAAAATATTTACCTCTCTTGAAAGAATAAAGCTTAAAAAGTAATCGAAGTATTTTAAATCGAGTTGGAGAGATGGTCAGAAGATAAATTATAAATAGTTCAAGATAATCTTCAATCAACACAGGTCATGCTGTCACATGAATGGATGGCTGAGGATTCCAAGAGAGATAAAAACACTGAGTAAACAATTTAATGACAACAGGATCAATTATATATGAGAACATGAAGGAGCAACGTAGATACATGTACCTGAAGAATGAAACGAATGGAGACTTATCCTGCAGTATATTTAACGTGACTGTTGTTGTTGTTGTTGTTGATGATGAAGATGATGATGATGATGATGACAGCTTGACAAAGGCTATAGATATTTGGCTTCTTCCCTGTGACCTCTAATTATAAAGGAGAAGCACTGCATATATTTTAGAATCTTAGAACATGTCGTAAAAGACACTATCTGAAAATAATGATCACGTAAACTCATTGGCACGCCTAAGAATTTGAAATCGTACGAGTATCTGATAGTATTGTTATATCTGACGTAACAGAACATACACATGTACCTACACAATAGATTAACAGGTCATTGTTTAAATTTTCCCACCATATCGCACGACAAACGTGTGGTTCCTGAAGAGGGGCAGCGGCCTTTTCGTTAGTTGTAGGGGCAACAGTCTGGATTATTGACTGATCGGGCCATGTAACACTAACCAAAAAGGCCTTGCTGCGCTGGTACTGCGAACGGCTGAAAGCAAGGGGAAACTACAGCCGTAATTATTCCCGAGGGCATGCAGCTTTACTGTATGGTTAAATGATGACGGCGTTCTCTTGGATAAAATATTCCGGAGGTAAAATAGTCCCCCATTCGGATCTCCGGGCAGGGACTACTCAGGAGGACGTCGTTATCAGGAGAAAGAAAACAGGCGTTCTACGGATCGGAGCGTGGAATGTCATATCCCTTAATCAGTCAGGTACGTTAGAGCTAGATATTGTGGGAATTAGAGTAGTTCGGTGGCAAGAGGAACAAGACCTCTCGTCAGGTGAATACAGAGTTATAAATACAAAATCAAATAGGGTTACTGCAGGAGTAGGTATAATAATGAATAAAAAATATGAGTGCTGGTAAGCTACTGCAAACGGCATAGTGAACGCATTATTGTGGCCAAGATAGACACGAAGTTCACGCCTATCACAGTAGTACAAGTTTATATCCCAACTAGCTCCGCAGATGATGAAGATATTGAAGAAATGTATGATGCGATTAAATAAATTAATCAGATAGTTAAGAGAGATAAAAATTTAATAGTCATGGGGGACTGGAATTCGATAGTAGGGAAAGGAAGAGAAGGGAAGTAGTAGGTGAACATGGACTGGGAGGTTAGGAATGAAAGAGGAAGCCACCTGGTAGAATTTTACGCAGAGCATAACTTAATCATAGCTAACACTTGGTTTGAAAATCATGAAAGAAGTTTGTATGCATGGAAGAGGCCTGGAGACACTGGAAGATTTCAGATAGATTATGTAATGGTAAGACAGAGATTTAGGAACCAAGTTTTAAATTGTAAAACATTGCCAGGGGCAGATCTGGACTCAGACCAAAATTTATTGGTTATGAACTGTAGATTAAAACTGAAAAAACTGCAAAAATGTAGGAGTTTAAAGAGATTGGACCTGGATAGACTGAAAGAACGTGAGGTTGTAGAGTTTCAGGGAGATCATTAGGGCAAAGAAATACAGTAGAAGATGAAGGGGTAACTTCGAGAGATGAAACAGTGAAGATCGTAGAGAATCAAGTACGTAAAAAGACAAGGGCTAGTAGACATCCTTGGGTAACAGAAGAGATATGGGATTTAATAGGTGAAAGGAGAAAATAAAAAAAATGCAGTAAATGAAGCAGGGGAAAAGGAATACAAACGCTTTAAAGATGAGATCAAGTGCAAACTGGCTAAGCAAGGACGGCTAAAGGACGAATGTAAGGAGGTAGAAGCATATATCACTAGTGGTAAGATAGATACTACCTACAGGAAAATTAAAGAGACCTTTGGATAAAAGAGAACCACCTGTATGAATATCAAGAGATCAGAGGAAAACCAGTCCTAAACAAAGACGGGAAAGCAGAAAGATGGAAGGAGTATATATAGAGGGGCTATACCCCGAGTGAGTTGCTACTCTCATACCGGGCGCCTCCCCAGGTGGCGGATAGGGGAACGCTCATCAGATATGATGGGTACTGAGGAAATAAAATACTCAGGGCGGACCAAAAGTAGCAAAACAAGTCCAGGAGCGACAGTTCCCAGAATGGGCGACTTCCAGGACAGCCAAAATCCACCAAGCGACTGCCTTGGATCAAGCGGCTTGGCGGTCAGCGTCTGTTCACAGATTGTGCGGCTGAATCACCTTCCTCTACAAATCACATTTGTAGTTGTAATCTCGGAGACTTGTCTCCACACAGGAAAGATACATCCTTGAAAGTTCAAAACATGGAAAGTTCTTTTAGTCAAAATTCCCCGCCTGCCAAAATGAGACAGGAAAGATTGCCATCGGATCCGGGGGGCAATCAACCAAAGGAACTTACGGATGAATCGGAGCATCTGAATACACCGAAGCAAACACTGAGAACCAACACCTTTACAAACTTCGCCACGATAAACATAAACTCACTAGCTAAGGTTGGAAAACTCAAAACTCTACTGGACACTGCCATAGAGCAAAGGATAACAATACTCGCCATACAGGAGATGAGAAACACAATGCGGGAACCATACGAATCACAGGGATTCAGAATCTACCAAGGAATCCCTGGAAAGAGAGTAATGAAAAATGTACCACAATTCGGAACAGGTTTCATAGTGAAAAACACAATAATAAATTCTGTCAAGGAGTTCAAGGCCTACACGGATAGAATAGCAACTCTGACCATCAGGTCCGCAAACAAGACGTACACGTTAGTCAACGTGCACGCACCCACAAACGAGAAGAACAGAACTGACCCGAAACATGTAGAGGGATTCTGGAATCTGCTAGACCAAGTCCTCACTAATGTTCCATCAAACCACACTAAAATCGTAATGGGAGACTTCAATGCGCAGATAGGAAGAGAGAAAAGGTTCAGGAACATTGTTGGGGACTGGCCGGCACAAAAGAAAACTAGCACGAATGGCAGAAGATTGATAGAAATTTGCAGAGAACACAGAATGGTGATTAAATCGACCAGATTCAAAAGAAGACCACACAAGAAGAAAACGTGGAAACACACTGATTGGAAAAAGGGCGAATACCAACTTGACCATGTCTGTATGGACAAAGACCATCACAGAGAAATCTACAACGTTAAAGTTCTGAGGGGAAAGGACCTGGGCTCTGATCACTACCTGTCCAAAATAAAAATCAAGATAACACCGGCTGGAAAAAAGAAAAAAAGAACCAACCGGTTGAGACGAACCCACGACCAAGCAAAAATACAAAACAACACACAATACGCAATGAAAACAAACACAGTCCAATCAGACACGGAACTGGAAGAACTGACAGAGAAGTTGAAAACAATAGCCGCAGAAATAGCACAACCCGAAAAGAGAAAAAAACACCAGTGGTGGGACAGAGTGTGTGAGGAGGCAGTCGACAAGAGACATGAAGCGTGGAAGAAATTCCAAAATAACAAAACTGACGAAAATTTTGCAACGCTGACCCAACAAAGGAAAATAACTCAAAGAACGTTAAGAAATAGCAAAAGAAAGTATCATCACGGACTGCTGGACCAAATAGAAGATAGCTTTGCCAAAAACAACTCACGGCAATACTATAGAACATTTAGGGAAAAAACCAAAACCTTTACACCACCAACCCTCATGCTCAAAAACAAAGAAGGAGTAACGGCACACAACGATGAAGAAAATGCCAATATTATGGCGGAAAGCTTCCGAAATCTTCTGAACTGCGAAGACCCGATCAATATACTCGACATAAATACTAACACAGAAGTCAGGACACCGGAAGAGAACATACAAGCACCATCAATATCAGAAGTGGAAATAGCAATTAAACAATTAAAAAACAACAAAGCTAGCGGAGAAGACCAACTAACGGCAGAGCTATGGAAGTACGCCGGAGAAAACGCAGTGGCCAGCCTCCACAAGAACATTCAAAAGATCTGGAAAGAGGAGAAATTACCGACAAGATGGACAACAGCGATAATATGTCCCATCCACAAAAAAGGGAGTAAGACAGACCCAGGCAATTATAGAGGGATCTCCCTACTGGACTGTACGTACAAGATTCTCTCCAAAATAATTTATAACAGGGTCAGAGACCAACTAGAAAAAGAACTGGGAGAGTATCAGGCGGGATTTAGACCGGGAAGAAGCTGCCCAGAACAAATATTAAACCTAAAGCTAATCATCGACTACTACAAATCAAGAAACAAACAACTAGTGATCTCTTTCATCGATTTCCAAAAAGCCTACGACAGCATACATAGAGAATCTTTGAAGAAGATACTGAGAAATTTAGGCTTACACCCCAAACTGATCAAAATGATTGGGCTTACACTGGAGAACACAACCTCTAAAGTCAAATTCAGAGGAGCAACCTCAGACGCGTTCGAAATTAAAACAGGATTAAGACAGGGGGACGGGCTGTCCCCAATTCTGTTTAACTGTGCACTGGAATATCTGATGAGAGAATGGAGGAAGATTAATCCAGAACTAATAAAAGTAGGAACAAAAATCAAATTAAACTGTTTAGGTTTTGCGGACGACTTAGCGCTATTAGCAAACAACATAAAAGAGGCAAGAACGCAAATTGAGACACTAGAAGAGATAGCTGGGAAAATTGGACTAAAAATCTCGTTCCAAAAGACCAAAATCATGGTCAGGGATCCTCTCTGCGTTGATCACATATCAATTTTCAACACTAAAGTAGAACTGGTGAAAAAATTCAAGTATCTAGGGGAAACAATAACACACAACAATAACGAGAAAATAAACTGGAAAGAAAGAACTGACAAACTGAAGAAGTCTCTATTCACAACTCAGAACATATACAATAAGAGATGCCTATCAACAAAAACCAAAATCAGACATTACCAGACGGTGATTCTCCCGGAAATACAATACGCATGCGAGACAATCTCCGGACCGTATAAAATAGGAGAGATAGAAGCAATAGAAAAAATAGAAAGAAGGATAGTAAGAAAGTGTATAAACAAGAAGAACCTAGTGGAAGGCCAATGGAGAATAATCCCAAACGAAACCGTCTACAAAACAATCACTCCACTAACAGAATTCTTCAGAAGGAAAAGGATATCATTCCTGGGACACATACTGAGAACGGAAGACACTAGACTAGCTAAACGACTGATCGACTTTTATTGGAATAAAAAAATCAAGTCAAACTGGGTGAGAGAAGTGCAGAAGGACATGGAAGAACTAGGAATCTCGAAGGAGGATCTTGTAACAAAATCACAGAAATACAGCGAATGGGTAAAAACAAACACAATAACACTCACGCACAAACCAAGGCAGAGACGAAATGTGGTGTATTCAGAGGAGGAAAGAAAACGAAGATCGGAACGGCTCAAAAAAATATGGGCTAAAAAGAAAGAAGAAACAGCCAAACAAATGAAACGGCTAAGGACGACTACAAGATTTGAACTAAAGTGATCCAATAGGGTCGTAAAAGCAATAAATAAATAAATAAATAAGAGGGGCTATACGAAGGTGATGCACTTCAGGGAAATATTATGGAAGTGGAAGAGGATGTAGATGAAGGAGAGATGGGAGATATGATACTGCTTGAAGAATTTGATAGAGCACTGAAACACTTACGTCAAAATAAGGCAGCGGGAATTGACAACATTCCATTAGAGCAACTGATAGTCTTGGGAGAGGCAGCCACGACAAAACTCTAACATTTCGTGAGCAAGATGTATGAGACAGACGAAATACCCTCAGACTTCAAGAGGAATATAGTAATTTCAATCTCAAAGAAAGCATGTGTCGGCAGGTGTGAAAATTACCGAATTATCAGTTTAATAAGTCATGGCTGTAAAATACTAACAGAAATTCATTACAGACGAATAGAAAAACTGGTAGAAGCCTAACTCGGGGAAGATCAGTTTGGATTCCGGAGAAATGTTGGAACACGCGAGGCAATACTGATCCTACGACATATCCTAGAAGATTGATTAAAGAAAGGCAAACTTACGTTTCTAGTATTTCTAGACTTGGGGAAAGCTTTTGACAATGTTCACTGGAATAGTCTTTTTAAAATTCTGAAGGTGGCACGAGTAAAATACAGTGAAAGGCTATTTACAATTTATACAGAAACCAGATGTCAGTAATAACAGTCGAGGGCCACAAAAGGGGAGCAGTGGTTGAGGATGGAGTGAGACACGGTTGTAGCCTATCCCAGATTCACGGAGAGGGAATATAAGCTTTGATGTTTGCCGATGACATTGTAATTCTGCCTGAGACAACAAAGGACCTCGAAGGGCAGTTGAACGGAATGGACAGTGTCTTGAAAGGAAGATATAAGATGACCACCAACAAAAGCAAAACGAGGATAGCGGAATGTTGTCGAATGAAGTCAGGTGATGCTGAGAGGATTAGATTAGGAAATGAGACACATAAAGTAGTAGATGAGTTTTGCTATTTGGGGAGCAAAAATAACTGATGATGGTCAAAGTAGAGAGGATATAATATGTAGACTGGCTATGCCAAGGAAACGTTAGTGAATAAGAGAAATTTGTTAACATCGAGTATAGGTTTAAGTGTCAAGAGGTCTTTTCTGAAAGTATTTGTATGGAGTGTAGCCATGTGTGGAAGTGAAACATGAACGATATATAGTTTAGATAAGAAGAGAATGGAAGCTTTCAAAATGTGGTGCTGCAGAAGAATGCTGAAGATTAGCTGGGTAGATCACGTAACTAATGAGGAGGTACTGAACAGATTTGGGGAGAAGAGGAAATTGTGGCACAATCTGACTAAAAGATGGGTCCGGTTGGTAGGACACGTTCTGAGACATCAAGAGATTACCATTTTAGTATTGGAGGGTATCGTGGAGGGTAAAAAATAGTGGAGGTAGACCAAGAGATGAATACACTAAGCAGATTTAGAAGGATGTAGGCTGCAGTAGGTACTGGGAGGTGAAGCAGCTTGCACAGGATAGAGTAGCATGGAGAGCTGCATCAAACCAGTCTCAGGACTGAAGACCACAACAACAACAACAACTACAACATCGCAGCACTCGGTGACACTTCATGCAAAACTTTCAGACCACACTTAAAGACGAGGAGCGGATAAGTTTCGAAAAAAATGTCTTCTCCGTTCCCCTGCACTGCAGTCCCACGCAGGACTTCCACAATAACCCCAGTTCTTCGAGAAGCGACCCCATCTTCTTTGTCCTGTTCAGATGAGTATAGTCTCTGGTACTAGCGACGGGGACGGTCAAACCCTGCAACCTTCGTCGAATGCCTAAGAATTAGGCGGGCGTAGTGGAATGCCTGTACGTTCTAGCATTCTCTCCACTTCTCGGCGACATCGAAAACATCTGTCACCCGAAGATCGATCCAAGACAGCTTGCATGGCTTCGGGCGTATAGCTGATGGATTGTGGAAAGCACTATTTGGAAAAGAATACTTATATGATTCCATCTTCTTAATAATTTGCATGTTGTCAGCTTATCTTGTGAGATCCGGAAGGGCAATACTGGACAGAACAGGCAACCAGTGAGAGGTAGTAGTTATGACAGAACAAGTAATACTCCACATGGCAACATTCAGACATACGTCAGATGAGTGTTTGAGGTGGATTCTCAAAGTTTGTCATTCAGTATCGTGCCCATGCAAATTATTGTGACATATGTAAAAGACTAGTTTTACACGACTAATTCTGAGATTTCAGTACTGTGTGACTCCTCCATGTATTGCAATTATAACCAATCAAAATGTAACATAGCAGAAGAAAAAGTATGGAGAAGTTGATTGAAGTCAGAATCAGCTTGCAGGCAAACGTATCGTTGCTGCTGTAATTGGTGTTCCCTACGGAACACCTGTGTGGTAGTATAGTGCAGCCACATCACAGGACACAACGGCGTATTTTGCATTCCTTAGTTACTAGTGAGGAAAGTCAACATAAAATAGACTTTATCGCCCATTATAACACATTGCTGAATTGTGAGGACACCTGTTACACCGAGCACAGCGACAGGGATTGTCTATCATTCACAAACACCATTCCAACTCCTACAGGTGTACAGCAGTAAAAACACCTGTTTGAGGCCACACAAAACTGTGTACCCTTGCATGCTGGGAGAGCAGAATGCTCATATGCCTGAAAACGGTGCCGCCAAAGGCTTATTTATAAGCGCTAGCCACGAAATTTTAGCAATTCTGAAAACATTAACACTCCTCAAATTCTGTGTTGTTGTTGGAACTTATAGACGGAATACGTCACATGCGGTTTCATGTTGCATCCGTTGCATTCCACTTATTATGCCATTCTGTTTAATTTAAAATGATGTCAACGTTTAGTGTGCATTCCTACGTGGTGTTACGGCCTGTCCAGTGTGTATGTATTCGTAATCGTGGTTTACGCGGTAATTCGTATAGAGCACTTTCACGAGGGCGGAATTCATTAGAGGCTTCGTTTTACGACTCATCGATTTCCTGCACTGTTAACAGCAACCATTAATTCAGTCATTTACATTGTGTAATTGTTTTACGCGTTCAGTACAGCTCAGCATTCATTATTCGAATTCATAATGTTCTACACTAGCTATTTTGCAGTTATAAGAAAATTCTAGCTCTGTTAAAAATACTGACGTGCTCCGAAGTTTTAACGAAGCTTGTAATAATAAACGTAAAATCATATCTGAATTATAATATGCTACCCATCAGAAACGCTTCTTGTCGACTGTACAACTTTTCAAGGTAGGTTATTCGTAATATGTCTTCCAGCTGGTTAGATGCCGTTTCCCCTCTTGTGCTGCTCTTTTCGCACAAACACTTCTCGAGGAATACTCTACTTTTTATGTATTTGTAGTCTGGTTCCGTGACGTTTTGCTCTTTACTCCTTCTAGCGGCAATTTACGTACACCTGGATATCTTAGCAGAATCCTACTCATCTTCAATTTCTTGTGTAATGATGCCCAATAGAATTATTCCCTTGCTTATTGAATCTAGTAGTCTTATTCCATACCTTATCTGTTCACTAAACTTTCAAAGTTTTTCACTTGCAGCACAACGCTAATTCTCTTCCTACTACAGATTTACGATAGCCAACGTCTCCATTGTACACGTTGCTGTGCTCTTGTCATACATTTTTGTGAATAATAAGTGAAGAAGGCTCAATTATTTTCTGTTAACCAATATGGGACAAGTAACAGGACATATTAATTGGATCATTCTGTGGGTACTACATTCAAATTTCCATATGCTTACGAACTCTTACAGACGTTAATGATTGTTTGATTTTATTATGTGCAAAGTTACAGCAGTAAATCCCTAGAAAAAAATCTTATACTCTCTAAGAAATTATTCCAGCTTCTTTACCCTCAATGATACAAGTTACATTTTACTTTCTATTCTGTCCTTAGATGCTGAAAGCAGTCTAGCCGATTCTACACTACTTCCATTGTCCCACACATCTTTTGCAGATGTCCGTAGAACATAGATAGGGGCATCCCTATCTATGTTCTACGGGATTCCTGGTCGCTAAGATGTGATACGATGAGTGATCAAAAAATCAGGGGAAGATACGACGTGTATGATGTCGGTATACTGGGTGTAAATTTGAAGTTCACAAACTCGAAAAATAAGCTTCACACGGAAAAATGTGTAGAATGCAAAGTTGATTATTTTCGAGGGGAACATCTGCCGGTGCTAAAATTAGCCCTCTACCCCAGCCCCCTGAGGGTGGGGCGCGAGGAAACTTCAAAATTTCAAATGGGAACCCCCATTTTTTATTGCAGGATCAGATTCTACATAAAAACTACGTACATTTTGTCTTAAACATTTGTTTTGATTCTTGGTAGTTGGCGCTGTAACTCAAGAAAATCCATGTTCTCATTTTTGAGTGGAAAATGGTTACGTATAATTAAAAAATACTTACTTACTCCGCAAATTTTGATTCTCTAAAACGAAAACTCTCCCTCTCTCCCCATATGGTGGGGTTTGAGAGAGGGGAATTAGAGTTTTACAAATGTTGACCCATATATTAATTTTTCCGCAGATCCGGATAAGTTTTGCTTGTTTCGTGGTCATGAGACCACACAACATTTAATTATCAAACAAATTATCTGACTAGCAAACTAACTAACGAAACATCCTACTCACTAACGAGTGAACTCATTGACTAAAAAACTGACTCACGAACCTAACTTTTTATTAGATTCGGAGTAATCACTCTTGTTTGTCGAGAAGTCTCAAAACTGGGATGCTTGCTTAATTTGAGTCTTTTAGTTTCGGGTCTAAAAACATATTAAAAGACATTCATAAATTTATTGACTTAAATAACATTTTTCACGCCTTTATTTTATTCCAGGATATCGCGGCTGTCACGTCGTTTACATTTTTAGAATTATGTACGATAATCGATATCCCACTCAGACCTGATCGATAATCGATGCTCTTATCCAGCCCTTGCTGATGAGCGGCGTAATGTTTCAGAGCAACGCCGATAGGTAGCGCAGGGACGAGAAATTGGCCCTTTCTCGTAATACGACTGGGCGTAGAAATTATAAATATTAATGTAATAAACGTACTGTATCTTTTATCCGTCTGAGCATTCAGACAGCAATACATCGTTTACAATGATTGTCTTTTGGGCGACTTAAGTTTGATTACCTTGTGTGACTGCGTTCGCGGCTTTTACTCGCTACCAGTCGCGTTTACGCGGAGTTAGTATTGCTAGACGGAATTACACCGAGCGGGCTGCTTCTCGCTCATAGAAATTCTAACCATGCCTTTCTCGACGCACATTACCTTTCCTCTCTTGAGATTAATAGGTGGCATATGTCACTATGAATTATCTTTCTGTGGAAGAAAAAAATGGAGATGGTGTACATTTATGGAGAAGTGGGAGAAATTTTGACGATGCAGTCGCGCTTTATGCGCAGCGTTTTGCTGGCCAAGTACGATCACGGTCCTCTTTGGTTAGAGTTATTAAAGAAATTACTGCGGAAGGTAGTGTGAACCTGAAAGAAAGAACTCGTGCAGCTACTGTTTGTGGAGAAAACAATCAAGTGGCAGACCTAGCTGCTGTGGCTCATAATCTACATGCGAGTACAAGATAAATATCAAGCAATCAGGAATTTCACACATGAGCTTCACAAATTTCATTCTGACCATGTATCCATGCATCAGGAACTACATGGCGATGACTTCCAGAACCGTCCAACGTTTTGTCACTGGGCAGTTCGGCGGATGTAAACAAACCAAATTTTTTTTGCCACAGTACTTTTCTCCCATGAGGCAACATTTACAAACCAAGGCGAAGTTAATCGCCATAACATGCGTTACTGGGGTGAACAGAACCCACACTGGATTAGAGAAGTCAGTTAATTTTTGGTGTGGTATAGATGGCGATAAACTGATCGGTCCATATTTTATCGACGGTAATTTGAATGGCAACAAATATCGAAACCTATTTGAAAATGAACTGCCAGATCTAATTGAAGCCCTGGGCATCTAACGTGGATAAAACATGTGCTTTCAACATGATCGTGTCCAGCGCATTATTCGTTAGTAGCGTACGATGTACTAGATCGACTTTGCCATGGTCGCTGGATCGGCAGGGCAGGTCTTGTGAATTGGCCAGCCAGATCGCCTGACATTACCTCGCCAGATTTTTTTCTTATGGGGTTATTTAAAAGATATTGTTTATCAGGAAACGTCTACCACTCACGAAAACATAATGCAAAGAATAAGAGATGCTTGCGCTGCAATTACACCAGACATGTTATCAAGATGTGTGCAGCGATTTACAGCACGAGCCAATAAATGCATCGAAGTTGGAGCTAATCACTTTGAACATTTGAGATGCAAGGGATTTACGTACAACAAGCAGGCCGAAAGTGAGAGGCGAGGAGACTCACTGGAAACAAGCACCCAGAAATTCATTTACTTGCAAGTATTTGCAAATAATCATCAATAAAACGAAACCAATCGTTCCTTTTCAGGACGACCAAATCTTAAACGGGGATACGTTCGTCTTTAGTTAGTGAGTGGGTTAATCTTTTCCTCTGTTAGTCTTTTACTTTGTTTACTCTGTTAGTTAATGAGTAAACTCGTTAGAAAGTAGGATGTTTGGTTAGTTAGTTAGATTTTCAGATGATTTGTTTGATAATTAAAAGTTGTGTGTGGCCTCATGACCACGAAACAAAAAAAATTATCCGAATCTGCGAAAGAAATTAGTATATGGGTCAACATTTGTAAAACTCCAATTTCTCTCAAACCCCACCCTATGGGGAGAGAGGGAGAGCTTTAGTCCTAGCTACTCAAAATTTGTGAAGTAAATAAGTATCTTTTACTTATTCGTCACCAATTTGCACTCAAAAATAACAACATGGAATTCTTGGATTACAGCGTCAACTACAAAGAATCAAAACAAATATTTAAGACAAAATGTACGCGGTTTTTTTTTTTACGTGGGATACGATTCTGCAATAAAAAATTCTGGGTTCCCTTTTGAAATTTTAAAGTTTCCTCCCGCCCAACCCCCAGAGGGCTGCGGTGGTGGACAAATTTTAGCACCAGCAGATGTCTTCCTCGAAAATAATCAACTTTGGATTCTACACATTTTTTCATGTGAAGCTTATTTTTCGAGTTAATCTGGTTTGTCAACTTAAAATTTACACCCTGTATTGTGGCTAGATGCGGCGTAGGGACAACGTCCAAACGAAATATGAGTAGTTTTCCACGTAAAGGTTAAGTAGCTGCTCCATTTGTTAAAATGATAACTGAATTTATTTACATGTTGTTTAACGTTGCATCCACTCCCGAGATCTGAAGTTCAGTAATAATAAAGTTCTTACAATCTGACTCGGTGGATCACCCCATAATTTATCTATATATATACCTTCTGTGAATATTAAATTGTTGTTGTTGTGGTCTTCAGTCCTGAGACTGGTTTGATGCAGCTCTCCATGCTACTCTATCCTGTGCAAGCTTCTTCATCTCCCAGTACTTACTGCAACCTACATCCTTCTGAATCTACTTAGTGTATTAATCTCTTGGTCTCCCTCTACGATTTTTATCCTCCAGGCTGCCCTCCAATACTAAATTGGTGATCCCTTGATACCTCACAAAATGTCCTACCAACCGGTCCCTTATTCTGGTCAAGTTTTGCCACAAACTTCTCTTCTCCCCAATCCTATTCAATACTTCCTCATTAGTTATGTGGTCTACCCATCTAATCTTCAGCATTCTTCTGTAGCACCACATTTCGAAAGCTTCTATTCTCTTCTTGTCCAAACTATTTACCGTCCATGTTTCACTTCCATACATGGCTACACTCCATGCAAATACTTTCAGAAATGACTTCCTGACACTTAAATCTATACTCGATGTTAACAAATTTCTCTTCTTCAGAAACGCTTTCCTTGCCATTGCCAGTCTACATTTTATATCCTCTCTACTTCGACCATCATCAGATATCTGATGGTATTACGCCTGTCTCATACATCTTGCTCAACAGATGGTAGAATTTTGTCAGGACTGGCTCTCCCAAGGCCATCAGTAGTTCTAATGGAATGTTGTTTACTCCTGGGGCCTTCCATTGCCATAATATTGTCCTCAAGTACATCGCCCTTGTGTAGACCCTCTATATACTCCTTCCATATTTCTGCTTTCCCTTCTTTGCTTAGAACTGGGATTCGATCCGAGCTCTTGATATTCATACAAGTGGCTCTCTTTTCTCCAAAGGTCTCTTGAATTTTCCTGTAGGCAGTATCTATCTTACCCCTAGTGAGATAAGCCTCTACATCCTTACATTTCTCCTCTAGCCATCCCTGCTTAGCCATTTTGCACTTCCTGTCGATCTTATTTTTGAGACGTTTGTATTCCTTTTTATTATTATAAAAATCCTTAACTGCGGCTTTACATTCGGCATCTTAGTACGTTAAAGATTGTTCCGCCGCTACAGACGTCGAAACCTAAACAAGGGGCTCAAAATGTCAATCCAAGGAACAATTATTTGTCTGATATGACTGTTAATTTTACACTTTAATACCTTCCCATTAAATTTTACTCTTAATATATGATGAGAGATACCTTTACTATACTCGTCCCGTGTCTACTATAATCAGCTTCCATAAACCGATGTAAGCATTGTGAATCACCTCTTTGCATGTTCGCCTTCGCGATTGCATATTGTTAATGGTTAGTTGACTTTTTGTCCAGTGGGAAGCTTTCGCTCATTGCAAGCCACGAAGATGGCCTCGTTCTACAGTGTATATCTACTTCTACATATCTGTTCCTGTAGTCACTGATCCACTTCCAGAGAGAGAGAGAGAGAGAGAGAGAGAGAGAGAGAGGAAAAACAACTCTCTATATGGCTCCTTCTTTTCTTTCTTTCTTTTTTCCTTTTTTTAAAATCTGTGACTCATCAGATTATGACTGGTTTGCTGATTTTATGCGGCCCGCCACGAGTTCCTCTCTTGTGGAAACCTCTTCATCTAAGAGTAGCACTTGCAACCAACGTCATCAAGTATTTGCTGGATGTGTTTCAATATCTGTCTTCTTCTACAGTTTTTACCCTCTACAGCTCCCTCTATTCCCCGATGTCTTATTAACGTCCTATCATCCTGTCCCTTCTTCTTGTTAGTGTTTCCCAAATATTCCTTTCTTTTCTGATTACGCACAGAAGCTCCTCATTCCTTATCTTATGAGCCCACCAACGGTTTCTCTCGGTTCGGATATCATCAAAAAAATTATTCTGGTGACATGACTAAATCAAGCCTGTCGAATGTAAAGATACAGCAGTAAATGACATGAAAACTAACACTTTACATATGAAAATACAACAGTTGAATTTTATTATTCCCGACTGTAGAAGCGATATATCTACATATATAATATATAAACAAACTTCGTTCATAACATTGCCGGACAAATGAAATGCAGTAATACACATTGTAGCATTGCAAAGTGTAGAAACGAAAAAAATAGGCACACTTCCAAAACAATGACTTCACCTGTCCCAAGCTCTTTGTTTCAGAGTAGCACTTGCAGCCTACGTTCTCAGTTATTTGCTGGAAGTATTCGAATCTCTGTCTTCCTCTACAATTTTGGCCCGCGACAGCTCCTTCTAGTTCCATGGAAGTCATTCCCTGATGTCTTAACAGATGTTATATCATCCTGTCCCTTCTCATTGTCAGAATTTTCCACATATTCCTTTTCCCTCTGATTCTGCGCAGAACCTTCCCGTTCCTTACCTTATCAGTCCACTTAATTTTCAACATTTGTCTGTGGCACCACATGTTAAAAGCTTCGATTCTCTTCTGTTCCGCTTTTCCCACAACCCATGTTTCACTAACATAAAATTCTGTGCTCAAAACGTACATTCTGAGAAATTTCTTCCTGAAATTAAGGCTGATTTTTGATACTAGTAGACTTCGCTTGGCCAGCAATGCCCTTTTGCCAATGCTAGTCTGCTTTTGATGTCCCTCAGTCCGTCCCTTAACTTGATCTACTTCGTGACCATCAATACTGATGGTAAGTTTCTCGCTGTTCTCATTTCTACTACTTCTCATAACCATCGTCTTTCTTCACTTCACTGTCAATCAGTACCCTGTACTCGTTAGACTTTTCATTCCGTTCTCCAGATCATGTGATTCTTCTTCACTTTCACTCAGGATAGCAGTGTCATCAGCGATTCGCGTCATTGATATCCTTTCAGCTTGAATTTTAATTCTACTCCTGAACCTTTCTTTTATTTCTATCATTTCATGTTCGATGTACATATCGAACAGTAGGGGCAAAAGACTTCAAACCTGCCTTACACCATTTTTTATACGAGCACTTCGTCCTTGGTCGTCCACACTCATTATTCCCTCTTGGCTCTTGTACATATTGCATATTAGCCGTATCTCCCTATAGCTTACACCTATTTTCTCAGAATTTCGAAGGTCTTGCACCATTTTACACTGTCCAACGCACCTTCCAAGTCGATAAATGTTATGAACGAGTCTTGATTTTCCTTTAGTCTTCCTTCCATTATCAACCGCAACGTCAGAATTGCGTCTCTGGTGGCTTTACCTTTCCGAAACCCAAACTGATCGTCAACTAACACATCCTCAATTTTCTTTTCGATTCTTCTATATATTGTTGTTGTCAGCAACTTTTATGCCTTTCAAGACACTGTCCATTCCGTTCAACTGCTCTTCCAAGTCCTTTGCAGTCTCTGACAGAATTACAATGTCATCGGCGAACCTTAAAGCTTTTATTTCTTCTCCATGAATTTTAATATCTACTTCGAATTTTTCTTTTGTTTCCTTTACTGCTTGCTCAATATACAGATTGAATAACATCGGGGAGAGGCTACAACCCTGCCTCACTCCCTTCCCAACCACTGCTTCCCTTTCGTGTCCCTCGACTCTTACAACTGCCATTTGGTTTCTGTACAAAGTGTAAATAGCCTTTCGCTCCCTGTATTTTACCCCTGCCACCTTTAGAATTTGAAAGAGAGTATTCCCGTCAACACTGTCAAAAGCTTTCTCTAAGTCTACAAATGCTAGAAATATGAAAGGGAAGCAGTGGCCGAGAAAGAAATGAGACAAGGTTAGGAAATGAGACCCTAGAAGTGGAAGATGAGTTTTGCTATTTCGGCTGTAAAATAATTGATGGCTGCAGTAGGGAGGATATAAAATGTAGATTGGTAATTACAAGGAAAGCCTCTCTGAAGAAGAGTCTAGTTTAAGTTTTAAGAAGTCAGTTCTGAAGGTTACACTCAACGTGTACAGAAACTGTGCTCTATCCTTGTGTGGAAATGAAACTAAGAGCCTCCTAGGTCGACTGCATTTGGTCTGATTTCTGCCCTACTGGTAGGAAGTAGCATGGATGATCCTCTAACCAGTGTATCTCTGTGGATCAATGAGACTCGCGAAACTCCTCACAAGGTAGAAGACAATTTATGGGAACGTGGCAGGCTCAGTGCGTAATCCATGAAGTACGGATAAAGGCTCTTTGCCGAAAACGTAAACACGACGCCAGGCACCGTAAGTGTCTTGACTCTTGAGCAGAAAGCGCTGGTAATAGGTATGTAGGAGGTCTTTAAGCTGTATAGTGTTCTGACGCTGTAAGGTGCACATGTATTTTTCCGTACAATGCTTTTCATTCCAATTAGAAACTTAATTGGCGGAGAACAGAGGACTCCAGTACTGGGACCCTGTGACAGCTGACCGCCTGGAGGAGGACCACACGTGCGCTCGCAGACGCGGCCCAGCGACGCCCTGGAGACGCCTCGTTAGGACCGCCCGCTGCCAGCCCCGTAAATTAGCAGCGGAGTGCGGCTCAGCGCGGCGCTGCCCACCCACTCACCCAGAGGTCGGGGGGCAGACTGCTGGTCGGCGCCCACGGGCGACACAGCCCGCGGACCCCGGCTTGCAGTACGTCCCAGCTGGTAACCAGCGGACCGCAGAAAAGCAGAATACAATCGCTGTTTCTACCAGCGTGTGCTCACCACAGGTTAAGTTGGATCCTTGATATAGCTCTTTAGCACTCACAAGGGAACCTCCCCATCACACCCCCATCAGATTTAGTTATAAGTTGGCACAGTGGATATGCCTTGAAAAACAGTACACAGATCAATCGAGAAAACAGGAAGAAGTTGTGTGGAACTATGAAAAAAATAGATTGATCTGTGTTCAGTTTTTCAAGGCCTATCCACTGTGCCAACTTATAACTAAATCTGAGGGGGGTGCGATGGGGAGGTTCCCTTGTCAGTGTTAGTATTAAATCAGAAGACTACGCAAATGTAAGGTACAAATGCTCTGTTTGGTGAGATCAGTATGGTTGAAAATCAACACGCTTCATATGCCTCGATCGCAACGTGACCGGTTTCAACAGTTTTATGCTGCCATCGTCTCATATAAAGGGCAAAACAAAGCATCTAAGCATAAAGTAGTAGACATACGCCGTAGTACGAAAATCTACATCTACATCTACATGGATACTCTGCAAATCAGATTTAAGTGCCTGGCAGAGGGTTCGTCGAACCACCTTCACAATTCTCTATTATTCCAATCTCGTATAGCGCGCGGTAAGACTGAACATCTATATCTTTCCGTACGAGCTCTGATTTTCCTTATTTTATCGTGGTGATCGTTCCTCCCTATGTAGGTCGGTGTCAACAAAATATTTTAGCATTCGGAGGAGAAAGTTGGGGATTGGAATTTAGTGAGAAGATTCCGTCGCAACGAAAAACGCCTTTGTTTTAACGATTTGTAGCCCAAATCCTGTATCATTTCTGTGACACTCTCTCCCATATTTCGCGATAATACAAATGTGCTGCCTTTCTTTGAACTTTTTCGTTGTACTTCGTCAGTCCTACCTGGTAATGATCCCACACCGCGCAGCAGTATTCTAAAAGAGGACGAACAGGCAGTCTCCTTAGTAGGTCTGTTACATTTTCTAAAGTGTCCTTCCAATAAAACGCAGCCTTTGCTTAGCCTTCCCACAACATTTTCTATGTGTTCTTTCCAATTTAAGTTGTTCGTAATTGTAATACCTAGGTATTAAGTTGAATTTACAGCTTTTAGATTAGACTTATTGTAACCGAAGTTTAACGAGTTCCTTTTAGCACTCATGTGGATGACCTCACCCTTCTCGTTAATATATTGGAAAATATACAAACTTACGGAAATGAAAAGAGATACACAGCTCACTTTCTGAATGAGCAATTAGAGTCACAGTTTTGAACATTGCTGTTATTCAGCAACCTTATACCAGTTTCAGCATAGGATTAAACTGCCATCAAGTTGCACGTAAACGGTAGGTACATTTACCTAGGTTTCGACACCTGCTAGGGGCGTTTTCATCAGAA
Source organism: Schistocerca nitens (assembly GCF_023898315.1). Lineage (NCBI taxonomy): Eukaryota > Metazoa > Arthropoda > Insecta > Orthoptera > Acrididae > Schistocerca > Schistocerca nitens. The sequence goes on from NC_064622.1 coordinate 191,438,165, forward strand.
TGAACTGTTGCTAAATCCTAAATCAGAATCTGGAGCAGTTTTGCTCAAGTCAGAAGTAAAATAAAATGTTCTAGCCTTTGACACGTGTATCCAGCTGGGAACAACGTCCATTATGATGTTGTTCCCAGCAGGGCAAACGTGGAAAAGGCTCCCCGTTTGTACAGGGACAATGTTGTGATAACCATGTATAACATTACCAGTAGGTATGATGAGAAATTGCTGTCAGTTATTTTCTTTTAGCGCCCCTAATGGGATCGGACGATCGCGGTAAACTTGCAGCTGCAGGGAACCGTACAACCAACAATCACACGGATTGACGTTTGGGGACCTTCGACGCAAAGCATGAGAGACGTGGTGACTTAGCACGTGATCACTAAATAAGGTGCGCAAGAGATCCTTCACCCGTGCAACTGTATTAGGTGGAGCGCCATTACTCATAAAAGTCGTGTCTTCCAGCAGGTGTTTATCAGTCAGGCTATGGGTGATCTCACTTCTTTACTTTTACTGAGTAATCAATCTTCTGACTGCTTCGTTGCTGCGCGCTACTAATTCATACCCTGTGGCAACCTTTTCATTTCAGAGTATCATGTGCAAACTACAACCTCAACTATTTACTGGATGTATTCCAGTCTCAGTCTTCCCCTAGACTTTGTACCCTCTACATGGAGGTTACTCCTTCATGTCTTAACAGATGTCCTACCATCGTGTCCCTTCTTCTTGTCAGTGTTTCACATATATTCCTTTCCTCGCCGATTATGCGGATTTCCTTGATCCTTACTATATCAGTCTACGAAATTTTCAACATTCTTCTGTTGCATCGCATCTCAAAAGCTTCGATTCTCTTCTTTTCCGTGTTTCGCACAGTCCATGTTTGACTACTGTGACTTAGGAAGTCGGCATTAGCACGGAAGGTCAAGGCCCCTATAATGTCACTCCTTAAACACAACAACTAGTAGCTCAATAAATTAACAATTTATTCAAGACCACATTTATAAAACAGCTAACATACAATCAACACGTGGCCGTTTTAAAAACAATACCCAAATGACCAATTGCTTCCTTCCCAAGCAAGCAGCAAATTAGAATTACTTAATGAACAATAAATCTGAAGTAATTTAAAAAGGTGGCTCAGAGAAAAAAAATTTTGAGCAATAACACAACCAGCACAATACGTTACACTTAATATAATTCATTGGCAAACAAATTTAAATATATATCTTTTTTAAATACATGAGAGATGTTAAATGTTTATCAAATGGGCAATAAAGCCACACTACCCTGGGCAAAAATGACTTAACTTAAAATGCCGGAAGCAACAGACCAGCCGTCCAAAACAACACCTAAACGCCGGAGCCCAACCGGGAGTCACTTCCATTAGACGGCACGTCACAGCTTCTGCCCACCGAAGCAGAACGTGGCGCCGCTCCCACACACCCCAACTCGCAGAAAAACTGGAACACAAAGAGACAGCAGAAAACATGGCAAACATCAAGCAAACATCAATTAATATAAGTTAAGAGATCAATAAACAATATAAGTTAAAAAAAACCGATAAGTGTTTTCAATAGAAACTACTTAAACTTTGCAGCAGTATCAATGCTGTAAAACATTTAAACTAATAGTTGTACACAAATGCAATGCTGTAAAATAATGTCAGACCTTTACACTCTCATAGTTTACCCAACAATATTTACACATATGATTAAGGTTCAAATGGCTCTGAGCACTATGGGACTTAACTTCTAAGGTCATCAGTCCCCTAGAACTTAGAACTACTTAAACCTAACTAATCTAAGGACATCACACACATCCATGCCCGAGGCAGGATTCGAACCAGCGACCGTATGATTAAGGCCGATACTGTGTACGAAGATGAAATGGAAATAATTTCAAGATAATATCACATTATTGAAATGTACAACTTCACAACAAATCTAGGTTTGTGCACTTTAATTTCGTTGCGTAGTTCTGCAATGTAGCTGCCGATTGTGTAAGATTGGTATGCAGAAAATCAGAACTAGACTATGAGCTAATATCTTCAATATTTTACAGTTACTACATCTTTTGGGGACGCTGATTTTCTTAAAGGAATTAGTGATTGCTGGTCTCCATGCTATCACACACCTTGCCGGATGCTCTTAGTTCAACAACACACACATTACGGCAACCAACCAACAAGTGACAGTCACTACAACGCAAGTAGTTGCACGAGACGAAGGCCCCAAAACCACCTACACCTTGGATGGAGAGCGTGAAAGGTCTCTGTTGGATTCCTTTCATGTTAATTTCTTGTCATTTACTGCATTAATTCCTCTTCTGAATTTACAGTGGTGTTTCTGACTATCTGGGAGGAGACTGAGCAGTGGAACATGTTATTTTTACACATAAACAAGAACGATCCGTCACACTACTACACTTTAAAGCACAGTTTATATGTAATTCATATATGTAATTCATGTCACACAGTCTCATACGGAACCTACATCCACTTTCTTTTATATACTGTATATGATAAGATACTGTCATCCCCCTTTCCTTCTGTGTGAGAGGATGAATGAGCAAATGTATTTCTAGTTGCATGCTTGATGGTAGCAGACAAGCCTGTCTGCTAGAGAACAGTAGGACCAACGTCGGAACAGGTAGTTACGCTTTATAAAAGCAAAGAGGTTTCCATCCTTAGTATGGTCCTGTCCGTCCCTTGTCATGTTGGTATAGGAAGCTGCCTCTCTGGTCACTTCCGTTTTGTATACGGAATCACCCCTGGTAGGAGCCCAGGTCTGTCTGTCCGCGGCCAGCGTCTGAAGTGGTAAGATCTCCGGCTAAGCGCGTGTCTGCTAAGTCCGTAGGACAATGGATTTCTTAAGTTCAGCCTAACTGAAAATTTAATCACCTTTATTTCAGGTTTAGCTATAAAATATCTAATGTTATCTTAAATTGCAACGCAGTGTGATTCGAGTGTACAGTTCAGAATATTCCAGTAGTTGCTTTGTCACTACTTTGTGAGTAAAGTGGAACCGCGTGTTGATCAGTGACTCTAACTAAGATCATCAATCCTAAATGCGAATGTGCGTGAGATTATAACGTCTCGTCTTGACAATATTTTTCAATATAGCAACTTTTATTTATGTTCAACCCACGTGGGGTGTACTTTGTGAGACCAGTACCACGTGCTTATACAATTGTTTGACCCATCAGGTTAATAGTAAGACGACAGTAACCAGTTCGAGGTTTCTCTTTTGTAAATTGCTTTTCGATCTAATTTATTTTAATTATCAAAATTATTGTGGAGTTACACTCTTTGTGTAAACCAAGTTGACCACGTGAAGCATGTGGTGTAATCATCAAAGTAGCCCTGAACTATTCTTTTCGGGAAGATTTCACAGAGAGTTAGTATGAATTTAGTATACCAGTGTGTGGTAATTACATGACGGACAGGATTGTGCTACGAACGTAACTTCTTTGGGTGAAAATTGAATCGGTTGGTTGTGGTTAATTTCCTCTTGCATATGTTTCAACGTTCTTCGTGTGTTATTTTATGAATGCAGTGTTGTATGCAGTCTCCCAATCTTGGCTCAATATTTGATGTGTTCCGTAAGATTACAAACTCACATTTTCACAATCCTAAATAAGGCACCAGTTTAGTTATGAATCAAGTTTAATATTGAGAGGCACCCACATGCCTTGCTCATACTGTGGCATCAAGCAGTCAGGCCTGCAAGATGATTGGTCTGCCCAGCGAGTGGATTCATTCTTATTTATCGAGTAACATGAACTCTAGTACTCACACTTAAGTTACAAGTTATCCTCCTATTTGATTAATACGCAACGGAAACACGCATCTGACTATCAGTAATTTACAGAACTCTCACTGTACACTACGCACTGGCAATACCACATTTTCTTTTTGTCTTTTATTTAACGGCTTTTGTCAACACGTGGCCACCGCACTGAATATGAATGGCGCACACATTATAAATTCGGGACATTATGACAACATACAATTCGAAGGAAAAGTCCACCAATCTTTTTCTTTTCACTATCTTATTTATTCCGATAAATTCTCTAACCTAAACACACAAATTCTATAACCTACAACAATAACACATGAGAAATTCCGCCTAGTGGGCATGGCTTTACATTGGTGAATCTCTATATTATGGTCTCGTAATTATTTAACGCTACAGTGCACTTTCTGGATAGGATGGTGGATCTTTTACTATATCTCACACTTCGACTCACACAATCATCACAAAACTATCCTCCAGACCGAGCAGTACAGAAGGAACAAGCATAACCCACTAATCTCTTGAAACTATCTTGCTACTCTCCCATGCAAACCACACATACCCAAATTACATGACATACACCACACTACGACATGAAATTCAAAACTCTAAATAGTCACAACATTATCACTTTCAGCTTTTCCACTTCAATTAGTATTTATCCCAGTTTCACACGACACTGCCCCACTTTGTAATTCTACTTTCCTACTATGAACTCTGGAGATATTTGCACGTCTTCCTGTGCAATGCAAGCCAAGTGGCGTTGCTGGATAGACGGCCGACTCACCTTGCTTCTCTGTCTGAGTTTGAATCTAGCGTCACACGGAATCATATCACGCAAAGTAATATTAAGAACGTATTCATCACACACGCGAGTCCTCAACTGATACCATGGACGAGTACTTCTCTTTATCTTTTGTCTCATACACAGTTTGAGAATCACACAGTACTCACCACGTGGAAGTACTCGTCTCTAATTTCAAGTCCTGCACACGCCATTTCTTAAATATTTCAACTTATGGTACACACGCTATTTCTTAAATATTTCAACTTATTGTACACACGCTAGTAATTCAGCTCAACTTAAGCACACGGAAGTATTTCAACTTATTGCTACACGTGGTTTCATTGTGACCGTTGGTCACTTCCGAAGATTACTACAATCCCATTAATATTACCTGCCTGACACTTAATTCCCCTGACAAAAGTTCCTGAAATAGAGAAATTATTATTTCAAACTACTCTTAAATATTCCACATGCATACCATGTCTCCACTCTTTTGTCATTACGGAGCACAACTAAAACAGGTCTTAACAGCACAAGATCCAGCGGCAGAGTGCTGAAACATGGCCGTTCTCTAGGTCATCTCGCACCTCTGTCGAGGTGGGGGAAGACCATGCTACCGTATTGGTCAGCCACATTTCAGGCGCTCAAAGCTCAGGTAAATTTCATCTCTTTGGTCCCACCAAAGGTGGCCAAAGGATCGACTCAAAGATGATCATACACTCCTGGAAATTGAAATAAGAACACCGTGAATTCATTGTCCCAGGAAGGGGAAACTTTATTGACACATTCCTGGGGTCAGATACATCACATGATCACACTGACAGAACCACAGGCACATAGACACAGGCAACAGAGCATGCACAATGTCGGCACTAGTACAGTGTATATCCACCTTTCGCAGCAATGCAGGCTGCTATTCTCCCATGGAGACGATCGTAGAGATGCTGGATGTAGTCCTGTGGAACGGCTTGCCATGCCATTTCCACCTGGCGCCTCAGCTGGACCAGCGTTCGTGCTGGACGTGCAGACCGCGTGAGACGACGCTTCATCCAGTCCCAAACATGCTCAATGGGGGACAGATCCGGAGATCTTGCTGGCCAGGGTAGTTGACTTACACCTTCTAGAGCACGTTGGGTGGCACGGGATACATGCGGACGTGCATTGTCCTGTTGGAACAGCAAGTTCCCTTGCCGGTCTAGGAATGGTAGAACGATGGGTTCGATGACGGTTTGGATGTACCGTGCACTATTCAGTGTCCCCTAGACGATCACCAGTGGTGTACGGCCAGTGTAGGAGATCGCTCCCCACACCATGATGCCGGGTGTTGGCCCTGTGTGCCTCGGTCGTATGCAGTCCTGATTGTGGCGCTCACCTGCACGGCGCCAAACACGCATACGACCATCATTGGCACCAAGGCAGAAGCGACTCTCATCGCTGAAGACGACACGTCTCCATTCGTCCCTCCATTCACGCCTGTCGCGACACCACTGGAGGCGGGCTGCACGATGTTGGGGCGTGAGCGGAAGACGGCCTAACGGTGTGCGGGACCGTAGCCCAGCTTCATGGAGACGGTTGCGAATGGTCCTCGCCGATACCCCAGGAGCAACAGTGTCCCTAATTTGCTGGGAAGTGGCGGTGCGGTCCCCTACGGCACTGCGTAGGATCCTACGGTCTTGGCGTGCATCCGTGCGTCGCTGCGGTCCGGTCCCAGGTCGACGGGCACGTGCACCTTCCGCCGACCACTGGCGACAACCTCGATGTACTGTGGAGACCTCACGCCCCACGTGTTGAGCAATTCGGCGGTACGTCCACCCAGCCTCCCGCATGCCCACTATACGCCCTCGCTCAAAGTCCGTCAACTGCACATACGGTTCACGTCCACGCTGTCGCGGCATGCTACCAGTGTTAAAGACTGCGATGGAGCTCCGTATGCCACGGCAAACTGGCTGACACTGACGGCGGCGGTGCACAAATGCTGCGCAGCTAGCGCCATTCGACGGCCAACACCGCGGTTCCTGGTGTGTCCGCTGTGCCGTACGTGTGATCATTGCTTGTACAGCCCTCTCGCAGTGTCCGGAGCAAGTATGGTGGGTCTGACACACCGGTGTCAATGTGTTCTTTTTTCCATTTCCAGGAGTGTATATTCACATTCACTAATTGCGGTTAGCAGACGACCATACATTCATTCATTTCACAGATCTCACCAAACTGGATGTAGGGATTTACTTTGTGAGAGTGCACATGTGATAAATTAAATAAATAAATTGTCATTCTTTCCCACACTGGTATCCGGCTTCGCTGTTTTAATTGAAATTGAGTTATTTTTACAAAAAAAATGTGTTGTTCTGACAAGAATAATGAAGTATGTTGTACCTATTTTCAATGTCGGTCGGTACTGTACCCTTTCAATATGCTGAAATTTCAATGATCATTGTTAAAATAAATTTCCAATATAAACTGATTTATTTCTTTTTATTTAAATTCTCTTATAATTAATGTTAGTCTGGTTGGTGAATTTGGTAAGCTAGACTGGATACTTGGTGAAGCAGTTGCGCAGTAATGCAAAGTTAACTTCCCCAGACAGCTCACAGCTTTTAAACCGCTCTTATTGTCTTGAATAGCAGCACCGCTTGCAGAAAAAATTAATGTAACAACATTACAAGTGTTGTTCGAGATGGTCTCGAGGAATGGGTCTGTCGGAGAAAACAGGCACCAATGCAATGCGACGAACAGCGCTCGGAGTTGACATCAGGCAGGAGAACCAAAAAGTCGTGACCGTCCTGCAAGGTAGAACGGCCGCGCCGATGCTGGGCGAGCCCGCGTGTTTTGTTCCTTCGTCCCACTTTTTTAATCTCATTTTGTTCTATACTCTTCGTTGAATTTGTTCGTGGCGGACGTCCGATGACACTCGTTCAGGTAGTTCGTTGTTCCGTGCACTCAGCTTTTTTTATTACAGAGGGTAGATATACCCTCTGACTGAATACGCTGAGCTACCGTGCCGGCCGTCGCCTCAAGCACGTCCTAGCGCCTCGTTGCGAGTCCCACGGCCAACTCCCCGACCGCAAAATCCCGCCGCCAGATCACAACCGGGGCAAAGATCGTAGTAAAAATGATTCAAATGACTCTGAGCACTATGTAACTTAACTGCTGTGGTCATCAGTCCCCTAGAACTGAGAACAACTTAAACCGAACTAACCTAAGGACATCACACACATCCATGCCCGAGGCAGGATTCTAACCTGCGACCGTAGCGGTAGCGCGGTTCCAGACTGTAGCGCCTAGAGTCGCTCGGCCACTCCGGCCGACAAAGATCGTAGTACAGCCGAGTAATCGATAGTCGTGCCAAAGAGCTGGTGCGTCAGAAAAGGCGCACCACATCTCAACTACAATACAATGCTGTGTTCCAGACGTATGTTCTCCGAAATTTTTCCCCAAATTAAGGTCAATGTTTGGTACTAGTAGACTCCTCTTGGACAGGAATGCCTTCTTTACTAGTGCTGGTCTGCGTCTTATGTCCTCCTTGCTCCATCGTTCACGTGCTATTTTGTTGCCCAGACAGCAGAATTTCTTGACTTTGCCTGCCTCATGATCCTCAATTTTCTTGTTAAGTTTCTCTCTGTTCTCATTTCTGCTGCCGCGCGGTCTAGGGCGCCTTGTCATGGTCCTTGGTTTCCCCTCGTCAAGGATTCGTCTCCTCCCTCGGGCATGGGTGTGTGTGTTGTCCGTAGCGTAAGTTAGTTTAAGTTAGATTAAGAAGTGTGTAGGCTTAGAGACCGATGACATAAGTAGTTTGGTCCCATAATACCTTACCACAAATTTCCAAATTTTTCATTTCTGCTATTTCTCATTACTTTCGTCTTTTTCAGACAGACTCTCAATTGATATCCCGTTCTCATTAGATTGTTCATTACATTCAACATATCTTGCAATTTTTCATCACTTTCACTGAGGATAGCTGATGTCATCAGCATATCATGTCACTGATATGCTTTCATCATAAATTTCAATGCTAATCTTGAAACTTTATTTCCGTCAATGCTTATTCGGTGTATACATTGAACATTAAAGACTACATCTCTCTGTTAAACCCTTCTTAATCCGAGCACTAGGTCTTTCATTATTACTGTTCGCTCTTGAATCTTGTGCATAGTGTATGTCACACATGTTTCCCTGTCTTAGCTTACTCCTATTTGCCTCAGGATTTCAAACATCTTGCACCATTTTATATTATCAAACATTTTTCCATGTCGACAAACCCTATGAACGTGTCTTGATGTTTCTTCAGTCTTTCTTCCATTATCAGTCACAACGTCGGAACTGCCTCTCTGCCTCTCTACTGCCTTCACCTTTACTAAATCCAAACTGATAGTCATCTAACAGACCCTCAGTTTTCTTTTCTATTCCTCATTATATTATTCTCTGATGCATGATATTTTCTAGTGATTGTGCGATAATGCCCGCAGTTGGCTCTTGCAATCTTCAGAATAGTGTGGATGATGTTTTTCAAAAAATTTGATGGTATATAGCCAGTCTCAGACTTTCTACACACCAACGTGAATAGTCTTTTTTCTTTTCTTTTTTTTCCACTTCTCTCAATGAAATTAGAGATTCCGGTAAAATGTTATCCATCTCGTCTGCCTTATTCGATCTTTAATCTTCCAAAGTTGTTTTAAATTCAGGTTCTAAATCTGGACCCTCTGTCTCATCCCTACGGACACCTGTTTCTTATTCTATCATACCACACAGGTCCTCCTCTCAAAGATGACCTCATTGTGCACTTTACACCTGTCCGCTCACTCTTCTGCATTTAACAGTGGAATTCCCATTGCACTCTTAACGTTATCGCCTTTCGTTTTCATTTTACTGAAGGTTATCTTGACTTTTCTATAAGCTGAGTGCGGCATTGGAATGTGCTTGTAGGGGAAGGAGTAGAAGAAAAGGTTACGGGAGAACAGGGATACTAAGAATGAGAGAGGAGAAAGATGAGCAGAGTTCTGCAATAAATTTCATCTAGTAATAGCGAGTACATTCTGCTAGAATCACTAAATGAGGAGGTGTATTTGGAAAAGGCTGGGAAGTATACGAAGATATCAGTTAGATTATATCATGATCAGACAGACTCTCTGAAATCAAATGGTAGATTGTAGAGCGTACGTAGGAGCAGAGATTGACTCAGATCACAATTTGATGAAGAGCATGCTGAAGTATAAGAGACTAGTCAGAAAAAAATCAATACACAATGAAGAGGGATACGAAAATATTAAGGAATGAAGAGGTACTTTTTAAGTTCTCTGAGGCTACAGACACTGAGGAATAGCTCCGTAGGAATTTCAGTTAAAGAGAAATGGACTAAATAGGACAGTCAGAGAAGTTGGAAAGAGAATCGCAGGTACAAAGAAGGTAACTTCGATGAAACCATGGGTAACAGAAGAAGCACTTCGCTTTAATCGATAAAAGATGAAAGTAAAAAAAGTGTATAGAGAAATTCAGAAATACAGAAATAAAAGTCGAAATGGTTCAAATGGCTCTGAGCAATATGTGACTTAACACCTGAGGTCATCTGTCCCCTAGAACTTAGAAGTACCTAAACCTAACTAACCTAAGGACATCACACACATCCATGCCCGAGGCAGGATTCGAACCTGCGACCGTAGTAGTCGCGCGATTCCGGACTGAAGCGCATAGAACCGCTCGGCCACAGCGGCTGGCAAATACAGGTCATTTAGGAATGAAATAAAAAGGAAGTGCAACGAAGCTAAAGCGAAATGCTTGCATGAAAAATGACAGGAAATCCAAAAATATATGGGTGATTATCGTATGGCACCCAAACGTGGTAGATATTCTAATGCGTTAATGCAGTTAACGCTGGAAAAAAGCATAGTTCGAATTATGCTCACCAGCTGCAAATCTGGCAGAAACGTATAGAAATGTTTCCACCTGTAAAAAATTGGCAGCAAGACGTAGGCAGAAATGGTCAAATAAGTGAGAACGGCATAATGTTGATGTTTAATAAGCCACCGCTTACACCATTTGATCAGTATGTCCACCGGAGGTGAAGATGAGACGCTGAAAAACTAAACTAAAACTAAACACCATCCGAACAGGCCACGAAGGTCCAGTGGTACTGACTTGCCGCCGTGTCATCCCCAGCCTAAAGGCGTCAATGGATGCGGATATGGAGGGGCACGTGGTCAACACACCGCTCGCCCGACCGTATATCAGTTTACGAGACCGGAGCCGCTACTTCTCAATCAAGTAGCCCCTCAGTTTGCCTCACAAGGGCTGAGTGCACCCCGCTCGCCAACAGCGTTCGGCAGACCGGATGGTCACCCATTCAGCGCTTAAATTCGGTGATCTGACGGGAACAGGTGTTATCACTGCAGCAAGGCCGTTGGAAAAGTTGAGAAGCTACAGCCGTTAAAAGACGTGATCATCACTTACTCTCAGCAGTTCCGGTGGAATCTGAGCGACACGTTCCGTACAGTAGCCTTCTTTTAGATACCCCACCCCCCTCCCCACCCGCCACACACACACAACACAGCTAAAAGTCACTCGAATTCAGATCAGGCCATATTGCAGGCCGTGGGTCTGGAAAACCTCTGGAGATAACATGTTCGGGGGAGCTCGCATTAAGCAGATCTTTCACTGGGCGAGAGAGTAGGCGTTTTGTCACATCTTGCACGAAAACACTGGGCTACACACAGCTGCACTCCTCCAAAGCAGGAACCACATGCTGTACAAGGAGGTATCGATAAAATGCAGACGTCACGGGACACCTGAAAGGCCATTTGAGTGTAATCTTTGCAAAGAAGATTGAACCGAGGATAAACGTGCCTGTGTATCCATACCACAGAGGCACATACGGCGAATGCAATGGCCCTCTGATCCCAACACGTGGTTTAACAGTACACCAGTTCGGCGCTTCTATGTTTTCACTGCACCCTGTCGTGTAAAATGTGCCTGGTCGCTCCGTAGCACGTGTCATCAACTGGAATCCGTGCCAGAAACGGAGGAGCAAATTCATAACGTTGCTGCAGAACGTGAGATTTCAGTTGCTGCACCGTCTGGATATTGTAGACCGCGAAACTCTCCGTATTGTTCACCATGGGATGGAAATTCTCCTGATAGCTGCAAGAGCTCTAGCACTAACTGGGACATGTGCTGCATGGTCAGCTGCAGCAACAGCAACCTCCTCAATAATTTCCACCGCGACAGTACGCCCTCCTCTTCTAGGTATCACAACAAGCTCAACCGTGGTATCGAATTTCATTATCATCTTCTTTAAACCTTTCAGTCGGCGATACTCTCTCTTTGCAGCACTGTAACTGCTGCCGTTCACTTAAACAGTTTCACTAACAGCATCGGTCTCCCTTCTCGATAGCCGTGCTGTTCACTCAGGTTATGGTTTGTGAAATGACAGCGTGGACGTCATACCATCAAACAGTGCCGCAATACGAAATAATTTATTTTCCAGCGAAAGTCGGTTCCTGATTAACAAATTACCATATCTAACAAGTTTCGCTGCCGTACAAAAATTAGAGCCCATACTGGACCTTCGTGAGTTACTGCACTTTGATTATAACCACCCGATATTTCAGTTTCCTTGGAATTAGAACCTTTTATATATGATAGTTCTGCATTTAAGTACGCGAGATGTTGACATTACGCTCCATGGCAGTTGTTAACTTGGCGTAGTCCGCAGCGCTTCGCATTGTCGCAGTAGAGAAAGTTCTGTTTCATCAGAAGTGTATGAACCAGTATTTATAGCGTGTTTCTGTGAGTGTATTGACAGAATTTAACTTACGTGTATATCGAGGCTGACTGAATTTAACTTACGTGTTTATCGAGGCTGTCATTGATGCGACGGTTCTTGGTAGAACATTATAATAAATGAAAAGCACCAGTTTGATTTTGTTCCACAATATTACTTTTATTGTGCTAACCGGTTTTCGGCTCACAAGGCCATCTTCAGTTATTTACTGTTCCAGATTTTAAAATATTCTACGTCATAACCACAATTAAAAGATGTAATTTTTTGAAACAAAGACTGTCAGTTACACCAGAAGGAAGTTGCAGATTTAACAAAGTAAAAAAAAAAAAAAAAATCCAGCAGTTTGGTTAATATTGAAGTAAACGAAGTTCTTTCGAAGCACTCATTAATTGAAACTACCTAATCTGGCAGTACTACTGTATTCAATAAATGATTAAATTTTGTTTAGTGTTCCACTGTATTAAGTGTGACAAGAGTGTATTAATCCATGTAATCGTTAATGTGAAGAAGTGAGTTTCTTGTTAATTAGCATCACATAGGAAGGAAAAAAATTAATACTGTAGTGAATGAGTGTTACCATGAAACATGCACCACCTAGGTTTCTAGGTGGTGCATGTCTGAAGCATGGTAGCATGCCAGCCGGTGGATGACTCAGCGAGTAATGATGCATGCAGTGATCACAGACTGTGTGATGGATGTCCCAGCAGATCGGCAATCCTTTTTAAACTGTTTGGTCTCCTCTCAACTGCACCTCTATGAACAGCAGTTTCCATCCGAATTTGGACGTTTCTTCACCACCACATTGTTTTGGATTCAAGCCTATGTTTCGTTGGTTTCTAGAAGACATATGCTGTCAAACAAGGTACATGAGCTGTGTCCAGTATGGCTTCAGACATCGTAACATTGCAGAGGGCATACAGTTTACGAAGCAGCTATACGACCTTTTTCGTGATTTTGTAAGACTAGTAAAAGAAAAAAAAAGAAAAGAAAAAAAGCTAGAACAAATGTTTGTTATGTGAACAACTCATCTTACTTCTCTTCATAGCCTCCTTTGAAGGATATGCACTTGGTCCAGCGATCTTCCAGATTTTACATGCTACTGGAAAAATACGTACTGTCAAACTCTGCAAAATACTCGTTAACTGCAACTACCACTTCCTGAGCTTATGAAAATGTCTTCCCAGCAAGCCAAAGTTTCAAGTTATGAACCAAGAAGAAGTCACTTGGCACTGTCTATGGTGATCAGGACGTGCGAGGAATTAATTAAAAGCCCATTTCAAGCACTTGAGCCATTGTTGCCGTTGATGTGTGCGATTGTGTATTATCCTGGTGAAAGAGCACTTTCTGGATGAACACCTTGTTCTTTTTTCAGCCAACGCAAGTTTCAAGCGATCCACCGATGCAACATGATAGAGTCTCGTTAGAGTTCTGTCTATTTCCGAGTGAACTATTAGGATTATTCCTTTGGAATCCCAAAACACTGTGGTCATCACCTCACCAACTGAAAGAATGGCCTTTGCCTTCTTCAGTGCACTTTCACCAGCCTTTGCCCGTTGTACTGACCCCCGTTTTGACTCTGGTGTGTAATGACGTATCCAGATTTAATCAACAGTCAAAAAGCAGAGCGAAAAGTATTGCGAATTGGATTAAATGACACCAGACACTGTTTTGAAATGTTGTACCGGATGCCCTCTTGGCCAACTGAGAGCAATTGCGGCACCCATCGCGCATACAGCTTCTTCCTAGCCAATTCCCCGTGCAGGATATTGCACACTCGCCCCGATGAAATACCTGCAGTCTTAGCAATCTCACTAATATTTATTCAGCAGTCTTGCATAACCATGTCATGTATTTTGTCAATAGTTTCCTATGTAGTGACCTCATTTGGGCTATCAAAACACTCTTCGCCTTCAGTGCCTGTCCGACCACGTTTGATTCATTAACTCAAAAGTTAATGTTCTTCAACGATAGTGCAGTCACCGTAAACTTCATCCACTTACTCTTTGCTTTGTGCGGCAGTCCAACCCTTTAAATGAAAATCCCGAATAACTTTACGAAACTCGATTTCATCAGTTTTTAGTCGCAGTCGACACGCTAAGCAATTCAGACAGCTGTCAATGACGAACTGCCTTGCTGAAATTCTTTATACGATCCTTGGAATAATTAAGCTTACCAACCATGAAAGTACAACAAAAATGTTCACTATATCATAGAAATTTATCATAGTAATTAAACCACCCTTTGTCTTCTCCCTTAGTTTAGAGCCCTGTTCACATTAAAGTGGCAGTGGGCGAATTTCAAGGGGGATCAATCTTCATCCCTGGTGGACGTCATGCTTTACTGGAGGCCGTATGGGGAGGGATTTACTTATATCTTGATGTAGAGAGGCTGCACGATACGCAGGCACCACAGAACCTCTAGTCGTAGAGTAGATACGATCATTGAATCCGAGTGGCGAATGTTTGACTTGAATAGACCTGACGCTGTTAAAGAGTGTGCGCTCCCTTGAAACTTTCTGATAGATAAAAACGACTTGTCAATGTGTGATTGGAAGCCATTATCTTTAATTTCATGAGCACTGCTCTTACCGACTGAGGTGCTTGTGCACGATTCATGACCCGTCGTCACACCGTTATTGCCGCTGCAGGCGCTATAGAAAGAGCTATTTGTGACGGTTGCACGGATGAAATGATTGTCTTTCACTAAGTATTTTGTCGATCAGTTAATCTGTTTCATTAGAGAATAATGATGCTGCAGTGATATCTGTCGAAGTTATAGGCTAAAAGGAGCAGACACACTCTATTCTTAACAATGGACGTAGAAATTTTACACCTCTATCTGAAACTCGACAGCTTTTCTGTGCGAAAGTCACACACTGTAAAGTATCGCCTGACGCCTCGTCTAAATGTTGGAGGAGTGTGTCCACTGATGCTATTTTTCTTGACTTCCGGAAGGCGTTCGATACAGTTCCGCACTGTCGCCTGATAAACAAAGTAAGAGCCTACGGAATATCAGACCAGCTGTGTGGCTGGATTGAAGAGTTTTTAGCAAACAGAACACAGCATGTTGTTATCAATGGAGAGACGTCTACAGACGTTAAAGTAACCTCTGGCGTGCCACAGGGGAGTGTTATGGGACCATTGCTTTTCACAATATATATAAATGACCTAGTAGATAGTGTCGGAAGTTCCACGCGGCTTTTCGCGGATGATGCTGTAGTATACAGAGAAGTTGCAGCATTAGAAAATTGTAGCGAAATGCAGGAAGATCTGCAGCGGATAGGCACTTGGTGCAGGGAGTGGCAACTGTCCCTTAACATAGACAAATGTAATGTATTGCGAATACAAAGAAAGAAGGATCCTTTATTGTATGATTATATGATAGCGGAACAAACACTGGTAGCAGTTACTTCTGTAAAATATCTGGGAGTATGCGTGCGGAACGATTTGAAGTGGAATGATCATATAAAATTAATTGTTGGTAAGGCGGGTACCAGGTTGAGATTCATTGGGAGAGTGCTTAGAAAATGTAGTCCATCAACAAAGGAGGTGGCTTACAAAACACTCGTTCGACCTATACTTAAGTATTGCTCATCAGTGTGGGATCCGTACCAGATCGGGTTGACGGAGGAGATAGAGAAGATCCAGAGAAGAGCGGCGCGTTTCGTCACAGGGTTATTTGGTAACCGTGATAGCGTTACGGAGATGTTTAATAAACTCAAGTGGCAGACTCTGCAAGAGAGGCGCTCTGCATCGCGGTGTAGCTTGCTCGCCAGGTTTCGAGAGGGTGCGTTTCTGGATGAGGTATCGAATGTATTGCTTCCCCCTACTTATACCTCCCGAGGAGATCACGAATGTAAAATTAGAGAGATTAGAGCGCGCACGGAGACTTTCAGACAGTCGTTCTTCCCGCGAACCATACGCGACTGGAACAGGAAAGGGAGGTAATGACAGTGGCACGTAAAGTGCCCTCCGCCACACACCGTTGTGTGGCTTGCGGAGTATAAATGTAGATGTAGATGTAGATTTAGATGTAGACCTACTTCCACCGATCGCCGGCGTCTGCTGCCTCTAGCAGTTCACGTCGTATGAGTCATGATCAAAGTTGTCGTCAGCTTGTGTGGTCTTATCAGTGACAGTAAGCAACAAGAAATGGTTATTTCTGAAGAATTTCGAGATCGGACAACAAATATGGCACAGTGTTTAAGAGAAATTCTTGACGCTACTGCTACCTCTGATATTGCATTGAGCAACACCATTCTGACGGTCTGCTGTTCCCCTGGTTTTGATGAAAGATTCCGAGATGTTTCAATCTACTGGCATTCTCAACTACGGTTGTTAGAGCCGGGAAGTATTAGCAATCGGTCGTCAGACTGGTTTAGGAACCAGTAAAGCAGACCTTTGGACATAAGACATTGCAGTACCATTCTTGAAGAGGCACTGAAATCATACAGATTTTTTTCACTGCAGGTTACATACAACTAGAACTTCCTATATTCGAAATATGTGCTAATGCTGGCGGTCTTCCCGCGGACAGTAGACTAGAAATATTTTTCAGTAACTGAATTACGGCTTATTGATTTAGTGGTATTGTAAGTAGGCTGTTTAGGTTTCTATGTTGGTAACGTCACGTAGCGCTCTGTATGAAAATCACTGGCTGTGCTGTGGGCAGTCTGTGGCTGGCTGGCATTGTTGGAATATTCGCTGTTGTAGTGTTGGGCAGTTGGATGTGAACAGCGCATAGCGTTGCGCGGCTGGAGTTGAGCCGCCAGCAGTGGTGGATGTGGGGAGAGAGATAGCAGAATTTTAAGAGCGGACGATCTGGACGTGTGTCCACCACAAAGAGTAGATTTGTAATCTGGATATCATGAACTGATATATATATATATATATATAACAGTTGATATATATATATATATATATATATATATATATATATATATATATATATATATATATATATATATATATAATGACTTTTGAACACTATTAAGGTAAATACATTGTTTGTTCTCTATCAAAATCTTTAATTTGCTTAGTATGCCTATCAGTAGTTAGTGCCTTCATTAGTTAGAATCTTTTATTTAGCTGGCAGTATTGGCGCTCGCTGTTTTGCAGTAGTTCGAGTGACGAAGATATTTATGAGGTAAGTGATTCATGAAAGGTATAGGTTACTTTTAGACAGGGCCATTCTTTTGTATGGATTTTTGAAAGTCAGATTGCGTTGCGCTAAAAATATTGTGTGTCATTTTAGTGTTGATCAGAATAAAAAATGGTTCAAATGGCTCTGAGCACTATGGGACTCAACTGCTGAGGTCATTAGTCCCCTAGAACTTAGAACTAGTTAAACCTAACTAACCTAAGGACATCACAAACATCCATGCCCGAGGCAGGATTCGAACCTGCGACCGTAGCGGTCTTGCGGTTCCAGACTGCAGCGCCTTTAACCGCACGGCCACTTCGGCCGGCTTTGATCAGAATAGGTAAAGAGCGAAATGTCTGAGTACGTTCAGTTCTGCTCAGCTGTTTGAAAAGCAAATAACGTAAGGGGTTTATCAGCACAGCCATTCATAAACTTTTCTAAGGGGGTGTTTCAGTATCACATGTTTAAATTTAGCTTCAAGATATAAGGGTCTTCGAAGGCTTGCGTCTCTAATCACAATTGCCTTACAATCACACTTATCGTACATATATTGTATGTGGTTTAGAAAAGTAAAGGCTAACATTATGAAGGATAGTTGTTGTTTTATCAGTTCTAAATTATCGCTTTTGATAAGGTCCCGCAACACTTGAAGCTCAGGAGGTTTCCCATTTTTGAGACAAATATATACTGTCTCATCAGCTTGACGGTTTATTACATATTTGAGGAAATACTGGAATTAAGAACCCTCCATCTTAATCGAAACATGAAAATCTACGCAAATAGTATAAACTTTCTTGGTCGATCTATCAGTTTTCGCAGCTTAATTGGGATATTATGTACCTAATATCTACAATCTGCAATTAAGAAATTGGGTAATATAATAAGATTGGTTGCTTGAACTCCACTTCTAACAAAAATGTGTTAGCAATTTTAATTTTTCTTTCGTTACCTAAATAAAACAAATAAACTTTCGCTTATAAAGATTGCAAGATTATTGTGCTACGCAGAGACATCCATAGTTAGTTTGTGGTGAAAGTGAAATAACTATCGACTCATCACAGTCCACTACTAGGCTTGACCCTGAAACAGAGCAGGTACACGGTGAAGTACCTCAACATGGAAGCTCCCACTTCCCCTATACACCAGGCAATGTCAGATGTGTAACATAAAGTGCCAAACACTAATCTGAGAACACCGATTTTGACAATGGAAACAATTTATTCCACTACAGTACCACATAATGGTATCTGATGCCGTTTCTCGTATAGTGGAATAATGTTCATAAACTGTTATTAGTTTCTTGTCACCATTGATTTAAGCAGATAACAAATAATTTCTTAACGTGTTGGGCTATTTCAAATTACACTCAGCACATCTTTACCTCAGGTGGATTGCCACTCTAAAGCAAGTGCGCTAGAGAGATTTCAGTGGCGAATTAGGACTTCAAGTCTATATCCATATCTGCGTCCCAAAGCCACCATCCGTTGTTAGTGTGTGAGGGTGGGCACTTCAATTCGTTACTGCCCACGTTTCTTCCTCTTTCCTCACCTGATAGCACAGATTAATGTAAGAATTATTTAAATGCGTAATGTTGTATGTTTTCAACTAGTAACCAACCATGAAAGATTCGTAGAAAAATTTAAGAACGATTGCTGTTCAACTCGACGTTAGCTAACTGTGATCAGTGAATTTCCACCGTTTTACAATAGATGACAGTAGCGCCATGTGGTAGTAAAAGTGATTGGTCGTTAAGTAGCATACAACAAGTTTAGGAATTTGTAAACATAATTAGTTTAGTAGTGATTGCATCAAAAAGCCATTCTCGATTGAATATGTCAGCTTACGAGCTTTCTCGTCATCTGAGGGAAGTTTTAATTTTCTGCTTCACCATGAAGAAATCTACCGCTGAGGCTTATAAAATGCTGGGTAAGATCTATTGTGAGGCAGCTATTAGTGAAAGAACATGAAGAGAATGGTTTCAAAGCGTCAGGAACGGGGATTTTAAAGCCGGAAACCGGTAGGGCGATGGAAGAGATAAGGTTTTCGTAGCTACTGAAACCGACGGAAACAATCACAGGAGATCGTTATCGAAAGCAATTCATACATCTGAGCCACGTAGTGGAAAATTATGACCACAATGAAAAGGTGATTTTGCAGCATGACCCCATGTCGCAGAATCCGTCAGAAAATACTGGAAACGTCGAAATCGGAAGTCCTACCCCGCCGCCGTATTCTCCAGATATTGCCCCCCCCCCCACCCCCTCCTGGTTCAAATGGCTCTGAGCACTATGGGACTTAACTACTGTGGTCATCACTCCCCTAGAACTTAGAACTACTTAAACCTAACTAACCTAAGGACATCACACACATCCATGCCCGAGGCAGGATTCGAACCTGCGACCGTAGCGGTCACGCGGTTCCAGACTGTAGCGCCTATAACCGCACGGCCACTCCGGCCGGCAACCCCCTCCTGAGTACCACCTTTTTCGATCAATGCCATGCCGTCTGGCTGACTGGCACTCCAGTCATACCAACAAGTGTAAAACGGGATCAGTTCATGGATATACTCAATAGATTCCCAGTTCTTCTGCAGCGAAATCCGCATGCTGCCTGAAAGGTGAAAGACAGCAGTGGCCAGTGGTGGCTGGTACACTGAGTCGTAATTTTTTTGTAAGTTTTTCACATTAAAAGCCTCGTATTTCGAGAAAAAACGGCCTAGGAAAAATTGTAGACCTAATGAAAGAGGTTCTCGAACGCTTTTTCTTGAGGAGGTGGGCGAAGTTTAGTCACGGAGTATAAGAACGAGCTCTTGACGGAGTATGACAGTGAGGTTCGCAGCATTCGACTGAAAAGTTCATCTCGGACGATTCACGAAATCTACTGCTAATAAGAGCTTCTGTTTCTCTCGAAAATAATAATTCATCTTTTAAAATAAATCGTCCTTGTGATGGTTCCAAAGAAAGTAAATCTACGCTGGCAGACCTGTTAGGACTGCATCTCTGCACGTGCGTCTCCGCTGTGGGCCTTTGTTCCTGTATTTGCATTTCGTAATGTTTTCTGAACGAGCCTGGGCGTTCCTAATGCTTTTCGTCATGACTAAAGCCTGTAGTTAAGCCTAGAGAGGAAGAAACGCTTTCATAATGTATGAGAACGAACAAGTAATAAATTCTACATTTCAATTACCGTGTCATTAAGTCTACGCTGTGAGTTTCACCCATAAAACTGTAATACACACTCTAGCTGACCCATAATTTTCCCACATTGAATAACATTTGCCTTGAGGTGTGGACAGCACTGAGAAAGGAAGGTAATTTTCATGCCCTCGCCTTCGGTAAACACCACTTTTCGTCACGACCAAAAGTGGTAACAACTATAAAATAAACACTCAAGCGCGTTTCCTTTATTTACGACGAGAGGAGAAGTTACACTCGTGTTATATGCTGTGAAATTCCTTCTGGCGCAGTTAAATCTGTCGCTTATTTCATCTCTCTGAAATGAATGGTCCAGTATAACCGATAATGAGCTGATTTAAAATCACAAATGGTCAGTAGGTAACAAGTGGGGCGATATGGGCAAAGGGTTACTATAGGTCTGAAACTCTTGAGTGTAGGAATCGTTATAACAGTTCAAACTGCGATGAAAGCTTCACTGTCTATAGCGATGTTATCTGTTGTATAAATGTTTTGGTCCTACTTAACAACAAGAACCAGCAACATGGACAAAAAAAACCTACTTTGATCAATCAGGACATGATTACGTCCACCGTCCTTGACGTCTCATGGAAGACTTGTACTCCAGTTCCAAAGGTGGATAAAGTATTCTGACTATAAGAAGAATTCAGGAGACACAGGAGAAAGCCTTCGGTTAAGTGAGTTTAACTGACGGCTTAATAGTCGACTGTCTGTGGAATTTGTAATGGCGGAGTGCTATACTGAGAAAGACAATCTTCCATGAAAACGATGGAGTCCCACAGCAAATGATCAGGAACACAGTTAAGTCCCGGCAAATAATGTAAGAAGCTTCAGAAAAAAAATATGATTAGTAAAATTTTGCGATCTTAGATTTATGTACGTTTTTAATCATGAGCTGGTTCAGTCTCTTCATGAGTTCCCGCTTCGAGATATGTGAGTGCCATTTCAGTAACGCAAAACCCTGCTAAAAATAATGCGCTATTCGTCAGCGCAATATTCTTGCCGTCGAACTCAGTAACTTTATTCGGAGAATGATCCAGCAGCTAAAATTTTCAGATAGTGCACCGAATTGGTATGAAGCTACATGAGTAACCGACAGTGGTTATGGGAACTAAAAACTGTTTTGGAAGCGAGTTCTCTGAGGAATATCTGAGAAATGTCACTTCTGAAGCTGCTACTGTGCTCTTATGATACGAATGATTACCTCTCGCCATTGTTGAAAAGGGCAAAAATATTAATTTGATAGTAAGAGCGAGGCTGCTGCAAACATATAAACAAAATAGTTAGAAAGAAGATTAAATCACCTATGGTGTTATCTACCGTCAAGGACGGGGACCGGATGACGGAGACCTGGCAGGAAACTGCAGAGCCCCTACTCCGTTCCCTGTTACCTGACGATAGAGAGGAAGATGACTCGGAAGAACAGCAGAGAGTAAGACGAGAGAAGCAACGGGTCTATGAAAACAACCGTGTGGTCTACCCCTTCTCCGAAGAAGAGGTAAGCTCCCAAATAAAAGGTCTCAAAAAAGGTAAGGCTCCCGGCCCAGACGGCATTATTGCGGAAGTGATACAGTACCTCGCCCCCCAGCTGGTGGCACCTCTCACTCAGCTATACAACGAATGCCTACGGCTTCAGACATTCCCTTCAATATGGAAGAAGGCGAATGTAGTCATAATTTAAAAAAGGCCCAGACAAAGACCCCAAAGAAGCCAAGTCATGCAGACCTATATGTCTATTGGACTTGTTGGGCAAGCTCTTTGAGAGGTTGCTGGCAGACAGGCTGGCTGCACACCGGGTCCTGTGCGGGATGAGTGACAGACAATTCGGTTTTCGGACAGGGCGGTCGGCGTCTGACGCAATCGCCCTGGCCGCGGATGTCTGTGGATCCGCCCCGCACAAATACATAGTTGGCATCATGGTGGACATCAGTGGCGCCTTTGACAACCTGTGGTGGCCGTCGCTCTTCTCCTGCTTGCGGGAGAAAGAATGCCCAGGGCCGCTATATGGCTGTCTGAGGAGCTATTGTGAAGACAGGGAGGTTTGGCTATCGGCCCCTAGTGGCAAAGTCAGTAAGAAAATCACCAAGGGGTGGCCTCAGGGATCCGTCCTGGGGCCACTCTTTTGGGACATAAATATGGAACCACTCCTAGAAGAACTAAAGAGCAGTGAAGATGTGCTAGAGGTCATAGCCTACGCAGATGACCTCCTCCTGCTGGTCGGCGGCCATAGCCGCGAAGATTTGGAGCCAAAAGTAGAAAGAGCTATCACAATACTGACCACATGGTGTCATAAAACAAAGATGTCTATAGCACCCAATAAGTCAACCTACTTGCTGCTCAAGGGTCAACTCATAAGAAACCCTACCGTTAGAATAAATGGCCTACCAATCCTCAGGCGCCGAGAAGCTCGGTATCTTGGTGCCATCATCGACGAGAGGTGGAACTACGCATCACATATAGACACAGTAACACAACGATCACTCACAGTACTACACAACTTAATTGGAATAGGGCACAAAAGATTTCACCTCCCACCTGATCTTATTAAATTGTATCACAATAGCATCCTCACATCCATAGTAGGCTACGGGTCAGCGGTCTGGGCACACCGGCTCACGAGGGTCATGCCTGCCGTGGCCGTAAGAAGAGTGCAGCGAAATATGCTCCTACGGTCAGTAGGCGCATACAGAACAACTCCAGGAGGGGCACTTTCAGTACTCATGGGGTTATGTCCATTGGACATAAAAATCAGGGAACAGGCCACCTGGTACTGGATCAAGAAAAATAGAAGGGAAAAAATAGAAGAAATTATGGGGGTATATGTAGGGGATAAACAAAGCATCAAAAGAAGGGGAATGGAATTCTGGCAGGAACTCTGGGATAGCGATGAAACTGGCCGAAGAACGCACGAGCTGTTTCCCAGCATAAAGGAACGCCTTGAACTTACCTACATCAAACCGTCAAGGGGATTGCTGCACTTTCTTACTGGGTACGGGCCCTACCCGACATATCTCTGTCGGTTCGGGAAAAGGGCAACATCAGCGTGTGACTGTGGAGCAGTGCAGGGCACACCAGACCATGTGGTGTACGAGTGTCCCCTCTTCAACGATGTTGCACACCAACTTAGAGAACAACTGCCGAACAACGACACGCACCACTTGCTCCGGCACGAAAACACCTTCAACGTCCTGAATCAACTAACAAACGTAATATCGAGCAAAGTCCTCAAAGAATATTTACGTAACAATCATTAAATAAACACCAGACTTGTCGCGTACACCCCCCGGTTCCGCCGGGACGTGGAATAGGCCAGTCGCTTCACGACTGGATTCCGCCAGGTCTTCGGAATAGGTTGGGGGGTAGTACATTACCACCGGATTTGACTATGCACCGATTATGACATTAGATATAAGGTTAGTTATAAGATCGAATTAGGATAATAGAAATAGCATAGAACTGCAGCGAATACGTCACCGGCCAGCCCAGTGCCAGGGGAACTCCCACTGGGATTAGCTCAGTGGGAATGGCCAAAAAATTAGGTTTGTATTGTATTCTGGCACACTTGTAACGCTGCAGGTAGAGTAGTCATAGTAATTAATAATTAACCATCTTCAAGTAGCATCCAAACAATATAAGTTAAAATCAAAGTAACACTAGACAAATAATAACATAGTACAGCACAGCAGCACAACACCCCCCCCCCCATAGTGGTGATGGATTGTAGTAAAACCTGTAGTGTTAAACATAACATTAGCTGCAGATAGAAACTTAGAAATAGTTAGAAGTAGGACCTACTAATGTACTTAGGTAGTAGGTTACTTTGTATCACAATAATGATGAAATAAAGAATTTAAAAAAAAAATACTTAGCCCGTTTTCTTTTAAGCTGTATTCACTACCGTAACTGATAAAAGGAAGAATCTGGGTATTAATTTCGATGACTGATTCCGCAGAAACACTGTTCACAATGTACTCCGCGTGTTTATGAGGCACAAAATGTTGTCTCGTAACTTATCTCCACAGGATATGAACGGTAACCTTAACTGTCACTAGTGCAGCGGAACCCAAAAAATATTGCGATTTAATATGACACTATACAACTAATGAAAACATAATTATCAACTTTTTTGTGCATTAATTTTTCAACATCTGCCTGTTGGCTTGCTGATATCTCATGCAACCACTTAGGATGACTGCGATGAGACAAGTTAGGCGACTTCCACACACTAGTCCGCTTCATAGACTTTTCAATGTACTCGACCGTCATTATCTCGCATCATAGGACTAGCATCAGTAATCTCAATACCATCTTACAATCCCACCTATCTAATATGCTAGCTGTACGCAACAACATAACGTCCTCATCTTTCTTTTTCATTGCTAATGTTCTGCGATTTTGAGACACAGTTCAATAGAAAGTTCGAAGAAAGTCAAAAGCCAGATATTTCATTACTCTCAATCTCTAGATCAAAATGTTATTAGTTTAGTAATTTCTCTCTGCCAAACAACGAAACTAATTTTTCTTCCAGTTGCATTCTTTTTTTTTCATTTTTCCTTCAATCACATCGTATAACTGTCTTCTACAGTCTTCTTACGTTCTATTTACCATTTCTCCTCTTTTCCTATCTCTTTCTTCATATCTATTACTGCTACAGCCGTCTACATGCCATGCTCTTATGCTACGCTCCACACGTATTTTTTTCTAATACAGTTTGTATGATGTTGTCGTTTTTACTGTTTCTCAGATACGTATTTGTAAGACATGGATTTTATATTTAATATGACACTGTACCACGTGTGCTATAAGGAAAGTACAGATAATTGTAAAGAATAGCTGGTTACGTGAAAGAGTCTGATTTACGTTCCCACTTTTGCTAGGATAGTAAAATCAACAAATAGTAAAATGGATATAAATAAATCTTATTTTGTCATAGTTGAAAGAATCGCTACCTCTTATTCCACAGATCGATTTCGGTGACTATGTGACTATCTTCATTGCTAAAAATACATAATAACCATCAGACATTTGGATATTAACACAAATGGGGCCCTGTTTATAACCACCATCAAAAAGTACAGAAACAGGGAAACATACAAATATATAAATTCTCGTACATACCAAACTGTTAGAGCCTTGCAGGCCCATATCATAATAAAACAACTTTTTCCACCAGGATGGTGTGATGATCACTCCCAATACATACCTTCACTTTTACTACATACAATAATTTAGAATTACAGAAGAACCTATCTTGTGACCTCAGCAGTTTTCGATCCTGCTTACTCTTAGTTTGCATCTTACACAGCCAACCAACTAAACTCACTATATCAAAATAAGCATCATAGTACCCTCAACATTTCAAAGCCTACAACACGCTACTCAGGTTTTGACCGTGCACCTAATGTAACATATGTCTTAAATTACACCATGTGGACGCCAAACGCCGGCCCGGTGGCCGAGCGGTTCTAGGCGCTTCAGTCCGAAACCGCGCGACTGCTATGTTGCAGGTTCGAATCCTGCCTCGGGCATTGATGTGTGTCATCTCCTTAGGTTAGTCAGGTTTCAGTAGTTATAGGTTCTAGGGGACTGATGACCTCAGCAGTTAAGTCCCATTGTGCTCAGAGCCATTTGGACGTCAAACAGCTGGTCGTAATAACTGTTGACGTAGTAACTCTGGTATGTTAAGAGGAAAAGTTTTACCCATGAGAACTTCCTGTAAAATAGATGCACAGAGGTTTATAAAAATGGATGGTCATCAGGGCATAGTATTTCTGAAACAGCCTTCTTTGTTATCCTCTGTCCTCTAAAATGTTAACGTATTGTGAGTGGACTAAGGAAACAATTGATCTTGGCTAATGGATATGCCAATGGAATTAGGCATCAAGAACTCTTCTAGAAATTGGAATTAGACATCAAGAACTCTTCTAGAATTTTTCCATGCTTTGTATCGTGAAAACAAATGTAACGTTACACATTGTAGTTTTCTCGCAAAAAGCATGGAACGACCTTTCAAACATTTATGGAGTAAAAAACATCTTTACTCGCTCTTCAGTGGTGATACATCAGAGCCCAAAAAAGCATCGTTAGTCGATCACGGTGTGACCGCGCCAGTGCCTCTGGGACTAGCAGTCAGCAATCACGCCAGTTTCTACCACCTCTTCCATTCCCTTATGTATAACGCACTGCAACTGGAATGAAAAAAAAAAAAGATTTGGAAGAAATCATTCCTGCTCTAGTTTCTTCGACCATATATCACGACTGCAGTTTTTATTATTTAGGACTTCTGACATGAAACAAGCTGTTCAACTCAAACAAGAAAAAAGGCTGTGTAACTCGGGTTAGCTTCAATGAACATGTTCTGCTTGAATGTCTCATGTACCTGACAGTTTCATATTCTCCACTTGGTAAGAAATGAATCAATGAATGAATTCTGAAAAAAGGCAGTGTTACAGGAAATTCTCATGGGAAAAACTTTTCTTCTTAATGTACCAGAGTTACTACTTCGACAGTTATTACGACCAGCTGTTTGTCGTCCACATTGTGTAGTTAAAGACATACATTACATTAAGTGTACTGTCAAAACCTGAGTACATACAAAAATATAACGTGATTTGACGGATTAACTCTACCATCACTGGTTATGAAATTGATTTCTCAGGAGATGGTCATGAGGGCACAGTGCTTCTGTAACATCTTAGTTTTTTAACCTCTTCCCCTAAGACGTTGAAGTATCGTGAATAGACTCAGAAAACCATTGCACAAAGCTAATGGATACACCAATACGTGAAAGCGAACCGACGTGCTGTACGGAACGAATGGGCAATCATAATCATGGCTACCTCAATGGTTCTACAAATGATTTAAAGTGTTAGAATCGTAAGCAGATGTACTGCCTTTACCCATACTAACAATGGTAAATTGATAGAAAGGAATTCGCTTCGTGGTATAGACACTGACACGTACGTAATGGATCTATTCTGCAAGATTTTCAAAAATAATTCGTTGTCTCAAGCATTAGCTTGTTCTGGTTGACCATTCCCATTCGGTATGTTCCCTGAAAATAATTTAGAAAGTGGTGTCCTCTCCTATACTCACGATTAGTGTCGCAGAAGGTCTTAGCAGTAACATGGCATGCGTATTTTCTGCTCCAAATGTGAAGAATAAATGCAAGACAATTAATTTGCCTCTTTTAACAATCATAGGTTCACACTATTGATTAATCAGGCACAACTACAGCGATTATATTAGTTGAATAAGAGTGCAGTTGGACCTCTCATAAGTCGGGCTAACTTCAACGAACATGTTCTGCTTGAATGTCTCGTGTACCTGAAGTTCCATATACTCCACTTGGTACGCAATGAATCAATGAATGAATGATGACTGTGCTGAAAGCCGTTGAGGTAAGCTGACGACTGTCATATATCACACAATTTCAATCGGTCCAATACAGCTTCTCCTTACTTGCTTTTCATCTAATTCTTATGTCTCTATACGTGCTACACTTCCTGACCCATCCTGCTCGCCCATTCCATTTTTATCCATCGTGTTAATTTAAACGCATTCTGAATTGCATAGGAGTCTGCTGTTTTCACCATATTTACTTATTAACTACAGTTACGTGCAGTTTTTTATATTCATTAGAATCTACAGTTTTAGTGTTACTTGCAATATATAGATGATTGCAATGTTACGAAATACGTTTTAATTGTAACATGACTTGAACCTATTACTAATTAGATTCACCGTCTGTAATACCTCCCTCTTCACTTTAACACTTATTTATGGTTCTTTTTAATACAGCTTGCTACGTAATTATTTCAGTGTCAAATATAATCTTAACTCTCTGAACTATCAAACAGCTTCCATATGAAAATCTTTCTCAGAACTGCTCACCAACTCGATAATGCCTATGAAGACAGTAATTACTGTCTGACGTTGATCCTGTTAGCTCAAATATTAAATAGCACAGAATGTCTACGGTTTGAGTACTTATCTAGAAATATAAAATGTCTGTATCTGGAGATCAGAGAAGGCTCCATGACCGGGGGAGGAATATTGTTCTACGACATGCAGAGGATATTCTGAGTTTATTAAAATAAATCTGCGTGCCGGAACCCGAGATAACGTGCCGGTCTGCCGCACGTTTAACCAACAATATCAACATTTTTACTAGAGAAAAGGGCGTATCAGCAAAGTAATGCTTCTTATCACCGAGAAGATGACGATTCAGAATACCTAACTAGACACTATATTTTCCTTGTAGTAACCTAACACCAACGAGATCGTCTAGTTTGAGTGCAGCTTCCACCGCGTGTCATTCAATAGTGCTGCCAAGAGCTTCCGATTACACAGTGCAGATATCCATAGTTATATATTGTATCACCGCATGAATAAGCCCTTTAAAGTTTTCTTTTTCTTTTGGTTTGTCGCATTCTGTCTGGATCACAATAAAGTTATCTGAATTACGGGAATGTTATTTGACAGCATATAACACTTCTAACATTTCCCTCCAATGTCCGTAAAGAATAGAGCAAAACTTTGTATAACAGCAGGAAACTTCAGATTTGTTTAGGTCTTGCTCAGATCCATGAAACACGTTCTCAGAATGATTTTAGCCGCTCGAAACTTATTACTGGCTGTAAACACACTTCCCTGGTAGCGGTTTAACTTCGCCGTTCCTTTACATTTCAAGACATGAACAATTTGAAATTAATGTCGATAGTAAAAATAATGGAATGTAAAATAATGACCACCTCAGCTTGAAGAATACTGGAATTTTCGGTGCCGGTTACGTTCATTGAACATCAGGTAACTTATACAAATAAGAGATGTAAATATACCCTGAAAGAACAAAGAAACTGTGTAAGTAGGCTGTTTAGGTTTTTATATTGGTAACGCCACGTAGCGCTCTGTATGAAAATCACTGGCTGTGCTGTGTGCAGTCTGTGGCTGGGTGGCATTGTAGTAATATTCGCTATTGTAGTGTTGGGCTGTTGGCTGTTACCAGCGCGTAGCGTTGCGCAGTTGGAGGTGAACCGCCAGCAGTGGTGGATGTGGGGAGAGAGATGGAGGAGTTTTGAGAGCGGATGATCTGTACTTGTGTCCATCAGAGACAGTAAATTTGTAAGACTGGATGTCATGAACTGCTATATATATTATGACTTTTGAACACTATTAAGGTAAATACATTGTTTGTTCTCGATCAAAATCTTTCATTTGCTAACTATGCCTATCAGTAGTTAGTGCCTTCAGTAGTTTGAATCTTTTATTTAGCTGGCAGTAGTGGCGCTCGCTGTATTGCAGTAGTTCGAGTAACGAAGATTTTTGTGAGGTAAGTGATACATGAAAGGTATAGGCTAATGTTAGTCAGGGCCATTCTTTTGTAGGGATTATTGTTAGTCAGATTGCGTTGCGCTAAAAAATATTGTGTGTCATTTTACTGTTGATCAGAATAGGTAAAGAGCGAAATGTCTGAGTACGTTCAGTTTTGCTCAGCTCTTTGAAAAGGAAATAACTTAAGGGGTTTACCAGCACAATCATTGATAAATTTTTCTAAGGGGACGTTTCATATGTCGACCCTTAACCAAGGATACCTCACTGGAATCTTCTGATTTTTTCTTGTTTATTGCTAGCGCCTAGTTGTAGAGAGAATTTCCTTTGTAGTTGTAGTTTTTCATTGTTGTACAGTAAAACAGCTGTGGCATGCATGTAGATTTGCACCAAGTATTTCGCAGCTGCACTTGCAATTAACGAGATATTATTTTCAGTGCTATGTTAATGTGTTTTCTTATTTTGCTCTTCAAATTGTGCTTTTCTGTGTTATCGTGTGAAGTATTGTGACAATAATGGCTTGTGAAAAAACACATGAAGATTTAACTGCTGAGTTACTTAAAATCGAATCGAAATGTCAAAAAGTTTGTAATAACGTAAAAACACAAATTTGTGAGCATTTCCAACCTATTTTCTCACGTCATGAAAATGCATTACAGAATCACGAAGCAGCCATAAAAGAACTGCTGACTATTGCTCATGAAAATCACGACACCTTGCAAGCTATAATTGACTCAGTTGCATCTACCGATTCGGTTACGCAACTTGCAAAAACTCAGGAAAACTTAAAGGACACAGTAGATACGATTTCAACACAAATGGACACTCTGAAACTTGGTTCAGAGAAACACACTGACGAAGTAAGTTCACTATCGGATAAAGTAGCCGAACTTTCGGATCAGTTCACTAACTTATCTACAAAGATAGATGATGATCTGAATGACACAACACCTGTAGCCTTCACTGACACAGAAGAGTATGAACAAATTAAATTCAAACAAAATCAAAATCAAATCAATACACAGTACAAAAGAGAAATCCGGGAAGTACAAGATCAGTTGGCACAAGTAATACAAGAATTACATATTTCAGAGGAGACTGAGAGGAGACTCGCGCTCCAACATGGGAAGAGGAACTTAGACATACGGAAAATCCACAAAATAATAACACAGGGAATTTCGGAAATTATGAAAGAAATTGGCAAGGTACACCGAATATTGAGATGGAACCACCGAAACGAAGTAACAATGGTCGATATGCGACTCGCCGACATGATGATTTTGACTATAAGCTGTTCATTACTACATGTAAATTCAAAACATTTAAGAATTCCGGCAACGACATTCATCCACAAGCATGGCTCCATCAATCCTCTCATTGTTTTCCTCCCAACTGGTCATTGGAGCACAGGTTAGAATTTATGTGTGGCTACTTCGAGAATGAACCAGCTGTAAGAATGCGATCGGTCATTCTCGATTGTCACAGTGAAGGAGAATTTTATCATGCCTTCCTCTCAGCATATTGGTCTCAAGCTACACAAGACCGAATAAAACATAGCATCATAATGATGAAACATTTCCAACAATCTGAATTTTCCAGTCTTGTGAAATATTTTGAAGACATGTTGCACAAGAATCAGTACCTGTCAAACCCATACAGCCGCTCAGAACTCATCCGCATTTGCTTAATCGAATTGCCTGAACATTTACGATATATTATTTTGGCAGGATGTTGCAAAGACGACATTGAAGCTTTTCAGCGACTCTTACAAGAATTGGAAATTGACACTGGCAATCACGGAACACGAAAACAGGAGCACAACAATTACAGGTCACATCCGTCACAATTCCGCGATGACAGAAATAATAACTGGACACACATCGCGCCCAAAACAGACACCACCCGTATGACAACCGTTGGCAGAATAATAGTTACAGAGAAAGATCGCACTTTCGTAATTATGAATATGACAGAGATAACCATAGAAACAGACAATATGGAAACCAAAACAATTATTATCAAGGGAGACAGAATAACTTCAGACACAACAGTCCACCGTGCAGTTACGATTCAGGGAGAAATTCTCCACCACGTGACTGACAAGAAAGAAACTGTGGAATCTACCGACATGACGACAGACGATATAATCGTAACGACAGACCTGAATTTTATCAGAACTGGCGGGATTCAAACAGGGCTGGGCCCTCTCGGCAAGGTGAATTTGTAGAAGTTAGGTCTCCTATTCCCAATAACGAAGCACGCCAACAAAGAGATAGCAGACAATGACTCGCACTGCAGGCAGCCACGTGCGCCGGCTGGCTCTGAGAAAAATAACAGACGCTAACCTTGAGAAAAATTTGAGCATTCTTTACCAATGTACAATATACCACATGATAATTCCGTTGAAGCTGGAGCTCTGCATAGTAGGAAGAGTAAAGGCCTGCACAACATTTCACATGTAAAACGGTTTATTAAAAGATAATCTGCTTTTTAACTTAGTCTTTGCCATAAAATTTTTCACTTCACGCTACTAGTACAATTTGTTACACTGAGAAACTGTTAACATGCAACGATGTTTTGAAGTTAACTATCCAGTCTAGAACCTAGGGAACATATTTAGACAGTATTTACGAGTGCATTGTTATAGTGAACAAACGACACAGTGTTATTGTGTGTGTACATTCTTGCTTGTTAGTTGCACAATTACTTAACGACTATAAGGCTCACATACTTAGAACATATACCGGTACTGCTAATAAGATTTTCATGCAACATTTTGGTTTACTTGAAAAGACATTCTTTATTTGAAGTACTTTCTGTGGGATTAAAGATGGCGTAGCATTTGGTTTCTTTGACAGCTACACGATTTCAACATGACGCTACTAATATGTGACACAATGTACATTGTTGCTTTTGTGGTGTATCTGTTTTATATTTGCACATGTTTTCTGAATTCTTCTGGACAGTAAAACATGTTTTTGTAGTAACTTTTGTGGTATGGCTACAATGAGACAGCCTTTTTCGTAACACAATAAATTACAGTATAGTACTTTCTTGATCACGGTACTGTACGTAATAACTACGATATCTATACGCATAGCATTTCACTTTTGTTTATTACGAGGTAAGTACATTGACTTCTACAGAACTTTGCTTACGGACGACGATAATTACTACACTTAGCACATTTTTACCGTTAAGTAGTGACATAGATTATCTTACAACAAGACGCACAGTTTAGCGCTGTCGTACACGTATTTGAGTGATTAATTTTGTACTGTAAACATTTATTTTTAAAGATTTTTGAATTACAATGATACAAAGGTTTTCTGTGATACATTTCATTCCATTGCTGTAATCTGTAGCACCTGAGGGTATAATTACATTAATCCTCAGGGGGTACACGCTTACTTTGTGTACCATGTGTTTGGCAAGCACAAGGAGCCCTAGTTAATATGGTATTTGCTTATACAACTTTACACATCGGTATCATATTCCTCTAACACAAAATAACACAGCTATCTGATTATTTAACAGAGAAACAAACAATTTTTTTACTATGTCAGTGACACATGTTTACGCAATTACACAGTTGGATAATTTCACACTTATGAAATTGTATTTTGTCTGTACTGTGTGAACCTTTAATATTTTTCGGAACCATTGTGATACTATGAGGGCTTTGAATGATGTATTTGGTATGGGATCACGATTTTTAAAGTACGTTTGAGGTAGATGACACTACTGAAATGAGCAGAGAATTTTTTTAGGTTTTGAAATTATTGCAGAAAGCTACGACGATTTTGATATTAGACGGAGGAGTTATGATGTTATTACTACGGCGACGATGTGTATTATGCTGTTGAGGTATGTTTATGATCAATAAGCTGATGTTATATGAGGAATCTGGTTATGGTACATATTTATTATGATGAAATATTGAAGAAGTGTCGACAAATATGTATATGTGTAATAAGGTATGGAATAATGAGTAGTGGTTAGGGACTCTGACTTGTGAAAAAGGATGTTGGAAACTAAGAATCGTACTTTAAGAGTTATGAAATGTGTGTAAATGCGTCAATGTATCACAATGCCGGCGAAAATTTTTTGCACACTGTTATATTTATATGATTTTGTTTCTACAGATTTGTAACGCAAATATTTCGACCTGTGAAATTTTATTTGTATCAAACTGTCACTGTAGCGGAAACTGATGTCATAAATATTTTGGTAAGGAAGGTATGTCACCTTGACGTAATGCACTGTAAGCACCCAGCTGCTCGACAGTCGCCTGGAAAAAAAACATTAGTGTGTGCCTTTCAGAGGCACAGGTGGAGAAAAAAAAGTGGCCATTATCCTCGCTATTGACATTTCTTTGTAGAAAGCATCGCAAATACGACATGCCCAAACTTGAAAACATATGATTACACTGTGGAGCTCTTAATTTATGATATTTACTAAATTGCGTAATGCAATGATGAGAAACATTTTTACTTCTATTGTCTTTCTAGTTGAGAGATTTTTTACTGCCTTTGGAAACGCCATTTGCCTAGTGAATGACGTTTCACACATTGCTTTGTATATATTTGCTCATTTCGTTTAATATCTATTTCCTAGTTGCACTGCAGCATTGGTAAAAATAAAATTTAATAGATGTACTAATATAGATATTTTATGCCTACAGATCCAGTAAATAATAATTTTTTGATCTACTTCCAAAAAAACGAGTGAGCACAAAAAGACATTTCCACTTCACAGGAGTGGCATACATAATTTTTGTCAGTGACTTGGTAACTTGTTTGCTAGATTAAGGTACAGTGATGCATCACTCTAGTGTTAAGATGTGACATAGGTATTAGACATGGCCATCTTTAGTGTAATATTTTTTCTGCTTGAGCTTTGTCATGATTAGATATAAGTTATTGCATTTGCTCCTGCTGTTTGCCAGGCATATTGCTACTGAATTTCACTTTGTATTACTCTGTTAAGCCAGTTTTACTACTGATTTATTTTTCTTTTTGCTGCACATTGGCTCGTATTAGTGATAATGTTGCATTTTCTTTGCTAACTTATATATATTGCTGCTTGTTTTGCCAATTTGCATTTTTATGTCATTGCTGTTTGTGTTAATTGTTTTGTACTGCTGCATTGCCTCATTCCTTAGTATATATATCTGAGCTCAGTAAATTTAAGTTACCTTAAGAGGGGGTAGACTATATAAGAAACTAACTATGGAGGATAGAGAAAGAATGCATTGAGAAGTTATACGAAAAAAGTTTGTAAAAAGAAAAGGTACTCTACAATGAAGAATAATTATTTGGAAAGAGGATATGAGTAGAATACAGAAAGTAGGTATAGATAGGACTTTTTGGGAATAATGATGAATGATTGGAGATCTCCAAGAAGTAAAGAAAGTTTTGTTTGCAAAATACTGCAGTAAAGCAAACCCTGTCCTTTCCTTTTGTATTATTCCGCTATGTGTTTGTGTACCCTTGTGTATTTGTGTTCTTCCTGTCTTCATGTGATTATCTGATAGGACTTATGTTGCAGAATTTTTCTAATACTCAGCTACATTCACTATGATGAGGAATACTGTTATCCTTAAATATAATTTGCATTTATAATATGTTATTTACTTTGTAAAGATATTTAGACATTATTTATTCTGTTTTGTTTTAATGCTCACATGTGAAGTTGATGTTTCAAAAGTTATTCAGATATTTTATGTGTGTACTTATGTCATAATTCCTATAACACTGATGTATATGTTATTTCGATTCTTTTGTAAAACTTGCATTACCACAAATGTTATCTGTATTGTTATGTTCGTTAATGATGTATTTTGTACCTTTGTAATTGTATTCTTATGTTGTAAATTTATAATCGTATAGATACCAGTTCTTCAAATTAAGTTTTATTTCACTGCACACATTTCTGTTCGTCATAGTATATGCACAATATGTGAAATAAAGGACTGTTAGTGCTTGCACGTGTGTTGATAATTCAGCATTGCTGGTTCTAAGGACAATTCCAAAAACTTTGTGAGCGTACAAGTGGTGATTTATGGACTTATTATATTCTCCACAAGACTCTTCGATGGTGATTGTGCACCTGCACAGTCGCAACAGATGGCTGCTGGCCGTCTCTACAAGGACTGAAGTGGGCCTGCACCTTTGATGGCCCACCAATACCATAATCTCTACAAGGACTGCAGTGGGTCTGCACCTCTGGTGCCCCACCAATACCATACACTCTACCAGGACTACAGTGGGTCTGCTCTGTGATGACCTACCTACCAATATTCTCCAAAACTTCGACTGACTCTGCTGTGGGTTTGCTCTGTTGTGGCCCATTACCTGTCTGCATGTCAAGAGTCAGCACTGTCTTTCCGTTGGAAGGACAACACTACTTCTTCAAGACTGCATGGAAATCCACTACTTCCGTGTGCACTTTCTTTTACTGCTCAGACTTTGAGAAAATAAAAACACTGCATTTTTACTGTGATGAATGATCAGGACTGTCTTTATGGGGTGTGAGAAAATTTTAGCTTTTGACCAACATTGTATAAATAAGTGTGTGCATTTGATTTCTTTGTTATTGTAATTATGAAAAAAATTTTCAGATCTGTATTGGCCACTGCCCAAAACAATTTGTAAATTTTTTTGTGGGGAGCATGGGGGCTATGTAAGTAGGCTGTTTAGGTTTTTATATTGGTAACGCCACGTAGCGCTCTGTATGAAAATCACTGGCTGTGCTTTGTGCAGTCTGTGGCTGGGTGCCATTGTTGTAATATTCACTATTGTAGTGTTGGGCTGTTGGCTGTTAACAGCGCGTAGCGTTGCGCAGTTGGAGGTGAGCCGCCAGCAGTGGTGGATGTGGGGAGAGAGATGGAGGAGTTTTGAGAGCGGATGATCTGGACTTGTGTCCATGGGAGACAGTAAATTTGTAAGACTGGATGTCATGAACTGCTATATATATTATGACTTTTGAACACTATTAAGGTAAATACATTGTTTGTTCTCGATCAAAATCTTTCATTTGCTAACTATGCCTATCATTAGTTAGTTCCTTCAGTAGTTGGAATCTTTTATTTAGCTGGCAGTAGTGGCGCTCGCTGTATTGCAGTAGTTCGAGTAACGAAGATTTTTGTGAGGTAAGTGATACATTAAAGGTATAGGTTAATGTTAGTCCAGGCCATTCTTTTGTAGGGATTATTGAAAGTCAGATTGCGTTGCGCTAAAAAATATTGTGTGTCATTTTACTGTTGATCAGAATAGGTAAAGAGTGAAAAGTCTGAGTACGTTCAGTTTTGCTCAGCTGTTTGAAAAGCAAATAACTTAAGGGGTTTATCAGCACAGTCATTCATTAATTTTTGTAAGGGGAAGTTTCAACTGGTACACCTGCCCAATATCATTTATGGCCCCTTCGAGCATGCAGAAGCGCTGCAACACGATATGGTATGGACTAATGTCTAGTGATGGAGGGAATTGACGCCGTGAATCCTGCAGGGCTGTCCATTAATCCGTAAGAGTATGAGGCCGGTGAGCTCTCATCTGACCAGCACGTTGCAAGTCATCGGTGATATGCTCAATAATATTCATGTCTGGGACGTTTGGTGGCCAGCGGAAGTGTTTAAACTCAGAAGGGTGTTCCTGGAGCCACTCTATAGCAATTCTGGATGTGTGGAGTGTCGCATTGTCCTGTTGGAATTGCCCACATCCGTCGGAAAGCAGAATGGAGATGGATGATGCGTGTGATCAGAAAGACGTACGTGTCACATGTCGGAGTCGATCTAGACGTTCAGGGCTCCTATATCACTCCAACTGGACATCCCCCACACCATTACACAGCCTCCATCAGCTTGAATAGTCCCCTGCTGACATGCAGGATCCATGAATGCATGAGGAGGTCTCCATACCCGTACACGTCCATCCCCTTGATACAATTTGAAACGAGACTCGTCAAAACAAGCAACATGTTTGCAGTTATCAATAATTCAATATCGGTGTTGATGGGCCCGGCTGATGAGTATAGCTTTGTGTCATGCAGTCAACAAGGGAACACGAGTGGGCTGTCGGTTTCAGAAAGCCCATATCGACGATTTTTCGTGGAATGATTCGCACACAGACACTGGTTGATGGTCCAGCCCTGAAATCTGCAGAAATTTGCGGAAAGGTTGCACTCCTGTCACGTTGAACGATTGTCTTCAGTCGTCATTGGCCCCGTTCTTGCAGGATATTTTTCCAGCCGCAACCATGTCGCAGATTTGATGTTTTACCGGATTCCTGATGTTCACGGTACACTCGTGAAATGGTCGTACAGGAAAATCCCCACTTGATCGCTACCTCAGAGATGCTGTGTCCAATAGCTCGTGCGCCGATTATAACATGACTTCCAAACTCCCTTAAATCTTGATAACCTGCCATTATAGCAGCAGTAACCGATCTGACAAAACGACAGACACTTGATGTCTTACATAGGCGTTCCCGACCGAGCGCCGTATTCTGCCCGTTTGAATACGCAAGCCTATACCAATTTCTTTGGCGCTCCAGTGTATGTAGTTAGCACTACGAGACAAGATATTTCGAAATCATTCTTCACATTTGAAAACTCACAACTACCTGCGTGCTCTTGGAATACTTTGGCATATATACGAGCACAGTTTCAGCACCCTTTAGCTCTCCACGCCATCTCATGGTTTCAGCTACACGAACTGCTATAATACAAAACCAAAAATCCAGCGACGTACGCGGGTGAAAGTAATCGACCGAGAACACCTCTTATTCAAGCACTGTGTCAACGGGCGACGACAAATGATCTCCGTACACTCGCTTTAAGCTGGGCATCTCCGATCTCTCACTTTCCGTATACCCGTAGACTCGACTCTTTAGACTCCGCCGCATTCCACTCGTCACCTGAATCTGTTGTCGGTTACAAGTGGACTCGACTCGTTCAGAAAGGAGAGCGAGCACTTGAGTTAGCACGGTATTCCTGCTGCATATGGAACCGTTTTGAAAGAAATTTCCGCCATTAAACTATAAATTACTGTTCATTTATTTCACACAATCATCATTTCGACAGTATAGCCATTCTCAAGAACAAGTTAAAGTGTCACAAAAAGTCCGACCTGACAGTAGTAACCTATACACGCACTCACATAATTAAAACTTTTTCTAAGGCTGCTGTAAACTTACTTTAATATTTTGTATCTATTCAGAGAATATCTAACAATTATGTTGGCATATGAAGGGCTTATTTCAATAGTGGTACAAGTCCATTTTTGTTCATATTGAGACACAGAGTCCTAAAGTTAAATGAGCTCTGAAAAATCTGCAGTTGAGATACCAGAAAAATTCAAGCATATGGCTACTTGCTAGAGATGAACCTTTCTTTCTGTCTGTTTGGTTCATTAATTTCAGAAGCATTGTAGACAAAAAGGTGGAGGTAATGGACTTGTACCACTACTGAAATGAGCCCTCCATATATACACGTCTGAGGTGTTACTGTGTCTAATCAATTATTAAAATAAACTTCCGTAAATGAATGAGAAGCTGTACAAATTGCTGTTACACCATAAACGCAAGTTGATGTGACCAAACGAACACAGAAATAGCGCTCCTTTTTGCCGCAGTTTTCGTTTGACGCAGCACATATGTTTTCTCTTTATGGAGGTGGAATAAAGAAGAATATAACCATTCAGTTTGTATTGACGAAATTGTACGTTTTTCGTATGAAGAGTGGACTATAGCGAGAAAATTATTCCAGATACCACTCCTTCTCTAACGGAACGGGTTTTCAGTTGTGTACTTTGCATCAGTTAGTTTTCGTTCTACGCTCTCCACAGTCTCACGAAACACAGCTTCGTTAAAGGGCATCTGATCCTGACAATCGGTCATTTCGCTTTGTCAGTGCTACTTTACAGCAGCAGGAACGTGCGTTCATCTTCCGTACTAACAATAAGTCACGACTAGCCTTACATTCCTGCATGCTTCAGTAACGGAAACCTAGTCTCCGATATGAAGCGACCACAGTGCCACAGTTCTCAGACTCGTCATTCTCGTGGAGTTACCGTGGGACGAAGGCACTCCGTTAGCAATGTTGTAACAGCGGTGCCTTCATTTGTGAAGTTTTCAGTCCGC
Organism: Schistocerca nitens; assembly: GCF_023898315.1. Classification (NCBI taxonomy): domain Eukaryota; kingdom Metazoa; phylum Arthropoda; class Insecta; order Orthoptera; family Acrididae; genus Schistocerca; species Schistocerca nitens. The sequence continues at coordinate 191,478,310 of NC_064622.1, forward strand.
AACGTTACTCTCATACTCGTTCCGTTTCTGATCTCTAGCAGCGGAAAACTCAGCTGGTCTGACAGTGTCACTCAGCAGGAGAAGTAGACAGGAAGACATATACTGAGCTGGTGCTTAAGTTCTTAGAGTTTTCACTAAAGTTTATTAACACAACAGCTGCACATAACAGAGACTTTAGTTCAAATGGTTCAAATGGCTCTGAGCACTATGGGACCTAACTTCAGAGGTCATCAGTCCCCCAGAACTTAGAACTACTTACACTAATATCCTCCTCCTCCTTAGAACTACTTAAACCTAACTAACCTAAGGACATCACGCACATCCATGCCCGAGGCAGGATTCGAACCTGCGACCGTAGCGGTCGCGCGGTACCAGACTGTAGCGCCTAGAACCGCTCGGCCACTCCGGCCGGCAGAGACTTTAGTCATTGATAATATATTCTGCGTCACTATTTGCAGCAGTCTGCCAACGCTGGGTTAACTTTCTGATTCCACGACTGTAGAAATCACATGGTTTTGAGGCAAAGAACTCGTCGAGCCACGTTCGGAGCGCATCTTATGCCGGGAAGGATGTTCCATGAAGGTTGTTCGAGGGTGACCGGAAAAGGTGAAAATCTGAGGGCGCAGTATCAGCTGAATAAGGTGGGTGCTGAATGACTTCCCAACCCTACATCTGTATAGCGTTTCTTTGTCAGCCTAACATAATGCGGGCGGGCGTTATTATGGAATAGAATCACTTCACGCTGCCTTCTTGGTCGTGTCTCTTCGACGGCGTCTGCAAGACGTCTCACTTGTTGACAATAAACATCAGCAGTGATACTTACACCATGGGCAAGTAATTTGCAGTACACAACACCGTCGCTGTTTCACCAGATGCATAACGTGGGTGCACGTAGGATTTTGTACTGGGAATGCTGCTTTGCTTGTGCTCAACCATTCCCTTCTTTTCCTTCTGTTGGCATAAAAGCATCATTTCTCTTCGCCATTAACAATACCGGACAGGAATGGTCGGTGCTGTTCACGAGCCAATTGTTGACGAGGAAGTAGGAATGCACATGTGGCCACATGCAGATTTTCGTGATTTTGGCTTAGTGTATGCGAATTTTTGTACCTTCCCCATTCCATGTAAATGTCACATCATGCTGGAAGGATCACATTTCATGACATTTGTCAGTTGTAGGGTACACTGACGTGGATCAAAATGGCTCTGAGCACTATGGGACTCAACTGCTGTGGTCATCAGTCGCATACAACTTAGAACTACTTAAACCTAACTAACCTAAGGACATCACACACATCCATGCCCAAGGCAGGATTCGAACCTGCGACCGTAGCAGTCGCACGGTTCCGGACTGCGCGCCTAGAACAGCGAGACCACCACGGCCGGCAATTTAAAACACAGCGAGTGCAGTTTAAACAATTACATGTTCTCTTAACGTGTGTAGGATACGAAAACACAGCTTCTAATCTGCCAGATATGGCATCAATTACGTACAGAGAACAAGGGAAAATGTGTGAAAGTGGTTAACGAGTCTTATGAAACAACATCGCCAATGGGTAGAACATATAGAGACTAGAAGGTACAATAAACTGTCAAGAGATATCAGCAAAGCTATGTTTCTGACGAACATGAATGACTTGTATGTTACACTCGCAAGAATAAATGAAGAGAATGAAGTAACAGTACATGGCAGAACTAACTCCCAGTCATGAGTGTAAAGTACACTTTTCCCCTCGTATTATGTTGTTTATAAGCAAACGAAGAGAGAAACCATAACATCACTTACAACCTAATATGTTCACAATTAGAAAGTGTTCTGTGTTCACTCCAGGTTCTGGATGCAGTCCCAGTAAGAAACTTGGGTTGCCATAGAGAAAAATGCACCTGAAACAACGTTAACCAATCTTTCGTCGAATATTAAGACGTATTTTATCTGTGAAAGTTTGCGTGCGTATCTGTTATTCTGGTAACCTTTTCGTTGGCGCGGTGTTATCGCAAAGTAAACTGTGATTTTGAAGTGGTAAGTGAGTTTGTGTACATTTTAAATGAGTTCGAAAACGCAAGGCTTTCTCTTCTCCCTGTTCTTTCTGCAGCTCTAATGAATATGAAACCAGCAGATAGGTGCGCATGTAAACTCTGGGACAAGCAGACACTGTGTCTACTTAAAATACAGGACATGTACGCTTTTTGCCTCTCACACAGACTTTTAATTAAGTACATAGAAATAGCTTCTTAACATTCCACTTCACCGTTTGGATAGAAGACTGCAAAACCTGCGATTTCATGCGTGGACGCTTGTCTGTTACCGTAGAACATATGTATTAACTTCTTCTTCTTCTTTTTTTTTTTTCGTGACCTAATAACATGAGAGGAAAAACTCACCTACAGTGAAAGGTTCTGAACTATGGCGAGCTGTTCATGCAGAAAGGGCTTAGATTAAAGAAGACTGAGACCTAACGAAAATAATTCCTGAACGATACTACAGGCCCCTCAATGCAGTAGTTGTAGAAATGCTAGTCGCGTGGGGTGGCCGTGTGGTTTGAGGCGCCATGTTACGGATTGCGCGGCCCCTCCCACTGCAGGTTCGAGTCCTCCCTTGGGCATGGCTGTGTATGTTGTTTTTAGCATAAGTTACTTTAAGCAGTGTGTATGTCTAGGGACCGATGATCTCAGCAGTTTGGTCCCTTATAACTTCACACACATTTGAACATTTTTAAAAATGCTATTCCCGCTGGAAATTGTTTTCCTCTCTTGCGTCGCTGCTGAATGGGTACCTTTTTTCTTTTTTAGTATCAGTTCGTCACCGTAAGCTGCTTAGTAAGTATAATGTTTGTCGGACACTTACTCTACATCACACGATTTTTATGACGTCGACTTAAGATTCATCATAACCCACACATAAGTGTGGGGTATGATGAATCTTAAGTCGACGTCATAAAAATCGTGTGATGTAGAGTAAGTGTCCTACAAACATTATACTTACTAAGCAGCTTACGGTGACGAACTAATACTAAAAAGAGAATTTTTTACCGTTATGTGTTGTACCGAAGAACTGACAGTCATCGTAAGATGTGAGACATTTCTAGCTGTGCATTCTGAGTTAATTATCACCGTTCTGAAACATCTTGTCATGATCAGAAGTATCCGTATGTGACGATAGGTGGATCCTCCAGTACAGAATGAAACGGGGAATTTTGTAGTATCAGTAGAGATGCTTTAACAGTAGAACAATGGATCGGGCAGGAGAGCTCAGTGACTTCGAACTTGGACTAGTCATTGGATGTAATCCGAGTAACAGTTTTACCAGGGACATTTCAATGCTTCCAACGTTGCGATAGTCGACTGTTGGTGGTGTGACTGTGAATTGGAATGGTGAGGGAACAACCAAAGCTAAACCAAGACGCGGCGGGTTCCATGTAGTGACAGACATGGATCATCCAACATTGCAAAGAATGTTTCTAAAAATTCGCATTAAATCAGCTGAAGGGATCACTCGCGGGTTCCAAATTACTATCTGGAGGCCAGTTTGTCTAATGATTGTGTGTATACAGAACTAAAAAGAACGAGGTGCAATGGTCGTGCACCTGTTCATGAACCACACATTTCTGTAGCCAAAGCCAAGAAACGATTGAGTTGGTGCATAAGGGACGCTTCTGGAGAGCGGATGTCTGGAAACGACTGATTTGGTGCGATAAATCGCTCTATACTCTGTGGCAATCTGATGGAAGGGTTTGGCTTCGGCGAATGCATGGAAAATGTTATCTGCAATCACCTACAGTGCCAAGATAGAAATGTGGAGGAGGTCACGTTATCGAATGGGATTGTTTTTCAGGGTTAGCATGTGGTCCCATATTGCGTTTAGGAAAACGGTGTTTGCGGAAAGATACGAGCACATTTTACAGCACTGTGTGCTTCGTACAGTAGAGGAACACTGGAGACAATGATTGTATCAGCATGACAATGCACCCCATCAAAATGCAACATCTGTGGGTCAATGGTTTGTGGGCAATAACATTCCTGAAATGGACTTACCCAGTGGATCACCTCCGGGCGCTTCAGTCCGGAACCGCGCTGCTGCTACGGTCGCAGTTTCGAATCCTGCCTCGGGCATGGTTGTGTGTGATATCCTTATGTTAGTTAGGTTTAAGTAGTTCGAAGTATAGAGGACTGATGACCTCAGAAGATGAATCCCATAGTGCTTAGAGCCATTTGAACCATTTTTGAAACCTCTGGGATATACACTAATGTTAAAAAAAAAAAAACAGAAGACCTTGAACGGCTAGGGACAGAACATTCACATTCACAGGACATGCACATCAGTGCGTTCTGCAGAAGTGATTAGCATTTCAGTCACCTCGGTTCAGCATGTGTCCTGTTGCCTAGTAGCCACAGGAGTCACCATGGGCCCTGATAACTTGCTCCATGCATGATGACATCGACGCGTATGAGGCGCGAAAGACATTCTACGGTATGTTGCATTGACCTGGTTCCAAAGTTCGTCTGTGGTGGTTGGCAATGGGTCACAGCGCTGCACCTGTCGTTTCACCATATACCACACGTTTTCGATTGGCACAAGTCTGGTGATCTAGAGCGGCAGGGCGAGAGGCTGACATCCTGTGACAAAAAGAAGGCACGTGTTCCTCCAGCAATATGTGGTCTAGCATTGTCTTGTTGAAAAATGGTATCTGAGGTTTTGAGCAGAACGGGTTTGGCTATGTGTCGCAGGATATCATTCATTTCTGTCACACTGGTCGCAGTGCACTGGACACCCACAAACCGTAATTTGAGGCTCTACTCAGGCGCTGCATATCTTGTGCGAAGGCAGTCACTGTGATGCTGCTCTCACAGTCTGCGGTGAACCAAAGGTAACCATCATTTTCGAACAAACAGAACCTGGATTCGTCCGAAAACATTATGTGACGTCATTCCTGTCCCCAGTAACGTCGTTCCATACACCATTGCCGTCTGGCATGTTTCTGCACATTCGTAAAAGGTAGGCAGAGAAATGTACGATGCGCACGTAACCCATGTCGTAATAAATGGCGACGGTCTGTCGCCTCCAGTAGTGTACGTTTGTTGCCACAGACCCGAGGAAGACGCAGATCTGTCCTGCAATGCCACTCGGATGAGGTGTTGATCTTCTACGGGAGTGATATGGCTGATGCGACATGACCCATCCCATCATGTTCTACGACCTTCCGTGAACCATTCCGCATACACCCATTGCACTGCCAAAACACTACGTCCCACACGAGTGCAGTTTCCCGGAAGGATGCATCACGTTCTTGAGTGCCAATAATGCGCACTCTTTCATTGTGTTGACGGTATGGTTCGCATATACATCTGCGAGGCACCCGACACGTCTGCTCAAGTCACTCTGATCCATTACCATCGGTTTGTAGTGACAACCAGAGCCGCATGCACACTTCACCGGTAGACAGTGCTGCGCCGCGATATCGGTGTTGAGGCTGAGTCCGCAGGCCGACATGGCTTAAATACTAATCATTTCTACAGAATATACTAATGTATGTGACCTGCGAACGTGAACAGCCTGTCTCTAGTCGTTCAAGTTGTTCTGTTTTTTCTGTGCATGGGAGTATTACAGTCGACTTTGCACTACGTGCAGCGGCCAACGTTCTCTGGTTTCGGCCGTTGAGAAATAATGAGCTGGCATTCCTCCAAAGACATTGACACCTCGCTGAAAGTATCTCCAGGAGAGCTCAATCTGTGGTAAAAAAGAATGGATACATTTCATACTAACAAGCATTAAAATGTGTCCGGTTTCTTTTGATCTGATAGTGTATATTAAGACAACGCAGATGAATGAAGGTGGCATTATACTGATACAGGTACAGCTGTGGTTAGTCCACACGGTCTTAATTTATATAATGCATATAAAGATGACACAAAGTTTCTGAAAGTTTAGGATCAGAATTATTCAAATGATATAGAGCCTAATCCTGGATGTTTAGGGATACGAAACCAATGTCCTGAAACGAATTTTTCGTGGTCCATGGGATTCCCCGTCTTGAATTAGCAATGCTTGTGAGTTCCTTATTAGAAACCTATTTGAGCCGTGCACGGCTCGGGTTCGTGCCATTTATTGTTTGTCATCTTCTATTATGGTACTGCCGCCTCGTTTTCTTATTCCATTTACTGGCGTCACTAACTTCCTACCTTACTTGTCCGTGACGGCAGCAGCAGCGCGTATGGATTAGTGCACTGTCGTACCATCTCTGGAGCGACCCATAGTATTTCCGGGTCGTCGTGTGTCTGGAAGTCAGTTGGAGACGGACCAGGAGTGCAGTTGGGACGCACCAGCAGTGAAGTCGGGGACGGAGCGCCCGTGAGGCGCGGATAACCAGTGCTCGCCGACCGCTGACGACACAAATGAACTGTTCGACGGAGGGAGATTGGAGCGGGACGAACTTTGGTTGGTCGTTCGGTTGGTCGTCTCATCGAGTGACGTACATTCGGTCCTTTCCCGTTTCCGGGCCTGGGAGTTGGTCGGTTGACGTGGAGCAGCGAGGAAGTCACGGTGGCGCCGGCGGCGTCCACGCGCGGTCGGAGTGTGAGGGGCTGTTCCCATTGCTACGAGGTCCGTGGCTCACCGATCCCGGACACGAAAGTTGAGTCTTTACTTAATCTACCAGCCAGCCCCAACTGTTCACATTGTGTCGTTTGAATTTCGTTGTGGGCTGTTGGGACATTCCCGCTAGCAACAACGTGTGTTTTCAAGGTGGCGAATTTCTTGCCGCCCTCCTGTGGAGTACAACTTAACTTCATTATTTTGAATTGAAGTGCACCAGCGGAATATTCTGCCTTGTGGCCGTTAACGTTTCGGTTACCTGCCCTGGGAGCTGACGTAAATTCAGGCAGTGTATTTTCTCGTCGTGTTGTGGCTGTCCAGCACGGCGTGTAGTTTGACAGCTGAATGTGTAATTCGTTGTGGGTGCCGACACCTTCTACGTTGTTCCATTCAGCTCCCTGGTGTGTGCTGGTCGGGTGGAGCAGAAGTTATCCTGTCGCTTGGTCCGTTGACTGACTGTCGATTGAGGCCGGCCAGAGTGGCCGAGCGGATCTAGGCGCTACAGTCTGGAACCGCGGGACTGCTATGGTCGCAGGTTCGAATCCTTCCTCGGGCATGGATGTGTGTGATGTCCTTAGGTTAGGTAGGTTTAAGTAGTTCTAAGTTCTAGGGGACTGATGACCTCAGCAGTTAAGTCCCATAGTGCTCAGAGCCATTTGAACCTTATTGTTTGTTTATGTATGGCTTCTAGCCGATTTTAAATTAGTTTGGCCCTTATGGCGTGAGACTGTTTGGGCCTTCAGCCTGATTTAAAGAAATTTTAGGATAGAGCCTTCTGCCTTTTAAAATTCAAATTCCTGTTTTGAGCCTTAAGTTATCGACCTTCATCCGATTTGAAGTTAAAGTTGTTTTACCCTTAGGGCGTGAGATTGTTTGGGCCTTCAGCCTAATTTAGTGAAATGTTTTAAGATAAGGCCTTCTGCCTTTTAAAATTCTAATTCTTGTTTTTGAGTCTTAAGTGATCGGCCTTCATCCGGTTTTAAATTAAAGTTATTTTGCCCTTGAGGCATTAGATTCAATGGTGCATTTAGCCGGGACTTACATTCTAAAGTTAATGTTTGGCTTGCTCTGATTTAATGTTTTCTTTACTCTTGTAATGTTTGTCAAATAAATAAAGTAGTATGTTCGAGTGCAGCTGACAGACACTCATTTTGACCCTTTCCACAAAGTAAACTCTCTCTCCCGTCCTACGGGTATAGCAGGGGATTTCACTACTTGCTGCGTCGCTTTTTGTGCTACCTTTAAATATGAAATCCAGTCTTTAGTCATGTGTCCACGATGGAATTTTCCCACTGTTATAGTTTTAGAATGGTTGTAGAAAACAAAAGATAAGTCGTCAAAAAGGATTAACAGACTTTTATTTCACATATAACGAAGCAGGATCAATGTCCAGAGAAATGTGTCGCAAGAAGCGTCATTCTAATGACAAGTAGACAGAAACTGAGGAGAATCTGAGTCATTCAAGTTACAGACAGCTGGACAACCTTCTCGACAAAGAATTGATCGCCTAGTATTTTTCACTATTTCTCATGTTGTGGAAGAATATTCGGTTAACGCCTGTGAACCTGCCAGTGAAATGCACGCTTCGTAGAATATGGTGTGGAGAGTACTGGTCGAGCAGCAAATACTCTCCTGCTCTAAACAAAGACCGCCGGAGACTACGGATGCGAATGTCAGGCATACCCCCCGCAACATTGTAGACGATTCCTACGCTGTGTATAAGTAGACAGAATGTCATCACATTCGAGCAGCCTGTTTTTTTATCGTTAACGACATGACAATAGAAATGATCAGATGGTCGCAATCAACTGTCAATCAGTTATGAAGCATCGGACAATGAAGATTGTCTATTGTAATGCTCAGTACGCCTGAGGATTATGCGCAACCTGTTAACATCAGACATGACTGAATTTAGTTCTCAGCTGATGATTCCGCATCAAAATAACGTGGTTAATAGAAGACCTGGGCACATACGTGCGGACTACAAAAAGTTAGTTACACATTAAAGGTAAATTAGCTTTTGTTGAACGATGTACTGTACTTCAGTATGACACAAATATACGACTCTATTTTTCCACGTAATCACCAAGTCTCTATAAGCAGTAGTCGTAACGTCGTACCAGTCGTTCAGTTTCTCGATGATAGAAATCCACTCCGTCATGGACTCATTCGAGAACTGCTTTCCTCATCGTCGGAGAATCTCTTTCCCCCAATTATTTTTTCAGCTTTCCGAAAACAGGAAAATCACATAGTGCTGGATCTGGACTGCATGGCGGACGCTTTTTCTGAGTCCTCGAAATTCCCCCAGTAGCACACAAAAAATTCCTAAAATGATATCATTTCACCAACTTAAATATCTGAAACCTATCTATTCATTTAAACTATTATGTTACCACTGTCAGCAGCCTGAAGAGGTGGAAACAAAAATTTTTAATTTCTAAACTTAAAGAAGAGCCTGAGCAGAAAAATAAAAAACCTGCTCTAGAGGCGCTACGCTCGCTTTCTTCGTGCTGTAATCTCCCCACAGTATTGTTAAATAAAAATGCAAAATCGTGGTGGAGCCAAGTGTAACCTCCCCACAAAAATTAATGAATGATAATTGACAATGAACCACACAATAATATTAGTTAAATAATCAACTACAAACGAAATGTGACCTCCCAACAGAAATAATAATATCTGGTAAATTTTATAAGGACAGTAGCGCTGACCTTCGGCCCTGTATTCTGAATAAAAAAGCAAAAATTCTTACCTCAATAAAACTGCAATTATATCTGCTCTTAATTAGTCATTTTTTTGACACAGGTTCGTGCAATGCTGGCGTATGTATATATTTTTTTTGATTCTTGGAAGCAATGATAATGCATTGGAAAAATTCTTTAAATTGAAATGAATACTTTTCTTTAAAAGAGTTACTTTATATTATAAAAATTATTATTGGGGCATTTTTTTAACAAATTAAATCACAATTAACATACATTATTAAATATGCGGAAGGCTGCTTCTTTACTTTCTACAACAATACTCATCGTCCAGAGTCCTGACCAGAGTCGCGAGCAGAGCACACCGCCGACGCATGCCGACTCCCGCAGACTACTCCTGCCCACTCGCTACTAAAGCCGACCGACTACTACTGTATCACACTGACTACTACTGTCGACTCGCGCAGACTAGCGCAGACTCGCGACAAGCAACAACTAACGATAAACTGCTCTCTGGTCAGAGATTCTGTCATGCCTCGCCCATCGCCGGCAAAGCATATGTCTTACAGTGCGTTTTCCACTGTTCTTTTGATTTAACATTAGCGCACCACCAGTACGATGACCAAAGTCAAGGGGTAGCGAGATGCATATATACAGATGGCGGTAGTTTCGCGTATGCAAGGTATAAAAGGGCAGTGCATAGGCGCAGCTGTCATTTGTTCTCAGGTGATTCATGTGAAAACGTTTCCGACGTGATCATGGCTGCACGACTGGAATTAACAACTTTGACCGCGGAATGTCAATTGTAGATCCATGAGACGTTCCATTCTACAAAGCTTCAAGGAAACGAATATTCTGAGATCCACAGTGTCAAGAGTGTGCTGAGAGTACTAAATTTCAGAAATCTGAGAGTACTAAATTTCAGAAATTACTTGTCACCACGGACCACGCAGTGGCCGACGGCCTTCACTTAACGTCGGAAAACAGCGGCGTTTGTGTCAGGTTGACACAGCTGACAGACAATCTATGTGGCACGTACGGCGAATGTATCCGTTAGTAGAGTGCGGCGAAATTTGGCGTTAATGGTCTATGGCAGCAGGCGACCGAAGCTAGTGCCTTTGCTAACAGCACGACATCGCCTGCGGCGGCTCTCCAGGGCTCGTGACTGTATCGAATAGACCCTAGACGACTGGAAAACCGTGACCTGATTAGATGAGTCCCGATTTCAGTTTGTAAGAGTTGACGGTAGGGTTAGAGTGTGGCATAGAATCCACGAAGCCAAGGACACAAAATGGCAACAAATCACTGTGCAAGCTGGTGGTGGTTCCATAATAGTGTGGACGTAGTTTACCTGGATCACTGATCGCAAATAGTTATGTCCGGATACTTGAAGACGATTTGCAGGTTTTCATGGACTTCATGTGCCCAAACAACGATGGAATTTTTATGAAAGATAATGCGACGTGTCACCGAGCCATAATTGTTCGCAACTGGTTTGAACAACATTCTAGACAGTTAGAGCAAATTGCCTGGCCACCATTATCGCCTGACAAGAATCCCATTGATCATTCAAGGGAGAGGTTAGTTCGTGCACAGAATCCTTCACCGGCAACACTTTCGCAATTATTGACGGCTATAGAGGCAGTATGGCTCAATATTTCTGCAGGGGACTTCGATCGACTTGCTGAGTCCATGCCACGTCCAGTTGCTGCACTATGCCGGGAAAAAGGAAGTCCAACTCTTTACTAGGAGTTCTCCCGTGACTTTTGCCACTTCATAATTCGGTACATCCGTCAACTACGGTAGTTCACCTACCCGAAATACGTGCCTGTGGTTTTTACATACACTTTCAGAAGGCTATAAACCGCCGATTTGTCGGCGCCTAAAATTTAATTATAACAAATCATACCAACACCGACGCGTTTTTGAGATAATACTACCGCATTTTCGAAATATCTCAGTATTTGAAACACCATGTACATATAGGACATACGTTACAACGTAAAAGCCGTCAAAAACAAGCTTTAAATAAAACTTCGAAGTCTAGTTGACGTCTCCTCAGAACTCGACACAACCACGTTCGATAGGCATCCCAAACCGACGAAATTTGGCTTGTGCAGGTCATAGTGACGTCACGGAGGGGTATCACAGTGGTGACCCAAACGCCACCGAAGGTGCATCGATGGATTTTAGAGAGCCTCTTTGTATATAGGCTCTCTGATTGGTTTGCAGAGAGATGGACATCTAGTGAATACCTACAGAACTAAGTGTGTATTGTTCGAAATAAAACATCATAGATGACATTGGTAGTAAGACCCTGACAGGTGACACGTACGTAAGCATCCTGTCTGATCACCTCCATCCATTCATGTCCATTGTGCATTGCGACAGACTTGGGCCATTCCAGCAGGACCATGCGAGGCCCCACGCATCCAGAATTGCTACACTGCCGGCCGCGGTGGTCTAGCGGTTCTGGCGCTGCAGTCCGGAACCGCGGGACTGCTACGGTCGCAGGTTCGAATCCTGCCTCGGGCATGGGTGTGTGTGATGTCCTTAGGTTAGTTAGGTTTAAGTAGTTCTAAGTTCTATGGGACTTATGCCCTAAGATGTTGAGTCCCATAGTGCTCAGAGCCAAAATTGCTACAGAGTGACTCCAGGAAAACTTCCACCGGCCACCAAACTCCCCAGACATGAACAACTAGCTGTTCAGGAGAAATCTCCATTCCCTCGTACTCTTACGGATTTATGGACAGCCCTGCAGGATTCATGGCATCAATTCCCTCCAGCACTATTTCAGACATTAGTAGATTCCATGCCACGTCGTGTTGGGACACTTCTGCGTGCTCGCAGAAGCCCTACGCTATATTAGGCACGTATATCAATTTCTTTGGTTCTTCAGTGTGTACTGCTCTACCGAAATATCAAATCTTTATCACTTAAGTTATTCGCTGACTCTATCTGTGCACCTTTCATGTTTTTGCTTACAAAACATCGCAGTGTACTCTACATCTGCTCATAAACTACTGCATATTTTATTTAGTTTTTATTGTCTCGCTGTGTATAAGTATGTCTGTTTACTGATCTGCCGCATAGGGCAACTTCAATGAGTCAAAAGTCGGTACAAACAGTACCAGTCAGAGTACTCTTTGCTGTCAGCAGGAAAGCTTCTTCCGACATTGTCGACAGAAAAGATGGCCCCTTATAATTCCTCGTAATTTTGACCTATTTGCTACACTGCAAAACGCAATGGTGCATAGCGTATATATATTGCAGCTGCTCGAAGTGGCCGCGTGCTTAGAGGCACCGTGTTACGGATTTCGAGGCCCCTTCCTCCGAAGCTTCGAGTCCTCCCTCGGGCATGGGTGTTTGTGTTGTTCCTGGCGTAAGTTAGTTTAAGTAGTGTGTAAGTCTAGGGACCGATGACCTCATTTCAACCTTTCCTACATGGACTGTAACTACAATTTTCGGAGTACTTGAATTCTAAAAATCTGCTTGTATGTAACTTTTTACCGATGACTGTGGATTATTTCTGTGCAGTTTACTCGATTTCATCTTACGGTCTAGTATTGTAAACATGACTGTGACGTTGCGTCTCGCTTTAATAAACGGTGCAGACACTGCTTTTTGTTATGTGATATGCCCTCTTACAACTACATCTACATCTACATTTATACTCCACAAGCCACCCAACGGTGTGTGGCGGAGGGCACTTTACGTGCCACTGTCATTACCTCCCTTTCCTGTTCCACTCGCGTATGGTTCGCGGGAAGAACGACTGCCGGAAAGCCTCCGTGCGCGCTCGAATCTCTCTAATTTTATATTCGTGATCTCCTCGGGAGGTATAAGTAGGGGGAAGCAATATATTCGATACCTCATCCAGAAACGCACCCTCTCGAAACCTGGACAGCAAGCTACACCGCAATGCAGAGCGCCTGTCTTGCAGAGTCTGCCACTTGAGTTTACGAAATATCTCCGTAACGCTATCACGCTTACCAAATAACCCTGTGACGAAACGCGCCGCTCTTCTTTGGATCTTCTCTATCTCCTCTGTCAACCCTAGCTGGTACGGATCCCACACTGATGCGCAATACTTAAGTATAGGCCGAACGAGTGTTTTGTAAGCCACCTCCTTTGTTGATGGACTACTGTTATGGAACCCTTAATTCCGTCTATAATAAATGTTAGCCTGCAGCTTTCTTTATGCTTTGAGGTCTGAGGAAGGCCATTTAAGTGGTAATAACTAGTAATCGTTGTGATCTTGATAAATAAAAGGAAAACTGCAACACTATGACTGGTATATATTATAAATTAATATCCTCCACCACGTTTTCTGTCTTATGTAAAGGCTAATCTCAGGAACTAGTATAGGGATTTTGATATGGTTGTCCGTGATAGATAGACTGATTCCTGAGGAATGTTTGTGTGTATAGTTTCTTGCTGGCATATCAGGCAGATCGTTCGGTTACAAATACTTCGTTCTACGTGTGTAAAGCCGGGGCATGTCGCTAGTCATCTATATTTTAATTTTAGTGGGACCCTGAAGTGGTTATTTTATGTCTTCTTTTGTATTTACTTCGTGTTACACACAGTGAATAAGCAGTAATCCACCTCGCGGCAAGGGCGTCCCTGCCGGACTCCTCACTGGTGCGAGACGTACGGCTGTTGTCTGGGCCGGACGATCGCCCACCCGCCTGTAGGTGGAGACGGCAGCCGGCGGCCGGTGCCCGCGCTGAGGTATCGCCGTGTCGGCCGTGTTAAATATGCTCTCTGGGCGCCCGCCGCTGACCGGGAACCTATAAAAGCTGAGATTTACCGCCCCCTGCCAGCGGACACCACACCCACCCCGAAACTCTCCCGGCCCAGAAACGCGCGCGCCGCCAAGAGAGCGCCCACACCTGCAACCGCTCAGGGGCAAGTGGAGCATGCCGCTCCTCTGCAGTATGTCTTGATGGAACAGGATTTTGAAAAATTTGTAACGCATTCCATTTATTTTAGATACAGGACACCCGAGAACTGTTGTTATCAATATCGGTAAATGGTAGCCCAAAATCAACGGTTGTATGCAACTGCAGTTGCAGTTTAAAATCTTATTTTTCAACAAACACTGGAATAGATATCTGAGGGTGAGGTACCAACCATCTCATTCGTTGAGACGTACATTATGACCCGATACAATGGCTGTTTGTGGGATTCACTCAAGTTGCGAACGCGAACAACTATCAGCTGTATAAAAGAATGATTGCAATGAAGATTTGTGCCGCACCGGGACTCGAACAAGGATTTCCCTCTTTACGCTAGCAGTGGCGTTAATCTCTTTGGATATCTGTGCATGACCCACTGCCAGATCCAGACTTACATACACTCCTGGAAATTGAAATAAGAACACCGTGAATTCATTGTCCCAGGAAGGGGAAACTTTATTGACACATTCCTGGGGTCAGATACATCACATGATCACACTGACAGAACCACAGGCACATAGACACAGGCAACAGAGCATGCACAATGTCGGCACTAGTACAGTGTATATCCACCTTTCGCAGCAATGCAGGCTGCTATTCTCCCATGGAGACGATCGTAGAGATGCTGGATGTAGTCCTGTGGAACGGCTTGCCATGCCATTTCCACCTGGCGCCTCAGTTGGACCAGCGTTCGTGCTGGACGTGCAGACCGCGTGAGACGACGCTTCATCCAGTCCCAAACATGCTCAAAGGGGGACAGATCCGGAGATCTTGCTGGCCAGGGTAGTTGACTTACACCTTCTAGAGCACGTTGGGTGGCACGGGATACATGCGGACGTGCATTGTCCTGTTGGAACAGCAAGTTCCCTTGCCGGTCTAGGAATGGTAGAACGATGGGTTCGATGACGGTTTGGATGTACCGTGCACTATTCAGTGTCCCCTCGACGATCACCAGTGGTGTACGGCCAGTGTAGGAGATCGCTCCCCACACCATGATGCCGGGTGTTGGCCCTGTGTGCCTCGGTCGTATGCAGTCCTGATTGTGGCGCTCACCTGCACGGCGCCAAACACGCATACGACCATCATTGGCACCAAGGCAGAAGCGACTCTCATCGCTGAAGACGACACGTCTCCATTCGTCCCTCCTTTCACGCCTGTCGCGACACCACTGGAGGCGGGCTGCACGATGTTGGGGCGTGAGCGGAAGACGGCGTAACGGTGTGCGGGACCGTAGCCCAGCTTCATGGAGACGGTTGCGAATGGTCCTCGCCGATACCCCAGGAGCAACAGTGTCCCTAATTTGCTGGGAAGTGGCGGTGCGGTCCCCTACGGCACTGCGTAGGATCCTACGGTCTTGGCGTGCATCAGTGCGTCGCTGCGGTCCGGTCCCAGGTCGACGGGCACGTGCACCTTCCGCCGACCACTGGCGACAACATCGATGTACTGTGGAGACCTCACGCCCCACGTGTTGAGCAATTCGGCGGTACGTCCACCCGGCCTCCCGCATGCCCACTATACGCCCTCGCTCAAAGTCCGTCAACTGCACATACGGTTCACGTCCACGCTGTCGCGGCATGCTACCAGTGTTAAAGACTGCGATGGAGCTCCGTATGCCACGGCAAACTGGCTGACACTGACGGCGGCGGTGCACAAATGCTGCGCAGCCAGCGCCATTCGACGGCCAACACCGCGGTTCCTGGTGTGTCCGCTGTGCCGTGCGTGTGATCATTGCTTGTACAGCCCTCTCGCAGTGTCCGGAGCAAGTATGGTGGGTCTGACACACCGGTGTCAATGTGTTCTTTTTTCCATTTCCAGGAGTGTATTTCCTCGCTTCTACGTCACAGCCTGTACTCGTACACACATTATGATGGGGGAGTTAAGGTCGCTGCCTGGTATCAGCGGATACATACGATACAGCAGTGCATGTGTTGTCGTCATTCTCTTATAAAGCAGATGGTAGCTCGTATTCGCCACTGCGAATACATTTCATGTATTTCATAACGGCTGTAGCGGTTCTAGGCGCTACAGTCTGGAACCGCACGACCGCTACGGTTGCAGGTTCAAATCCTGCCTCGGGCATGGATGTGTGTTATCTCCTTAGGTTAGTTAGGTTGAATCATTTGAACTCTTTATCAGTTCCTACGAACTGGGATCTCTCTAATAGAAAATCATGAATCCAGTCACATAACTGAGACGATATTGTATATGGACGCAATTTCACCACAAGCCGCTTGTGTGGTACAGTGTGAAAACCCTTTTGGAAATCTGGAAATACGGAATCAGTTTGAAACCAAGTGTCAATAGCACTCAACACTTTGTGTGTGTAAAGAGCTAGTTGTGTTTCACGAGAAAAATGTTTTCTAAATCCGTGTTGACAGTGTGTCAACAGTCAGTTTTCTTCGAGGTAGTTCGTAATGTTCGAACACAGTATATGTTCCAAAACCCCGATGCATATCGTCGTTAATGATAGGGGCCTGTAATTTAGTGAATTACTCCTACTACCTTTCTTGAATATTGATGTGAACTGTCCAACTTTCCAGTCTTTGGGTACGGATCTTTCGTTGAGCGAGCGGTTGTATATGATAGTTAAGTATGGAGCTATTGCATCGGCATACTCTGAAAGGAACTCAATCGGTGTATAGGCTGCACCAGAAGACTTGCCTTTATTAAGTAATTTTTCTTCACTTCTCCGAGGACATCTACTTCTAAGTTATTCAAGTTGGCAGCTGTTCTTGAATCGAATTCTAGAATAATTACTTCCTCTTCTTTGGTGAAGAAATTTCAAAGGCTGTTTTTAATAACTCTGCTTTGGCAGCACTTTCGTCGATAGTATTTCCATTGCTATCGCACACAAAAGGCATTGACTGTGTCTTGCCGCTAGCATACTTTACATACGAACTGAATCTCTTTTTGGTTTTTCTGCCCGTTTTGCACATCAGTGTTTTATATTGTCCGTGGAGGAAGTGCTGAAGCCAGGGTTGTAGTGCTGTTGGGCATTGGCGTCTCGTTTCGAATGAATTCGACGTTATGACTTGTTCCATGATGTTCCATTGGGCACAGATCGAAACTCTGGGCAGATAAGTCTATTTCAAGTATGTTATTGTCCACAGACCTTTGCCTCACTGTTGCTGCTTTGTTACAGGACGCATTCTCTTGCTGATACAGCCATCGTCTATGAACCCTTCCTCTACAGTAAGCAACATACAACGCCGTAAAATGTCCTGATAATGCTAAGAATTTAGCGTTTTCTTAAGCAGTATAAAGTGACCCGCTGTAGTCACGAAAACCACCCTAACAACCTCCACACTTCACTGCTGGCACTACAACTCTTCAGTCGGATTGTCACAGGCTATAGCGTCATTTCATCACAGCGAATCTGTCGTACCAGTCGTCCTCTATCCCGTGGCATTCCTCCCGCACAGGCCGTGAGGGCCCAAAGGTACCGTCTGGCCGCCGTGTCATCCTCAGACAACAGCTGTCACTGGATGCGGATATGGAGGGGCATGTGGTCAGCACACCGCTCTCCGGGCCGTAAGTCAGTTTCCGAGACCGGAGTCGCTCAGTTTGCCTCACAATGGCTGAGTGCACCCCGCTTGGCAACAGCGCTCGGCAGACTGGATAGTCACCCATTCAAGTGCTAGCCCAGCCCGACAGCGCTTAACTTCGGTGATCTGACGGGAACCGGTGTTACTACTGCTGCCGTTGGCGGCGTTGCTCTTTAGAACACCTCAAACATTCCTTAGGATTGACTACAGAAATGGGTGACGTATGAGGAGATGCTCCACCATGCACCCCCATGTTTTAAACATAAAGTGGTGGAGTATCTCGCACAGTCGTTGTAGAATAGGTCTGCCGGTTGCACTTTGGGCTGCGTGAGTGATACATTCCGCTGATTTCATGCAGCTTTTTATAACCACGCTCCGCAATATTCGATGGACTCTGTCCATTAGTACAACACGCCTACCTGGTCTGTGTTGAGCTGTGGTTTTTCCATCGCTTCCCACTTCACAAACACATCTCAACGGTCGAAGTAGGCAGCTTTAGAGGTGCTGAAATGTCCCTGATGGGTTTGTTACTCAGGTGTCATCCAGTGACTGATACACATTCTTGAATTTCTCCTGACTGCTCCATTCTGCTGTCACTGCTTCTCCACTGACAATACTTCCCACCTTTTTTTTATTATGAGTGGTCCGCTTGTGATTAGTGGTCAATTTCGATTTACATACGTTTGTCCTTATAGCGTATGTTGCAGCAGACGTGCATGGATGAGAATACATGCAGAGGGTAGAGCTGCATAAAATCAGTCTTAGGACTCGAAGTCACAACAACAACATGGAGAAGAAATTGCCACGGAATGCCTTTAGAAGCGCTGTTATCAGGGCGTGCCCACCAAAGCGCACGTGTGATAACGCAGTGCTGACGGCAGACAGGGCGGCCGGAGTGTAGTGTAAGCGGTTACGGATCAGCGGCTCCTCAGGAGAGCGTTTCGCCAAGTGTCGAGCGCGCGTGGCCGCGAGGCTGTAAACGGATCCTCGAGATAGCGGGGCTGCGCCGCGCCGGCGCGGGCAGTGATGTAGGTGGGCATTCGCTTACAACGGCCGCGGCCGCGGCCCGGCGCGCGCCGTAAACCATGACTTTATAGGTGTCTGCCGCAATGGCCCATCGGGCGGCGGTTAACGGCACAACACGGCGGTATTTCAGGCGGACGCCTACCGGCGAGCACCTGACCGAGCGCCCGGGCCGGGCCGGGCCGGGCCCTAGCGCTACGCCCACGCGGCTCGCCCGCTTTTTACTTTTCTGCCGCGTCCCGGGGCCAAGGAAACGGGACGGAAGCCGTCGAGAAGGGACGCTGCAACGTGCCTCTCCGCGGTAAAGGTAAACAAAAGGCCGCTATAAACTGCGGTGGCAGGGCTCTTAAAGAAGGCAGTTTTGAGGGCACCTCATCTTTCATAAGGGTGAAATGTAGCGGTCTATGTAGGACCCACACTCAAGGATGATCCTAATAGCTTAGTTAGTAGAGAGAATCCAGCAGAAAGCATTTCCTGTGATGAATTCAGATAAATACACTCCTGGAAATGGAAAAAAGAACACATTGACACCGGTGTGTCAGACCCACCATACTTGCTCCGGACACTGCGAGAGGGCTGTACAAGCAATGATCACACGCACGGCACAGCGGACACACCAGGAACCGCGGTGTTGGCCGTCGAATGGCGCTGGCTGCGCAGCATTTGTGCACCGCCGCCGTCAGTGTCAGCCAGTTTGCCGTGGCATACGGAGCTCCATCGCAGTCTTTAACACTGGTAGCATGCCGCGACAGCGTGGACGTGAACCGTATGTGCAGTTGACGGACTTTGAGCGAGGGCGTATAGTGGGCATGCGGGAGGCCGGGTGGACGTACCGCCGAATTGCTCAACACGTGGGGCGTGAGGTCTCCACAGTACATCGATGTTGTCGCCAGTGGTCGGCGGAAGGTGCACGTGCCCGTCAACCTGGGACCGGGCCGCAGCGACGCACGGATGCACGCCAAGACCGTAGGATCCTACGCAGTGCCGTAGGGGACCGCACCGCCACTTCCCAGCGAATTAGGGACACTGTTGCTCCTGGGGTATCGGCGAGGACCATTCGCAACCGTCTCCATGAAGCTGGGCTACGGTCCCGCACACCGTTAGGCCGTCTTCCGATCACGCCCCAACATCGTGCAGCCCGCCTCCAGTGGTGTCGCGACAGGCGTGAATGGAGGGACGAATGGAGACGTGTCGTCTTCAGCGATGAGAGTCGCTTCTGCCTTGGTGCCAATGATGGTCGTATGCGTGTTTGGCGCCGTGCAGGTGAGCGCCACAATCAGGACTGCATACGACCGAGGGCCAACACCCGGCATCATGGTGTGGGGAGCGATCTCCTACACTGGCCGTACACCACTGGTGATCGTCGAGGGGACACTGAATAGTGCACGGTACATCCAAACCGTCATCGAACCCATCGTTCTACCATTCCTAGACCGGCAAGGGAACTTGCTGTTCCAACAGGACAATGCACGTCCGCATGTATCCCGTGCCACCCAACGTGCTCTAGAAGGTGTAAGTCAACTACCCTGGCCAGCAAGATCTCCGGATCTGTCCCCCATTGAGCATGTTTGGGACTGGATGAAGCGTCGTCTCACGCGGTCTGCACGTCCAGCACGAACGCTGGTCCAACTGAGGCGCCAGGTGGAAATGGCATGGCAAGCCGTTCCACAGGACTACATCCAGCATCTCTACGATCGTCTCCATGGGAGAATAGCAGCCTGCATTGCTGCGAAAGGTGGATATACACTGTACTAGTGCCGCCATTGTGCATGCTCTGTTGCCTGTGTCTATGTGCCTGTGGTTCTGTCAGTGTGATCATGTGATGTATCTGACCCCAGGAATGTGTCAATAAAGTTTCCCCTTCCTGGGACAATGAATTCACGGTGTTCTTATTTCAATTTCCAGGAGTGTAGTTGCCATAATAAGACACTGTAAGAAGACACTTGGCACAGAGGTGCTCATAACGATCGTTATTTGCCGTTGCCGTTGCCTTTCCCAATACTGCGCGACGTGTTGAACAAGCTGTTCGGCTGATATGCGCCCCTCTTGCTCTAAAACAAACGATTTACAGATCTCAACGGTCCTGGCTCCAGAGTTTGATTTAACGAGGTCAGATTCCGCCTTGGCAGAAACTCTAAAGTGGCTTGTGACCAGTACAACTGTGGCTGCATAATATTCAATTGCGCGACTCGTTAAATTGACGCTCGCAGATGGAAGGTTAGTCCTATTATGTTACACTTAGTTCCACTGATAAAAATTCCGCTCCCTTCGAGCTCTATGCGTTTCGCTTCTGCAAATATTCCCCACTCAAAACAACTTGCGGGATTAGCTGAACGGTCTAAAGGCGCTGCAGTCATAGACTGTGCAGCTGGTCCCGGCGGAGGTTCAAGTCCTCCCTCGGGCAAAGGTGTGTGTGTGTGTTTGTGCTTAGGATAATTTAGGTTAAGTAGTGTGTAAGCTTAGGGACTGATGAAAAAATGGTTCAAATGGCTCTGAGCACTATGGGACTTAACATCTATGGTCATCAGTCCCCTAGAACTTAGAACTACTTAAACCTAACTCACCTAAGGACATCACACAACACCCAGTCATCACGAGGCAGAGAAAATCCCTGACCCCACCGGGAATCGAACCCGGAAACCCGGACGCGGGAAGCGAGAACGCTACCGCACGACTACGAGCTGCGGACAGGGACTGATGACCTTAACAGTTAAGTCCCATAAGATTTCACACACATTTGAACATTTACTACGACCATTTACTACGACTTCTCGTAGGTGGAGAAGATCCAATGCATGCTCACTTCTGGCACCAAATGTTGTGGTGGCTTCTTCCACCAAATGTATCAATATTACCAAACGTAGCAAAAAAATGTTCAAATGTGTGTGAAATCTTATGGGACTTAACTGCTAAACTGCTAAGGTCATCAGTCCATAAGCTTACACACTACTTATCCTAAATTATCCTAAGGACTAACACACACACCCATGCCCGAGGGAGGACTCGAACCTCCGCCGTGACCAGCTGCACAGACCAAATGTAGCAGGGTGACACCAAATGTAGTGGGTGGGTGCCAGGAGGTGCCGTATTAAAACTCGGCGAGAACTTTCCAAATGATTTATTTGTTGCCACTACAGTGCTCCATTCACCTCGGTCTGCATTACAGGGCCCCGCAATGCTGAGGAAGCACCATAGTGGCCTGTGAAACGCAACGGTGTGTCGTGCCGGCCAATTCCGATGATGTCAGGATGACTGCGCCAGCAGCTGACTCAACCGGGGGCGGCCAGCTGAGTCCTTCTCCTCGCCGGCATGGCTTAGATTGCAGCGACGAATAGGCGCCCACTATCTGGCATCCGAATGTGCGGCCCTCGCCTCGGGAAGTCTCCGCCGTGTGTCGGGAGCCAAGACAACTGCCCACAGTAGCGAGCCGAAGAGTGGCCCACCGCTGGCTGGCTGCGGACCCCGCGTCGGCCTCAGAGAGTCGAACCAATGACCCGATGTGGACTGGGACGCTGGTGCCCTGTCTGTTGCTGCGTGTAGCCTGGTGGTGTGATACGTCCCACCGTTCAGGAGAGCTGCCAGAAAACAGGGCCTATTTATACTCGGCTGTGCACCTCTGTTTTGCCAAGCACACCGCTTCGCGTCACGTATGCGTAACACTTAGGTTAGCCAGTGGCCCTCTTCTGCCTGTGACTTGCGACGTGGAAACAGCGGTGTGCGCTCTCTCTGGATGTTCTACGCCCCTGTGTCTTCTATTTGCCTTCTCGTCTGCTGGTATGCGTAACTTACTGCAATCTGGCCTGCACCTGGCTGTAACTCGTGCTCTGAATAGCGTACAAAACTAAGTTTCCCTATCGTAAACGGTGGTGCCGCTACAGCTATATTGTTTATCATTGAGCAGTAGTACTAAATAACTAGCTACTGTGAAGAATACAATAGGAAATAACTTTATGAGAAGGACGCAGAAGGAGCCAACGTATCAGTGGAAAAGGTAGTGGAGGAAAATCTTCAATACTCC
The DNA here is from genome assembly GCF_023898315.1 of Schistocerca nitens. Lineage (NCBI taxonomy): Eukaryota > Metazoa > Arthropoda > Insecta > Orthoptera > Acrididae > Schistocerca > Schistocerca nitens. The sequence goes on from NC_064622.1 coordinate 191,501,148, forward strand.
TGTGCAAAACTTAAGGACGAAAGTAACTTGCACATAATGTGTCACTGCCAAGTAACATGACTTGTTGATTCGTACACCATACAGTGAAAGAAGTGCTACAGTATACAGGAAATTACTCAAAACGAGACGACGAAGGGCGAACAGAAATGACACTTCTATTCAAAGAGAATAACTGCATTGAACTAACCGTGATTTTTGATTGTGCCCTAGATATTACTCAGGGCGGAACATGGTTTATAATCGGGTATTGTCCACCATGTTTTGCAAAGTGCCCCCACGTTGGCCACAAATCTGGCTAGGAGCTCGTGTGGCAGGGTGTTCCATTCTTCGCCAGCGCGGTTCACCGCTGCTAGGTGGTCGTTGGTGCATGTAGACGTGCTGCTAAACATCTCCGAAGCGTATTACATACTCTCTCGATGGAATTTAAGTCGGGGTAACGGGCAGGCCAGTCAATTCGCCGAATACCCACTTTGTTCTAAGAGCTCCTCCGTTGCACAGTAAGTTGCGGCCGAGCACTGACATTCACAAAAATAAAGTCACGGCGGAATGCACCCCTAAAAACACGCACTTGGGGAAGTACAGCGTCACAATGACGTTGGCTGGTGAATGTACCACGTTCAAAGCAGTGTGCGATTTGCAGGGGGGATGGGGGGGATTTCCCCGCCTCTGCATCAGACTACCCCCTCCTCTGGTTTTAGTTTATGCAGCCCTACCTGGGATGTTTATTTCCCACGCACTGGAGTAAAACTTTACGTACAATTTAAATTTGTGGAGCCGAACACTGAAAGTTTTTAATAAGTCTTACTATTAATACTATTAATATGTTTCAGCTTTCTATCATCAGAATAAGTACAACTTTTCACAAATGTGCCTCTACTTTATTAATTCCCCTCGTATATCTGTACCCTATGTAGATGATTTTGTAAATAAGCTTTACTTATAATGTATTTTTAAAGATGTAACAAGGGATGGCTTTTCTGATAATGCATACGCGTCAGTAGTGAGTTTCGGCATTAACATCTATTTATAAATAGTTGTTTAACCATGCGTAAGGCCACGGTCCTAGCTAGTAACATATATAATTCTAATAACCCCCTAAGACATCCCCCCCCCCCCCGACTGGTAAAAGCACAAATCGCACCCTGGTTCAAAGCCTTGGTGGTCAGTAAGAGACGCAGAAACGAGCAATTCACTCCGGAGTATTGCTGTGGAGAGGTGTAATGTTGCATTTACATAGAGACATCTAATTCTTTGAACAAGTACACTCACCGATCAACGTTATTGTGACACTTTACTCCTTCTCAACCGGGCTAGTGGAAGAATGAAACACCGGCCGCTGTGGCCGAGCGGTTCTAGGCGCTTCAGTCCGCAACCGCGCTGCTGCTACGGTCGCAGGTTCGAATCCTGCCTCGGGCATGGATGTGTGTGATGTCCTTAGGTCAGTTAGGTTTAAGTAGTGCTAAGTTCTAGGGGACTGATGACCTCAGATGTTAAGCACCATAGTGCTTGGAGCCATTTGAACCATTCGTTGGGGATGCGGCTAGGCGAGCGAGAGCGCTCACGCTCGCTCGTCGCCTTGGGTGTGAGCGCTCGCGGTAAGATGGTACGGTCAGATGTCGTTAAGCAACATAGCACGGCCGACTGGTAGATCAGTAGAAGTGCAAACCATATTCTACCTTCAGAGGAATGATCATAATGGGGTTTGGCGTAGTCTTAGAAAAGAACATATAGCATATACGGCGCCGTCCTTAAGGGGAGACTCCATCTAAAAACTTAAATTTCCTTCAACTTTTCTGATAGCAACCAAACTTTAAAATCGTGTCTACTATGTAAGGATGTAACAATACCCAAGTTTTAAAGTCCGTAATTTCACTGGTTTTCGAGTTTTGAATCTTTAATGTGATTTTAATAGTATTCTTGAAAACCAGATTTTCGTACTCACATCACAATTATTACATGCCTGATTTTGTAGGTAAATTCACAAGATATATTTCAACAGGTCTGCGCGTTCATTTTATGACAAACATTAATAACCTGTTTTCAGTGTTTATTTGAAATATCGGCCCTAAATTTCCTTTATCAGTACATAAATATGATGATTAAAACAAACAAATTGCATTTTCGATAATAATGATGCACAGAAGTGTGCAAACACGTCGGGTTTACTTCCTGTAAAAACTTCTTTAAGTTTGGGTGATATTAAAGTACAAAAGTTCACACTAAGCTTATAAAAACAAACTTACAGTAAAATAAGTTTTAACATTTTACCAAAAATGAATGTTACTAAAAGACACATACCCATAAAAATGAGTTTTTCCATTTTAGCAAAAAATGAATGTCACTATAAGACACATAGCCATTAAATTTCACCGTGTAATGCTACATGAATTACGCAACCATTACGGCAGCTCACCTGAACCTCTCGATACCAGTAATATTCTACTATGTTTCTGCAAAGTAGTTGACATATTTCTGAGACAACATTCAGATTTAATTTCATTTGTGATACATCGATATGTTTATATTGCAATGATATTATTCTTATGTGTTTTCTTTCTTTTGTCACTATGATCTTTGACGTACTTGTAACTCCGATTTTTGTGCGCGTAAGCGATAGTTAGTAGTTAAAAAGTTGTTAGAGAGTCGGACATTGAAAAAGTCAAGTGTTGGACGTCATGTTGGAAAGACGCATAAAGTAGTCCGCTTATAAAATGTGAACTTTAACAGTGACTGTGAGAAAGATGTTTTCAAGTATGTTTTGTATTGTGAAGTGATGTTTGTGTGTTACGTGATATTGCAATAAAAACAATTAAAAGGAAGTGTAACTTAATTTCGGAGTGCTGATTACTTTTTTTAAATCACCATTGTCCAGCAGAAGTGTAATCTCCAAGAATGGTTTGAGAAGCGCATCTACAAAACTTTTGAATATAGCAGAATAAAACCTAGGCCTCTTTGCATCCGAGCTTGGAATCATAACCACCTAGATCTTCAACGATTGAGCCATGATTTTACGACGAGACCAGCGTGGGAAACACAAAACGATGAGTGCCTAGTTTTTTCATTATTACATGAAATGACTATTAACAGTGCTCTAATGACACCTGCCACATAATATGATTGTTGTTGCCCGAAAATGCAGTATTTAGCAGCGCGAGCAACACCACAATCATTATTAAAATTTTGACCTTTGTTGTGGTAGGGTTGTTACAACCGGCACGATAGCGTTTTCCCATACTGCTAATATGAGACTACTTCTTGTAATTTCAAGATCAGGGTAGCATTTTTCTAATTGTTAATTATTAATTTGTGGTAAGTTCTGTGGGACCAAACTCCTGAAGTCGTTGTTCCCTAGGCTTACATGCTACTTAATCTAACTTAAACCAACTTACGCTAAGGACAACACACACACCCATGCCCGAGGGAGGACTCGAACCTCCGATGGGGGCCGGGGGGCAGCCGCGCGAGCCGTGGCAAGGCGCCCCAAACCGCACGGCTACTCCGCGTGGCAGGATTTTTCTTGAATTTCCTAAATAAAAAATCTACTAACAATCTTCTGGACGAGGAGCAATATTTGAACGTAAAGCAATTCTTGTTTCCTTGCATGTTGATTGTACTGAACAGGACTTCAATATATTCCCTCAATTTTATTTACACTAATTGATTTCAAACGACTGGCCACAAGTTGTTTCTCTTCAGTTATCCTGGAAATCTTGCAGCTTGTTTTTCTCTGTTTGAGTTCATGCCAACTTTGGAGTAAAGATGGTCCTCTTTGATGGTGACAGGAATAAAAAATTGTCTTTGGCGTCTTTTGGTGTGCCACAGTCCCTTATGCAGTCCGTATTTCAAACATTCCTTAGACATATTTGTAATTCGAGTACATCCAAATCGTTTTCGAATCTAAGAAACAACACTCCAAAGATGTGAAATGCCCATTAAACTTTTTTTTTTAAACTGAAGTTTACCTAGTCTATATATTTATTGCATGCGGTGGTGTTCTGCTACGCTCACTGTTCTGTTTAAGTGCATCAAAACTTTGATCACAACAAAAAAATTCAGTTTACGACAGCACTTGAATAGATTCCATGCAAAAGATTAGGGACACCTGGAAGGCGAACAGCGAGAAGATGGTGTGCAAAAATGAAAGATAATAAAAATAAGAAATATTATTAAGGGATATGACTTAAGAAAGCATTCATCATACGGGAGCAGAGAAATAAACATCTCAATAATTTTCCCAATATTTTGCGTTTTGTTCTATGAAAGTATATTTTTATTTAGAGAGGGAACACTGAACGAATGAACTTGCAGTTACATCAAGTGACCATACTGCTCTCGGCTTGTAAAAGTTTTGCCCTGTTTCACTGGTTTTGGGTTATGCTGACTGTGTGGAAACTCGGCTACAGCTAGAAATTATGTACCTAGAGAGTGACGTTTGTGTAATTAGTTTCATAGCAAAATTCTGTCTCCTCAATGTGAATTTTCACGACTTTACAAATCTGCAGCTACGATTATGTCGATATTTAGACTTTACACATACGTGCTACTTTTTTTACGCAATGAAAACTGGCAGACTTCAACTTAAGACTTTGTCTTAGAAGTAGTATTACTAGAAAAGTGGTACCAGACAGTGTTCCTTTAGTGAATAGCAGAATAAGTAATAATCGTTGACATTCTGTGTTTTTATGTTTAACCTTTAAATAAAATTTTAACGAAATATAAGTTTGTCAATTTAAATTTATCATTAATACACCAATCTTAACAATAAATTCGCCACGAAACGCGCCAATGAGCCACCCTGAAGCGACAGATTGTTGCTCAGTCCTACGGTGTGAGCGCTAGCCAGGTCGCACCAGCAGATGTGCTGAACTACTTGATCTCTTACTGTGCCTGTAACTGTGAAGAACGGGTTAGCCCGGCAAGAGCTCCAGGTTCCGTGCAAGTATCACTACGTGCAAACATTTCAATACGGCCCCCAGAAGTCAACTCATAGTGCATCACGCGAATTGCAGATCAACTCTCCTTAAAGTGGTAGATGAGTGGTTTCGACTTCTCGCTCACGAAGTACAAATGATCCAGTCCTCGGAAATAAGCGAAAGTCCTCTATGGTATGCATTCGCGTGTTCCATACCGACCTCCATAGACGCTGACAATGACTACCTGAAAAAGTGGCTGTTTTCAGATGAAGCTACGTTCCAAATTTCTGGACGTGTGAATGGCTACAACATTAGCATTTGGAGTTCCGCAAACACACGTTAACACATCCATGGCAGCCCGAAACTTAATGTTTGGTGCAGCCTAATGTACCAGCATGATGGAACCCAACCAAACTGGAGTAGAAACTTGCTGGATGTGCTGAATGGCAGATTTCCTGAGACGCGGATGGGTTTTGATGGTCTCATCAGATGGCTCCCCCGCTCTCCGAACGTCACGTCATTGTTCTTTTTATGTGGTTATATCAAGGATCCAGAGTACACAATAACAGTCAATAGTATTTCTATCCGTCAAGCATGAATCAGTGAGGCAATCAGACCTATTGGCTACAAAGGTGATCCGTAAATGGTCAGAATTCGAAGATCTACTTCATTTTCTACAACCGACGAATGGGGCACAAGTCGAAATTCTGGCATAACAGAAAAAACATTTAAACGTTTTACAACAAACCACGATGCTCTAACTCCCATAATTTTCATCTTATGATTTTCTGAAATGATTGGGGGACATTATGGTCATTCTGCATTTAAGTAGTAAACTGAATGATAGAAACTTCTAGGTATAGTAGATGTCTCAATGCGAAAGATTAGCATCAGACATTAATCAGACCAATTCTTGAGTCAAATAGAAAGCATGAAATAAAATTAGTTCCAATATTCCTTACATTTTTATTTACAGACGTGTCTGTGCTGACGATAAAAACTTTCAACAATTGTTGTAGAAGAATAAATCTGTCAGTTTGAGTTAAGGGATGTTGGTCCCGTTCATTTTTTTGAGTCATCAGTCTTCTGACTAGTTTGATGTGGCCCGCCGTCAATTCCTCTCCTGTGCCAAGCTCTTCATCTCAGAGCAGCACTTGCAACCTACGTCACCGGTTATTTGCTGGACGTGTTGCTCTACACTTTGTACCCTCTACAGCTTCCTCCAGTACCACGAAAGTTATTCCCTGATGCCTTAACAGATGTCCTAATATCCAGTCCCTGCTTCCCGTCAGTGTTTTTGATATGTTCTTTTCATCGCCGATTTTGCGGACAACATCCACTTTCCATATGTTATCGGTCCACCTAATTTTCAACATTCTTCTGTAGCACCAAATCTCAAAGCCTTCGATTCCCTTCTGTTCTGGTTTTCCCACAGTCCATGTCTCACTATCATACAATGCTGTGCTCTAAACGTACATTCTCAGAAATTAGGCCCTATGTTTGATACTAGTAGATTTCTCTTGGCCAAGAATGACCCTTTTTCCAGTGCTAGTGTGCTTTTGATGTCCTTCTTGCTCCGACCAATTTGGGATGTATTGCTAGCAGAATTCCTTGACTTCACCTACCAGCTGACCATCAATCCTGATGTTAAGTTTCTTACTGTTCGCATTTCTGCTACATCTCATTACTTTGGCCTGTCTTCGATTTACTCTCAGCCCATATTGTGTATTCATTAGACCATTCCATTCAGCAGATCCTGTAATTCTTCATCACGTTCACTGAGGTTAGCAACGTCATCAGCGAATCTTACCACTGATATCCTTAAACCGTTAATTTTAATTTCAGTTTTGAAGTTTTCTTCCCATCATTGCTTCTTCGAAGTATAGATTGAACAGTTGGGATGAAAGACTGCATCCCTGTTTTACACCATTTTTAATCCGAGCACTCCGTTCTTGTTCTTCCAAGCTTATTCTTCCCTCTCACCTCTTGTGCATATTGTATATCACCAGCCTTTCCCTGTAACACACCCTTATTTTCCTTAGAATGTTGAACATCTTCCACCATTTTATATTGTCGAACGCTTTTTCCAGGTCGATAATTCTGTGAACGAGTCTTGATTTTTCTTCTTTCTTGGATCCATTATCAACCATAATGTCTGAACTACCTCTCTGGTGCCTTTACCTTTCCTAAGCCGGCCGCTGTGGTCGAGCGGTTCTAGGCGCTTCAGTCCGGAACCGCCCTGCTGCTACGGTCGCAGTTTCGAATCCCGCCTCGGGCATGGATGTGTGTGACGCCCTTAGGTTAGTTAGGTTTAAGTAGTTCTAAGTCTAGGAGACTGATGACCTCAGATGTTAAGTCCCATAGTGCTTAGAGCCATTTGACCAATTGACCTTTCCCAAAGCCAAACTCATCGTTATCTGACATATCCTCAAGTTTCTTTTTCATTCACCTCTGTATTATTCTTGTCAGCAACTTGGATGCATGAGCCGATAAGTTGATTGTGAGATAATTCTCGCACTTCTCAGCTCTTGATGTCTTTGCAATTGTGTGGATGATATTTTTCCAAAAGTCATATGGTATATGGCCAGGGACATATACATTCAACACATCAACGTGAATATTTTTGTTGCCTCTTCTCCAAATGATTTTAGACATTCTGATGGAATGTTATCCATCCCTTCTGCATTATTCGATCGTAACCGTTCCAAAGCTCTTTTAAGTTCTGATTCTGATACCGGATCTCCCGAATCTCTTTTGTATAGACCCCTCTTTCTTCTCTTGTCACATTTTCAGAAAGTATCCCCGTCATAGAGGCCATCAATGGACTCTTTCCGACTATCTGCTCGCTCTTCTGCATTTAAAACCGAATTCCCATTGCACTCTTAATGTTACTACCCTTGCTTTTACATTTCATCGAATGCTGTTTTGACTTTCCTATATGGAGAGTCAACCCTTCGACAATCATTTCTTTCTCGCTTTCTTCAATTGCTCCTGCAGCTCTTTTTGCCTAAGCTTCCTTGCACTTTTTATTTATTTCATTCCTAAGTGACTTGTATTTCTGGAGGCCCGAATTTCCCTGAACTAGTGAGCTGGAACTGTGTCGAGTTAGTGGGTACCTAAATAATAAACCCAAAATGTAGTTCAGGAAGTTTTGGTTTCGAAATACTCTACATTAAAAAATGAATCATCAGAGAGTTTGTTTCTACAGCAATGTGGAATTGTAGATAACCTTATATTGTTTTATTGATAACAATGTATGTCCACTGAATAGTGGGTTTATACTGAAAATTTGGTATTTTTTGAGATGTTGATTTGTTGTGGCTGTCAGAACTACCTTTGTGAAGTGAAGTGTAACCAGCGACATATTCTTGCTATGTAAGGAATTTCTCAGTCCACAGTTGGAAATTTAAGCAACTAACTGAAAAATAGTGTTTTGAATCGCAGCATATAGGTAAATACGATCGAAACGCATTGTAGCTCCTAGAACAAAAAGAGAAATAAGACGAATGGTTGTGGGAAATCGAAAAAGAGACCGATACAAGTGATTAATGACTTGTTACAATGTTAGATGATGATGGAGTGCCTGTATCTACCGATACTCTGCAGCGAAGATGCAATGAAATGCGGCTGCGTCCTGCCAGGAAACTGAAACTTACCCCAGTGATGGAACAAAAACAACTACGGCTAGAACTCGCCAAAAACTATGAAAACCGGCCTTTGGATGACCGGGAAAAGGCAACTGAGTTATAATATCACCAAATGCCTTATTTTATGATAACATAAACTTCCAAATGTGACGTGTTGTATAATCTGCATCTCTGGCGAAACAAGTAACCAGATTCTGCAAGCAGGTTTGAAAGATACGATGAAGATTGCATAGTTCAACGAGTCAAGTATTCTCTATTAATAATGGTTTAGTCTGCATTAAGTAGCAAAGGAAATGGACGCCTTTATATTGTGAAAAATGACAATGTGTCATGATCAGTACAGGTCAGTACTGGAATCTCGACTTCTTCCCCTGATGAAGGAATGGTTTCCCAATAACAATTACATCTTTATGCACGATTCTGCATCATGGCAACGCAAGAAAAAAATCTATGGCCAAATGTTTAAATTAGACTGTAATTTATGTTTGAGACTGGCCAGAGAACTCTCCAGAGATGAACCCACCGAAAATGTCCGACAGAGACAAGAGGGTAAATGCAAAGGGAGATACACCCACAAACAACAACAGGCTGTTGGAAAAACCTGTCAGAATATAGCACAGGATATCTGGAATGGAGAATATATGGAAGAAATGCAAAATGAATATGCCAAACGGTATTAAATATTTTGTCACTGCTGAAAGATATACCAGATATTGAACCCTTTGTTCTTCTTCATAAATTTCAGTAAAATTCTGTGTTTTCAATATTATTTACTTTAAAATACTTTATTAAGTTCACAGAATTGTAATATTAGTGATACATAAAATTTAAGTTCATAGAAAAATGTCAGAATAAAGTTGCGGCGTCTAACGGCCATGTCAGTTCAGTGAGTGTAAGAATTTGGGACGTCCCTGTAACTCTCACACTCCACTTGCATTTCTTTCCAGCTACCATAACATGCATTTAAACGACGAAGAAAATCGTTGGGGAAAATGGCATCAAAGCGTATATTCCAGTTATCATGTACAATGTATTGAACTGGAGGTATACCATCGGACTTTCGGAAAAACATCATCCCCACAATTCAGAAGACAGCAAGAGCCGACAAGGCGAGAATTATCGCACAATCAGCTTGTCAGCTCATGCTTGCAAGCTGGTGACAGAACAATGGAAAAGAAAACTGGAGGTTGTTAGATGACGATCAGTTTGGTTTATGAAAGGTAGAAGCACCAGAGAGCCAGTTACGACGTTGCGGTTGATAATGGATACAAGAAAGAAGAGAAATCAAGACACGTTCATAAGATTTATCAACCACAAAAAAGCGTTCGACAACGTAAAATGGTGCAAGATGTTCTACTTTCTGAGGAAAATAGGCGTATGTTACAGGGAAAGGTGGGTGGTACTCGTATAAATATGTACAAGAACCAAGAGGGAGGAATAAGACTGGATGACAAAGGACGAAGTGCTCGTATTAAAAAGGATGTAACACAGGGATGTAGTCCTTCGACCTTTCTGTGCAACCAGTACATCGAAGAAGCAATAACGGAAATAAAAGAAACATTCAAGAGTGGCATTAAAATACAAGGTGAAAGGCTGTCAATGATGCGATTTGCTGACAACATTGCTATCCCTAGTGAAAGTGAAGAAGAATTACAGGATCTGATGAGTGGAAATGAACAGTCTGTTGAGTACAGAGTATGGATTGACTGTAAATCGAAGAAAGATCAAAATAATAAGAAGTAGCAAAAATGCGAACAGCGAGAAGCCAAACATCAGAATCGGTGATCATGAAGTACGAGGGCAGTTCAATAAGTAATGCAACACATTTTTTTTTCTGAAACAGGGGTTGTTTTATTCAGCATTGAAATACACCAGGTTATTCCCCAATCTTTTAGCTACACAACACTATTTTTCAACGTAATCTCCATTCAATGCTACGGCCTTACGCCACCTTGAAATGAGGGCCTGTATGCCTGCACGGTACCATTCCACTGGTCGATGTCGGAGCCAACGTCGTACTGCATCAATAACTTCTTCATCATCCGCGTAGTGCGTCCCACGGATTGCGTCCTTCATTGGGCCAAACATGGAAATCCGACGGTGCGAGATCGGGGCTGTAGGGTGCATGAGGAACAACAGTCCACTGAAGTTTTGTGAGCTCCTCTCGGGTGCGAAGACTTGTGTGAGGTCTTGCGTTGTCATGAAGAAGGAGAAGTTCGTTCTGATTTTTGTGCCTACGAACACGCTGAAGTCGTTTCTTCAATTTCTGAAGAGTAGCACAATACACTTCAGAGTTGATCGTTTGACCATGGGGAAGGTCATCGAACACAATAACCCCTTCAGCGTCCCAGAAGACTGTAACCATGACTTTACCGGCTGAGGGTATGGCTTTAAACTTTTTCATGGTAGGGGAGTGGTGTGGCACCACTCCATTGATTGCCGTTTCGTTTCAGGTTCGAAGTGATGAACCCATGTTTCATCGCCTGTAACAATCTTTGACAAGAAATTGTCACCATCAGCCACATGACGAGCAAGCAATTCCACACAGATGGTTCTCCTTTGCTCTTTATGGTGTTCGGTTAGACAACGAGGGACCCAGCGGGAACAAACCTTTGAATATCCCAACTGGTGAACAATTGTGACAGCACTACCAACAGAGATGTCAAGTTGAGCACTGAGTTGTTTGATGGTGATCCGTCGATCATCTCGAACGAGTGTGTTCGCACGCTCCGCCATTGCAAGAGTCACAGCTGTGCACGGCCGGCCCGCACGCGGGAGATCAGACAGTCTTGCTTGACCTTGCGGCGATGATGACACACGCTTTGCCCAACGACTCACCGTGCTTTTGTCCACTGCCAGATCACCGTAGACATTCTGCAAGCGCCTATGAATATCTGAGATGCCCTGGTTTTCCGCCAAAAGAAACTCGATCACTGCCCGTTGTTTGCAACGCACACCCGTTACAGACGCCATTTTAACAGCTCTGTACAGCGCTGCCACCTGTCGGAAGTCAATGAAACTATACGAGACGAAGCGGGAATGTTTGAAAATATTCCACAAGATATTTCCGGTTTTTTCAACCAAAATTGGCCGAGAAAAAAAAATGTGTTGCATTACTTATTGAACTGCCCTCGTAGATGAAGTTAGAAAATTCTGCTGCCTTGGCATCAAAATAACGAATGACAGACGGAGCCGTGAGGATATCAAAAATAGACTAGCACTGGCAAGAGGGGTAATCCTGGCGAAGAGACCCTAATTTGAGGAAGGAAGTTCTGAGATTGTAGTCTGGAGCACAGCCTTGTATGGTCGTGGAAGGTGGACTGTGGAGAAACCGGAGCAGATGATGTGGTGTCACCGCCAGACACCACACTTGCTAGGTGGTAGCCTTTAAATCGGCCCGTCACACCAGGCTATTTGCTTTTTCTGTAATAAAAAAGGACATGTTCAAAGTGTTTGCCAGAAAAAGCTCAGAATGGACACTCACAACCATTCCAGGGCCTTTGCTTCGCGCCGGAATCGAACCAAGAATACTCAGGCTCGTGAACCTTCGCCCATGGAAATTCATGTAGTTCATTCCACTCCGCCCAGTGCCACTCTCTCTAACAGTAACTGTGTTCCTCCCACAAATAGTGTGCATCGACATCGACGGAAATCCCGTCAAGTCGCAAGTGATTATGTACCAGTGTCAGTTCACGTTGCACGAGACAGTCGCTCTTGTTGTCAGCAGGACAATAAACTTTTTGTAGACTTGGACATTAATGGCACAGTGATACCATTCCAGATCGATAGCGGAGCTGCAGTTTCACTGATCAATCTAGACACGTACAAACAGCTGGGCACACCTCCGTTGCGTGCCACAAATGTTAAGCTCAGTAGCTATTCCGGTCAGCATATCCCTGTGTTAGGACAGTGCAGCCTTCTTGCAACATACAAGGGACAAACAAAACTTGTGTCATTTTACGTCTTTCGTTCTTCTGCTGCAGTGAACTTGTTTGGTTTAGATTTATTTCAGTTGTTTAACTTGTCTATAGTAAATCAGGTCCAATCAGTGAACCAGACTGTGCCTTCAGCCAGTGTTTCTCGTCTATGTGAAGAATTTGCGGACATTTTTGCACCGAGCCTCGGTTGCGCTAAGAACTATAAAGCACATTTGGGACTGAAAGTCAACGAAATTTTTCAGAGCGCGCAATGTTCCCCACGCATTGCGTGATGAGGTCGCAAGAACATTACACGATTTGGAATCACAAGGTGTAATTGAACGTGTGCAGGCTTCTCTCTGGGCATCACCCTTAGTAATTTTGCAAAAACCTTCCGGAAACTTGAGACTTTGTGTGGACTTCAAGGCAACAGTGCATCCCCAACTAGTGATTGCAACTTTTCCTTTACCCCGTACGGAAGATCTTTGTGACAATCTGTGCCCGGGTAAATATTTTTTGCAGTTGGACCTAGCAGATGCGTACTTGCAAATACCGGTGGCCGAAGAATCCCAGCGCGTTTTGGTGGTTAACACGCATCTTGATTTGTACCGATTCAAACGACTGCCATTCGGGTGTGCATCCGCCCCTGCATTGTTTCAGCAATATCTGCAAACTGTTTGTGCGTCGGTCCCTACTGCAGCAAACTATCTGGACGATATTGTGATCTCCGGAAATACGGAAGAAGAACATTTAGCCAATCTCAGAACAATATTTCAGGTACAAAATTGTTAAGGCTTTCGTGGCCACTTGTTGACAAACTGCCCATTGGCTTCTGTCTCGGGTTCTTCGGCCGACGTTCATCTAATGATTTTTCTGACGTTTCGCCAGCACGAGTGGCTGGCATTGTCAAAGCTTCACCCTCCATTGCCGGTGGTGAACTGGAGGCGAGCTCGCGGCCGCAGACTATATGTACCTGGCGCGCCAACGTCCGAGGGCTTCTCCCCGGTCATTTCCGGTGCGGTTCTCCTCTTGCTACCTGCGACGGTCGTTCGCTGCAGTACGGGAAGCCAGGATCCGTTTACCTTAAGGCTTTCCTCTTTCTTGTTGAAACTGTTCGCGTGTTTTTGGATTTCTACAGCTTCTCTGAACAAGCGCGTGTGATAGTGCTTCTCTACAGCCAGAACTTCCGTGTCGGCGAATTTTATTACGTGGTCGGTCTCATTCAGTGCGTGTTCTGCCACGGCCGATTTCTCCACCTGCCCCAACCTGCAATGTCGCTTATGCTCTTTGATCCTGGTGTTAATGGATCGTCCAGTCATTCCGACATAAACTTTTCCGCATGTGCAAGGTATACGGTATATTCCCGACATTGCAAGTGGGTTTCTTTTCTCCTTCGCCGATCTAAGACACTCTTTGATCTTCCTTGTCGGTTTGAAAATCGTCTTTACGCCGTGTTTGCGCAATATACGGCCGATTCTGTCCGTCACTCTGGGAATGTATGGCAGAAAGGCCGTACCCGACATTTCTTTTTCTGGTTCCTTACTTCGCCGAGTGTTTGGCTCTGTTACACTTCTAATGTAATTTGTAGAGTACCCATTGCTCCTCAGAACAGTTTCCAGGTGTTGCATTTCTCGTTTGAGGTGTTGAGGCTCACATATTCGTCCTGCTCTCGTTACGAGCGTACTAATCATGCCTCTTTTCTGGCTCGGGTGGTGGTTTGACAGTTTGTGGAGGTATCGGACCGATACCTCCACAAACTGTCAAACCACCACCCGAGCCAGAAAAGAGGCATGATTAGTACGCTCGTAACGAGAGCAGGACGAATATGTGAGCCTCAACACCTCAAACGAGAAATGCAACACCTGGAAACTGTTCTGAGGAGCAATGGGTACTCTACAAATTACATTAGAAGTGTAACAGAGCCAAACACTCGGCGAAGTAAGGAACCAGAAAAAGAAATGTCGGGTACGGCCTTTCTGCCATACATTCCCAGAGTGACGGACAGAATCGGCCGTATATTGCGCAAACACGGCGTAAAGACGATTTTCAAACCGACAAGGAAGATCAAAGAGTGTCTTAGATCGGCGAAGGAGAAAAGAGACCCACTTGCAATGTCGGGAATATACCGTATACCTTGCACATGCGGAAAAGTTTATGTCGGAATGACTGGACGATCCATTAACACCAGGATCAAAGAGCATAAGCGACATTGCAGGTTGGGGCAGGTGGAGAAATCGGCCGTGGCAGAACACGCACTGAATGAGACCGACCACGTAATAAAATTCGCCGACACGGAAGTTCTGGCTGTAGAGAAGCACTATCACACGCGCTTGTTCAGAGAAGCTGTAGAAATCCAAAAACACGCGAACAGTTTCAACAAGAAAGAGGAAAGCCTTAAGGTAAACGGATCCTGGCTTCCCGTACTGCAGCGAACGACCGTCGCAGGTAGCAAGAGGAGAACCGCACCGGAAATGACCGGGGAGAAGCCCTCGGACGTTGGCGCGCCAGGTACATATAGTCTGCGGCCGCGAGCTCGCCTCCAGTTCACCACCGGCAATGGAGGGTGAAGCTTTGACAATGCCAGCCACTCGTGCTGGCGAAACGTCAGAAAAATCATTAGATGAACGTCGGCCGAAGAACCCGAGACAGAAGCCAATGGGCAGTTTGTCAATATTTCAGGTCTTGCGACAAAATGGTCTTCGCTTGCGGAAGGACAAATGTGTGTTTTTTGCTCGTGACTTACCCTATCTGGGACATGTAATCAATGCCCAAGGCATACATCACAGTCCAGAGCACCTACGTGCCATACAAGACTTGCCTTAGCCGCAGAATTTGAAGCAGCTACAGAGTGTGCTGGGAAAAATCAATTATTATCATCGCTAAGAGCGCCACGCCTCTTCCATTTCAGCTCCGCTTCATCGCTTACGCCGTAAAGGTGTTCCGTTCGTTTGGACGACGGAATGCCAATGCGCCTTTCGCCAGTTGAAATCGGCGTTGCTTTCCAATACTTGCCTTACGCCATTCGATCCCCAGAAACCTCTTTTGTTGATGGTAGATGCATCGGATTTCGGGATCGGTGCTGTGCTTGCGCACAAAGATGGATCGCATGATCGCCCTATTGCCTTTGCGTCCAAATTGCTCTCGTCTGCGCAAAGAAATTATTCACAGATCGGGAAAGAAGCTTTGGCTCTCGTATTTGGTGTTACTAAGTTTCATGATTTCTTGTATGGTCGTCACTTTACCATCATCACAGACCACAAACCTTTGACATCGCTTTTTCATCCGACCAAGCCTGTATCTCCACGTACAGCGCAGAAATTCATTCGCTGGTCTATTTTCCTCTCACAGTACCGCTACGATATCTTGTATCGGTCCACTGCTAAGCACGGAAACGCCGATGCGTTGTCCCGTTTGCCTGTTGCTGAGGATAGAGCATTCGATTCTTCCGAACTTGCTTGCATGTTCATTGATTCGGAAACCGATGACGTGATAGAATCGTTTCCGATTGATTTTCGTCGTGTAGCTACAGCCACAGCTGCTGACCCTGTCCTTGCTACCGTTCTGCGTTTTGTTGTTACGCAATGGCCCTTGTCAAAGTCACGGATCGAGGATCCGTTGGTTCGCCGATTTTTTGCTCACAAGGTGAGACTATTTGTTCGACGTGGTGTTTTGCTGTTGCGTTCTGATAATGATCAGTCCAGGGTCGTGGTCCCACGTTCGTTACAGTCCTCTGTCTTACGGCTTCTCCACCAAGGTCATTGGGGTATAGTGCGAACGAAACAACTTGCTCGTCGGCACTGTACTTAGTTCGGAATCGATGCTGCGATTACGAATATGAGCTCTTCTTGCATGGCGTGTGCCGAACAACAATCCGCCCCACCGCGGAAATTCTTTGCATGGCCAAAAGCCACTTCCCCTTGGCAACGCTTACACATCGATTTAGCTGGTCCATTCTGGAATGCTCGATGGTTGGTTGTGGTAGATTCATTCAGTAATTTTCCTTTTGTTGTCCGGATGTCTTCCACGACGTCATCTGCCACCATCCAAGCGTTATCTGCTATCTTTTGCATTGAAGGTCTTCCACAGACTATTGTTTCCGACAATGGCCCACAATTCATGTCCGCAGACTTTCAGTCATTCTGCAAGGCCAATGGTATTCAACATCTGACGTCCGCGCCGTTTTCGCCACAGTCAAACGGTGCCGCTGAACGATTGGTCAGGACTTTCAAGTCCCAGATGTTGAAGTTGAAAGAGTTCCATTCTCGGGAGGGCGCGTTATTGCTCTTTTTGTCCTCGTATCGCTCTCAGCCCCGAGATGGTCGCTCGCCGGCTGAGTTGCTCCACGGTCGTCCTCATCTAACCTTGATGTCTTTGCTACATCCGCCGCATCAGGTTCCTGTGCAGCGGCAGACACCTGCTTTTGCTCCGGGCGACGTTGTCTACTATCGTCACTATCGCGGTTCACGGCGTTGGCTCGCAGGGCGCATTCTTCGCTGCCTCGGCCGCGCTATGTATCTGGTTTTGGGGGCCTCTGGTGAGGTGCGTCGGCATCTCAATCAGCTGCGCCTCTGTCGTCGCCTGGGTTCTGCCGCTCCCCGTCTGCTTTCAGCGACCGTGCCATCCGGTCAGCGCCCTGGGGACCCATCTACTGGCTCGCCTCATCCCCAGGTGTTACCGACGATGCCTTCCATTTTGCCCCATGGCGACGCGCCGCCGTCGCCGCCGCCTGTTCTCCCGCCGGCGACGCCCGCAGTGGACGCTTCGCTGCAACCGCCGGGCGCCTCCCTGGGTCACGCGCCGCCGATCGCTTCCCGTGACCAGTTGTCCTCCGCCATGGAACTCTTGCCCGCTCCGGACCACATGGCGTCTTCGCCCGTCGGGTGCCCCGACCCGATGGAAGTCGACCCTTCGGCCCTTCCTGTCTCTCTGCGGGCGCATACACCGCATGTTGGCGTGCACCCTGGACTAGGTTTTCAGGTGTTTCCTAGCTCCCCTCGGACCGAATGGCAGGGTGCGGGTGGCACAGCCTCGCCTGTTGTTAGGCTTCCCACCTCGTCGCATACGTCAACATGGGGTCCTCCCCACGGCGGGCGGAAGCCTTATAACACAACCGTTCGCCGATTTGCGGGGGAGGAATGTGGTGTCACCGCCAGACACCACATTTGCTAGGTGGTAGCCTTTAAATCGGCCGCGGTCCGCTAGTATACGTCGGACCCGCGTGTCGCCACTATCAGTGATTGCAGACCGAGCGCCGCCACAAGGCTGGTCTAGAGAGATTTTCTAGCACTCACCCCAGTTGTACAGGCGACTTTGCTAGAGATGGTTCACTGACAAATTACGCTCTCATTTGCCGAGACAATAGTTAGCATAGCCTTCAGCTACGTCATTTCCTACGACCTAGCAAGGCGCCATTATCAATTGCTATTTATCTTGTGATGCATGTACCGTCAGACCGATGTTCAACAATTATGGATTAAAGTTAAGTATTCCAGCAGCTACGTACTTTTCTTGATAGTATAATTACTTTACCTGTTGCAGACCTCACGCCAGCCTGCGTGAGCTTAAACACGTGCCTTTTGGCTACCTCCTAGTGGCTTGGCTGTCTTGTCAAGTCACAACAGATGAGCACCGAGGCCTTTGAGTTTTGGTGCTATACAGGAATGTTGAAAAAGTAGGTAGACAGATAAGGTGAGTAAAGTGGAGGCTTTCCGAAAAATCGTAGTGGAAAGGAACATACGGTGAACACTAAGAAAATGAAGGGACTGGATGATAGGTCACATATTAATGCATCACGGAATGACTTCTAGTGATACTAGAGGGAGCTGCAGAGGAGGGCAGCGATTGAAATATATTCAGAAAGATAATTGAGGACTTAGAGGGCAACTGTAACTCTGAGAGGAAGAGGTTGGCACAGGAGGGGAATTCCTGCTTCCAAGTCGGATGATATACAGGGGGTGAAAAAAAATATGGAAATACCACGAACACATTACCAGTCCGACTAACGGCTTTTGTCGAAGTTTCGATAACATACCTTCACCGAGGAGTCAAGCAGTATATTGCTCCCTCCTACGCAGAACTCGCTAAGAGACCACGAGGATAAAATCAGAGAGATTAGAGCCCACACAGAGGCACACAGGCTATCTTTCTTTCCACGAACATTGCGAGACTGGAATAGAAGGGAGAACCGATAGAGGTACTCAAGGTACCCTCCGCTGCACACCGTCAGGTGGCTTGTGGAGTAAGGATCTAGATGTAGAAGGGGGGGGGGGGGTACCGCTGGCTTTCGAAACAGCACCAAGTTGTCTCGGAACGGATAAGTAAAGTCATAGCAGGATTTTCAAGGCAGTATTATACCATTCGTCCTGAAAAATAGCGGCAACTGCACGTAACGATGCTGGAGCGATCACGCACTCTTCTCTCCAAAGCAGACCACATAGGTTCCATAATACTGAGATCTGGTGACTGTGGTGGCCGTGGGGAGGATGCGACATTTTGTCCTACTGTTGACAAAATCAGTCCCTGTCAATGCGGGATGCGGGATTTGTTAACCAGGCAGACGGCATCCCCGTTGGGGAACGGACATTGTACTATGAGGTGGACCTGATCAGCCAGAATGGTCTTATAATCGTTGCCAGTAATTTGATCTCGCAGAATGATCATGGGGCCAATGGAATACCACGATATGGCTGCCTATGTCGCCACCGATCCGCTCTTCGTAAATAATCTCGGGCGTAAGGTATAAACGGTATGAAACAAGATACCTTCGACCAAATGACTTTCTTCCATTACGTGGCTTCGGCACCACGTTTTCATGTTACGGGCTTTTGAATCACTGTTGAGTGGTCCTTGAATTCGGGGTCGCCATGTAATTCTCTGCTTTTTGGTGTTCTCTTCGACTTGTTTTGCCACTGACAGGATTCGCGAATACGATATTCAGTTCTGCACTCACTTTTGGAACTGTCATAATTTAATTTTCGTCAAAGTCCTCTTCAATGAACGTATGTTAGAAACGCTCAACACGAATTTTCGGTCCCATTCTGACGTAACGGATGACGTTTTCCCCTATATGCGATATAATTCTTCGATACACGTTAAGGGGACTGTCCTGTTTGCCATGTCGATTTTCAAGAAGTTTTGGCTGTGGACCGTACTATTGACGATGTCGACTGTCAAGAAGTTTTGGCCATAATTGTAAATGAAGTCTAGAGTATGAGAAATGTACTCGACTTCTGCTGTATTGATCTAATCATATTCTTCGTAGGTCTATGTTTCAAGAACAAAGATGTTAGGATAAGGTCTGCTCTCTCACCTTTCCCATTCCGTGGGCGAGTGGTCATTACAAAGTCGTGCGCTGGGGGTCGTATGTCACGCCTAATTAATCTGATGAAATGGCAGTTGATCTATTCAAGAAGATATCTATCCCTAATTAATTGCTAATCAATGGATCGTGTTATGCAAGGAGAACCACGTAAAACTGGGCAGCGAAATAAACATTGCCAGTATAATTGTGAGTGTTACAGCACCGACTACAGATAGAATGCGCCTGGCGGATTATTCAATATGACTTATGTGCCGACCATTCTAGATCTGGTTTTTAGGCGGTCTCCCACGCTCATCGAGGTGGTACCCGAGTCCTCCTCAGTAGCACGGTTTGCAAACGTTTAGAAGAAGTTCATATATTTTCACGTGGGATAACATTATAAGCGGACAGTTGGGGTGTACGAATTCCACCTCTGGGAGCGTGGAGGGGAGGGGGCTGGAAGGTGCCATCCAATAATTAATCTGCCGACCACGTGAAGATATGCGACAAAGGTCAGGAAAAAGAAATTCCTTAGTGATACAGAACACTGCTTCATACTTAGGTGCTGGAAAATAAGTGAAACGGTAATTTTTTTTAGGCTGATGGATGGAGA
Organism: Schistocerca nitens; assembly: GCF_023898315.1. Classification (NCBI taxonomy): domain Eukaryota; kingdom Metazoa; phylum Arthropoda; class Insecta; order Orthoptera; family Acrididae; genus Schistocerca; species Schistocerca nitens. Next base: position 191,521,538 of record NC_064622.1, read on the forward strand.
AGGGATGAAAGGTAACCTTCCCCTTTTAAATAGAATTTCACTGTTTTCGACTTAAAAGTGCTTCACATGACAAATTATGTCATGCAACTCTTTCGTAGGTCTGATAAGAAAATAAAAGGTAAAATGCACTAATAGTTGAAAATGTGTTGTCAATGTATTAATTTACACAAAGTGAAGTGAAATTCACCGAAAAGAATAAAAGCTGTAGTCAATGCACTAGCTGTCTTGGAAAGTATTCTGAAGTTTTTCAAACACATTAAAACGTCTTTCCAAGGCGCATTACGAACACATATATAGCATCGGGAGAGTTGTTTACAAGTTTACCATAAAGACTGTTATTTGGCATTTGGAATTTAGTGCATGATTCAGTCATCCTCGTTGTACAAGATACAATTAGACAAAACTAGTATGCAGTACAATGTATAAGATGTACAACACATTTAGGAATATCAGCTCACATTTAACAACTTTCACTCCAGTTATACTCTATTAAGCAAAATATTGAAAGTACGAATATAGCTGTAGAGGAAATGAACATGTTAAACAAATATGTACAAAATCTTGGTATGTGGTCAGAATTTCATAATAATAAGCTAGGCATACAGCAATAAAACTGGATTGCTGGATTTCTTCAGTTGACGGATCACTTCTTTAGTATGATTTTCACTTTTATAAGGGGCGTCCAGAAAGAAACGAGCCGGGGGCGTAATTACAGAAACCAGTACCTGTATGTTAGAAGTATTGACCCTGGCTATTGAGATACTTGTCCCACTGTGACACAAGCCCGTGAATGGCTGTCTCAGAAAATTCCCGGGGCTGCGATGTTAACCAGTTCCTCATGTACAGCTGGACGTCGTCGTCCGAGGTGAACCGTTTGTCCCTCAGAGCCTATTTGAGGGGACAAAAATGGCCCCCTTCTGATTCACTTCCTGCAGTACGGGACAACAGCGAATGTCCAGCAGACCTTGACCACCCTTCGCCAAGCGATCAAATCAAAACGACCAGGCAATCTTACCCGTGGGGTCATTCTGCTCCACGACAATGCAAAGCTCATACGGCCAACACAGTCGCGGCACTCCTGAAGAAATTGAAATGGGATGTTCTCAGCCACTCTCCATACAGTCCGGACGTCTCTCCCTGTTATTTCGCCATTTTTGGTCCCCTTAAAAAGGCCCTGAGGGGCAAACGATCCACCTCGGAAGACGTCGTCCAGCTGTACGTGGGGAACTGGTTAACATCGCAGCCCCGGTAATTTTGTGAGACAGCCATTCACCGCTTTGTGCCACAGTGGGACAAGTGTCTCAACAGCCAGGGTCAATGCTTCTAACATACAGGTACTGGTTTCTGTAATTATGCCTCCAGCTCGTTTATTTATGAGCGCCCCTTACTGGAGGCATGATCTGAAGATCTGGGAAATAGGCGAGTTAAAATCTGGATGTTGTTAAGTTCGTGGCAAGACGTCTCCAAATCTTGTGGTCGCAGAACGATGTTTCAGAGCGATGCCTGTCTGGATAGTGGACTGTCGTTTGCCTCTGAATACTGTTATCCTCTAATAGCGCAATATTACATCTAATTCATATGCAATGTTCTAGAGCTTAGTTCTTCAGCCACTGCACTAGAGAAGACAGTGTAATGCTTTTGTCACCAAGCTCATACCCAGAAGAAGGTGTAAGTTATTCCTCTACCATTATTTGCTCTATCGCGTTTACGACTTCCACTATAGGTAGAGCACTTCATTTCACTTCTCATTCTCTATTCATTGTAATACGTTCTCAGGATCAGTTATAATTAACATATTCAGATAACCTTACATCACACGTATTTCAAAATTCCTTCGTAGTGGAAGCTTCTGCAATCAACATGGAAAGTTTATTGGGAAGGAAATATTGGTGACGCACGCTTAATTTCGGACAAAGAACTGCACAATCATAATCTAGAGATATGCTTTTAGATCCACCTAGGTCAATATAGAGCTGTTGGTTTCATTCTGCCCTTTACGTGGTAGTTCCAAGTCCAAATACATTCCACTTCCAATATTCATTAAATACACTTTTTTATTTTAGTCTTCTGATCAATTCCACCGAAACTTCTTCATTATTAACTGATAGACTGTATGTCAACTGCCACTACTTGTGGGTTTCATGCAACCTGCAACACCTTGAAATACAATCACAAATTTTCATATTCTCTTGCTCGAACGCGGAAACTATTTGTCTTACAGAAAGAATGAACAAAACACTTTTGTCCTGCGAAAATGTTTTGGTAGAGGCCGTATTTTTCGAATTATTCAAGAAAAATGTAGAATACTGAGGTGCAAATGCTTTTTCTTCAAGAACTCGGAAACCGCGGCCTCCAGTGAAGGCGTATCTCAGTACAAAATGTAACTAAACTACATTTCCTACAAAAATTCCCTGTTCATCATTTTTGTAGGACTAATAGTTAGCGCATAGAGAGCATGAGAGTATGAAAAATTTGCTCGTGGTTTTTGAAGACGTTGCTGGTTGCATAAAAGTCATAGGTAGGAGTAGCTGAAATCATCTTGTACAGCACTAAAATGAAACTTCCTGGCAGATTAAGACTGTGTGCCGGACCGAGACTCGAACTCGGGACCTTTGCCTTTCACGGGCAAGTGCTCTACCAACTGAGCTACCCACTTGCCCGCGAAAGCCAAAGGTCCCGAGTTCGAGTCTCGGTCCAGCACACAGTTTTAATATGCCAGGAAGTTTCATATCGGCGCACAATCCAGTGCAGAGTAAAAATCTCATTATGGACAGCACTAAAATATCTGAAACTGCATTTTTGAATTCTAACTTAAAAATGGTGTGTATGCAGCTTGTTCTTCAAATTAGAACTAATTAAACAAAAACTCAGACAAATAAGTTACTTTATTTAGAAGTATTTTCAGTGTGGCCTGAGTAACACGGATTCAACAGTGAGCCATAGTAACGTGTGAGTAGACGCACCATATGGTTATTATCTCATAGTAAGACACAAAAGAACATCGTGAAGCAACTCTCTAATGCCATTTCACAGGCTACGTAGATGCGAATCGGAACAGAAAAACAGCCGTTAAACACTCCGAAAACGGACGAAGGTCTCTCTTACTGGTGCCCGCTGTAGGTGTCAGCAGATACCGATGGCAGGGTGCAAATTCGTCGAAAAGCTCGTGGATTTATGGCCCCACCGCCCAGTACATAAACTTTATTGCATCCTTTTACCCCCTACGAAAAGGCAGAAAGGCACTTCAAATTAACGACGTCGACCGCCTGATTCTGTAGAAGATATGAGAGGATGCTGCGTGTAGAACATTAAAAAATGTCTGAAACGATATACAAAGATTGATTTTCTCTGTTAAAATAAGAAATACGTCCTCTGACTGAGCACAATTTATAAATAATTTTTTACTTTTTTTTTCAAAAGAGAAATTCGTTCTAAGCATGCAACTTCAAAGAAAAGCAACTGTTTGTTACCTTTTCGCCTCGTGTCGGACGAAGATTGTCTGAAACTACTTCAGTGACAGAGTGGTCAATACAGAGATACTGAATGAAATTTAACAGTTGCGTCTTTGTGAGTACTTCATACGTCACGTCGTAAGTTTGAGTGTGTCATAAAGCCTCCGAGTATTGGGCCGTACCACGGATATATCATCCCGACTACGCGATTTCAAAAACAAGTGAAGAGGCCTGTTTGTAAGATGGTTGCTACATCAAGACTATTGTGCAATAGGTGCCACAGCAGTCGGTAGGTGACAGCTTCTGTAGCTGAATATCTTCATGGAATGCTATTGGCTGTTGTAAACCGGCCTCATATCTGTATATATTGAAAGTATTCATCCAAAGTAAGGAACACATTTTATGACCTGAAGGTTACCCCCAGAAAGTGAATGCAACTTGAGGATGACGCGATCTGACATTAACTAAACAAATACTGTTATACGCGTTGTTTCACAGATTTTATTATTATGTTACTGCACATTCTAGGTTTGGGGTTAAAATCCCATTTTCAAATACATTACTGATTCCCAAAGATGATAATGCACATATAAACATGATGATAAGGAAAAGATAGTAGTCTCAACTTCTTAATGTATCGATCCATGGCTTAAGGTAAAATTAGTTCGTTGACCATTTTTAACATTACATATGGAATCACACAAATCAGTAACTACACTAACATGAGGGACTGAAGTTATGCATCAGGCTAGAACTTTTTATCTGCTAATATAGTGAGGCCCAAAGTTTTACTTCTATCCTGGAGATTTGATATAATCTAAAAGAGGTGAATAATTTAATTACGTTTGCTCGTTTAATAATAGGTGGGGTGGGGGGGAGGGAGGGATGTACATGTCTCTGTTTTAATTTCTAAAATTTCTAATTTGTTGAGTTTAGCCCCTTTTTCCTCTGTGTGTAAGACTTATGCATCATGTATTTGTGGTTATTATTCAGGCAATGTTCCACAAAGGCTGAATCAGTCTTCTTCAATCTTCAGCTTCTTTGGTGTTGATTAAGCCTGGTACATCTGACAATTTTGTTGACGATGAAACACAAGCTCACGCAAAGTGCACCAAGAGGTGAGAAGGTTGAACACGTGCGTAAATTCTTAAACACCCAGCACACAAGCTCCAGTCCTTTGATATCGCACCTTATATGTGTGATTTGTGCAAGAACAAATATCTTTGTCAGCTGTTACCTACTTCCAACTACCCCTTAACATTTAGGCAGTGTAGTAAATGCAATGGTCCGCAGTTACGTAGTCCAAGCGACCGAGGATCTAGAGGTAACCTCATCAGCTTCAATTTACCTTGTTGAAAATTATCACACAAAGGGGTAAGAGCGAAGTCATGTCCAATGTAACGCTGAACACACAGCCAGGCGTAAGCATACCACCACACAAAAGTAAATGCAAATTCCAATATGGATGCGAGTGTACGTGGTTGAAACTGGTAATACAAGGAGAAGGAGTACATGAGTAAATCCATGAAATGAACGCAGTAGCTACACTAAGGCGACAAAAATCATGGGATTCCGTCAAATATCGTATCGGACGTCCTTTCTCGCGGCACAGTGCAGCATCTCGACGTGGCATCATCTCAACGAGTCGTTGGAAGTCCTCTTTAGAGATATGAAGCCATCCTGCCGCTATAGCCGTCTATGACTGCGAAACTGTTGCCAATGCTATTGCATTGTTAGGCCTCTCGATTACGTCCCATAACAGTTCCATGGGATTCGATAGGGCGATCTTAGTGTAAAATCATACACTCGAATTGTCCATAATGTTCTTCAAACCAAACACCTTTGGCCCAGTGACATGACAGCATTGTTTGGGAACATGAGTCGCTGAATGACTGGAAACGGTCTCTACATAGCCTAACTTAACCATTTCCAGTCAATGATCGCTTCTGTTGGACCAGAGGACCCAGTTTCTTCCATGTAAAGATGAGGACAAAACCAGTGCCTTGTTGACATCTTGCGTCCATGGCCTCGTGGGGCTAAGCCAGACTAAAACCGTACCATCAACACTTACCAACTAGGGCCAACGAGATATACGAGCTCTGCAACGGACTTGTGGTGTCACATTAGTCCAAATGTCCATCACATTTCACTAACGATTGATTCCTTGTAGGACCCATGTGAAATCAATAACTGAAAAGGTACCAACTACAGGTCTTCAATTTCTCGTATGCTGTCGAGAGCTAGCATTCATTTAAACGAGCAGAGAAGAACTATTAATCTCGTCTGAAATAATCATTCACTTACCGGTGGAGACGGCTGGTGGCACTCGTAAGACCAGAAGTGTCACGTGCTTTGACGTATGTGCCATGCCCTGTCCTTCTCGTTGACCCCGTTACCAACTTACCTGACCAGGCCACGGTTTTCCAGTTGTCTAGGGTACAGCCGACAAGGTCACGAGCCCAGGAGAGGCGCTGCAGGCGGTTCGTGGTGCTAGCAAAAGACTAGCGTCGGACATCTACTGCCACAGCCCATTAACGCTAAATTTCTCTATAATGTCCTAACAGATATGTGCGTCCCACGTCACAGATTGATTCTGCGATTATTTCAAGCTGAGTGGCTTCTCTGTTAGCACTGACAGCTCTATGCAAACGCCGATGGCCTCGGTCGTGAAGTGAAGGCCGTTGACCACTGCACTGTCCATGGTGTGCGGCAGTGTCCGAAATTTGGTATTCTCGGCATGCTCTTGACACTGTGGATCTCGTGATACTGAATTCCCCAACGATTTCCGAAATGGAGTGACGCATGTTTCCAGCTCCAAGTACCATTTCGCATTCCTAGTCTGTTAATGGAATGTCAGATCCCTTAATCGGGCAGGTAGGTTAGAAAATTTGAAAAGGGAAATGGACAGGTTAAAGTTAGATATAGTGGGAATTAGTGAAGTTCGGTGGCAGGAGGAACAAGACTTCTGGTCAGGTGACCACAGGGTTATAAACACAAAGTCAAATAGGGGTAATGCAGGAGTAGGTTTAATAATCAATAGGAAAATAGGAACGCGGGTAAGCTACTACAAACAGCTTAGTGAACGCATTATTGTGGCCAAGATAGATACGAAGCCCACACCTACTACAGTAGTACAAGTTTATATGCGAACCAGCTCTGCAGATGACGAAGAAATTGAAGAAATGTATGATGAAATAAAAGAAATTATTCAGATAGTGAAGAGAGACGAAAATTTAATAGTCATGGGTGACTGGAATTCGAGTGTAGGAAAAGGGAGAGAAGGAAACGTAGTAGGTGAATATGGATTGGGGCTAAGAAATGAAAGAGGAAGCCGCCTGGTAGAATTTTGCACAGAGCTCAACTTAATCATAGCTAACACTTGGTTTAAGAATCATGATAGAAGGTTGTATACATGGAAGAACCCTGGAGATACTAAAAGGTATCAGATAGATTATATAATGGTAAGACAGAGATTTAGGAACCAGGTTTTAAATTCTAAGACATTTCCAGGGGCAGATGTGGACTCTGACCACAATCTGTTCGTTATGACCTGTAGATTAAAACTGAATAAACTGCAAAAAGGTGGGAATTTAAGGAGATGGGACCTGGATAAACTGAAAGAACCAAAGGTTGTAGAGAGTTTCAGGGAGAGCATAAGGGAACAATTGACAGCAATGGGGGAAAGAAATACAGTAGAAGAAGAATGGGTAGCTTTGAGGGATGAAGTAGTGAAGGCAGCAGAGGATCAAGTAGGTAAAAAGACGAGGGCTAGTAGAAATCCTTGGGTAACAGAAGAAATATTGAATTTAATTGATGAAAGGAGAAAATATAAAAATGCAGTAAATGAAGCAGGTAAAAAGGAATACAAACGTCTCAAAAATGAGATCGACAGGAAGTGCAAAATGGCTAAGCAGGGATGGCTAGAGGACAAATGTAAGGATGTAGAGGCTTGTCTCACTAGGGGTAAGATAGATACTGCCTACAGGAAAATTAAAGAGACCTTTGGAGATAAGAGAACCACTTGTATGAATATCAAGAGCTCAGATGGCAACCCAGTTCTAAGCAAAGAAGGGAAGGCAGAAAGGTGGAAGGAGTCTATAGAGGGTTTATACAAGGGAGATGTACTTGAGGACAATATTATGGAAATGGAAGAGGATGTAGATGAAGATGAAATGGGAGATACGATACTGCGTGAACAATTTGACAGAGCACTGAAAGACATGAGTCGAAACAAGGCCCCGGGAGTAGACAACATTCCATTGGAACTACTGACGACCTTGGGAGAGCCAGTCCTGACAAAACTCTACCATCTGGTGAGCAAGATGTATGAGACAGGCGAAATACCCTCAGACTTCAAGAAGAATATAATAATTCCAATCCCAAAGAAAGCAGGTGTTGACAGATGTGAGAATTACCGAACAATCAGTTTAATAAGCCACAGCTGCAAATTACTAACACGAATTCTTTACAGACGAATGGAAAAACTAGTAGAAGCCGACCTCGGGGAAGATCAGTTTGGATTCCGTAGAAATACTGGAACACGTGAGGCAATACTGACCTTACGACTTATCTTAGAAGAAAGATTAAGGAAAGGCAAACCTACGTTTCTAGCATTTGTAGACTTAGAGACAGCTTTTGACAATGTTGACTGGAATACTCTCTTCCAAATTCTAAAGGTGGCAGGGGTAAAATACAGGGAGCGAAAGGCTATTTACAATTTGTACAGAAACCAGATGGCAGTTATAAGAGTCGAGGGACATGAAAGGGAAGCAGTGGTTGGGAAGGGAGTAAGACAGGGTTGTAGCCTCTCCCCGATGTTATTCAATCTGTATATTGAGCAAGCAGTAAAGGAAACAAAAGAAAAATTCGGAGTAGGTATTAAAATCCCTGGAGAAGAAATAAAAACTTTGAGGTTCGCCGATGACATTGTAATTCTGTCAGAGACAGCAAAGGACTTGGAAGAGCAGTTGAACGGAATGGATGGTGTCTTGAAGGGAGGATATAAGATGAACATCAACAAAAGCAAAACGAGGATAATGGAATGTAGTCGAATTAAGTCGGGTGATGTTGAAGGTATTAGATTAGGAAATGAGACACGTAAAGTAGTAAAGGAGTTTTGCTATTGGGGGAGCAAAATAACTGATGATGGTCGATGAAGAGAGGATATAAAATGTAGACTGGCAATGGCAAGGAAAGCGTTTCTGAAGAAGAGAAATTTGTTAACATCGAGTATAGATTTAAGTGTCAGGAAGTCATTTCTGAAAGTATTTGTATGGAGTGTAGCCATGTATGGAAGTGAAACATGGACGGTAAATAGTTTGGACAAGAAGATGGTTCAAATGGCTCTGAGCACTATGGGACTCAACTGCTGTGGTTATCAGTCCCCTAGAACTTAGAACTACTTAAACCTAACTAACCTAAGGACATCACACACATCCATGCCCGAGGCAGGATTCTAACCTGCGACCGTAGCAGTCTCACGGTTCCGGACTGCGCGCCTAGAACCGCGAGACCACCGCGGCCGGCTGGACAAGAAGAAAATAGAAGCTTTCGAAATGTGGTGCTACAGAAGAATGCTGAAGATAAGGTGGGTAGATCACGTAACTAATGAGAAGGTATTGAATAGGAGTGGGGAGAAGAGGAGTTTGTGGCACAACTTGACCAGAAGAAGGGATCGGTTGGTAGGACATGTTCTAAGGCATCAAGGGATCACCAATTTAGTACTGGAGGGCAGCGTGGAGGGTAAAAATCGTAGGGGGAGACCAAGAGATGAATACACTAAGCAGATTCAGATGGATGTAGGTTGCAGTAGGTACTGGGAGATGAAGAAGCTTGCACAGGATAGAGTAGCATGGAGAGCTGCATCAAACCAGTCTCAGGACTGAAGACCACAACAACAACAACAACAACAGTCTGTTAATTCATGTCGTGCGGCATTATCGTCACGACGCAAGCCTTTTCGCATGAATCACCTGATAACAAATGACCGCTCCGCCAATGCACTGCTCTTGTATACCTTATGTACGCAATACTATCGCCATCTGTATAACTGTGCATCACCATCCCTGACTTTAGTCGCCGTAGTGTAAATCACGTAATTTGTCAGTAGATAAGCTACACAAGGTGGCGATAAGTAAACATAAGATAAGAATATCTAACGCTTCCTCTGAACAATATCTTAGATTCACAAAAGAAATAATACTACAGATCCCCAAAATACATGGAAATGAGTGTAAAGGGCTGCCTGTAAGGGACTGAGTGATTGAGTTTGACTCCCTGTTATGCCGTTTGTCAGACAAAAAGAAGAAGTTATTAAACTGTGATGATTTTAATGTAAGCTTTCTAAGCAATTCTGACAGGATAAGTGAACTAGAAGTGTTATTAATGACAAGTAACTTCGAATCAGTGATCAATTTCCCCACACATAAAGCTCAAGCCAGCAGCACTCTTATAGATAATGTTTTCGTGCAGCAAGAGGATGTAAAACTAATACAAACTTTCCCTGTGATAAATATATTATCAGACCGTGATGCATAACTGTTAATCTTACAAAATTTATCAGGGTGTATAGTTCAGAAGCCATTAAGTAAAGGTGTAAGGCTGGTCAACCCAGTATCTACAGAGCATTTCAAAAAAATTTTGAAAAATATTAATTGGGGAGATGTATATAATGATCCAAGTGCCAGTGATAAATGCAGCATATTTCTTGATAAATTTATATGCCTTTTTGAACACTGTTGCCCCAAAAAATTACAAAATGTAATACCAAACAGTTTTCAAAGAAGCCTTGGATCACTACGGGCATTAAAGTGTCTACAGAAAGAAAAATAAAATTGTATGAGGCAGCAAGATTTAGTAAAGACCCAGAAGCAATTTTACACTATAAAATTATTGTAACATATTGAATAAAGTTGTCAGAAAATCTAAAGATACGTATATTTGAAATGAAATTAGCTGCTCGGGCAATAAAATCTAATCATTATGGATTGTTGTTGGAAGAGAGACAGGAAAAGTAACCTCTGGGGTAGGTAGTACTACCATTAAGGAGAATGAGACCATCTTAACCAACAGTACACATATAGCAAACGTATTTAACAACCATTTCTGAAGTGTAGGTGAAAAAATTGATGAGATTAGTTCAAAAGAAAAAGCCAAGCAGTACATGAAAGAATCAGAATGAGATTTTCACTCTGCAGCGGAGTGTGCGCTGATATGAAACTTCCTGGCAGATTAAAACTGTGTGCCCGACCGAGCCTCGAACTCGGGACCTTTACCTTTCGCTGGCAAGTGCTCTACCATCTGAGCTACCGAAGCACGACTCACGCCCGCTCCTCACAGCTTTACTTCTGCCAGTATCTCGTCTCCTACCTTCCAAACTTTACAGAAGCCCTCCTGCGAAACTTGCAGAACTAGCACTCCTGAAAGAAAGGATACTGCGGAGACATGGCTTAGCCATAGCCTGGGGGATGTTTCCAGAATGAGATTTTCACTCTGCAGCGGAGTGTGCGCTGATATGAAACTTCCTGGAAGATTAAAACTATGTGCCCGACCGAGACTCGAACTCGGGACCTTCGCCTTTCGCGGGCAAGTGCTCTACCATCTGAGCTACCGAAGCACGACTCACGCCCGTTCCTCACAGCTTCACTTCTGCCAGTATCTCGTCTCCTACCTCTCGTAGAGCACTTGCCCGCGAAATGCAAAGGTCCCGAGTTCGAGTCTCGGTCGGGCACACAGTTTTAATCTGCCAGGAAGTTTCATGAAAGAATCAGTTTTGAGAAATCCTAGCCAGATATGTTTTCATCTAACACCCTTTTGTGAAATAAGGAAAACCAGTAAATCTTTGAAAAATAAATGTACTGCTGGAGTAAATGACATCTCTAACAAGATATTAAAACAATGTGGAGCAGTTACAGCTGATGTTCTGAGACACATCTGTAAAGCATCACTAACTCAAGGTATCTTCCCAGACAGGTTAATATATGCCATTTTCAAGCCTCTCTACGAAACAGGGGACATCACAGATGCCAATAATTACCGACCAATATCCTTGCTCACAGCATTTTCAAAACTTGTCACTCAAGAGTGGTTAGCTATCTTAGCAATAATGGGATACTTAGAAAATCAGGGTTTGGATTTCAAAAATTCTGTTCCACTGAGACAGCAATATAAAATTTCATTGCCCACATAATAGAGTCTTTAATTAGTAAACTGTCACCGACAGCAATTTTCTGTGACTTATCCAAAGTGTTTGATTGTATGAACCACGACATTATGTCACAGAAATAACAATTGCATGGTATAAATGAAACAGGATATGAGTGGTTTAAGACATACCTTCAGAACAGGGAGCAAAAAGTTTCTTGATATGGTTTAAGTGATTTAAGTAAGTTATGCACTTCATCTAACTGGGGTGAAATTACATTAGGCATTCCACAGGGTTCGATCATGGGACCCCTTCTGGTCTTGATATATATGAATGACTTCCCTTCTTATTTGAAACAAGAAGCTAAACGTACATTTTTTGCTGATGATAAAAATATCATTATTAACCCAGTAAAAGAAACTCCAATATTAAATGGAACAAATAATATCTTTGGAAAAGTAATTGATCGGTTTTCTGCAAATGGGTTTGCTCTGAACTGTGAAAAAACAAAATACATCCAACTTGCTACTGAAATGAGTACAGTTCCTTCAATAAATATAACACATCAACAGAAGACAGTAGCCAGGGTAGTGCATTCTAAGTTTTTGAGTGTACATTTAGATGAGAATCTTAACTGTAAAATTCATATTTTGGATCTCATAAAGCTTCTAGGTTCAGCAGCTTTTGCAGTCAGAATAATTCCTAATTTTGAGGATGTAGAAGTTAGCTAACATAATTCGCATACTCTCCCTCTCTGATGTCATATGGAATAATATTTTGGGGTAACTCAACACTTGGGAAAAAAGTATTCACTGCTCAAAAGAAAGTGGTTAGAATAATGTGTGGGGCTAATAGTCGCACATCTTGCAGGTATCTCTTTAAAAGGTTAGGAATTCTTACAACAGCCTCACAGTACACTTCCTCAGTAACGAAATTTGTTTTCTGCTACATGAATCAGTTTAAAAACAACAGTGAGGTACATGATTATAAAACAAGAAGAAAGAAAGACTTACACTATCCTCTACTTAACCTATCTTTGGCACAGGAAGGGGTAAAATACGGTGCTGTAAAACTTTTCGATTAATTACCAGATGAAATAAAATGTCTGAAAGACAGCAATAACAGTTTTAAAAATAAACTGAAATCGTATCTGCTTGACAACTCTTTCAGTACTATAGATGAATTCTTGAATAGGAATAAATGAATCTACGTGTTTAATTTAAGTATTTTGTGCAATTTAAGGGAATGTGATAGGTAATAAAAAATTTTAAGTTTTTTCTTTTTTTATTTAAAAAAAGCCTTACTTCTTGTGTGTATTTCTTAAGCGCCTGACATGTTCCAAATCATATCGGTTACCGTGAGACTGATCAATGGAGCATGTAACTAGCTAACTAACTAACTAACTAACAAACTAAAGATGCTTAATACGGAGACGCATTCATATCGCCACGTGTTCTGAAAGAAAAAAAGATCTGATTTCTCTGTAGATGACAGTTTCACACGGTACAACTTTACTTATTCTGACTTTACGTGTATCCCAAATAACTGAAAGCGACTGAAATCCTTATGGAAAACTGCGATCGTACCAAAATACCGATGGCTGCTGGTCAAATACCTTCATATTCACCACACCGGACAATACGCCTGTAAGACTGCTTTTTGCAGCACACTGTCCTGGGCGACGACCAAGAAGATAAGAAGTTTTGTCTCGCAAAGTGTGACGGAAGCAGAAGCGAATTTTGCCTCCCAACGTTGTCATTGGCCGAAGCCGGTCAACGCCAGTACCTTGCAGTAGGGAGCACTGCTCTTGCTCGATTTGGCAATGATACGTCGTTCTAGATGAATGATACGTCACGGTTAGAAATCCTGCGACACATGAAATGTGTTCGCTGTAAACGCCCATCTTTCACCGTGTACTGCACGGGGAATATAATTTTGAATTTTGCTGAAATGTTATTCAAACTATCCGTCTTCTTGTGACACACATAAGTAATCTGCAGGTAAAGTTTTAAATATTTAGTGATTTAATGAAACATCTACACCTCTCGCATGGACAATACGGCCCAAGATAAGACTGGTCCAAAACAAGTGTTCACCACATTGGCAAAACAGAAAATTGTGATTTGTTACCTTTCTTTTAATAGATGATATTGAGCCATCGCTATATAGCCATTCATCCAACTTTATTATTGCCATACCTTTAATTTATAGCACTAGCTCCGTTTTGCAAAATTTTGGGGTGGGAAACAGCCGAGTTTGAGGCGGAGGCACTATCCTAACTTTCGACTGGAGTAATTTAGAGAAATTGAAAAAAAAACATCTGACGAACGCGGGTAGGATGCTATTACTTTCTCCCTGTTTAGAGATAAGTTATTTATGCAGAGATATTTTTACGGTCATTGCGATGGTATATGTTGATTGTGGCATTAGAAGTTTGAAGTGCTGTTGCTGTGCTGTGCTCGCGCGTGCAGATTTTGCCACCTGCGGAATGCAGTGGATCGAAACCTTCACCACTGTGACCTGTCGCACAACAGGAACATCGAACACACTGCGTACAGAATGCGCAACGACATCAGCAGAAGCTAATAAAAGCGCCAAGGTCGCGACTAGGTTCCGAAACCAGAATAGAAAGGCTGTGTCAGGATAGCACTTTTTTATTACAGTTGTCACATCCCCATTGATATAATTTTTGGAAGTACTTTTTATATATTATGGTAATTTATTGCACTAAAATGGCTAGGCCACGAATTGTTGTTGGACTGGGAATCCAAGGCCAATGAAGCTAGGTAACATACATACCATCTCACCAACATTATGCATCACTATATTCACCAATTCGCGAGTGTCGATGACGAAGTCTTGCAACTCCTTTGCCGATGAGTGCCCAGGACAAAGTGTCCGTTTCAAGTAGTATCTTCTACAGACGGAATGTTCGTGCTAGCCAATCTGGATCCGATATTTCCTTCCACGATAAGTTACCTTTTAACGTCATTTCATAATAACTGCTCCTTTTTAAAAGTAACCAGTCTTTCCAAATTACTTGGACGCAGATCAACCCTCTTTACATATGCTCAACGAATTTAGAAATTAGTTTTTAAAGTAAATAATGCATACACAGTGTCAATACTGTCCCTGATTGCGGGCTCCATTTACAGGTGGACAACAGTAGTTTTTAAGCAGGCAAGACAAGGTGGACTGGTGACTGCCAGCGCAGGTTGGCCGATGTCTCTTCGGCGAAATCGCATTCCATTCCCAAAGGGCTAACGTGTCTCTTCCACAGCCAGCCTGGCTGGCTTACACTCCAGCGCAGCATCTACCCTCACGTCATTTTTTTTTTTAGAACAACCACAGTAGCTGATCAACTAGCTGTCTCCTTATACTGTGCTCATACAAGTGCTCCGTTTCACAACAGTAGCCAGTTTTTACCTGAATTTTCTGTAATGGCTTTTAAAAGTAAGTGTGGTGCCAAGTATTCCTGCGAGTATTCCGATATGTACATCATTGTGCTTCAGCGGAATCGCGTCCGCGTTGGACCTATATTACTCATGGCATCTCCAGTCATGCGGAGCAAGGCACACACATTAAATTTTTTATTAGATGAAGGTTTCCCTTCTTGTTAAGCAAACTGGGCTATTTGGTTAGATCTCTAGAGTTACAGTTGTGAGGTGTGACTTCAGTTCCCCAACCAGGAACTCAGATTTAGGATCACCATGATTTCGTTAATGATACTGACGGAAAAAGTCGCAACACCAAAAAATAATTAGTGTAGAGCAGGTGAGATATATGGAACATATTTTTCCAGACATCATAACTGATCAAAACTACAAGATGACAGTGTAATGTAAGTGCGAAATAAACCACTGTAAATGTGAAATGCTGGAACATTAATAATCAGCGTAATCACCAGAAGTTGAATGCAACCAGGCAAACGTTCGTCCATTGTGTTGCACAGGTGCAGGATGTCATTTTGTGGAATGGAGTTCCATGACTGTTGCCCTTAGTCGTTCAATATGGGGACGATTAATGCTGCTTTTGGATAACGCCGGAGTTGTCGTCTGATAATGTTCCACACGTGCTCGATTGAAGACAGTTCTGGTGATCGAGCAGGCCACGGAGACGTGTCGACACTCTGTAGAGCATGTTGGGTTACACCAGCAGTATGTAGACGAGCCTTATCCTGTTGGAAAACACCCCCTGGAATGCTGTTCGTGAATGGCAACACAAATGGTAGAACCACCAGTCGAGGTACAAATTTGCAGTCAGCGTGCGTGGGATAACCACGAGAGTGCTCCAGCTGTCATATGAAATCGCACACCATAGCTCCACCTCTTTCAAAGTCAGTAAGGTGTTGGTAATTGTGTCTTTTCCGTCTTAAGGACATTCTTGACCAACATCAACTCACAACGTCCAATCTCGAGGGTAGCTAACGCTCACCACCGTTACAGGGTATATTTAAAAAAAGTTGTTCAAATGGCTCTAAGCACCATGTGACTTAGAATCTGAGGTCATCAGTCCTCTAGACTTAGAACTAATTAAACCTAATTAACCTAAGGACATCACACACATCATTGCCCGAGGCAGGATTCGAACCTGCGATCTTAGCAGCAGCGCGGTTCCTGACAAGCGCCTAGAACCACTCGGCCACAGTGGCCGGCAGTGTATATTTATAGCAAATATGATTTGCATCCCCATGGTGACGCTACTCTTTTATGACTGGCGCGTAATTTGAGTAGTCACCAGCTTTCGGATGGAGAAACACGCCTATTGAACTTCGTTTATGTCGTACAACCCCTTCTTGTTGTTACAGTTCTTTTTCCCGTCAGTGTATGTGCTCCGATCCAAAACAGCAGCTACCTTTTACTTGAATTTGCTGCAACGGCTCTTGTAAGTCCGTGCCAAGAACTCTTGCGAGTATTACGATCTGTACACCACTGTGATTCACCGGAATCGCGCCCGTGTTGTATCCATATTACTATTGGAGCAAGAGGCACATATTAGAGTTTTTCTTAGATGAGGCTTTCTCATTTCGTTAAGCGATATTTGTAGTTACGTTTGAGCTGTGCGGGTTCAATTCCCCAGACAGGGACCCAGATTTAGGTTTTTCATGGTGTAGTTAACTATATATTGTTCTTTTTCTCCTGCATTCCAATGCTTAAGCACTTGTTCCTGTCCTGTCTTCGCTATTCGCTGCCACCTCATTGTTAATTGTACGCTAATACTAATGACAGTAGCTTCGTTTAGTACGTTCTAGCACAGTATCCATTTTCTAGTGAAGGAACGAGTGAGCGATCTAGGAAAAGGAAACTGAGATAGAACCTACTAAACCAAGCTACTAATGACGAAATGATTACTTTGGATTAGAGACGACTGATTTACTTCTTCATCCTTGCTCGTTCTACCCTGAGATCTACTTCCAGTGTCTCATGGCAAAAGGGACATTAGGCCTTACGCTATTTGTTTTTCTTTCCTCTTGGCCCAGACCTGTAGCCTAGCCTCATTGACAGACCTCTCCGTTTTGAGCTCCCTTCAACTCACCAACTGTTGGGTACTATCTAGTTCAGTGTCTCTGAAGCCAAAAGACCTAAACAGCAAGACACCACATGGCGTTTTTGTAACTTTTAAGTGGTACAAAATGCATCAAAATTATAATTCGTCTGCGAGGCATCCTGCACTTCTGCTTACAGATGGGTAGTTCGCGAACGAACGGCTGCAAAGGAACGGTTCACCAAGATGAACGAAAGGACCGAGGAACGAATTCCAAGGAACGATCGGTTCATAGTTCACTTCGGTCGCAGCGGTCTACTTATAGTTCCCGGGGACGAGGAACGATCGGTTCATAGTTCACTAGTTCATTTCGGTCGCGGCGGTCACTTCGGCAGTTCTCGTTCCAGCCTCAGTCGCGTGCTCGTCTCAGTCTCGGTCTCCCTCGGCCGCAGTCGTCGTTCTTCGTATGACCACCTGTCTCAGTTCCACTGCCGACTGCTCCTAGTTAGTTCAGTATCTAGTTGCTCGTTCGTTCACTGCGCTCGCCCATTTTACATGTGTTCCAAACTGTTCTGGCACTTGGGTCTGGCTATTGAGTGTCCACGAACTGTAATGAAAAAGTATTTTATAGTTACGTAAATTACATAAAAATTACGTTGTATCTAATAGGTACTCTTTTCAGGTAACAAAAGGGCATATCAGCTCACTTCATTATATCAATGAACAGCAGAAAACATACTTATATCAAGGCAAGTTTTTTTTGTTATTCATATACTTTTTGGTTTCATCGATTTGATTTAGCAACTAACTTTCAATAATTTGCTTAATTTTTAGTGTAAGAAAATTCACGTAAAACGATTTTCGTGTATCTTTCATATACAAAACATTACATTTAGGAAGGCTCTAATTATTTTTAAGTTTGGTTGTTTCCAATTTGCATTACCTGCTAGTTTGGTTTCTTTGAAAAAAAAAAAAAAGGAAGTGGGTTGTGGGTCATTTTAGCTCAGTAGAAAAAGCGGTGCCTCTCCATTTGAAAAGACATAGATTGCCATAAAATCGTATTTACTTATTATCTCAAAAACATTTGTTCAGAAGGAGCTTTCAAAACAAAAAAAACTTTATTACTGCCAACTTAATTATTATTATTATTATTGCTGCATTAACTTTAATAATGCAACATAAAAACATAATTTTTACGAAGCGTGTGACGCAAGTATGATGAGAAAACCACATTTTATTTTATGCTTCCATAAAGTCTTTGCTTCGCCTACGAACTCAGTATAATATATATACGTGAAGTATATATAGGGTGTAAACGATTATTGTTTACAACGTAGCATAGCTATGTCGTGGAAGTCGAAGAATTTTATACAAGACACTTGTGGTCTATAAAACTGGGAAACAGCCACCAACAGGTTTACAAGACTACATGAGCTATAGCCTATGCGCGTCACGTGAGATTTTCATGTTCTCTTCTCCAGCTCTCTACACATCGTCATCGAATGTTTCGCAATTGTTGCTTGCATTAGCTTGTTATTTATTCACTGCCTAATTATTACATGTTTGTCTATTTGTTGTATATGCTCGTAACGGGCAACACATCGCCCGTAATTGGCGATCAGTCTGTACTCGGGGCCGGTTTTCCGTGCGCCACCCTATATTATTTCCCAGCGATGAGCCACACAGCGCTACAGTTGGCTAAACGAGAGGTTCTGCAGAATTACAGAAATTACTTCTAAAAGTGTGTAAGAATTCTGTAATGAATAAAAGCTCTATACTCTAGGGGGGAGGCGAGTGCCCCCTCTTTGTGCCCTCCATCCGTCAGTCACCTACAGTACTAGTTTTCAGTTTTTCATAAGAACCATATACCAAGCACAAATGAACCGTGAACGAGTAAAAATGAACGGTTCCCAAAAAAGAACGATCAGCAGTGAACTAGTTTCCAAGGATGAACGAGTTTGCCCATCTCTACTTCTGCTGAAGTCACAATGATCCATTACCTTCAGTCTGTAGCGACAACGGGAGCCGCAGGCACATTTTCTGGTAGGTGGTGTTGTGGCGTGATATTAACGTTGACTCTGGGCGCGGGCCAACATGGTTCAAATACTAATGATATGTGCAGAACATACTAATTTATATGTCCTGTGAATATGAAGCCGTTCAAGGTGTCTTGTTTTTTGTGAACACGACTGTCCTACAATGACGAACAACCTGTCTCCTCATTTTTGAATAAAATGACATTGTCTTTGAGACTGTTGCATTTTTTTGCGGCAGTTTATTTGTAAGTTCGTTTATATAAATGGAATTTTTGAAATGATTGATGGTTCGAGTGTAAATAAGTGAGAAAACACCTTAAGTATCTTAATATTCAGTATATATGAAAAAAAAACACTAAAAATAAATGTTAATGGACCACCATAAATTTAGCTGGTTATTGCGATTTTGGTAAACCCAGTTCATCAACGACCACGTATTTAATTGGCTATTTAATATAAGTAATTCAATTTAACTCGAGCAGGTATTACACTGCAATTGAAAGCAAAATATTCAAAAGCAGTATGGAAAAGAGCTGCATACCGTAAAAGTAATTACAGACTGAAATTATCTGCTTCAGCAATTACGCAGCTAATATCATTATAAGGAACCTAACATAATATTGTTATGCTCTCTAGGTACGAAATGCGTGAAGTAAATGCGTACACGTTAACATCCATTAAATAATATCAAATTTATCGCGTGTACAACAACATTAAAGTGTGTGTTTCTAACCATAAGTTCGTACTGAAAGGCGCACTAAAATTAAATTGACGACAGTTATCAAATAAGTATCATCGCCACTACTACTATGAGTACACGAACAACTCTGTCAGACACCGGTCCTTTTTCGTATCAGTATTGTAACACTTATTTTCATCATATATAAATTTTCTCGGAGTAGTCAACAATGGCGGCCTGAAAACTTTCAAACCAGACCAGGAAATTGTCGGACAGCGCAGTGTATACACTATCTCAAATTGTCACCACTATTCACGTGTATGATCAACGATAATTCATGTCTTCCAATGATAACTACACATTTTCGTTTCTAAATTACCCACATTTTATCTCATTAAGCAATAAAAATTTACAAAACAAGGCGAACATTTATGAATTCAGATGACGTAAAAATAAAAGTAATATTTCCCAATACTCTTAGCAGGTGCAGTCTCCCTAAATCTCCTTTACTCAGGACTCCCAAAAACCTCTATTTTGTACACCAATAAATTCTTTATATATCTGCCCCGTCATTATTGTTATTAATGCCATTATTGTTATTATTATTAATGGCAGCATCAGAAGCAGGGGAAATACGTTGCATGGTGTGTTTTTATGGAATGACTGGGATTTATTTATCTCAGACGTGCGGCGTCTCCGTTTTCTCCCTTTGACTGGAGACGAGGAAAGTGCAACATGCCACGACTAACTTCAGTAGAAAATTTCATTCTTCCATCAGAAAACTTGTGCACCACTGCCACATAACAAGTATTGCAAACAAGAGAATCTCCAGCATTGGTCGTATAGTGATCAGATTCAGTGCTAAAATAAAATAAAAACACATAACGTCAAACCGAAACGTTCAGCACAAGACATATGTGTCACTTTGCGCTGATAACGTCCTCCACATACACGAAACTTCGCAAATTAGGTTTTTAAACAGCTGGCTGAGTTTGAATCTGCCTCTTAGTTGGTATGTTCTTCACTACCAACATCTATGCTTGAAGGTACATTTTGTGTACCATTACATGAGTCCACTGGACGTAATATGTATTTCACCTTCTAAAACTGGATGTTCGCTATTGAAAATATACACACATCAAGAAAAGTTTCACATCACCTCGGTTCCGAGGGTTTCGGAACCTGTACAGAAAATTGGAATACAAATCAACATGTACATCATTTCCGCCCTTTTTATTGCTCATGAAAATCACACATTGCATGTTGTACAGCCACACAGCGAGACCTTCAGAGGTGGTGGTCTAGACTGTTGTACGTACTACTACCTTTAATACCCCATAGCACGACCTCTTGCGTTGATGCATGTCTTTATTCGTCGTGGCATACTATCCACAAGTTCATCAAGGCACTGTTGGACCAGATTGTCTCACTCCTCAACGGTGATTCGGCGTAAAACCCTCAGAGTGGCTGGTGGGTCGCGTCGTCCATAAATGGCCCTTTTCAGTTTATTCTAGGCATGTTCGATAGGTCTCGGAACACGCTAGCCACTGTAGTCGAGCGATGTCGTTATCCTGCAGGAAGTCATTCACAACATGTACTCGATGGGGCGCGAACTGTTGTCCATGAAGACGAATGCCTCGCCAATATGCTACCGATGTGGCTGCACTATCGGTCGGAGGATGGCATTCACGTATCGTACAGCCGTTACGGTGCCTTCCATGACCACCAGCGGCGTACGTCGGCCCCACATAATGGCACCCCAAAACAGTAGTGAACCTCCACCTTGATATATTCGCTGGACTGTGTGTCTAAGGCGGTCAGTCTGATCTGGTTGCCTCCAGACACGTCACCGACTATTGTCTGGTTGAAGGCATATGCGACACTCATCGGTAAAGAGAGCGTGTTACCAATCGTGAGTGGTCCAAATGGCATGTGTCGAGGTTGGAAAGATGGACCTCGCCATGAACGTCAGGAGTGAAGTTGGGCATCATGCAGGCTATTGTGCACAATTTGAGTCGTAACACGAAGTCCTGTGGCTGCACGAAAACCATTATCCCACATGGTGGCACTGCTGTCAGGGTTCCTCCGAGCCATAATCCTTAGGTAGCGGCCGTCCACTGCAGTAGTAGTCCTGAATAATTGTTGCTAGTGTTCAAAAACAGATATTGAAAAACTGATCCACAAATTTGTTTATCGGATTGTTAAGAATAACTTACCACATTGTGAACGTGATAAGAGTAGTAACATTTGAGAAAATGTTACTCATGTGATAGTGTCTGTTCTGCTAGTATCCGGCAACGTCCTGATCAAATTATTTGACAAAAAGATATGAAAATATCTGGATTCTAGTCTATAACATAATGACAACACGTGCAAAATCTGGCTCAACTATTTCTCTCGGACTGTACGATGCGAACCTTGACCCCTGTCTCTAGCGCTCAGAGCTCCACCAAAAGCTCTTCCTGCCACGTGCAACGTATCGCATAGGAGCTTCTCAGTAACGGTCCTGATGTTGTGTATATGTCTATTATCTGGGAGATGGTGCGTTCACAGTGTTAGAGAACGTCTGCAGAGGTTACACGGAAAGGAAGAAGAACGTGACACGTACCAGGGTTAAGGTGTTCCTTGAGGCGTGTTCAGATGCACTCATTGGTAGCGGTCTGCTCGTGAAAATGCCGGATACTGGATCGAGACTCAATCTGACACACATACGGACAATGTAATTCTACGTTTTACTGTTATTTTTATTTCAGTTTTATTTATTTATTTAGTAACAAGATGTAGGTAAGACAACATCTTTCTTCTGTCTGTGTCTTTCCATTGGACAGGGAGAGTGGCAGAAGACTGAAATTTCGAAACAAGGGATCTCCAGCATTGGTCGTATACATCTGAAACCGTCTATTATTATGGCATATCGATTCTAGTAATAGGGTGATCATCTTCAGTGCTAAAATAAAGAAAGTTTTGCATAACCTCGGTTCCCAAATCTCCTGAAGAAAGACGTTGACTTTGGATATTATATCACAGACACAGTCCCTTTGACTGTTCAGAGATGTCACTAAATCCGCCAAAATACACGCCTGGAAATTGAAATAAGAACACCGTGAATTCATTGTCCCAGGAAGGGGAAACTTTATTGACACATTCCTGGGGTCAGATACATCACATGATCACACTGACAGAACCACAGGCACATTGACACAGGCAACAGAGCATGCACAATGTCGGCACTAGTACAGTGTATATCCACCTTTCGCAGCAATGCAGGCTGCTATTCTCCCATGGAGACGATCGTAGAGATGCTGGATGTAGTCCTGTGGAACGGCTTGCCATGCCATTTCCACCTGGCGCCTCAGTTGGACCAGCGTTCGTGCCGGACGTGCAGACCGCGTGAGACGACGCTTCATCCAGTCCCAAACGTGCTCAATGGGGGACAGATCCGGAGATCTTGCTGGCCAGGGTAGTTGACTTACACCTTCTAGAGCACGTTGGGTGGCACGGGATACATGCGGACGTGCATTGTCCTGTTGGAACAGCAAGTTCCCTTGCCGGTCTAGGAATGGTAGAACGATGGGTTCGATGACGGTTTGGATGTACCGTGCACTATTCAGTGTCCCCTCGACGATCACCAGTGGTGTACGGCCAGTGTAGGAGATCGCTCCCCACACCATGATGCCGGGTGTTGGCCCTGTTTGCCTCGGTCGTATGCAGTCCTGATTGTGGCGCTCACCTGCACGGCGCCAAACACGCATACGACCATCATTGGCACCAAGGCAGAAGCGACTCTCATCGCTGAAGACGACACGTCTCCATTCGTCCCTCCATTCACGCCTGTCGCGACACCACTGGAGGCGGGCTGCACGATGTTGGGGCGTGAGCGGAAGACGGCCTAACGGTGTGCGGGACCGTAGCCCAGCTTTATGGAGACGGTTGCGAATGGTCCTCGCCGATACCCCAGGAGCAACAGTGTCCCTAATTTGCTGGGAAGTGGCGGTGCGGTCCCCTACGGCACTGCGTAGGATCCTACGGTCTTGGCGTGCATCCGTGCGTCGCTGCGGTCCGGTCCCAGGTCGACGGGCACGTGCACCTTCCGCCGACCACTGGCGACAACATCGATGTACTGTGGAGACCTCACGCCCCACGTGTTGAGCAATTCGGCGGTACGTCCACCCGGCCTCCCGCATGCCCACTATACGCCCTCGCTCAAAGTCCGTCAACTGCACATACGGTTCACGTCCACGATGTCGCGGCATGCTACCAATGTTAAAGACTGCGATGGAGCTCCGTATGCCACGGCAAACTGGCTGACACTGACGGCGGCGGTGCACAAATGCTGCGCAGCTAGCGCCATTCGACGGCCAACATCGCGGTTCCTGGTGTGTCCGCTGTGCCGTGCGTGTGATCATTGCTTGTACAGCCCTCTCGCAGTGTCCGGAGCAAGTATGGTGGGTCTGACACACCGGTGTCAATGTGTTCTTTTTTCCATTTCCAGGAGTGTATGTAAACAACTGAGCATGAGCAGCGCCTATTAGACGGAAGGGGTCCGACAATCGATCGGTTCCAGTCATTCCACCAGGAAGGAGGTACACTGCACGTGTTGTCTGTAGTTCAACCATGCCTAGACGGTCAATACTGCGGTTCGATCGCGTCCGCATGACTTTGTGCCAGGAATGGCTCTCAACAAGGGAAGTGCCCAGGCGTCTCGGAGTGAACCAAAGTGATGTTGTTTGGACGTGGACGAGACAGACAGTCGATGATATTCCTCGCTCAGGCCGCCCAAAGGCTACTACTGCAGTGGATGACCGCTACCTACGGATTATGGCTCGGAGGAACCCTGAAACGAACGCCACTATTTTTTCGTGCAGCCACGAAACATCGTGTTACGACTCAAACTGTGCACAATAGGCTGCATGTTGCCCAACTTCACTCTCGGCGTCCATGGCGAGGTCCATATTTGCAACCTCGACAGCATGCAGCGCGTTACAAATGGGCCCAACAACATGCCGAATGGACCGCTAAAGATTGGCATCAGGTTCTGTTTACCGATGAGTGTCGCATATGCCTTCAACCATACAACGGTCGGAGACGTGTTTGGAGGCAACCTGGTCAGGCTGAACGCCTTACACACTCTGTCCAGCAAGTTCCCTGCTGTTTTGGGGTGGCACTATGTGCGGCTGACGTACGCCGCTGGTGGTCGTGGAAGGCGCTGTAGCGGCTGTACGATACGTGAATGCCATCCTCCGAACGATAATGCAAACATATCGGCAGTATATTGACGAGGCACTGGTCTTCATCGCGCACATCTTGTGAATGACTTCCTTCAGGATAACGACATCGCTCGTCTTCAGTGGGTAGCATGTTCTCCAGACATGAACCCTATCGAACATGCCTGGGACAGATTGGAAAGGGCTATTTATGGACGACGTGACCCACCAACGGCTCTGAGGGATCTACGCCGAATCGCTGTTGAGGAGTGGGACAGTCTGGACCAACAGTGCCTTGGTGAACTTGTGGATAGTAAGCCACGACGAATAAAGGCGTGCATCAATGCAAGAGGACTTGCTACTGGGTATTAGAGGTACCGGTGTGTACAGCAGTCTAGACCACCACCTCTGAAGGTCTCGCTGTGTGGTGGTACAACATGCAATGTGTGGTTTTCATGAGCAATATAAAGGGCGGAAACGATGTTTGTGTTGATCTCTATTCCAATTTTCTGTACAGGTTCCGGAACTCTCGAAACCGAGGAGATACAAAACTTTTTAAAATTTTTTTACTAATATTTATCAGGAAAAAATCACTTGCAGGAATACGTAATAAATTAATAAAGGGAGACAAATATATACAAGCCTTAAGTAAAAATAATAACATACATTTATGGCAGCTCTTACACATAGATTTTAAACAGAAATGGTAACATGGTTATAAGCAGTAACGGTAGAGAGAAAAGGAAGAGGGATATATACAATGTTTAATACGTATGAATTTGCGGTGTAAAAAAAAATAGACTTCTGATAGAGAATGGAAAAAAGCTAGTCAGCCAGCTTCGGTTGTCAACAGACATATAATCGGAGCGTGCATCAAATAGAAAACCTTGTGTGTAAATAAAAAAACCATAGGCTAGAATAAAATAAGTACCATTTAGCAGGGTCATAATAAACGATAAAACAATGGGTGGCGAAAAACAAAGCCAGCT
Source organism: Schistocerca nitens (assembly GCF_023898315.1). NCBI lineage: Eukaryota > Metazoa > Arthropoda > Insecta > Orthoptera > Acrididae > Schistocerca > Schistocerca nitens. The sequence goes on from NC_064622.1 coordinate 191,547,525, forward strand.
CTTGTTGTCAATACAGCTCTTGTTGTCAATAAACGTATGAAGACTGCGTCCAAGAGTTACAAGCTTGATGTACAAATAAATGACGTAGACAGGAATAAAATAGTTTCCACGCAACAAGTTGATACTATAGCACAAAACGGGGTGGTGAATAACGAAGTATTAAAATAATACAAAGTACTATAAACTTCTTTTCTAATATGTAGTGCATGACAATATGAGAATCAGGTACCTCAGGGATAACGCAGGAAAATTAGGCACTGAGTTAGAAGCAGGATATGTGATGCACAGAAGTGCCAACTGCTAAGTAAATGCCGCTTCCTCGAAGTCCTTCTCCGTAGCATGAATCTCACTCTGGAATAACCTCCTGCATTGTATAAGAGAACTGAATAAATCATCCAGATGGAGAAGACAGTTAATGACAACTGTAGTGAAGCAACATTAGTGATTACTGTTGTTCCTGTACATAGTCGTTAATCCTGTACATATTTTCTTCCAATCAAATCTTCCTCATTTCCCAGAATTCTTAGCGGGTCAGTCTCCCTAAATTTCCTTTCCCCAGAACTCTCTATATCAGAAAACATGTATTTTGTATACCTATAAATTCTTTCTATATCTGCCACTATCATTAATTCCATTATTATTATTATTTTACTATTATTAACGACAGCTGTAGAAATGCTGCCAGTATTATCTTTATTAGTTCATAATCAGGATTATTTATTCACATTGTCTGTACAGACATTCAAATTTTTCTAGTACTATTTGTCACATTAACATTGTTATTTGTTAGGTGACTATGATATAAAGAAAGATGCTGTATGTCTGAACCCTTGGTCCGATGTTTGTGAGGGCATTAACATCCTAACCAGATCAGGTTAATTAAATAATCAAATAAAGTAAAGTAAATGAATGGACATGGATGCATCATTGTGGTGCTCAAAGAACGCCAAAATACGTAGAACAGATGTAGTTTCGCCGGGGTTCGGTCACTTAACGAAAACACAGGTTTATGACTGAGATAGTAAGACTTTTATATTTCTGCTAAAAGGTAAAGGACGCGTCCTTTAGTTTGGAGGTGGAGAATGCTAAGGTTTTTATTAATATCGAGGATCGAATGGTTACAGGCCTTAATATGACTGATTAGAATAGATTTTTAACCATAAAAGTATTGTTGCTTTTTAAACCTGGTAGAAATTCGTGCACTCTCTTACTTACTCTAGGAAAAACAAAAACTGAAGATTACAGTAACTGTATTACAAATGCTGTTTCTAGAAATAAATTTTTTTAATAAGAATGTTTCGAAATATCATTTATCGATTGATTAAAAATCACCAAAATTAGTCCTTTAAACCTTGTGTTACCCATTTAAGCCCCCTGCTAAATTTTGTTTTCTTGTAATCATCCGCCGTAGGAACACTATCTGCTAAGCTGCATTAAGAACTACCTTTGGGTCGCACGAATTATACGTTTCCAGAATTAAATCTTCACTCTGCAGGGGAGCATGTGCTGATATGAAAATTCCTGGCTGATTAAAGATGTATGGTGGACCGAGACGCGAACTCAGGACCTTTGCCTTTCGCCGGAGAGTGCTCTACCGAGTAAGCTAGCCAAGCGAGACTAACGACCCTTCCTCACAGCTGTATTTCCGCCAGTACTTCGTCTCCTATATTCCAAACTTCACTGAAGTTCTTTTGTGAAATTTGCTAGCAGCCCAGGAAGAACGGATATTGCAAAATGGTTCAAATGGCTCTGAGCACTATGGGACTTAACTTCTGAGGTCATCAGTCCCCTAGAACTTAGAACTACTTAAACCTAACTAACCTAAGGACATCACACACATCCATGCCCGAGGCAGGATTCGAACCTGCGACCGTAGCGGTCGCGCGGTTCCAGACTGTAGCGCCCAGAACCGCTCGGCCACTCCGGCCGGCCGGATATTGCAGACACATGGTGTAGCCGCAGCTTGGGAGATGTTTCGAAAATTACATTTTCACCCTGTAGGGGAGTGTGCCGGCCGCGGTGGTCTAGCGGTTCTAGGCGCTCAGTCCGGAACCGCGCGACTGCTACGGTTGCAGGTTCGAATCCTGCCTCGGGCATGGATGTGTGTGATGTCCTTAGGTTAGTTAGATTTAAGTAGTTCTAAGCTCTAGGGGACTGATGACCATAGATTTTAAGTCCCATAGTGATCAGAGCCATTTTTTTTTTTGTAGGGGAGTGTGCGCTGATATGAAATTTCCTGTTACAATGTTACCCTTACATTAAATTTTCTGGGATTTAAGATATCTTAATTTTCTATTATTTATAAGTACCGCAGAAAAAATTACCAAAGAGGAATAACTTTTCTTTATTGTGTATACTACCGGCATTGTGTGAAATCCAGGTATTCTATAGAATGCCTAGGTAATGTGTAGAATGCCTGATGGTCTTAGCCAAACTATGAAATATAAGTGTTCTGTGAAAATGTTACATGCTGTTTTTAGACATTCTGTACAGTTCCTAGAAATTATACAGAATGATCAGTACCATTTACTCAAAGTGTTAAGAGGATACAAGATGAGAAGCCCTTATTAATTAATACGCATATGAAACTGAAAGAACAAAACTGTGGAATAAAGCACAGGGTATTCTTACCGTAAAACAAGGAAAGCAGAACTGAGATTAAAGTGCTTGTAGCAGTAAGTACAAAATTTTCTTCGTCACAAAAAACTCTTTAAATTTTCACAGTTTGATCTTGCACACAACAGACATTTACGACTTAAAGAAGAAAGCGAAGAGAATATTGTTACCGGTAAAACACAAAGCAGAGCTGGCATAACCTACTTGTCGCAGCAATTTTCTTTTTCATACAAAGGCACCTCATATTTTGGCACTTCGTGTTGCAGATACACCTGACAAATCCTCGGCCGCTACCTACGGACTGAGAAGTAGCTGCAAGTCGGAGACTTATCTCGTAGTCAGGAACGTCCTCGGTTCTCATTAAGTTCTTTTGACATACGGTGAGTTCTGATGTTGCGTAGAACTACTTTTACAGATTATTTCAGCACTTCCAAGTCGGGAAAAGCAATCTTTCGTCACGTCCGTAGCAACTCTCATACAAATGCGTGAGTTACCTCACCCTTTGTCGATGTCGGGAATAGGAACTCGCACAGTGGCTCCCAAAGACACAGGAGGACTCTGTTTTTTCTGAGACCCCATTTTCATATTTTAGCCTGAATCTTAAGGTTCAATTTCGATTCCGCTTTACTTTCGATAGCTTTTTCAATATTGAAGCAAACCCTGCACAAAATGCTATCGCCGCCATCGTCCTTAGGAGAATGTCCACAGATGGCACGAAAGTTTCTGCCACAATTTTGACCTGTATGAGCCCACTGCTTTATTTTAAACAGACGCAACAGACATCAAAAAATAATTATTTTCGGTACCAGTAGAAATGGAAGACTCTTAGGTAACCATGGCTTCATCATTGTTTTGGTTTTCTCCACCATGGATTGCATTCTCATCTATGTCTTCTGTAGGGAGCTGTGCCTATTGCATTGATTCATCTCGTCTTTCTTTCTGCATTTGTCTTGTAAAACGTCGTCAGGCAGGGACGACGTTGAGAGACCTTCTCTAGCTTTGCAGCCAAACAGAGTTTCTTATGGCAAAGAATCCCAGAGAAAAATGCTCTGTTTTTCATGAGTTAGACGAACCGTAGTGCGTCACTCCATCAGCTAGCTTTTTCATCTTGTATCCAAGCACATAGCATATTTTAATATCCCCATTTGCTCTTTCCACACTCCACTGACTTTGTGAGCGGCGCATCTGTCCATGAACGGTCTTCAAGGTGGGCCAATACTTCTATAGGCTGCTTACCACACTGTCTGCAAATTCCCTATCTTTATAGGACAGTAGAATGACGACGAGGCTGTAGGCTCTTCTTCCATTCTCTTTGATTTTAGAGCTCTGACACCTACAAACTTAGTGAGACGATCGTAATAGACCATTACGAACTTGTACTCACTATCGGGATGGAATTGAAAATCAAGGAGATCGTCCTGCAAACGGGACTTCGATTCTGGAAAAAACATTCGCTTGACCGCAATACCTTTTTGCTTTTCCTGACAAGGTTCACAAAGGTGAACGTACAGCTCAGTATCACTATGGGTAATGTTCTTATACTTGGGCGAAAGTTCTTTCAACATGTTGTCCCGCCCTCCATGACCAACAGCCAAATTGGCCTTATGGAGTATGTAAAATAACCCGGCCTCCGAGACATAAAACTGAATAGCGCTCACACCTTCTTTAATAGAATAGATAGACTTATTCTCGACCATCATTACGTCATAGTGTTTCTGCAGACAATAGTCCCCTGGTTCCTTCTTCAGGATAGTCGTAGCCTTTTATACATCGTTGACTAAATTAGGGTTTCGGTTAGGAAAAAACAGTTTTTAACAGTAATGGCTCTTACTTGAGACAATTAATGGCAGAACTTTCGTTGCCTGTTATCATGGCGTGAATCCTGTCTTGGTACTACGCTCCCTTCCGACATGATGAAAGAACAACGGAAAAGGATGACGGCAGAGCGTCTGTAGAGCTTTTGTCCGATGCCATAAACCGGAGAACTATTATGGCGATATCCGTGGCTTGACAGTTGACCGTCGTACAATACGCTATCTTCGCAACCATTAAACAAAGACCCGAACACAAAACAGAGCTGGCATAACCTACTTGTCGCTATATTCGCAACCATTAAACAAAGACCCGAACGCCATTGTAAACAGTGGTTAGGGAAAAAATGGCGGAATTAGGAGTATTATTTGCATTATATACTTTGCCAGCAGATAATCCTGCAATGTATACAATGCCTAGGCAATGCATAAAATATCATTCTTTTCGTATCTTGACGTTCGATTTTAGGGGATCTATACATGACTCAGGTATTCTGTAGAATGACGGATTTCACACAATGCCGGTAACATACACACCGACATTTATGACAATGAATTTGGAAGGTGGATGGAATACCACAACAATGGAGCCGGCCGAAGTGGCCGTGCGGTTAAAGGCGCTGCAGTCTGGAACCGCAAGACCGCTACGGTCGCAGGTTCGAATCCTGCCTCGGGCATGGATGTTTGTGATGTCCTTAGGTTAGTTAGGTTTAACTAGTTCTAAGTTCTAGGGGACTAATGACCTCAGCAGTTGAGTCCCATAGTGCTCAGAGCCATTTGAACCATTTGAAAAAACAACAATGGACAGCATCACGACCCTTGAAAGGAAGTTTAATGGCAAGCGTAATATTTAAAATAATGAAATGAACTTTTACTTTGTAGCGGAGTTGGCATTATGCAGTCATTCTACCCACGCTTCAGACGTGAATAAAACGGAAGCAGTAGCTAACATGTGGTACATGCATTTCGCTGTGGTATGCAGAGTGTGGATTAAGAAGTAGATGTAGAAGGAATAGGCAGTGTCCTTTTAAATAACATTTTCGTCTTGGAAATAGTTTGTGCAGTGATGAAAAATTATGTGAACGAGAAGTATCAACATCAGTGTGGAACTTTACGGTAACACATCCCGTCCATGTATTTAGAGACAGCAACAGGTCAGGATTACATGGATAATAAAGCGCTTGGTCACGAAAATGTGACTGGCGTACCAATCAAGGTTTGTGACTGAATGGGAGATTGCTGGGTAGGTCATCTTATCTCTCGTGGATTGTGATGGACAGATGTGGAAGACTTCATCCGTGCCCTGGGCACCATTCTGTATGTTAGTGGCATAGTACGCAGTTCTAATAGTAATAATAAGTAGTACTCTGTAACAGTGCTTTCTGAAAAAAGCTGAAGCCATCAGATCAAGATATAATTTCGAATTGGTGCTAATTTAGAAAACTTGCTTTATATTATCAGAAGTGTAAAACGTACGGCTTGCATAAAGCGAACTACTGCAATACAGCGAGCGCCACTACTGCCAGTTAAATAAAAGATTCTAACTACTGAAGACACAAACTACTGATAGGCATAGTCAGCAAATGAAAGATTTTGATAGAGAACAAATAATGTATTTACCTTAATAATGTTCCAAAGTCATCATATATATCATTTCATGATATACAGTATTACAAATTTGCTCTTTCTGATGGACACACGTCCATATCGTCCGCTCTCAAAATTCTGCCATTTCTCTCCCGACATCCATCACTGCTGGCGGCTCACCTCCAACTGCGCAACGCTATGCGCTGTTCACATCCAACTGCCCAACACTACAATAGCGAATATTTCAACAATGACAACCAGCCTCAGACTGCACACAGCACAGTCAGTGATTTTCATACAGAGCGCTACGCGGTGTTACCAACATAAAAACCTGAACAGCCTACATACACCTCTAACAAGGCGCTTAGTAACGTATGGCCCAAGTGAGGCAATCTGTTTATAATTATATGTATGCAGCCAAGAAGAATTCTGTACAACTAGTTAAGTACAATATATATTGTTTTTTACCAACGACTTGTAATTATTATAGTCGTTGCAGATTCAGACCATGCAGCCAGCACCTTATCGACGTTACTGGCAAACCTGCCGTGATTTATATGTTTCTATTTAGCATTGACCACCAGTCTAAATTTGCGCTGACTCGTTCGTCGTCATCATAACAGGAACAATGTGAAGATTACAGATCGTAGACAACTGCAACATGCGTAACGGTAGACAAAAATGTTTTTATTTTTTTCCTACTTAACGGATTTTCGCACACATTCCGACAACAGGTTAGTGCGCTCATTATGGGGCATGACCACCTCTGGCAGCAATACGGACCCGACAACGACAGGGCGTGCTGTGAATGATGTCATCAGTCTCATGTTGAGGCAATAACGCCCGTTCCTCCTGCATAGCTGGTCGCAAGTCTTGGAGAGTGGTTGGTGGAAGCTGCCGTGATGCAAGCCGTCTCCCTAGTGCACCCGAGACATGCTCTACGAGATTCAAATAGGTGGAGCGAGCAGCCCACGCCATGTGTGCAATATCTTCCGTTTCCAAGAAAACATCAACCACGTGTGCTCTGAGGTCGCGAGCATTATCGTCGAGCAATACGAAGTCTGGGCCCACAACACCTCGCACAACCGCACATGAGTTCCCAGAATCTCGTCATGATACCTGACAGCAGTCAGACCTTGCCGATTTAACAGTACAGTTTCTTAAAGAGGCTTTCGAGTGGTCAGCAAAATCCCTACCCACATCCTTGATATCAGTCTCTTTACACAATGGTTGGGTCCCGAAATAGTGTTCCACGCTTCCTCCAGATGCAAATCCGCTGAAAATCACTGTCCAGACCAAATCGCGACTCATCTGTGAAAACATTGGCCCTCTGTTCAACCGTCCAGGTGGCTTTTTGACGGCTCCATTCTGTGAAGACATATCAGAGATACATATACAGCAAGTCTTTGACAGTAAAGACCACTCTGTCGAAGCCTTCTGTACACTATTTGCGACATCAGATGTCATTTGACGTGCAGTACTAAGGCGGACAGTCGTACCCTTACAGCCCTTACTGCTCGGTCTACTGGCTGTCCATATGGCCCACTTTGTAGGACGTATATATATATATATACCTATGTTTATTTTACTGATACTTTTTCTATCCTTAGGTTCTCTCATTCTGATGTTATACGTGGTCGTCCCCGCTCTGGTCCTCGGGATACAGTTTCTGTGATGTCACCGCCAGACACCACACTTGCTAGGTGGTAGCCTTTTAAATCGGCCGCGGTCCGGTAGTATACGTCGGACCCACGTGTCGCCACTGTCAGTGATAGCAGACCGAGCGCCACCACACGGCAGGTCTAGAGAGACGTACGGGTACTCGCCCCAGTTGTACAGCCGACTTTGCTAGCGACGCTACACTGACAAATACGCTCTCATTTGCCGAGACGATAGTTAGCATAGCCTTCAGCTACATTTGCTACGACCTCGCAAGGCGCCGTATTCAATTGATATCTATTATGTGAAGCATGTATCATCAAGAGAGATGTTCTACAATTGTGGATTAAAGTTAAGCATTACATCATCTACGCACTTTATTTGCAATTCTCAAGATATTGTCCTGTTCCAGACCTCACGCCAGTCAGCGTGTAATTAAACGCGTGCATTTCGGCCTTCCTCTAGAAACACAGTGTTGGCTCTTCTGCCAACATTACAGTTTCGATCCTTATAAACAGTGCCACATTCGAAAAACCGCAAAACTATTCACTTTAAGCCATAAGGCCACGACGGTTTCCGACTGTCCTGCTTCCATTCTTCCCAAGGCCCTCCATCGCAGAGAGTCTGGTGCCGTACTACACTGTCTGTGACGGTGTACAAAGCGATTGTGGATGTGTGACTACCCGGCAAACACTATCCCGTTTGATAGCTGCCCCTGACGTCTCCGCTGGCGTGGTTGTCCGTTGACCGAATGCCATCTTCCGGGCAAGACAACATCGTACGGACATATGTTGACAGTCTGTAAGAATTAGCCACACGAGTGGGAAAGAGTGGTTTGTTGCTTTAATTCTGGACACCTTTTCATTCAAAATTAATTTTTTGACCGAGACCATTTTACTTTATTGTAAATAGAAAATAAACAACAAAAGAAAAATTGTTTTAATCACGCACAGCTTTTGTTTTTTTTTTTTTTTTTTTGCTTTTGGACTGGATTAATATGTCCAGTAAACTTGCTTTACTATAAACTTGATTTTACAATCTTGTATCCTTTCCGGTTGCATAGGTTTGACTTAACTTTATTACTAGATGCCTGGATTGCAAGATTGCTTTTCAGTGACCAAAAAAAAATTATTTGGTCTGCCTACTGGCTGTGTGCTTGGTCCACTTTATAGGACATACTAATGTATATACCTATTGTGTATTTTACTGCTCCTCTTTCTACCCTTTAAACAACGCTTTTATTCGACATGTGCCCCTTCTTCCCCCGTCTCCCCTCACCCAGCCACCACATACCCCCTCCTGAGTATCATACCTCCCTTTCTTACGTGTACGCTATGGTCTCCTGTTACCCTCACCTCTCACAAGACATTTTTCGTTAAACGTGCCATATCAGTGGATTGCAGCTGGTCTTCATTTTCTACACGTCATGTTGACCACTTAAGCATTATGTAATAATTGTTTCTAAAAATATGTGACCGTGTAGCAACTTCACCTTGTGTATAAAATGTCCTTTTTTTGCTTACTTTTGTAAACTAGGTATATTGTAACGATTATAGCAGGTATTAGTCAGTGAAGGAACAGAGTCGTCTTTGCAAATTTGACGCCGCACTCTTGCTACTAGGGATCTAGTATTTGTTCATGATTGATCTGTAAAGTTATGTTCACTTTATTTGTCAAGAAATTTTCCGTTGATATTTGTTCGTTTCGTACTTACTGTTACAATAGTCTGCAAACTTGGTAAAATGGTTTGACGTTTTTGTATGTGAAACGTCAGATATTATGCCCATGGCAGTACGATGCAAACTCTGTCTTCTGGTAGCCAACCTTGTCTTCTTTCCCTTCCTTTTCCCTACGACAGCTAGTAGTCTGTCAGCTGATGGTACCAATACATCTAGTATCGATCGTATGCTCTGAAATTCTGCACACTTGGGTTGGTTTCCATGTATTACGTTTAGCACCTTCTCAGTGCCTGTAATATTTTTTATTTTCTATGTACAAACTTGTCCACATCTTAGTTTTTAGATACCTGATGATGGAAATAAATCCGAAACGCGTCAAGCGAGTAATTTGAGTAACGGAGTCATACTTCACCGACTCTTCGACTTTTTTTAACCGATCTATAAAGTTCCAGCACAGTACGACATTAGCATATAGCCATGGTCGCCTGCCTCCTACGAAATTCCATGTCTAAACTATATCAAATATTGTTCATCTTTTAAATTACTCGAAAATTCTGTTAATGGCGTTAGTTGAAATGTTCCTTCTAGTCATTAATCAGATGTCAGATCAATAAAGGTCCCATATTCTTCTCCTGACGTGATCAAGGTCACACTTTGAAAAAAAATTATTTTTCATTTAGTATTCATGTTGAAGTGTTATTGTTGTTGTTGTTATTGTCTTCAGTCCTGAGACTGGTTTGATGCAGCTCTCCATGCTACTCTATCCTGTGCAAACTTTTTCATCTCTCAGTACTTACCGCAACCTACATCCTTCTGAATCTGCTTAGTGCATTCATCTCTTGGTCTCCCTTTACGATTTTTACCCTCCACGCTGTCCTCCAATGCTAAATTTGTGATTCCTTGAGGCCTCAGAACATGACCTACCAACCGGTCCCTTCTTCTTGTCAAGTTGTGCCACAAACTCCTCTTCTCTCTAATTCTATTCAATATCTCCTCATTAGTTATGTGATCTACCCATCTAATCTTCAGCATTCTTTTGTAGCACCACATTTCGAAAGCTTCTATTCTCTTTTTGTCCAAACTATTTATCGTCCATGTTTCACTTCCATACATGGCTACATTCCATACAAATACTTTCAGAAACGACTTCCTGACACTTAAATCTATACTCGATGTTAACAAATTTCTCTTCTTCAGAAATGATTTCCTTGCCATTGCCACTCTCTGACATCAACATCTTTTTCTCATAAAAGGTTTTTATTGTTGTGAAGCAAGCTGACTCACTGAAGCCTTGACAAATTTTTAAATTTGAAAATTCTATATATGTAGTGTTTGTTCTTTCGGAGATGTCCCAAACAGCTAAATGTCTTTAAATCCTTTGTGTCACAGTTGTATCTTTTTATTGGAATGGAAAATTTTTTTCGTGGGCAATAAATACATTGACTTTTTGGCCTTGAAGGGCTAAACTGTGTTTATTCATATCTGTAAAAACGTTGAGTAAGTAAGTAGGCAGCCCTCACTGCAGCTCTTAGCGAAGAGAAAATATGGGTTAACATCTCCTCTATCTTACTTCAGTATATATATAAAATCTCCCACTCCATCACATATTTTGAATAAACGATTAATTAGTTTCTAAGATTTTATGCAGTTAATGATTTTGACGACCTCATGAAGTGTAAAAGCATCTTTATATCTTAGGAAGATTTTTTTGTCCATCAAGTGATCAAAGTCTGCCTACAGAATCTGAGGCGGGTGGTAGAACAGTTTCCAGCAGTATGTTTAATAAGCCATATCTATCCTATTAATGATGTCACTCATGTCCTCTTCTGCATCAGTACATACATCAATGTTGTTATCATATAGTATTTTTCCCCTTTCAAAAAATAATTTAGATCACCAAATATTTCAGTCATAGCAGTACGTGTCGTTAGAGATTCACATGAAAAACATCCCTAAATAATACGGTTTCCGTTGATACCAAACTATTAAAATTACTACTGACAGTAAGCTATATCACTAGATTCATCTAGTTGCAAAAAACGTTTGCGTGATTTGAGGCGATAAATAAGTTCATTCTTTACATTTCTTGCTTAACCTTTGACTCTGATGCTCTGAACTGCTATGTCATTCCAAAATGAGATCTTAGCTAATTCTTTTGTTAATTTTTCAACCAACATATGTTTTACCACCTCCATAGCGGATGGTTTACTAATATTTTTCGCAAATGATTAGGTTTCATCCTGTGATCCTATCTGTTAACTGAGACAGAAAAAAGCCTTAGATGCTTTTTCACTCACCGGTTGAAAGGCTTTAACCAAAAACGTTTTCATTGTCAAGAGTTCATCACAATTTCAAATCAAGAATAAAAGTATTTTGAAGCTCTCCATGAACAAATTACAAATGACGAATTTTAGCTAGACCCATAGAGGCGTATGGGGGAAGCGTGTTGCATATAACACACCAAGGGTTGTTATTCTTGTTCATGAATCCTAAAGACATACAACTTTCATAATACTAAAGCTTTTAGTAACTAGTCTGCGTTGATTACTTTTAAAAGCATGAACTGGCCTAACCTATTTTGAGTCGATTTTATTATATTAACCTCATTACTACGAAACTTGTCTTTAGCAAAAGAACTAGTTATTGAGCTTTAAGCAGAAGAGTCGGGTATCGCCGTAGAAAGTTTTAAAGTGACTTTTCTAACCTACCTCTTCTTTCTGCAACAAAATATCGAAAACAGTTTTAAGACAGAAAGTACAGTGGCAACTAGTTTCCAATGTAAAATGAAGTTTAATACTAGCGTTGATAATGTTGTCAACAGCGGAGAACAAAATTGAGAAAATGTCAATATCACTTACTGCTGAATGAAAGGTTTAGTTTAACGTAATTTCGTTTAAGCGATAAGAAAACGGGAGTGGGGATGAGAGGGAAGGTATGGTGGGGGTGTTCAAAATGTTATGTACAGTCGCCTTTTTTTATGGTCAAATGCTGAGATTTTTGCCGAGCTAGGAGCAAAATTGTAGATTTCGGAACGAACAAACATGCAGAGTTCTTTATATACATACATTAATATTACAGACCAGAACGTGGCTCACTTTTATAATGACAGACAACAGAGTAATAACGACTGCTCTCCAGCTGCAATCATGCCTTGTGCAACTGGTAACTTATGACTGAGTTTGCCGTTTGCAAGGCTGCCACTTGGTCTTTGATAAACGCAGTATTTTCCATTTCGGTGTCGCATTCGCAAGGTTGTGCTGTGCTTCTAATTTTTAATTTTTATTTTCGTAGATGCAACAAGTTTTATTGTTTTCGCAAGTTACTTTCGTGAACGTTTGACAAAGGGCACATATGTTTCGTGGAACCTTTTAGTGATCTCCACGGTTTAAAAAACGCTGCACTACGACATACACTAGCTCAGCATCCTGACCCTAATTGAGCGCGAGAGGACAGACGTTTTATTTGCCCGGCCAAGTAGGATAGTACACTGAAGTGCCAAAGCATAGGCATGCGTATTCAAATACAGATATATGTAAACAGGCAGAAAACGGCGCTGCAGTCGGCAAAGCCTACATAAGACAACAAGTGTCTGGCGTAGTTGTTGGATCGGTTACGGCAGCAACAATGACAGGTTATCAAGATTTGAGTTTGAACGTGGTGTTACAGTCGGCACACGAGCGATGGAACACAGCGAACATTTCACGAGTGTACCGTGAACGTCAGGAACCCGGTAAAACATCAAATCAGTGACATCACTGCGGTCGGAAAAAGATCCTACAAGAACGGGATCAATGGCGACTGAAGAGAATGGCTCAATGTGACCGAACTGCAACCGTTCCGCAAACTGCTGCAGATTTCACTGCTGGGCCATCAACAAGTGTCAGCGTGCGAACCATTCAACGAAACATAATCGATATGGGCTGTCAGAGCCAAGGTCCTCTCGTTTACCCTTGACGACTGCACGACACATAACTTTACACCTCGCCTAAGCCTATCAACACCGACCTTTGACTGTTGACCACTGGAAATATGTTGCCTTGTCGGAAGAGTCCCGTATCAAGTTGTGTCGAGTGGACGGACGTGTACAGGTATGGAGGCAATATGGAGGCAACTTCATGAATACATGGGCCCTGAATGTCAGGAGGAGACTGTTCAACTTGATGGAGGCTCTGTAATGATGTGGGATGTGTGCAGGTGGAGTGATATCGGACCCTTGATACGTCTAGTTACGGCTCTGACAGGTGACACGTACATAAACGTCCTGTTTGATCACCTGCATCCATTCATGTCCATTGTGCATTCCGTCGGACTTGGGGAATTTCAATAGGACAATGCGACTCCCCAAACGTCCCTAATTGCTACAGAATGGCTCCGTGACCACTATTCAGAGTTTAAATGCTCCCGCTGGCCACCACAATCCGCAGACATGAATATTATTGAACATTTCTGGAATGCCCTGCAACGCGTCGTTCAGGAGAGATCTCCACCCCCTCGTACTCCTACGGATTTATAGACAGCTCTCTAGGATTCATAGTTCAATTTCCTCCAGAACTACTTCAGACCATTCGAGTCAATGCCACGTCGAGCAGCGGCACTTCTGCGTGCTCATTGGGGACCTACACGATATTAGGTAGGTGTACCAGTTTCTTTCTCTCTTCAAAGTACATCTACGTCACGCACTATGAGTCAGAAAATGGGCTTGTTTGAGTGACGAATTCTGGAACAGCATGAAGTGTCAGCACAATTACTCTGTCTTCCGTTGAGAGCAGAATCTTGTAGAATGAATGGCTGGAAGAGCATGAAAGGCAGGTTTCTAATCATTGCGCCAACAGGCATCTCTCCCCCCGCGAAGTTTGACAGCTGATTGTGTAAGTGTATCTGTTAAGTTTACGTGACTGTAATGTGTTTGTGTATGAGTTGTAGTGACATGTTTGTCTTGGAGATATCGAGAGAAGAATGAGAGGTGATGGCGGTACCAGAGAGAGATGCCGACGGTTGGGCACCCAACAATGGACAAAAGCGTGACACCACATCGTCTTTTTAGAGGAGTCCCATTCTATTTGCACCATCATATCTCACGGATCCGTGAGTGACAGCCCCAAGGAGAAAGAATATTGTGAGACTATGAGATAGCATTCATCATCGTAATGCAGGCCCACCAGCTGGTGAGACGGGAAGAAGGGCAATCTACGCAAGACCATCTCGTCAAGTTCGCATAACTACTAATTTGTGCTGCAGTCTTTACATCTCTGACATGTTAAGACAGGTGGCTGTGCACTGTCGATAAGGTCTACCTGATATTACCTCTAAATAAAGTACTGCAAGACCGCGTGTTATCCGAGCTGTTGTAACCTAGTCACGGACGGTGTTCGACTGTTTCACTGGACGGAACTTTATTGAAATCTGTCACAAACGGGAAACATCTAGCTCTGGGCTGCCAAAAGACTGAGAGGCCACTACTTAATGGCCATTACTTAACGGGCAATACGATTGATCAGCTGGTGTGGCCACCTGTCAAGGCTGAATAACCACCTTCTGCAGCGCGGACGGTTGCGAGACGCACAGGTAGAGAGTCGGTGAGGTTCTGGAGGGTATCGACAGGGATGTGGATCCACGCCGAATGTAGTGCCGTGACCAGGTGCGCTAGGTTTCTCAGCTGAGGATCCATGGCACTAACAACCCGACTGATGTGGTCCCACAGATTCTAGATGGGGTTTAATTCCAGGAAGTTTGGTGGCCAGTCAGCTCATCCTGGTGCCCTTCGAACCATGCCCTTACACTGCGACATGTCTGACACGTTGCATTTCCCTGCTTCTAGAAGCAAACGTGCGGATGAAAAACAATCTTCATGCGGGGGTGGACATAGTCCCCAACATTAGATGCAGTATTGTGTTGACCCCTTGTGTCTTCCAACACCATAATGCTCCCTCCCGCAGCACGCACCCTACGGATGACTGCAGCAGGGTGTTTCCCTTCAGACGTATCGCGACTTACGCGTCAACGGCCATCTATCCGATGGGGATAAAACTTTGTTCACCTGAAAAGGCCACCTGTCGTTAATTAGTTGACGTCCGGTTGCGGTATAGGCGTGCGGATTCCAGCCTGCATCGCCGACGGTCAACAGTCAGCATGTGAGCGTGAACCTACCGCCTGCTGTGGAGGAGTCTGTGTAGCAACCCTCGCTGAACAGCCGTTGTGGAGACACTGGTGGTAGCCCCTTGGTTCATCTGGGTGGTCAGCTGCTCAACAGTTACATGTCTGCTTGTCCGTAAGCATTTCCGCAACCGTTGTTCACCCCTGTCATCTATGGCCCATGATACACCACAGTTGCTGGGCGCTGTTTTGGATAGCGCTATTTTGCCGTGCACTGTGTACTTTAACCAAGGCGGTACGGTAACAGTTTACTGATGTAGCGATTCCGAAGTGCTTCCACCCTTGGTCCGAAAGCCAATGACATTGCCCTACTGGACGTCAGATAAAACTCTCTGATTATGCATTTCGACAACGATTGCACTATTTTTCGCGTCCACTTTACGTGGTTCACACCCTTTCCATTGCTAGTGCTCCCACTTGGCGTGTATAAGTGGTTATTGCGCACTGACGTCGATACAGTCGGTGGTCACATCAGTATGACTGGACCGCGTACTTACAGCTGTATGCACGTCACACCTGTACCTGTCACCCTAGTTTACTTCGTGTCGGTGGCCAGCTATTGTTGCTGCCAGAGGTGGTCGTCCGTATACTAAATGTCCTACCATGTAAATTCCAGTATCAAATAAAAATTTAATCATTTAGTCTTCCTCATATACGGTATAAACTCAAAAAGTAAAATTTCGTTACTTCCTGTTATTCCCGGTGTTGTTATTTTTAACGACCAGCAGTGTATTACTCAAGATGATATTTATTTGAAACAGACGAGACAATATTTTGACCCGAATACTTGAGGCAAGTTCTGTATTCTTTAATTGCTGAAAGTATTTGATGATACTATAAATGAGTTGCACATCTCATATTTTACATTTTGGTGCGTATCATGAAATAACACAGACCCTTACGAAGCTAGTGCCCGTCTGTTACTATTGAGACGTCTGTGTCAGGTGAACAGGGCAGTCTGTAGTAGCACGTCGTTACGGCTTTTGAGAGACCCGTTTATTACCTCGCCTCTCGTATTACAGGGCAAAGGTGCTGCGCATCAGGTTGAGCCACTAAATGCGTCTACTACAACGCGTAAACAACGCCGCCAGACACCTCAATCAGTCCTGCCTCTCTTGCGTGGTATGGGGACGAGTTATGATAAAGAGCAGCCGAAGTTAGCGGTAGCCGAGTCCCGGTATAAAGCATCCTGCCTCCTAAATAGATGCATCTTTCTGATGGAGCTAATGTACGTAGCAAAGGGAAATAAGTAAAAGAAGAGCTGGTTAAATGCGTTTCTTGAAAGACAAAATTACTAACTGAACAATCCTCATCCCTTAACAGGTCTTGCTTCCAAAGTGCTGTTTAGAAGCCTCCTCCATATTTTTCTTATCAAGTTAAACCCCATTTTTCAGGATATTTCCCCATGTTCCTCCTCTCACTGAAACACCCACCTTTGTAATGTCATCCAGATTCTTTTAATTTTGGGAAATTCGTATCCTGTGAGTCCCTTCAAGTTCTCTTTCCATCCTTAACGTGTCCCCAAACCTCTTGAATGTAAGAATTCTGACTCTCTTTAGTAATGCTGTCTTCATCCTAGCTATCTCTATCACTTATTCATTTCTTAATTTCCACACTCTTTTTTTTACTGTCCTGTGTCGTGGACCTCATGAAATTAATTTTCGAAGCCCTTAACCGCAAAAGTCATTTCTTTTCAGCATGCATCCATCAGCACAATAAGTTAGGTGTCGTTTGAAGTAGAGGAAGTTCGGCTATTACGGAATACCATTTACTTTTCTAGTCCTATCTCCAAACTGACTCATTCTTAGCTCTCAAACAAACATTATCATAAAGCTCAACTACTTGGCAACAAGTACTTGTATTTCTCATAATAAAATTTTAAAAAAGCTTACCACTAAAATTTTTTTTACAGTTTTACTTGGAGGTTAATACGGAATAGTCGCGGAATATGGAATAACGCGTAAAACTACAATTAAGCGATTTGAGAAAACCATATTTGGTGTCCACAAAATACAGTTCCGCGACTGCGACCTTAAGAGGAAATATAAGTAACAGAAAAATAATCTGATTTGGTGACAAATCTGTTAAGTTAATTAACTTCAAAACAAAAAGCTGAAACAACTGTTTGGTTCTGTAGTAGAGATGATTCGTTCCACATTCATGTATCTGCAAAAGGCACAAAAGTTATCTTCGTTCTCAGAATCTCCACACCCAAGATGGGACCGTGTCTTACCAAGTATTATATACTGCCGACACACCATCTTGGGCTTCATGACACAGAAACAGGACCAACTGTGTCCACAGACAAAAATAGAACAATACATATCGATTTATCATTCATTTAATTAATAAATTGCATAGTTAAAATCGTTAGTGTGTATTTTCAATAATTATTCCACAATTTTGAAAATTTTACTGCAAAGATTTTGTCGAACTACTGAAACAATTTTTCTGTGCCCTAAAACTCACGATTTTTGGAAACGAACTGGACTCATACAGAGTATCACTGGAACATTTTGAAGTAGTTCATGCCCCTCCCGTTGTGTGCATCACTAGAGAGATGAGAAATCATTGAATCTGAATCGTAGCTGTCCTATTTACCATGGAGATTATCAAACAGTTCTAGCCATTAAAGTGAATGATGCTGTAAGTTTGATAAATGTACACGATCCTCCAGTATTGACATAATCATACTCTTTGTAAGTCTGTGTTGTGAGACCAAACATGTTAAAGTAAGTCAGAGAGTAACAGTGAGTAGTGGGTGTTAAATAGTCTCACAAACTACTTCGTTTGAAAAGGATGGAAGCTGACTTGCCGTGTAGTGGAGGCACCATTATATAAAAAAGGACTTTGTAAGAATATGTTTTAAGGAAAGTTATTAGTGCAACAGTATTAGTGGAAGGACGATAAAACCAACTAAAGTCTGGGAACACTTTCAGTTATTTATTGCAAAAGAACTAAACATTGAACAGATGTCGTACAAATTGCATTTTGAAGGGAATCTCTGAAAGTTTTTTTTTTCACAGAAATTCGATATGCGAACCATAAGTGACCCGCCAGACAATACGGTAATTGATTTCTTGTCATACCCTTCCCAGCAAGGCATCGTCGACCGTGGCAGTCGCTTCCCGTATTCTCTCCCGGAGCTCTGCTACATAGCGTGATAAAGGCGGTACGTACACCAGATCTTTTATCTGTCCCCACAGAAAAAAGTTACACGGAATGCGATCTGGTTATCGGGGAGGCCATTTCATGAAACACCTGGCTCCGCATCTGAACTCGCCATGTTTGTGACTAGCGCTGGCTATCGGAAAATTACCAAACTACTTTGTGGCGGTATACATGATAAAAAACTTTCAGGGTTTCTCTTCAAAACGACATATGTATGGTATCTGCACAATGTTTGGTTCTTGTGCAATAAATGATTGAAAGTATTCCCGCACTTTATGTACACCCTGTATATTTAAAACTGTGTGGTTTCTTATTTTTGGAACATTGTGTGTGGTTAAAGCTTGCTGCAGAAATTTTATAGTGAAGCACATGGACTCCTCTGATAGTTGAAACAGGTGGCGAGGAAGACAATTGTACACGAGAGGGTTAGAAATATTTTTGCTAATTTGTCTAGGTGTGAGAACTAAATGAAAAAGGTGTATTGTTGTCACGGCTTAATGAAGCGTAGTTAAATCTGAAGTCTTTGTACTCTTTTAGTTCCTTAATTTTCATTTACTTTCACGTCTGCACAGTCACACTGCACATCACGAGTTGTGTACTGAGAATCATTTTTATGAAAAATGGTGAGATTCCGTCTCGGATTGCACATCACAAGTATGGCAAAGTAAATCTGATTTTCACATTTAGATCAACATTCCTAATAGCAACAGGTTGCAGAGCTCGTTCTGTGCACACTGGTATCCCAATAAATTTAATTACCATTAGAGCTCATGTCCATTGTAAAGCACAGTGATTGTCAAAGTGTATTTGTTAAAATAATATCAGTTCAAAGGCTAAATACCACTAGAAGGTTTCAGTAAAGTGCTATCTTCTGCATTTTTAGACAGTTTTAACAGAAAGTCAGATTCGTTAAAATTTATGTTCATTTCTGTGTAAAAACAGTAACAGTTCGGGTACAGTGACTGTTTACAAGGTCAAGACTAAGGTTAACAATATTCAGGGCCAACCTTTTTGATGTGAGTCATTTTGCTTTGCAGTCAAATGAAATGCGTTAAGCCGTGGCGACTTCCGTGAGGGCACGCACGGTCTCACTGGCGCCACATGGACGCGCGTTCCATCGATTCTGGCCCCCATCGTTATCGTATTTCCTTAGTTATGTGTTCCTTCAGACTCTCTGTGGCAGGGATTGGTCTGTGGGACACTGAGCTGGACGGATATGCTTGAGTACTCGGCATCCAGGCGATTGCAGCGTGTTAAAATCGTTGACCTTTGGGACATGGGACCCTCGTATTCCTGCAGCGTTAACCGTTGCTACCAGCGAATTTAGGGGCAAAGGTAGCTGTCGTCGCTTGAAATCCGGTTACGAAGTGAGTTAGTTAATTGTCGTGTGCTGAACACGCCGAGATGTACTGAACAACTTGTTAGCAGCAACGAGCAGGAGGGCAGTATTATTCGGTGCCTACCTGAAGTTCTGAAGATTTTGGCCACGTTGGCATTTATTTGAAATTATGATGAAGACTTTTTAGGAAGTACTGTACTTAATGGCCGGCCGGAGTGGCTGAGCGGTTCTAGGCGCTACAGTTTGGAACCGCGCGACCGCTACGGTCGCAGGTTCGAATCCTGCCTCGGGCATGGATGTGTGTGATGTGCTTAGGTTAGTTAGGTTTAAGTAGTTCTAAGTTCTAGGGGACTGATGACCACAGATGTTAAGTCCCATAGTGCTCAGAGCCATTTGCACCATTTGAATTACTGTACTTAAAAGATAGTTAATTCTGCTCCGGTGTAAGCTGGCTAAGAATCCGGTTCCTATATGCCTTTCAGAGACCCCTTTTGGGGCTGTGTGTGCCAATCAGAAGGTATTTTGTGATGTTAATTTGGTACTTAAAATCATTCTTTGTTACCATTGAGTATTTGATCCTACTGATTGTAATCTCTGTTTGTTGTAGACCTTATGGCCCTTCCTGGGGAGAGTTATTGGTTTCGGTTTGTAGCTAAAGTTGTGTGCACCCAACCTAAATGTACGCACATCTGGGTCATGTGTGTGCGAGTGCTTGTACTTGCACACTCTCTTACTCCATGTCGAGGAGCCATCCGGGTTATAGGTGTACATTTTAACCGACTATCTGCTATCTGGTGCGTTTCCAAATTACAATTTCTATTACTCCCTCGGAGGCCCCAGTAAAGGTATACCTTGACTTATCTAATCTTGTTTGAATCATTATGTAACTATGCTTTTAAACGACTTTTTACATTGTTTCTTGTTATTGTTAGGATCGTTAACTTACGATGTTTATGAGCGAACAGCTCATATACTGAAATTTCAATAGTAGGTTTTCTAAAAAATGGCCTTTAATTGTCCACGAACTTTTGCTGTCTATGTTAATTTCTACAAACTTATTTGCTGTTGGTTGACTGGTAATAGCTGACAGCCTTATATCGGCAGCGGTTGACGCGTTGCTGTTCTGCTGATCAGAGGCAGGGACGTCTTCTTCCTTCTGCTTAGGCGGCTTTCCCGTCATCGCACGAGACCTAGGTATTGGCAGGTCACACGCGCACCTGCGGATTTCCCGTTCAAGCCTCCAGTTGAATAGTTTATTGCCATTCTTTTGGTATCGTGCCACGGCGGGGGATGGCACCAGATTAGGACTTGCCTTTAGTGATATTTTGGGGGAGTAATTTACTCAATGTTTCTATTATTGTATGGTCCTTGTAGGCGAGTGGTGAAAGCGTTTGGACAAACTGAGCACTGAGTTTCTACGTTTCCTTTAAAAAAAGGCTTTAATTATCATTATCATTTTAATAGTGTTTTAGGGGCCCGATAGTTCACTTCAGTACCTAACTTGATTTATGTTGCTTGTGGAAGTAGACCAGACAGCGTGGTCATCGGTCTCATCGGATTAGGGAAGGATGGGAAAGGAAGTCGGCCGTGACCTTTCAGAGGAACCATCCCGGCATTTGCCTGGAGTGATTTAGGGAAATCACGGAAAACCTAAATCAGGATGGCCGGACGCGGGATTGAACCGTCGTCCTTCCGAATGCGAGTCCAGTGTCTAACCACTGCGCCACCTCGCTCGGTTTGATTTATGTGTAGCAGCCTTGCCAGCAATCAGTGAAGTATTACTGTTTTCTTCGGTTTTTACACGGGGATAGCGTTTGGCCAGCTTGGTCGTATCTTGTGTATACGGGAGAAAAATAACATTGTCTTATGAGAGCAAAGTCTTGTCATTTATCTTATGCTGTCCAGTATTGTTAGTAAAAGAAAAATTTAGCGTGATTGTGCACTTCCTAGTGGTAAGGTGGCTAATGGACTTTGGATACCAACATTATGTGTACTTATGTCTAATTTCTTGCCTTGGAGAAGTCGTGGAGCTTACTTTTGCAGTGGAGATCTATGAATTTTTAAGCCCTGTATTTAACGTTTCTTGAACTTATATTCCTGTTGTGGATTCGCCCACAGTTGTGATGCAAGTTGCGCGGACAGAGTAACAACACAGGTTTATTTAATCAATTAACTGTTTGGCATGGGTCCACTATTGTATCGCACAGTTAACATATTCTTCGAGCTCCATTTGTAATTTTACGTGACATGCAGATGTTCTTATGCATTGTGATATTAATTTTAAAACATTAACTATTTGTATAAATTTGGCAACAATCTTGATAACCGTTAGCGGGCTTTTGATAGAACTGTTATTAAATAAAAATATTTGTTTGAGAATGGTAAACGACGCATCAAGTTGGGCCACGCTTCCATGTCTCTTCCTTAAATTAATCCCGATCCTTGTTCTGGGTCTGTGCTGGAGCTGTGTGGTAGGTAATGTTGCGTGGGTCACGGACCTGTATGATTGTCAGGAAAATAATGTTAGTGTCTCATACATTCAGAAGGTTGCATTTGAGAATTGCATTTCATTAACTCATATGGACATCACTATGGAACAAGATAACGATCCTAAATGGCGGGGAATCACAGAGACATGGAAAGAAGGGGACAGTGTAGCTGTGAGACAATTTTATCTGATGCAGAAAAATGTTCTTTTCAAACATAGGAGTCCTAATTGTGAAGTATGGTTGGTACGTATTCCTGAAGACTTAGTGAGCCAACTTGTGCAGTACATACACCTTACTTGCGCTCATTTAGGGATCCGAAAATGTGTTGACAAGTTACGTGACACATGTTATTTTATTAAAATTGAGAAAAAATCCCACAATGCTTTCAAAATTTAATTTGTCGAAAGGCAAAACTTCCTACTATGTCCCACGCTACTCCACTGTTTCCCGTAATCTCTACTAAATTAAGGCAACTCACAGCTGTCGATTTATTTTGACTCCTTCCCGGAACAAAGAATGGTTACTCTTTTGTTTTGTGGTAACACGACCTCCGTGCAGATTTGTGTTATTTACTCCACAACTGGAGAACCAGCAAAATGTGTACCTGCAGCGTTAATTAAACACTGTTTGAAGGAAGTTCGTCACATAGACAAAGTAACACCTGACACTGGACCTCAGTTCAGATCCCAACATTGGTTGCGTATATTACGCCATAGGAAAATTAAACCTGTCTTGTATCATGCTTGTCCAGACACTTGTAAACACCTAACGAAAGAGCTGGGGAAACTCTGCAGATTGTATTGTCACGGCAAACACAACACTTTGATAGATACCTTCACTTGTTTCAGAATGTATTGAATGGTTTACCAAATGACTCTACCTTTTTTCTCCCCTCTTCTGATGTTAAAGAATGAGCAGCCACCTGACCGAGTAAGAGAAATTGTACCATTAACCGAACAGAGACACTTATGTCATCATGAAGTAATTGATTTAGCTTTCGCCACCATTAAAAGAGTTGCTAGAAACAGAAGAAGTTGCAATGACGTGTAAATATCAAGGGAAAATCACTCAATCGTAAGTTCTTTCTTATACACAATGGACCATTTCACATACATCGCATTGTTCTCAAAATGCTGTGGAAGTGAAAACACTGAGGACACGCAAATCGCGAGGTGTTCATCATATATATAATAGCAAGGTATTTAATGAGTAAAGCAGGTATGACGGGTATATTAGCTGGCGAGCGATAGCTCCTCGAGCAGGGTGTTATTGTTTCTTCTCCTAATTCATGGTACACTCGACTTCTTCTACTGTTCTATTTAGGTAATAAGTGTAAATAACTGTCTCCTACCATCTTAGTGTAGGTACAGTGGAGTACGTTTTGAAACTGGTTGATCTTCCACTACAAGAAATCACTTTCTTCACTGGTAATAAATGTAATTTGCTATGAACTTCTTGTAATTTGGGATTGATATTTCAGGAATCTACTGTACTGATGCCTTTTTGAGATGTTTGAAAATACTTATTAGATGCTAACTATCCTTAGCTATTGACTACTGGTAGTACAGAGATATGAATTGACGATTCCAGCTGAATATGTCAGTATACTGACGCCCAATACTACCGACTTCGCGGGCCTTCACCAGCCGTCACTTCCGGTACTGAATTGTCTCCTGGTCGGTCAACTCCGCCCAGACAACAAGCCACGGGCCAGCGTCTCGACCATCGGCCACAAGATCGACGCCAGACAGCACCCGTGGGTCACGGACTGTGAGTTAACGCCGGGCCTAACCATACGACGAGAGCGCGCACCCGCAACTGCTTTAACTTGTTGGAGCAATAAAGAGTTTACATCAGTGCGAGCCTCTGGGGGAGCCGCGCGGACCGTGACAAGGCGCCTCAGGCCGCTCGGCTACCCCGCGCGGCTCTGCAAATTTGCTATGAAATGACATTCCAATACCGTGCAGAGAGAATTTAAAGATTTAATTGACAGTGAAAAAGCAATAAATTATAACGATCGCTAGACGGGACCCATTATTTTGTACATCAAGAGGCACTTAGTGCTAAATTTGCAAGCACGAAACTCGTGATTAAATTTTAAGTATGAACAATAAAATTTCTGATATTGCGCACATTATTCCGATCAGTTGCAACGGTTTTTAATTAGTACTGTAAAGTACGTTGGATAAGTCAACTGGCCTGGAACGATTTATCGATTCAAAACCCGCTGTCGTTGAGTTTATGAAAGAAAAAGGGATGCAGGTACGTGAATTAGAACATGGAGGACAGACTGGAGATCTCTCATTTGAAGTAGAGTACACAGCAAGCGGTCCACAGTAAGACACCGCTGAAGGAGAAACATCTAATTCTGATTTGATGGGGATGCATTTAAAAAGAAAATAACATTGTGGAAGGGACAAATTCTGATATAAAACGTCGTCAGTTTCCTAAGCTAACTGGCGTTAAGGAAAACGCAAGGCATGAAGAATTATTAATTGTGGCTTTGGAAGTATTGCAAGGATAGTTTTCTAAATGTTTGGAGGACACTGTCAATCGTTCATTTGTTTTTCAGCTGTTTTCGACACCATTTGCCATTTCAGATGAAAATACTTAGCGCCTGAGCAGATGGAAATAAATGATCTGCAACGTCATTCACGTTTTAAAGATAAAGCTTTTTACCTTAAAATTATCTAATACAGCTACATTGTTTTCCTCAGGTAGAGTTTCCACACTTCCATAATCAGGTTGCAACAATGGTATAATACTTCAGCCAACTAATTATCCGTGTTAAAGAGCATTTTTGGATGATGAAAAAGGAAAAAAAAGCTAATAAAATTCTTCTTTTCCCCCTCAGATCAAATTGTATAGCAAGTACGTGGAATTACAGCACACAGTATTGTTGTAGGTCATATGGCAGCAACTGCAGGTAGGAGCAATAACCACAGTAACACAGCTGCAACTTCATAGGGCAATACCGCATGGCCAGACACACCCAAAGGCATTCACTTGTATGCGCTTGACACTGATTCGCTATCGTTCCACAACAAAACTACATATCAGACCGATTTTTTTAAGTTTCTTCAGTTCGACGTACCCAACTCAGCTCTCACATTATCCGACTGATTTCTTATACTCAGGATACATATTATTTCTACATATACCTCACGAAGGAGCCATGAAAATGAGAGAGTTTCGAGCTCATATGCAGGGTAACAAACAGTCGTTCGTAGTAGGAGAGCAAAATAGTCCTGGGCTCAAATCAACCAGATTAACGCTTAGAGGAACCTCCAAATCACCTCTGCCCTGCCCAGTCATCACACCCCTTACTATTCTCTTTGTAACCCACACAACTTTATAGAAAAAGACCGGGTAGAAAGCTTCTAAACCAACACACATCGTTAGCTCCACCAACAACGGCTCAGTATCTTACTGTTCAAAAACATTTTCCAGCTACTTATAAAGTCCCAGCCTTCCCTTTCTTGGAAATCAGAGGAGTTCTATCCAATAAACACATTTAGCCCAGATTCAGCACAGCATTTTACTGCTGTAATAGTCCAATCGCATTTCTCAAATTTTTAAGCCACACACCATCGTTGGAAATAGGCCACTCAAAGAGCTTCTTACGGCAGTGATAATCAAGCGTGTAGCACCATTCCTGTCCGTGGTGTTCGCACTTGCTTAATGTGGGATTGACGTCGGAGATATTCACTTCTTATCCGATGTTAGTTCCTTCGCCATATCCTGGCGGCTTAAAACGGTAAAACATTGTATTACTAGCAGTTTTCAAAGGATATTAGTGACTTTTCTTCTCACATTTTCTGTTTCGTTATATTTAGAGCAATAAGCACCAAAATAAACGTGTGATAACCTAGTTTGGTTTTGTTGTATTTGAAAGTGAGTCTTAGGTAACAGAGTAAATGTAAAACATTTGTTTACTTGCTACATGCTACAGTGCAATAAATTTTATGCTTAGTTTATGTTTCTGAGTCAGTTGGATATTTTTACAGGGTGACTAATTTCGATTTCCCTTGACGATCTTCAACACACCGTCATGTATGTATCACACAACTACATATCAGAAACGATTTATAATTTTTCTGATATCAATGCAGTTCCTGTATTTTCTCATGATGAGTATGTCGGCTATAGTCAACACAATACAGTTTTCCGCTGGTACGACAATGTATTGCAAGGAAAGCACATCGAATTTTGATGACAGTGTTGTCTACAGTATGGAGGCAATACCTGTTATTGCATAGGTCTGGGAGTGAGAGGGTGCGGAGATAACAATGCATTCAGTTGTGCACCAGATAAATATAAACGACGTTTCTCACTGGTAAATGTTATTCACTATTAGCTTCTCTTTTAAGGCAAGCTGGGGCAATGTTTCACTGAATGTACTAAAATCAATTTTTATCACCTGATGTTTTTTTGTTAACGGTTCACTTCGCTAACCATACTGTCTTCTGGAAAATACGATTTGTTATTCCCATTTTAGTGATTTAGAGAGGATATTATTGGCTAATTTTGTGGATTTCCTGTTTTAGGTGTAGCTAATGTGAACACTACACACCTACAAATATGTGAGTTAATTTTGAAAGTGTCACTAACCGATAGAAGGTTATCTTCGTATTTCAAACTTTTGTTAGAAAAATGTTTTGAATTTTCAGGCATTTCGCAGGAAAACCAATAACCTATTCTTGTTTTACTTTATTTGAAAGAATTTGTGAATAAAACGTGAGTGAAGCAGTTGCTCAATTATTACAGAAAGATCTTAAATTTAACATTATCAAGAACAGATTAACATATTCAGACATTAAAGAAATCATAATAGAAAAAGAACATATCACAACAAAAGGAGGAGGAATGATGATGTAAATAAAGGACTGATAAGTAAATTAACAATACAACAAGTAAAACCCTTCCTCAAAAATAAGAAAATACATGGAAATGAAGAGGAAGATATCACTGAAGCACTAACAATTTAGGCAGTAAAAAAAAAAAGAAACAGTAGGAAAGCTTAGCAGCAGCTACAAAAGCAAACAAAGGTAACAATGTAGTGCTCATGGGTATAGAGGAATATACTGAAACTTGTTAAACATGTTCAAACTTATACATGTTTTATTCCTCATATGTACAGGCTGTACATGTGCATTCAGGGAATCACTGGACGTTATTTTGTGTGTATGGTGCACTATCTCCAAATATGACACCATTTGCGTAAAACACATTATACAGAGACTGAGAATTCCTTTCCTTTTGTTATTATTGTACAGAATTGTCATGTTTAGTCATATTTCACCGTTGTGGTGAATAATGTATTAGGTATGGATCAGGTACAAACTTTCTTCAATGTCCTAATATGTTGTCTGTAGCTGATATTAAGATATTTGCGGTCATACCAATATATTCACCGTTACAGCTATTAAATTTTAATTCATTTATTCCAGAACTACTGTATTGTATTAACCTTCCTTTTATTTAAAAAAAATTTATCCTGGAGAGAGAGACGGATTTGGCATGTTATGCTTTCCTATTTTGTGCTTTATTTGTGGTATGAGTTTTATGTTGTGAATATGTGTTGTGTGTTATAATTATGTGTTAGCATATGCTGATTATTCTTTCCTTTCTGTCGTGTTTAGCTCTTCATCATAGTGTTTTTGCTTAATGGTCTTCTGAAAGGTCTATACATGCATACAATAGGTCTTTTTTTCGAGATTATGGGTGTTTTGATTTCTTCGGTAGTATCATCTCTGTAGCTGTTTCTTTTCTGAATACATTGAAGCTACTTCAGTTGTTGAATTTTGTGATTTTGAGCCCCAGGTAGTGTTTTATTGTTTCCATAGTTACTTTTGCTTAGAAGTATTTTGCATAACCTGTGTACGTAATGTTTAATCGTTTTCTTTCGGGAATAAGTTCTTATGTACGATGATATCTGCAGCTGTATCTTTCCTGAATTAATTGAAGCTATGCCAGTGGCTGAATGTTGTGATTTTAATGTCAAAGTAGAGTTCTATTTGTTCCATTTCCATTTCAATAGTTAATGTTGTGTTGTGTTCGGGTGTATGTTAAATGTTTACATGTTTAAATGGTTTGTATAGTTTCTTGGTGTCTCTATGGGGCAAATAATACCATCTTCCAATATGTTCCAGTATAAGAGTTTATATTTTTTTAGTTTCCATTACTTGTGCAAAAGTTCTGTCTTCATTGTAATTAACTGAGGTATTTGCTGTCATGTAATAGATTGGGCTTCCATGTGAAGCCCTTCCTTCACAAATAGATGAATGTTTATTTTTCTCGGTGATTACTTTTACAGTTTGTATCTGTTCTTCTGTAGTGGTGTTTGGGATTTCAATGTTTCCTTTTCTTGTAAAATGTTGATTATTTCATTGAGTGGGATTAATGAGTGAGTTTTTGGATTAATTATTGGGGTTTTGTACAACACTGTTCTGGTCTACTGCTTTTAATGCTAATGTACATATTCAAGCACAAACAGATGCTGAATGATATGTTGCAGCATTCTTGATACAGATAGATACCTGACCTCACTATACTTTCATGTTTATATCTCTTGTGCTTGCTTCTGAGTGTTTGTGTTAGTGAATCTTATTTGCATAATATTTTGTTTTCGTTACTATATGTTTTTGACATTTTAATATGTTTTTCAAATTAATTTGGAATCTAACAGTTGAATCAGACTTTACTTCCTAAACAATATTTTTTTTATAATTTGTTTTTGTTTTGTTCATATTTTCCTGTATATCCATGAGAACTACGGTATTATGGGGTATGCTTTTGTATCTATTACCCCTCTTAATTTTTAAAGCTTCTATACTACTTCCCTGTTTGTTTCGATGAGTTTTCTTGTTTTTTGACGAAGTAATTTACTTGTTTCGCTATCAATTCGGTGGTCAGTCCTGTATTTATAATGTTGTTTTCCTTCTTGTTCTGTGATATGGTGTGTTTCTGTTATGATGTTTGTAATGTCCGAATTTGTCAATTTGTCTTTGTTAATGTTATTTGTAAGACCTTCTGCTAGCAGTTATGTTTCCCAGTGAGATTCATCTTTCTTGGATGAAATGTGTGTCCCACAGTTCTACAGAAGATGGCAGATATAACAGAAGAGGCAACTAAGAAGTATCAACAGAACAATTGAAAAAGGAAGAAACAAGAAAGCATTCACGTGAAAACAACTGCAGGAGAGCTCATTCTCTCTCTATGACCCCCCCCCCCACACACACACACGCAAGCACACACACACACACATTTATCCACGGACTGGACTTTGTACACAATTTTATTGTGGAGGAAGGACATTGAGGGGATGGGTCCTCTTTGGCGCTAGCTTGTGGGTTTGATAAAAAGCGTACTTTGCTCTCATATAGTTCTCTCAGTCAAGAAGGTGCACAGAAACAGGAAAAGACGATAGTTGTAAAGTATAGTTGGAGACTGACATCAGCGGTATAACTGCAGAATTATTGACTTTTTTCTCACACTAGGGCATCATAATTAGTTTCCATCTGTGTTGAAGCATTTAGAAGCGATGGAACGTGGAAATCCATCTGAATACTCCTTGCAATGAAAATTTTCTGATTTTCAGTAACCTCTAATTTGAGGAAAAATTCGTCTCTTCCTCCCCCTTAAAAACATCTGTGTCGAAAAATGTTTTACACTTCTTCTGCACTTTTCAACATCTTCAAAAAAAAAAAAAACTCTTAACTTGTCCCTGTGACTAAGGTAGTCTCTCATACCATATTTAACCCCTTATATTTACTTTCTAGAATGAAATCAGCATGAAATAATTACTAATTATCTGAAAACCACAGTGTAGATCACAATGTTTATTCCATTTCAGATAACTTGTTTCAACCAAAATGTAAGTGTGTCTTAACCAATCTGAAAGATCCTTCTTTTCGGTTAGATGACACATTCATAATAGATCTGCCACGTGCATTACAAGCTAGTACAGTCTCATTTTTGCCCGTCTATTTACACAGCAACAATTTCGGAAATGATTGTAGAGTACCAAAGGTGATTTATAGCGTTATATTTATCAGGTACTTATGGTGGAAAATATTAGGTAGTTAAGTTTTGTTTTCTTTAGCAGATAAACTGTCTTAATTGATTTAAAGAAATTATGTACCACAATAAAGGAGAGATTTTCCCCTCTTGCCCCGTACAGGCACTGTGTTGTTAACTGGGGTCAGAAGCTATTCAATGTTGCACACAACGTGCTTATTTCAGGAGCAAAAGGAAAACCTGAGTTGCATGCCCTGAGAATACAGATGCGGCCAGTAGCTTTCCGCGAGAACAGGCAGCACGATCCTCGCTCAGCAGACAATTACAAAACTCGCCATTAGGCACTTATGCTGCCATGTAAGCACTCGCTTTATGTTGACGGCAGTTCATTCCCTTGAGTCACTTTACCGTGGTAACCGGCCACACTGCTATTGGTTGCTAGTGAACGCCACTTGCCTCCCTTTATTACACTCACTACGGAGTTACATGTTACGCAGTTATAACTAAGGACTTAATGTTGGCCCTGTTCAACTACTGGTGTTTCATACTCTATTGCTTTTGATTTTAATGCCGCTGAATTGTGCCAATATTTATTGCATGATTTATCTGTGAGCTACATCTAGGGACTGTGTATTGGATCAGTTGTTTTGTTTCTGCTACAGTTCGCTTATCTCATCAATCGTTGGTACTATACTGCAGACAAATGGCAACGGAAAGTCATAAGTCGATAAATGTATACTCTATTTGAACTCTGTCTTGGATAGTG
The DNA here is from genome assembly GCF_023898315.1 of Schistocerca nitens. Classification (NCBI taxonomy): domain Eukaryota; kingdom Metazoa; phylum Arthropoda; class Insecta; order Orthoptera; family Acrididae; genus Schistocerca; species Schistocerca nitens. The sequence continues at coordinate 191,578,814 of NC_064622.1, forward strand.
AGTGCTCGTCGGGGGCAAAGATATAATCAGGATGGTCCCAGGCAAATGTGTCAGGACTGTTCTTGTTTTCTGTGTACGTAAACAATCTGACAGATAAGACGAGCGGTAGTGTGAGACTGTTTGCTGACGATTCTGCAGGGCACGGGACAGTGTCCTCTTTTAGTGGCTGGAGGAGGATACAGAAAGTCTTGGATAGAAATTCCGTTTGGTATGATGAATGGCTGCTTACACTAAATGTAGAGAATCAGAGTTAATGAAGTTGATTAGGAAATCTATCCGGTAAGGTTGGAACACAGTAGTAGAGATGTGCTGTCTGACACAGTTAAATCGATTAAATATGCAGAGATAATGTTGCAAAGCGACATGAAATAGAACGAGCACGTAACTCCTGTTGTAGGGAAAGCGAATACGGTTTATTGTGAGCATTCTAGGAAAGTGTAGCTGATGTATAAGGAATACGGTATGCAGATGATCTCTGTGACCAATTCGTGAGTGCTGCAAGAGTGTTTGTGTTCCCCACCAAGGCAGATGAAAGGAAGACATCGTAGCAATTAAGTGGCGCGCTGCTAAGTTTATTAGTAGTAGGTTCGGTCAGTATGCAAGTATTACGAAAAGACTCTTTGAACAAAAATGGAAATCTCTGAAGGGTGGAAGTTGATTCGCGAAACACTCTTGAGTAAGTTTAGAGAATCGTCATTAGCGCAAACTGCAGAATGATTCTACAGCCACCGATGTATATCTCACGAAGAGAAGGGGAGAGAATCCAGGGCTCGTATGGAAGAATAAAGACAGTTTCAGAGTGGAAAAGGAACAGAAACGGCTAGCAGAGGTACAGTGCACCCTCCGCTCTGCACTCTATGGTTCCCTGTGGAAAATTTTATGTAGATCTTCAGCCATTTTTGATACGTATATAACCAAATTTCACGAGAAATAGATGAAAATCTGACTGACCTGAAGGAACCTATTTCTAATTGCTGTTAATAGGAAATACATGTTACAGAAATGACAAAAGTATGTGAAGGTAAACTGCCTATTGGCTTCTGTCTCGGGTTCTTCGGACGACGTTAATCTAATGATTTTTCTGACGTTTCGCCAGCACGAGTGGCTGGCATTGTCAAAGCTTCACCCTCCATTGCCGGTGGTGAACTGGAGGCGAGCTCGCGGCCGCAGACTATATGTACCTGGCGCGCCAACGTCCGAGGGCTTCTCCGCGGTCATTTCCGGTGCGGTTCTCCTCTTGCTACCTGCAACGGTCGTTCGCTGCAGTACGGGAAGCCAGGATCCGTTTACCTTAAGGCTTTCCTCTTTCTTGTTGAAACTGTTCGCGTGTTTTTGGATTTCTACAGCTTCTCTGAACAAGCGCGTGTGATAGTGCTTCTCTACAGCCAGAACTTCCGTGTCGGCGAATTTTATTACGTGGTCGGTCTCATTCAGTGCGTTCTCTGCCACGGCCGATTTCTCCACCTGCCCCAACCTGCAATGTCGCTTATGCTCATTGATCCTGGTGTTAATGGATCGTCCAGTCATTCCGACATAAACTTTTCCGCATGTGCAAGGTATACGGTATATTCCCGACATTGCAAGTGCGAAGGAGAAAAGAGACCCACTTGCAATGTCGGGAATATACCGTATACCTTGCACATGCGGAAAAGTTTATGTCGGAATGACTGGACGATCCATTAACACCAGGATCAATGAGCATAAGCGACATTGCAGGTTGGGGCAGGTGGAGAAATCGGCCGTGGCAGAGCACGCACTGAATGAGACCGACCACGTAATAAAATTCGCCGACACGGATGTTCTGGCTGTAGAGAAGCACTATCACACGCGCTTGTTCAGAGAAGCTGTAGAAATCCAAAAACACGTGAACAGTTTCAACAAGAAAGAGGAAAGCCTTAAGGTAAACGGATCCTCGCTTCCCGTACTGCAGCGAACGACCGTTGCAGGTAGCAAGAGGAGAACCGCACCGGAAATGACCGCGGAGAAGCCCTCGGACGTTGGCGCGCCAGGTACATATAGTCTGCGGCCGCGAGCTCGCCTCCAGTTCACCACCGGCAATGGAGGGTGAAGCTTTGACAATGCCAGCCACTCGTGCTGGCGAAACGTCAGAAAAATCATTAGATTAACGTCGGCCGAAGAACCCGAGACAGAAGCCAATAGGCAGTTTGTCAACAAGTGGCCACGAAAGCCTTAACAATTTTGTATGTGAAGGTAGTTTTAAAGTCTAAAGAGAGGATTAACTGTTCTTGTTTCGTGGTTCTCAAATTATGAGAGGGTAGTGTGATAAGTCTGGTGAATTTCCATGAAAGAATGGAACATTCTTGTAGCGCCTTCACGGTTGATAGCTTTGTTACTCCAAGGTTCGTATAAAGAATTTCAACAATGTATAGCCCACAGTTTATTACTGACAGCCATCTGAATAGGTCAGTGTTTCTACTGCGAGTTTCATGCTTTTGCTAAGAATTTTCATTTGAAGGGTTAGGCTGCCACCCATATCGAAACTGAACTGGATGAGGTTCATGCGCACTCTATACCATCGTGGAACACCATTTATTTTTGCATTAATGAATTTAAACGTGCTCGGATTAGCACTGAAGGCGAAGCGCGCTCCGGATGTCCAACTAAGGTCACCACAAAGGAAACCACTGACAAAGTCTGTGATATGGTAATACAAGATTGCAGAACAAAAATTCGTGAGATGGCTGTGGGCACCTCAACTGAGCGTCTGCATAATATCCTGCACCGAGAATTGGCAATGAAGAAGCTGTATGCTAGGTGGGTGCAGAGACTGCTCACAATCGGCCAGAAGCACATTCGGTGTAACGTTTCAACACGATGTCTGGCGATGTTTAATCGCAATCGGCAAGACTTTGTGGGCCAGTTTGTAACTGCTGACATAACTTGGATCCGTCGTTATACACCAGAGTCAAAACGGCAGTCAAAAGAAGGGGCAATGGCTGCTGAAAGTGCACGTAAGAAGAAAGCAGAGGTCATTTTGTCAGCTAGTATGTGATGGTCATTGTTTCTTTTGAATTCCCAGGGAATAATCCTCATCCACTACTAGAAAAAGGCAGAACCACAACTCGACCCTGCTATGCTTCATTGTTGAATCGTGTGAAACTAGCACAGGCGGGAAAAGACTGACACGCAAAAAGTGCTCTTTCACTAGGATAATGCAGAATCCTGCACATCAGCGATAGCAATGGCTAAAGTGGATGAGATGGGCTTTCAATTGGTTCCTCGTTCAGCCTATTCAGCAGAATGAGCCCCAAGTGACTTCTTTCCGTTCCCCAACTTGAAAGTTTCGCTTAGTGGGAAGAAACTTTCATCATATGAGAAAGTGGCAGTTGCAGTCAACGAGTATCTTGCAGAGTTTGAAAGAACCTATTCTTCCGATGGGATGAAAAAGCTAGAGGATGTGTTGAGAGGTAAGTTGAACTGTTTTCGAAACAAATATTTGTTCTTCTTCGTTTTACCAGACTTATCATAATACCCCATGTAAGTGGTCCATTTGTGCCTGTTTCTATTTGTTACTTCTCTTTCTTCTATTTTTGCTCGGATCTTTCTCACTGGAATTTATGGTCTAGCCATTAATCCATTAGCAGCAGAAAGCAAGTGGACGTCGAATCTTGTTTTATTTTACCACAATAACTTATATGGCGTGCTAAGTAAGTGGCGACAGTTGTCAGATAAATTAATACGTGGACGCGAGAGCAAAGGCGGACCACCCTCTAAAAAGCGCAAAGTAGTGCCCCCGATGGGTGGAGGACGCTAGCTCGATCCTTAAGACGGCGGCTCTGCCTGTATTTCCCTCCATAATTGGCCCGCTCGCGGTTTCCAATAAATTATACAGCACACGGCTTCCCCGTCTGCACTTAACTTTCGCGAAAGACTCGGCCGGACTCCTCCCTGCACTTTTCTGCGTCTATCTTCGGAAAGGAGAAACGGGAGGCGGCGGTGTAGAGGGACCAGGAGAAACGAAGTCGTCTGTGGGTGCGTTGGCGGCGGTCTGCGGACTCCACCCAGGGCGAGGAGGTGCTCGCAGCCTTCTTGATTTGTGTGCGCCTCTGGCACGGACAACAGGTTGGATGGAAAAAAAAGGAGGGGAGACGCAGGCGGAGCGGGACAGAGAGATAGAGAAGGCGGTGGCCCCGCCTAGCGCCGGCTGCCCGCAGCTGACTCACTTTATTGGCTCCCATAAAGTCCGCACGCCGCTATAACGATAACGGCAAACGCACAGCCGGGGCACCGCCAAGTAGGAAGAACGTGGTGGTGGCGGCGGTTGTGGTGGTGCAGTAGGCTATTTCTGATCGTTGTACAAGCACCTTAGCGCCGCCGCTTCGCCTCCAGGTTGTCTCGATGGAATATCGGAATATCGGTTACTGCACGATTCTGAGAGGGCACCCATCATACCCAAGCAGCGGCAGAATGTAATAGGGGGCAATTCGCAAACAGGCACTTTACTTGATTGTAGCTGAAATAATAGGTCTCCAAGTAAATACTCAATAGCCGCCTCAACTGCATTTCCTTTCAGGTTATCGCTAACATCAGATAAAATTCTTTAGAAAATTTGTTAAAAACTTAGCTAAATTTTACATATTGCGGAACGACATGTAATTATATAAAAACAAAATTCCAGACAAATAATTGAGCAGGGTTAGAAAAATGTATCAGATGTTGAAAAATGAAGATTTCTCTAGTTTTAAATCTAATTTTGGTTGCAATTAAGTAGAGAGTACCAGTTATAATTGAGCAGGGTTAGAAAAATGTATCAGATGTTGAAAAATGAAGATTTCTCTAGTTTTAAATCTAATTTTGGTTGTAATTAAGTAGAGAGTACCAGTTATAATCTCAGAGTTCAAGAAAAGTGACCAAAGGCGATGCGGCTGCAGATGCGTTATAGTTTTATGAGAGACCCTAAATGAATAATGAAACACATCTCTTATCTCGGCCAGTTTCGTTCGAAAAAATGGGGAATTTGTTGTGGAACATCGTAGAATATTCCCGCTTAAGCATCTACAGATTCATCAAGTTCCGGTAGGCACCAGTACTACACGCAACTTTAAAAATGGCGTCTGTAACGGAGGTTCGTTCCATCCAGAGAACTGCCATTGAGTTCTTTTGGAGCAAAATCGGAGCGTCGCAGGTATTCATAAGCGCTTGCAAAATGTGTACGGCGACATGGTAGGGAGCAAAAGCACGTTGAGTCGTTGGGGGAAGCGTCTGTCATCATCGCAAGACCGCGGGGACCTGTCCGAGCTCAGGCCTGCCGGCCGGGCGCACACAGCTGATATTCCCGCAGTGTTACGCTCAGGAAAACGAAACGTCGTCACCACAAAACTGCGAACGGTCCTCTCCTTCTTCGAGACAACGCAAAGTTCCCACAAGTCTGCGCTCCCGAGCACCCGAGTGGAGCTCACAAAACTTCATTCGATCGTTCTTCCCCAACGACCCTGCAGCCCGGATATCGCACCTCCCGACTTCCATATGTTTGGCCCAATGAAAAATGCTCTCTTCTGGAAGCAGTACGAGGATGATTGAGAGATACTGATACAGCACGACGTGGCTCCGACGTCGACCAATAGAGTGGTGCCATGTGTGCATACACGCACTCCAATAAGACGGCACGTTGAAAAATAGGGTTTTGTACCCAAAAAGTTGGAAATAATGTGCTGTATTCTGAATAAAACCAATCTGCTTTCAGAAAAGAAATGCGTTGTATTACAGATTTAACACCCCACGTATATGCACAGTACAAAATGTTAACTGTAGGAAGAATGTAATTACAGAAGCGTAACTGAGATATTGAAGGAAATCAAATCAATTTGAAGGTATAGAGAAAGCTTTTGACAGTGTTGAGTAGCATACAGCCGGCCAGAGTGGCCGAGCGGTTCTAGGCGCTACAGTCAGGAACCGCGCGACCGCTACGGTCGCAGGTTCGAATCCTGCCTGGGGCATGGATGTGTGTGATGTCCTTAAGTTAGTTAGGTTTAAGTAGTTCTAAGTTCAAGTGGACTGATGACCTCAGCAGTTGAGTCCCATAGTGCTCAGATCCATTTGAACCATTTTTTTGAACTAGAATACAGTCTTTGAAATACTGAAGACAGTAGCTGTAAATTTCAGAGAACAAAAATTTTTGTACAACTCGTACAGAAACTAGATTACAGGTATAGGAGCCAAAATACATGAACGTGAAGCAATAATTGAGAAGGGAGTCAGACATGATTATAGCCTACGCCCAATATTCCTCAGTCTCTACATTTAGCAAGTAGTAGAATAAATCATTCCAAGATTTTGGAAAGGAATTAACGTTCAACGATAATAACTTTGTCGGTTTCATGATAGCATTGTAATTCTGACAGAGATGGCAAACGACATGCCCTTGTAGTTGAAAGGGGTGGATTGCTTTTCTGAAAAGGGGTTATGAATATCAACAAAAGTAAAACAAGGATAACGGTTCAAATGGCTCTGAGCACTATGGGACTTAACAGCTATGGTCATCAGTCCCCTAGAACTACTTAAACCTAACTAACCTAAGGACATCACACAACACCCAGCCATCACGAGGCAGACAAAATCCCTGACCCCGCCGGGAATCGAACCCGAAACCCGGGCGTGGGAAGCGAGAACGCTACCGCACGACCACGAGATGCGGGCAAACAAAGATAACGGAATGTAGTCGTATTAAATCATGTAAGGCTGACATAATTAGATTAGGGAATGAGGCATTAAAAGTATTCGATGAAGTTTGCTATCTGGACAATAAAGTAACTGACTGTGGCCGGAGTAAGGAAGATATAAAATGCAGTCTGGCAATAGCAAGAAAAATATTTCTGAAACAGAGAACTCTTTTTGCTCCGAAATAAATTTAGGAGCAATGTTTTCTGGACATCTATCGCGTGCTCAAGCAATACGTGTATTATAGTTACTTCAGACAGTAAGATGATAGCAACTTCTCAAATGTGATGTTATAGCAGAATGTTGAAAATTGGATGGGTGCGTCGAATAACTAATGAGGAGATGCTGAATCGAATTGCAGGAAAAAGAAATTTTTGCCACAACTTGACTAGAAGTGTGGATCGGTTGAAAGGACACATACTGACGCCAGTGACGCATCAAGAAATCGCCAGTTTGGTAATGGTAGCGAGTGTTGGGGGTAAACATTGTATAGGCAGACCAAGGCTAGAATACAGAAAGCTGGTTTCAGATGGATGTAGGCTGCAGTACTTAGACGAAGAAGCTTGCACAGGATAGACTGGCATGCAGAACTTCATCAGATCAGTCTCTAGACTGAAGACCACATCAAAACCAACAGAGGGAAGAGTAAAATATATTTAAATTGGAATGACTGTGTGTAAGTGTTATATAAGGGGATTGGCTGTGTGTGAATGTTATGTACGTGGAATGACTGCGTATGAGTGTTATATAAGGGACGATCAAAAAGTTTTCGATGGAGGGCATTGTTGCAGCGTACACGCAAACTTGCGCGACTTCGGTGTGGCTATATAAGAACCGACATGTAGACAAGGAAAAAATGTAACATTCGTGTGCCTACCATATGTGTCGCTAAATGTAGAAACATGAACTGTGGCGAAGTTTTTAGCAAATGAGTCCAAACAGGACCAACGTGCAGTTTTTATTTGCTTCCAAAGGATAAACACCGGTAGACTCCCATTGGAAATGAAGAATGTGTGTGAGGCACCTCATGGAATGGTGCGCCAACGGGTGCTGCTGTTTCTTGATTACACACGTCCCGATATGGCAAATGTTGTAACTCTTAAATCATTTACAAATACTTCACATGCGGCAAATTCTTTTTGGTGTGTGTGCGTGGTGCTTTGCACAATATGGTGATGTACAAATTACATAAGTGCTGGATACATTTTGGAATATTCGAGAAATACAATCCTGCAACTCCGCAACAAAATCGCGCGGAATTTTCGACGTAAATACCATAACCACATAACCTCACATATTTATTTACTGTGTATTTCATCGTTTGGAGGTTAGTTATTTTCACATAGGGCGCCTCTAACACTGTTTTCTACCATAGGGGTCCGACACACCAAAAATATTTCGCCACAGTGGAAGAATAAAAATCGAAAACTGACGATAATGTAAATTGTATCTTGCAAATCATGTGAACAGCCGTCTGATGATGAACTTGCCAGTTCGAAACCGGTAACGGTGCAATTTACCTAAATAAATAGCAGTATTAATAGTGGCTGGTTGCTGTCTTCTTCTTTGTAAGAATCAACCTACATTAATTGTGCACAGCCACGGTCTCACCACGTCAGTTTTAGAAAATAATTATTTAATTATATTACTGGCTTGAAAGGTGAAATGTATCACTCCACTTGCGTAAGATGGTGACGCAAGTCTGACGGAAAAATTGTTTTAAATTCTCTGCAATGATCCAGTATACAGCGAATGCAGATTTTGAATACCTTTTTGACCGTGCGTGTAGTAATTCTGACCAGGAGCTGGTTCAAGAAGTCGAGTTGATTCTAGATAAGCTGGTTGTGATTGAGGATTGAAATATCAAGCACTCTGCGTGATGTTTAGAAATTCAGCTTAGCGTAATGTTTTTGTTATTCATTTAATTTTCCTAAAACTTGACCAAACATCAATACAACATTTTTGTCATCATGGACTTCATCGCTCTGGGCCGTAAAGCCATGACCTATTCGTCAACAGGACTGGTGTTGTCAGGTTTACCAAGATGGGTGGATTTACTCGTACCTTGAGAACGCTCTTGCTCTTCATTTTCACAGCTAGAAACGTTGCCACTACTTTCCTTACCCTTTACAAAGGGCACCAAAAATAACAGATAATCGCCGACCGGTGTGACCGAGCGGTTCTAGGCGCTACAGTCTGGAACCGCGCGACCGCTGCGGTCGCAGGTTAGAATCCTTGCCTCGGGCATGGATGTGTGTGATGTCCTTAGGTTAGTTAGGTTTGAGTAGTTCTAAGTCGTAGGGGACTGATGACTTCAGAAGTTAAGTCCCATAGTGCTCAGAGCCATTTGAACCATAACAGATAATCAAAATAAGTATACATTCTTCAAGTTTTTCTCTGAGACTGTTTCCTGTTGACCTGCCATTTCGCTCAGAAAACAGTCCCTTAAATTTTTCCAGTTTTCTGGACCTATTCTCCTGCAGAATTAATAAAAGATTAAGTGTAATGAATTGACGTTTTGAAACAAATAAACTTAATTAGTATTTAAACTACTTAATTTTACACATTTATTTAGGCTTTATTCTGAGGTACCTTGCCACAGGAATCATTTTGAAAGTACTGCGTTTTGAATACGTTTGGGACAAGTACTATTGGAAGAATTGTAGAAGATACTTGTGCAAACCTTTTTTGGAAACTATACAAACGCTTCATGTGTCTGCTTACTGCTTGGTACAATTGACGGTAAATACGGCTGCATAAGGCGTTCGGATCTCTGTCTTTCTTTCAGTTATAAAAACTTTGTTTCTGGTGTAGTGCTCGCTGTAGTTGACGTAGGCTACGGCTTCACAGCAGTTGATGTAGGATCTTACACTAACACTGATTCCGAAAAATCCAACACTTACTGACAAGTTAATATCAGGTAATTTAAATGTTCCTCAAGCACCAACCATTATTAAAAACCGGAGCAAGGCATAATCAGAACCTAGCCTAAAAGAGACTTATCGACGAAACAGCGTGTGTGCAACTAGAGAATAAGCCATGCTCGAAGGTTGGTGGACTGCACTTTCGGCATTTTGGCCAATAAATGGCGCATATTTCACCATCCATTCGATGTACAAATAAAATTAGCAGACGACATTATGAAATAGTGTTATGTATCGTGCCTTTTTCCTTGCGACTGAATCTTCTCACGAAATTCCAATCAGCAACTTTCTCCTCCGAATGCGGAAATATTTTGTTGACACCTCCCTACACAGGGAGAACGACCACCACGATAAAATAAGGGAAAGCAGAGGCCGTACGGGAATATTTACGTGTTCGTTCTTTCCGCACGCTACACGAGATTGGAGTAATGGAAAATTATGAAGGTGGTTCAATGAAACCTCTGCGAGGCACTCAAATGTGTTTTTCAGAGTGTCCATGTAGATGTAGATGCGTGAAATGATCAGCGACTTTCAGTTGCCGTGGAGGTTACAGGAGACAGAGCTGAAAATGAAGCAGGTAACCTCGTTCTTGTTTGAACACTCTTCCAGGTTTCATCTGTAATGGAAGGTGAAATCACAACAAGTAAATCAGAATTCTGTGAGGAGTAATCGAATGATATTCTTGCTGAGTACGTAACGAACGTGGAACAACCGGACATATTTCTCTGGAGGAGTTCTGTTCTTGTCGTGTTCTTCTGTCGTGAACTCGTGCAACGCCCCATGCTGACACTCCACAGTAGCCATTACTGCTGTTCATTCATTCATCTCCAAGCGACAGTTCTACTTTCCGTTGCTCTCGATTGCCCACTCTGCTACCTACACAAACAGGTCGATACATCTAGAGGCGGCTATTTACGTACTGTAATGGATCGTTCAGTATCTAGCCCATTTTTGACACTTACATACACATTTGCATTAAGAACGCTGTCAAAAAAGACGTTAGATGATAAATTGCTCGTGAAAATGGCAGTGCACTGAACAGGGAAGAGGCGTACACACAAATTTGACTCGACTGGTGTCACATAGATCTAGATCGTTACTATGAAATATGAACATTTGCTTGTCCATATTTTTAAAGCACCGCGCAGTACAACGCACACTGCAGTAAAATACATGAGTACGATTCGAGGGTGAACTACGAACCAGCGCATTGAATTTAAGTGGAGATACATTACAGTCCTGAATGCTATCTCAGATCAAAACGTTTTCCAGTGGCAGTAACAACTGGCTACAACGTCACTATTCAATTACATCGCCTGCAACGACGGAGTATAATTCAGAGTGTTTTCTTCCTAATACAGTTTTCTAAGGGTTGCAGTAGGCAAAGAAAATTGTTCTTGTTGAAGAGTTTTATATTTTTGGAATTTAGCGTGGTTTCAACGCGCCAGGACAGTTTTTATAAATTCCCTGATCTATAACTGTTCTTAGCAGTGTCAAATTCGCTGCTGGCTTGATTGCAGGTGATATCTGATAACGTTCCTCATCAACCGGTTTGTAGGATGTTAGTGAAGATGTTCTAAATAAGTGTATTATGCTCACCTTACCAGGGTCTCATGTAATCCTTACTGATGCCAGATTTCTTTCAAAACAGGATGAGTCCTTGTGCTTGTATGCCAAATGCATCTTTTTTTTTTCAGTGTGGGCAAAACGCTGATAAAATTGAGTAACGACTTAAATGGCTCTGAGCACTATGGGACATAACATCTATGGTCATCAGTCCCCTAGAACTTAGAGTAACGACTTATTATCAACTTTAATCTACATGGTTGAAATGGCTCTGAGCACTATGGGACTTCACTTCTGAGTTCACCAGTCCCATAGACTTAGAACTATAAGAAACCTAACTAACCTAAGGACATCACACACATCCATGCGGTTTAAGACTGAAGCGCCTAGAACAGCTCGGCCACAACGGTCGGTCTTAATCTAGAGGGGGAACTTTCCACAGCAAACGTTATAGCGACGTTACATGGTACATCGATTTTCTTTTTTGATTTCATGTGGCGTAGGGGCAAAATTAGAAATCCGCTTGCCTCAGATGAGAGTCTGTCAGTGTGACCATTGCGTCATTTCGCTCATTCTGCGAAAGCTGTTAATGACATTATGACCTTTCACTAAAAGCAACGTGTAGCTCAAATTAAACGTGACACTGTCATAACTTGGATGGCGATAATGTTTACACGAGGATTCTGATCCCTAAGTAATTACTACCATAAATTTTGAACTGCAAAGTATAGTCCAATTTACATAACAGGAAGTAATAAGTATGACTGCTAAAACACCGTTGCATAACCCTTTGTGTGGCTGACTAGCAAACTAAGTACCCTGTTTGGATCCCGGGTATTCCCAAAGAATGTTTCCAGCCAGGAAGAGTCCAAGTGTCTCCAGTTACCCTCATGGGCACCACAGAAGAATTAAAAAAAATGTAGTAATCAACCTTAAAGACTAGGAGAAATCTGTTAACATTGCAGATGCTAAAACTAGAAACAAAACTTCGCCGGAACTGGCCATGAAGGCCCAACAGTACCGACCGGCCGCCGTGTCATCCTCAGCCCACAGGCGTCACTGGATGCGGATATGGAGGGGCTTGTGGTCAGCATACCGCTCTCCCGTTCGTATGTCAGTTTACGTGACCGGAGCCGCTACTTCTCAGCCATGTAGCTCCTCAATTTGCCTCACAAGGGCTGAGTGAAACAACAGCCCGACAGTGCTCACCTTCGGTGATCTGACGGGGACTGGAGTTACCACTACAAATACAACAAATACAGCCGTCTGGTAATATATGAATGGAGGGCCAGTGTTGTAGTGTTCCCTGAGCATGATCGCTAAGTTAGTTTGATATCTAGACTTATACGGAAGTAAATGCCAGCATTACCCTACGAACACATTCAACAGCTGCTTGATTAACTGGTATGATGAGTTATTCTTTGCAATCTCTCTAGGCTTCGCTGAAGAGCCGAATTTTCTGTTAGTTAAATGATTTTAGACGCTTTAGTCGTTTACTCTTACGACAACCAGCCACTTACGGTTATATAGTAATTTTTTCTGATTATTTCTCCGTGCTGCAAGAGCTTCACAAATAATTCTTTACACATTGCCTCAGAGACTGAAATTCTAACGCTACATCTTGCCACTCTGACACTGGACTTAAACGAACGACCCACATATTTAAAGTGAAACTTTTTCGCAGTTAAGAACCTTTGTGCAGCTTTGTCTTGCTTGTTACAATACCTGTTTACTCTGCATATAGGCCATTCTCAGTTATTGGCGCTAAACATCATTTATGTCGTCTCCACTGTTCCTTTGGTTGCAAGAGTAATGAATAAGTGCCGCAGTGTGTTCATACGTGCACTGTTCTGAAAATGCCGCGAGGGGTAGGCGCCTCGTCACTGTTCGCGCGGCTCCCCCGGTCGGGGGGTCGAGTCCTCCCTCGGCCATGGGTTTGTGTGTTGTCCTTAGCGTAAGTTAGTTTAAGTTCGGTCAAGTAGTGCTTAAGCCTAGGGACCGATGACCTCAGTAGTTCGGTTCCACAGTCCTTACCACAAATTTCCAATAAATTGTTCTGAAGACGTGTCAGGGAGCATTTTATCAGACGATGACAAACAAGAAAAGTATGCTCAAGCACCAATGTAGTTGTAGGGTGGACTGGTACTTGCTAGCGTTCTGCTGGTCGCTTAAAACACACAATTGACAAGAACGAAACTCAGAATATTTAAGAGTCAACGAACCACTGGGGATGCAGATTTTGGGAGAGATATTGACAAGCTAAGCACTGATCTGCAAAACTTTCGCAAGGATTATTATCTGGCAAATATGTAATATGGACGAGCTACTACAGAGCCAATAAAATAGATTTAAAAAATACATGGTACAGCACACATATGTGACAACTTATAAATAATTTATTTTTTCTGAAAATGTTACACGTTTATACTCTAAACCACTGCCGTTTTGTAAGAGGTAAGAGAGAAAGTGTTAATGATAATGAAGTATTCACTTAACATTGCTATCACAGAGATGCGTAACAAAAGCATGTTTACTGGATGGTCTGACTTTTTTTTAATTTCTTTTTTTTTTTTTAGGCGTATGGCTAGGGCACCCCCGCCAGGCAGACCGTTCACCGAGTGCTGGTCTTTCAATTTGACGCCACTTCGGCGATCTGCAGTCGATGAGGATGATAGGATGATGAAGAGGACAGCACAACAGTCAGTCCCTGGGCGGAGAAAATTCCCCGATGCAGCCGGGAATCGAACCCGGGCCCACAGGATTGATAATCCGTCACGCTGATTATTCAGATACCGGGGGACGGACTGTGGTCTGTACTGACTAGTCTCCACAGCCTGTCTTACTATCTCAGGAGCTTTAGGTTTTCTATCTAAAGACGAACGAACTGTTGATTTTCGCTTTAAAGCTGAACCAAAATTGTTCGAATGTGTGTGAATTCCTAAGGGACCAAACTGCTGAGGTCATCGGTCCCTAGACTTACACACTAATTAAATTAAACGAACGTACGATAGCAACAACACACACACCCATGCCCGAGGGAGGACTCGAACCTCCGGCGGGAGGGCTGCGCAATCCGTGACACGGCGCCTCAAACCGCACGGCCATTCCTTGAAAGCTGAACCTATCTGATGTTTTTCACCCAGACAGGATTCAGTTATCGGATTAAAATGGTCCTATTCAGTAATTCCTAACATTCTTAAGACGATTACCCCTGAGTTCAATCAGATATTAGCTAGTATCCCCATCCCCGTCCCTCCCAAAGCCCTTCCCCTCATCATCGTGAACATCTCCGCGTAACTTTAGGATAAAAAATATTTTTCTTTTTTTAAATGACGAAAGGTAAGTGATATGTAGTTTCTGTACGTGTTTTATTATACCACAAATTAGAGAGCAAATGCGACAATTAGTACTGTTTAATTCTAACAAGCTCTTTTTATAGAACGGCGAAGCAATTTTCAGTACATCGAGAAAGGAAAGCTAACTGTCCACAGTGAGGGTAGACACTTGTTACAAAACATGCTTCCTCTGCACCACTCTCCTCGCTAGCGACACGTTTCCCCCACACCCTACACTCTCATCCGAAATAAACTAAGTCAAAATGTGTGCACTATACTTACTCTTACTTTTTGTACACGAAATGCATTTGCAGTTGCAAATATGAACCATCTTCGGCTGTATATTGGAATGACGACAATGGAAGTTTGTGCCAAATTGTAACTTGAACCCGGATTTCACGCTTCACTGGAGCGGTCGCTTTAACCGCTTCGGCCATCCGAGCACGAATGGCAGCAAAATCCGGACTTCCACATGTCTTCGTCCTCGAGTCACAACCTGCACTCGTGTTTTGTGTATTCCCATCCAGAAGCGACATATTTATTGAGAGTTGAGGACCTGGTATTAGCGGATAAATACGAAAAACAAGTGCCGGTCTTATTCGGAAGTATGATGCAGTGTTGCTTCGGACATGCATGCATCGTATTTGTTAATAACATAGGCCCTGATGTTTCGTATTACTTTTTATAAATCACTTGACTTCTTAGTTAAGAACTGGCGGATATTAGAAGACTTCAGGCTGCCACCGTTTTATGTCTCACCACTGTCACTGATAATTATAACAATAATAATAACATAAAGCAGTGTAGGTCATACAGAAAATGTTGTGAGGAAGGCGAAAGGAGGACTGCGCTTTGTTGGCAGAACACTTATAAGATGCGATAAACCTACTAAAGAGACAGCCTACATTACACTTATCCGTCCTCTGCTGGAATATTGCTGCGGGGGGTGAGATCCTTACCATGCAGGATTAACGGAGGACATCGAAAAAGTGCAAAGAAGGGCAGCTCGTTTCGTGTTATCGCGCAGTTGGGGTGAGAGTGTCACTGATGTGATACGCGAGTTAGGGTGGCAGTCACTGAAACAAAGGCGGTTTTCTTTGCGGCGAGATCTATTTACGAAATTTCAACCACCTACTTTCTCTTCTGAATGCGAAAATATTTTTTGACACCCACGTAGGGAGAAATGATCGTCAAAATGGTTCAAATGGCTCTGAGCACTATGCGACTCAACTTCTGAGGTCATCAGTCGCCTATAACTTAGAGCTAATTAAACCCAACTAACCTAAGGACATCACACACATCCATGCCCGAGGCAGGATTCGAACCTGCGACCGTAGCGGTCACGCGGTTCCAGACTGAAGCGCCTTTAACCGCACGGCCACACCGGCCGGCTAATGATCGTCATAAAAAAACAAGAGAAATCAGAGCTCGAACGGAAAGATTTAGGTGTTCCTTTTTCTCACGCCCCATTGTAGAGTGGAATGGTAGAGAAGTAGTATGAAAATGGTTCCATGAACCCTCTGCCTGGCACTTAAGTGTAAATCGCAGAGTAACCATGTAGATGTAGATTCAGCACTGAGTAGCCATTGCATAGCTATTGTTATATTGTGCTCTCAATTGGTCGTATATTGTTGGGACATTAATAATGAAGCAGGGTCTAGTCTATTTTGGGAATTACCTGTAACTGGAAGAAGGCATTTTCATGAGATATTGAAGAATATATTATGTGTCATTGTATAAAGTTCACAGTGTGTTTGTAGCGGATGGCCTATGTGAGGAAAATGAGTGATAAAACTAATGATGTATAAAAAAATAAGAGGGACGTTCAATAAGTAATGCAAAACATTTTTTTCTCGGCCAGTTTCTGTTGAAAAATACGAAATTTACTGTGGGACATCGTGGAATACTCCCGCTTTAGCCCCTGTAGTTTCATGAAGTTCCGATAGGTGGCGGAGCTCTATGTAGCCTTCAAAATTACGTCTGTAACGGAGATCCGTACCAACCAGAGAGCTGTCACTGAGTTCCCCTTGGCGGAAAACCAGAGCATCACAGATATCCATAGGCGCTGGCAGAATGTTTACAAGATCTGGCAGTGAACAAAAACACGTTGAGTCATTGGGCGAGGAGTCTGTCACCATCACAAGGTCGCACAAATCTGTCCCACATGTCGGCCGGCCGCTCACAGCTGTCATTCCTGCAGTGCATAAACGCGGGGACATCATCATAGTGAAATGCTCATCTAGACGTCTCAGTTGTCCACCAGTTCGCCTGCCGTTGTGGCCGAGCGGTTTTAGGCGCTTCAGTCTGGAACGACGTGACCGCTACGGTCGTAGGTTCGAATCCTGCCTCGGGCATGGATGTCTGTGATGTCCTTAGGTTAGTGAGATTTAAGTAGTTCCAAGTTGTAGGGGACTGATGACCTCAGATGTTAAATCCCATAGTGCTCAGAGCCATTTGAACCATTTGTCCACCAGTTTGGCTACTCAAATACTTGCACCCACTGCGTTCCTCGCTGCCTAAAAGAAAACCACAAAGACCGATGAAGGGCATTGCTGAATTGGTTGCGGGTTCAGGCGTTGATTGACAATTTTTTGCCGAAGAGGCGATGAAACGGGGGTCATTACTTCGAATCATAAACAAAACGGCAGGGTCGTCGAATCACCTGTGATCCGAAGACGAAGTCCAAAGCCCCATCTCAGCCGGTAAAATCATGGCGACGGTCTTCTGGAACTCTGAAGAGGTTATTCTGTTTGATGTCCTTCCTCATTGTTCAACGATCAATTCTGAAGTGTATTGTGCTACCCCAAGAAATTGAAGCTACCTCTGCAGCGTGTTCGTCGCCACAACAAAGCAAACGAACTTCTCCTTCTCCATGACAACGCGAGGTGTCTGTGCATCCGAGAGGAGGTCCCAAAATTGAATTGGACTGTTCTTCCTCATCCCTGCAGCCTCGATCTCGTACCTCCCGACTTCATTTATTGGCCCAATGAAGGATGAACTCCGCAGGAAGCAGTACCTCGATGATAGGGCGCTTATCGAAGCAGAAAGACGCTTGTTCCGACGTCGACCATTACAGGAGCACCGTGCGGGCACACAGGCCCTCTCAGCAAGGTGGCTTAAGGCCGTCGCTCTGAACGGAGTTTATGTTCAAAAATAAGATTTTGCAACCAAAAGAGTGAAGAATAATATGGTGTACTAGAATCCTGCATAAAACCAGCTTGCTTCCAGAAAAAAAATTGTGTTGCAATACTTACTGAATTCACCTCCCAGTAGTCACTATCACATTCTAGTGAAAAACATACCTGCCAACCTTCCATTTATCTCAAAATAACAACTGATTGAGGAGAGACAAATTGTGATGACCGCTACTGGGAAGATATTTGTGTTATTTTGTTTTTAAAATCAGTGTGTGATGGAAACACATTAACAGTTTTGGGTAAAGCTCTCTGAGTTATTAAGTATGACTGTAAATAGCGATTATATCATTTGAGCTATTCCTCTTTTGTTCTTCTTTCACTGTGTGTCAGTCCCATCTAGTAGCCGATCCGCTGCACTCAAAATTTGGAAAGTTTACTTATATTTAACTTTGAGGCCGGATGCCCACCCTGAGACTGCAGCTGTCAGTTAGCTGAGGGAAGGAAGTCGTGTGCGGTACCTGTCTGTGGTGTGTATAAACTTAATTCTGTGTGTGATCGTATTTTAACTGTTTTTGTATTTTCTGAGACGGGAATTTGGGATGAGCAAAGTATTTGGGAAAACGAACGTGGGAAACTTAAAACTACATTCAGGCTGACAGGGGCCCAAACTACGGTCGCCAGCCCATAAAGCGGATTCGATCCTTGAGTGCATCACCTTCCTGTCACTTCAGCTAATGCGCTAAGCAGGTCATTAATTCAGCTATGATGGAAAATAAACAAATTCATTGGAAATGAAATCAGTTTAATTAAATGCTTGCAGCGTTGAAAATGATCCACTTGCTTTTATTGATCACAAATGCTGTACATGATTACTTTGTTAGTAATTAAAAATTAACTTAATAAGATTCCCAATCAGAATATCTCAATAAATAATGGCTGTTTATTAGAAAAAGTAAAGCGGTAACAAGATACTTTTATGAAAGCTTTTTGTTAAAAACAACAAATAGCGCCATTACCTGTTTCGAATGAACAGGTTCCTCAACTGTTGTTCCCATTTCAAATTATGTTTACATCGTGCTGTACACTAGATGTTGGTTGTCTTTTGTGGTCGCGTAAGCTCCTTAAAGTGTTGATGCTCTACAGCAAAAAATCGCATAGAAAAGAGGGCTATCTTACGGTAATTCAACATAACAATGCATTTAAAAAAAACTTGTAGAGTTGTTAGTTTTAGACGAAAAAATGCTAATTATAAATCAAACACTACGTCAAACAGACTCTGAAACTGTGCTAGCAAAGCTCATTGCATTATTGTGGACATATTATCTAGTGGCCGGCAAATAATTCTCTTCTTCTCCCTTGACGCATGAGTCGAAATTCTCAGTCGGTATTTTATTTGACTAATAAAATTTCTAACATCTGTCTTCAACAATACATATTACGGAAATCTACCTTGTTTCCTACTTCAACTCCCCACATATCAGTTCTCGACAGGACTCACAAGAGAATGGTCCAGTGCAACATGTCGACAGCTGTCCTGACTTTTTGTCACAGGAAGAACACACTGAAAGAAGTGCAGTGTCATAATTTTAGCTGCTAAGCATGAAGAACCGCATGTAGCTACGATCTGTACAGCCCTTCCTGCGTAGTGAGCGGAGCGGACGGAAAACGAGACGCAGCCGTGATAAGAGAACGTAGCACCGGACAGCGCGAAGTCTAAAGCACACAGACGCGTATTTTAATCAGTTAAGTCACACCTTAAAGGTCTCAAATCACTATTTTTTTAATAAAGTGCTGTTCATATCGACAGATAAACTGTCGCAGACGTAATTGTTACACAAGGGACTAGCTGAGGAAAGACCACATCCATCAGTTGGGTGTTTAATTTGTTGACATGAAATAATTTGTGGCAATTCATGTACTACAGTACTTATGATAAATTTTTAATAATGCGTATTTTACTAACAATCAAAGAGATCCTTGTTTACTCCCTGTAGTCGCTACAAAAATTCTAAGTTTGTTCGATGACGAAAACTAATATTTTTCTTACACCAGGTACACCTAATAAAAGAAAAATTAATTCATTCAGGAACATCAGAGTAACTATCAGTATTATTTACACTGAATTGGAATGAAGTAAGAAATGGTCATGGCTACTGTACTACGTACTGTACGCACCAAATTCGTAAGACAAAATGATGCAAACTGACAACGCTCCTCCGATAACTGACAATACCGCCCCTCCGATAAACCTGATATGAATAAGAGCTATTGGAAATTATATTTTTTGACAATGTTCTGAAATCTGATCTCCGCTGACGAAAAGTTTCCTTATAGAGTAGCTGAATCACACTGTTAGTTCCGGGTGGAACCTGAATTATATTATCAACCTTTTCCTCGTTCTCGTAAAGGCAGAGGAGCCGTTATGTTCTGGCCAAGAGTCCATCAAGAACAATGGATTTCTTTCTGCAACTGGTAAGATGACGTGTTAGATGTCGTATTGAAACTTATTCCCTCCCCTTTTTCCGGATTTTGCTATGTCATTACAATGCAATTTTTGCATTTCTTTTAGTTTCTGCTCCTAACTTTTCCTTGACGTTCCTAGAGACAGATGTAACGCTGCGGAAACAGTAATGCTACTGATCCTTATCAGTTACTCTGTTGTAAAGGAATGTGTCATAGTATTCATCGAATGCTCAAGCAAACTCGTCTTTTCTTCGCTCGAAATGATAGAGTGCACTTTCCACGCGTTTATTGTTCGAAACTTGACTGATAGTCTTTATATACAGCATTTTACTGAATAACGAGAAACTTGGTCTTCATATCATCTATGAATTTCTCTACAGTATTACCTCCTAATGATACCTCCTCTACACGTTTACTTGGGTTGTACTTCGTAATTTTGCGACTTTCTTTTCCAAATGGTTTCCTGAAACTGTGTAACCAGGTCGAAGAAGCCTGGATATCGCTAATGTTCATCTCATTTGTAGCTCAGAGCACCCACTTTCATGTTCAGATTTTACAAAACGAATAAGAGTTTTTTCCCCGCCTCGTTTAGCCAAAAAAATTATAGCCTTTCATTTGTTACTGAACGCTATTAGTGCAGATGTTTTCTTTGGGATAGGACGGTACTCTATTTTTGTTCTGAAATTTGATTAGCACAGCAATCACCGTTCGAACACAATTGTCGCAATCGTTCGAGTTGTTCCTCTTTCTCTAACTGTTTCCACAATTTCTAACGAAGTTTCGAAATAATTCGAATGAATGTCCAAGAAATTAACTAATAAATAACACATATTTAGGTCTTCAGGAGAAATAGGTGATTTCGATTGCATACTACATTCTTCATATTTACGTTGTTGAAGACATTCACTGGATTCCACATTACTGTCAAACTCTGCATCCTGCACAAAGATAGACGTTATTACCAACCACTGATACTTATAATGGATATTTAACGAGTTGCGCATCCGAGCAAATAGTAACTGTGAATAACTGCGTCAGAGGTACTATCAACAGAAACTGAATTTCGATGTAAAAATTACAATCGATGTGCTGTCAACCAAGGCTACGTGCATGCCGTGTAGCGCCACTGCTGCCTGCTACAACTGCAGGAGGGATATACATTTCTCCAGCCGCCAGGCAAGCTACAAATGTGACAGTTGTCAACATTTAAAAAAAAATACTTTGTCGGTCTTAGCAGATAAAGTTTCGAAATTGTGTTTCATTCAGTGTAATCTCCCTGCATAAAAAATTTCAGTGTAAGTTTCGACATTTCGGTTTGGACTGTTCCTTGATTAGTCTTGAATTGATTTATGGCAAAGTAAAGCGTTAGTGTGCTAATTTCATTGATAAAGGTGTGCTTCAGCCGTACAGATAAACTACTCACTTCTCCGTTACAATAATGTGTGACTTCAGCCTAGGTCATGTCTTTGCGTTTGACGCCATTCTCGTATATTTAACCTTTCGAAATGCCTACTTCTTCGACTCCTTTGCAGTACTTACCCACTTCTGGATTCTGTATGTATATTAATTATTATTTTGGCAACTATTGCATTCTTTCATGTTCTTTAATTGATACTTTTCTACTTTCCGTGTCAAGCGCCTCTTTCAGCAGGAATTTCAACTTTTCTTAACTATTGTCAAGGATATTTGACCCTTTTGTATCTTTATTTCTCAGAACTTACATACGAGGTTTCAGTATACTGGCCGGGGGTTGCTAACCCTTTGTATCCAGGCAAATTTGCATCGCATTTCTACGCTGTAGTGCTGAGCTCCTCAAATGCTCGCCTAACCGCTAGCAAGACATTCACCGAGGTAATGAATCTCCTTAACGCATCACACTATTCGTCTCTAATGTCTTACTATCCCAGGAATTACGTCGTTTCCGTCCAGCTGCCGGGCGCATCCCGACTGCAGGCGTGCTGTACCCCCACAGCTGGCAGTGGTGGTGACGGATGGACGCCAACCACCATCCATCACGCCGGGCTCTCGTGCCGTCAGCGAGGACATGCGCGGAGACTGATCATAACAGCTGTGTCCGGCTTATCTGACAGGGGGAGGGAGCTGACAAAACGGCCCGCTAATCCCTCCAGTCCCCGGCTCAATTACGCCTCTCCAGCCGTTCCTCCAGCGCCCCGTGACATTTGTTAATCCTTCCTAACATCCGCGTCTTTTTCTTGTTGTGAAAATACCACATGGATCTTGTTCAAGGGAGTACGAATTTTTCTCCCTTTCCACCTCTCCCTCCTTCCACTGTCCTTTCCCCCTCTCTCTCTCTCTCCCTCTTTCTTTCTCCACAGCGATTTCGATCTGTTTAACTATTCTGTTGTTCCGTCTAATGGCGGTCATATCGACTAACAATTGAAAAATAATCCTTCCCCATTCTTCTCAGTTTGCTACGTTGGTTGGAGGCCGGAAATCAGGTACGAGGAAATATCTCTTTGGTAATTGAACACCTTAATTCAGAACTGTTAATTTTTTCATGTTTTGTGATTACTCTTCGTTCCTGATTCTACTAGACAATCAGTGTTAAGAAAGAGGCTGGCCAAAAAGCTCTTCACTTGCCGTTGTACCTCGACCCGATAACTACAGCAGTACCCAAGCCTACCTAAGTGTCCCAGAGCGTAGAGTAAATGTGGCACCCTACATGTACTTGTAGCTCTGTTCATGTGTCCTTGGGGAATACAATTACTGCCGGTAACAAACACTACCACTGTAACCTGAGCAGAGCACTCAATAACAAATAATGACGTCGGTATAGATAAATAAAATATCTGGTTTGCACATCATCAAGCAATCGTAGCTAACCATAGAAAATTACACTCTTCGAAAAAATTTAAAAAACAACCGAACGTTGACTTTCCTCAACACATTAAAAATCACAGCTTATCGGGTCCGCTCTCTTGCCGTCCAAAATAATTAATTATAAGCAGTTCTGATGTCTTGGAAATGCCGGAGTGGCCACGCGGCCTGAGGCGCCATGTCACGGACTCGGTGACCCCTCCCGCCGGAGGTTCGAGTCCTCCCTCTGGCATGAGTGTGTGTGTTGTTCTTAGCATAAGTTAGTGTAAGTAGTGTGTAAGTCAAGGGACCGATGACCTAAGCAGTTTGGTCCCTTAGGGGCTCACACACACATCTGTCTAGGAAGTAAAATTTCCAGTGTTAAATTGTAACGAGAGCCGCTCAAACATTTATCAAGAAACTTTGCTGGTTGTAAAAGTATTCATATTTCTGATGCTTGCACGTACACTGAAACTTATAAATTGTACCTGCTCATTTATTCCATAAAAGACAGTACGAATAACCAATTCGCGCTCTCACCATACTTCCTCAACACCTGGTACTTCTTCCTCGCAGTCAGAAATATTTATCCTTCATTCGTTCCAGAACACTTGAATTTTTAAATCTGTACTGATTTCCAATAAAAATAACGCGCTATTTAGCGCTTCTTTAATACGCTTCTAGATTAATTCAAACTGTTCTCATTTCAAATTTTACACACCATGTCACACATGTCTCCCACTTTCTCGCTGCACCTCTCAGACTTCAGCTCTCTTCCGCTTCCGTATCTGACACAGATATTAGATACTGAAAAACATCAGGCATGGCTGATTACGATCTTTACAAGTACGTCTTATATTTCAAACAACAAACAAAAAATAATATCCTAATGAGTATTAATGCATTAAAAGAAACATCAACTCAGTTACAAGCTGCGATGGAATGCCAAAATGAAATTTAAATTTCGTTAATTTATCTTACAAGGAAATACCCGTCTGTAGCTGATTAAAGTTTAGTAATGTCCGATAAAATGTTCAAGTAAGTGTCAACGCTGTAACTGAAATGGAATGAAATCAGTTTCAAGGACTAGGCGATAGAGATCCAAGAAAATTATGTCTGTCGCAAGCACAGCCTGGCCGACATATGTTTCACATCCGAAGACGTAGAAAACGATGCTGTCGACCTCGCGGCAATCCGCTGCTACGGTCTTCCACTCCATCGTGCTACAGCGATTGCGTTTTATGCTAAAAAAGACAAAGAGAGAGAGAGAGAGAGAGAGAGAGAGAGAGAGAGGGAGAGGGAGAGGGAGAGGGAGAGGGGGGGGGGGGGAGACTGTAACAATATGAGCACTAGGTGCCAGTTTCATATGGCACTTTACACTTTTTCAGCTGGTGCCCGCTGTTTTATTATTGCTGTAACGAGTCTTAAGTTACAATCAATTTTATTAATCGCCGTTTTGTAAAAGGTCAGATTATCCTATGACAAACATTTTACATCTAACATTCGAATAATAAAGGATTTTTAACACGTATATGTTTCCAACTTGGTGTTTCTCATTGCGTGTGTGTGTTTTATTTATCAAAATCTAGGGATAATTAAGAAATTGTGCTACTATATTTACTGCTATCGTTGCCAAATACATAGAATATGACCACACAAGCCGGCCGGAGTGGCCGTGCGGTTCTAGGCGCTACAGTCTGGATCCGAGCGAGCGCTACGGTCGCAGGTTCGAATCCTGCCTCGGGCATGGATGTGTGTGATGTCCTTAGGTTACTTAGGTTTAATTAGTTCTAAGTTCTAGGCGACTGATGACCTCAGAAGTTAAGTCGCATAGTGCTCAGAGCCGTTTGAACCATTTCTTTGACCACACAATGTGCGAAGCTAACATGTTGCACGTAAGAATACCTATTTATATGTACCAAGACCCTTTATCTATGTGTGTTCTAGGGGACTTATGACCACAGCTGTTGTGTCCCATAGTGCTCAGAGCCGTTTGAACCATTTTTTCTATGTGTGTTCAACAATAATAGTGAATAACTGCATTTCATATGAAATACATACGATTACAAACTGTGTAGCCCACTGAAGTATTCCTTAGATTTTGTGTTCATTTTAATCCCCTCAGTGAGTCGCTCAGTCTTTTGTGCTTGAAATTCATTTATCTCATTGAGTTTCCATGTTATTACTTGTGCAACAGTCTTTTACTGCACGTCAGACTGTCACGTGGAGCATTTCTTGCCTCATCTCCCATGAATCATTGAATTTCCATGATGATGCTCCTCCATAACCAGGATATTTATGACGGGGCACTGTCCACCTAACATTTCAGACACAAGTTGAGGAGTAACACCTTGTAAAAAAAAACCATAACCTACTTACTTACTCTTACTCTACTGACACCACAAACCGCAGTCGATTTTTGGCCTCATCAAGTAGCCTACTCCACCGCGTTCTGCGCTTGACATCTTCTTCCCCTGTTCCAAGTAGCTGAAGATAGTTGAACATTTAGTCTCTTCATGTAGCAGTCGGTCTGCCTAAGAGTCTTCGCCCTTCAGGTCTATTCTCCAACACTTCTCTCAGTCTTAATCCTTCCTATCTTCTATAGACGTGCGCAGCAAATAAGCCTCCTTATATTGGCTCCTGCAATAATATCTGGTTCATTATACACCTCCCAGAGTTGCCCATTTTTTTCTTCTTCGCTATTCTCCTCCCTCAAAAATTGGTCAAAACATCTTCCGCAGGACATTATTTTTGAAAACCTTTACCCTTCTCTCTGTATACTTATCTGTTCTCCATATATCTGCCCCAAAATTATATTGGTCTGATATACTTTTATATACCCATATTTATGTTCCTCTAGATACAATAGTAGTTTGTTGAGTATATATGATGTTCTGGATGCCACTTTCATCCTCGCTTGTATTTCCTCTCATCATTTCTGTTATTTACTCTGACCCCCAGATATTTAAGCTGTTCTGCATCTTCAGATGGTCATCAAAGATGTATGGTTTCACACTTTTTGTCTAGTAACTTCTATCTGTGTTATTACGTATCGATACCTCTCCATGGGCGTCATAGCAACGGCATTACATGTTTCCATAAGACGCTGATACCAGTTGCACAGGATGTGGCGGCCCCAATGATGCATTCCCGCTGAGCCACGCCTCCAGCGGCTCGTTACAACTGGCATCTTCTGCAGCTGCGGTATGGGACGACCGAAAGCAGCCGCTCAGCCCACTTGCGTTCGGAACCACTTTGCAAAGTCATGCTAGGCAGACGCCACAAAACCGCCGTTCCGACTTCATAGTTCATGCTTTTGTTGAGACAGTCTCATCTTAACTGACATTGTGATAGCTAGACTCTACTTCTTGGTGCATTATTTGTATTGAGTCCTCGTTTGCATGAAGAAATACTAGTCAAGTCAGTCTTCTGTTTAGTGTGTTAAGTTGTTCGCTAATCTCCTCTGCTCCTGTTCAGCTTCGGCGGGGTCAGGGATTTTCTCTGCCTCGTGATGACTGGGTGTTGTGTGATGTCCTTAAGTTAGTTAGGTTTAAGTAGTTCTAAGTTCTAGGGGACTGATGACCATAGATGTTAAGTCCCATAGTGCTCAGAGCCATTTGAACCTGTTCAGCTTTCCTGCGATGTCAGTTGCCAAACCACTCTCTAGCCCAAATCTCCTTACCATTGTGTACGATGTCATACACAACGCTTTCTACCCTCATTAATTGTGTTTTCTCGTCATTTACCTGTCGCCTATTTACATAAGTTATTCGAAATAACTTCCTGGCCAATATTTTCAGGTCATCTACATTTTCAGCGATTAATGTACATCAACCGCAAAGGCCAGTGCATTCATTTCAATTCCCATGCTAATTTTCTCCTCTGTTTCGCTTGTTGCACTCAGTGGTTTCTGTATTACCACTGTAACCTCCCCACAATATAATTTAAAATCATTAATATTAAATAAATATCGTCATTCAGTGTAACCTGCCCACAAAATTCTTTCTCATTTGTAACCTCCACACAAAATTTCTTTTCACATTGACCTCCACACAAAATTCTTTCTGATTTAATCTAAGCTCAAAAATCCTTCAAATTTAGCGTAACCTCAAAACAGAAAAAGCATCCTAAACCTCTCAACAGTAAAAATTATAATTATGTCGTTCACATTCAGTGTAACGTCCCAATAAAAAATGAATTCAGTAACCTGGTAATAAAACAATGTAACTAACCTCTCAATTAAATTGTCGCTCACTTATGACTTTTCAATAATTCACTGTGAATTCAACCTGGTAAATTTTGGACGACAGCAGTGCTGCGTCATGGCCCTGAAAGATCATTCTGAACAAAAAAGGAAAAATTCTTACCTCAATGAAGTCGCCGGATATATCTGCTCTTACAATAAATTTTTCCGGCTCAGCTCCGTGCAATGCTGGCCGATGTATCTGTCATTCATGAAAGGAAGCAACTGATTTTTCTATTGCAATAATCGGGATGATCATGGATGGGAGAAATTAGTAAATTCTTTAAATTGAAATGAATGGTTGTTAAAAGTTACTTTTTATGAGGAAGATTATTATTACGAGAGTTTTAAAACATTTACATGCGACTTGAGATAACATTACTACATATGCGCGAGGCTGCTTTTTACCTTATACAATAATACTCAGGCTCCGACATCGCTGCACCGCGACCGGGCCAGCCAACACGATACACCATACCAGACCAGAGCAGAGTCCAGACTAGCAACAACTTACTGCTACAGCTACACAGTTCCTACTGCAGTCAACACTGCTCTCTGGTCAGAGACTTTCTTATACCTTGCATATCGCAGGCAGCGCATGAGCAATACATCGAAATTACATCTGCTCGGCCCTCACACCACATTAAACAATAGTGGTGATACTCCATATCCTTGCCCGACTCCTGTTTCTGTGTCAAATGCCATGGATTACTCTCCATCCTTTTTCACTAGCCCTTTTGAGTCTTCTAGTGAAACTTTTGCAAGATCTGTAATCTTATTTGGCATTCCAAATTTCTGAATTTTTTCCCACAACTTTTCTCTTTTTAAGCTTTCTTAAATTCAAGAAAAACTGCTACTATTCTGCTGTATGCCCAATATTTTGATTTGGCTGGTTTCAGTACAAATATGTGGCAAGTGGTGGAGCGATTCTTCATAAATCCTGCTTGCTTCACATCTATTATCTCTTTTAAATATACGAGGAGTTCCACTCTTTTCTGGAGAATCTTGGAGACCATTCCATAGGCAGTGCTAATTAGTGAGATATCTCTATAATTTCTGCGTTCTTGTTTGTCACCCTCCTTATGGATTGGTACTGACCGCTTTTTTCCACTCAGATGCCATTCTTTGTTCATTCCAAATGTAGGTCAAGAGTTTGTGTATTTGTTTTGCCGTTGTGTCTCCTCCGTTGTTAAGTACGAGGGTTGCCCAGAAAGTAATGCAACGCTTTTTTTTTTCGCAGCCGAAAACAGTTGCACGAACGCGAAACGTTATGTATGTATTATTTGAAGTCTCCTGAGTAGTGCAGCGGCAGCCGCCTAGCTGAGAGGACCCGCAGCAGAGCAGCAGCAGCACTTGCGTGATAAACTGTAGATTAATTTAGTCTTTGTTTTTTGTTCACACTGTAAGTGTGTATTTTACTGTGTAGACTAGTGGTTAGAAAATTAATGGTAGTTTTTGTTTTTGCGTAAGACTTGTTAATATCACTGCGAAGGGCGGCTTCCTAGTGTAAAATTTCCGTGTAGAGAAATTTATTTCTGTTTAATAGCTTGCGATCTCGGAGTTCAGTCAGAAATCTGCACACCAACTTTTAGTGTTTCTTTATACTCCTTTGGTATATTTTCAAACTCAGTAGCACCATTTGAGACCTTATATTTATTTGATACACAGTACGACATGGCTAGGGACTGTGCTTGTTGTGAGCGTATACTGGAGGGTTGGCTGCTGTCCTTAAACAACCGTAAGCTGCGTTGGCTGCCGTCGACAAGCTTCTAGCTAATGCTCCAGGTTGCAGTGACGTCGGGGAGCCAGTGACGAGACCTGCGACACCTTTGGTGTTACTGGAATCCCCTGGAGGCCCGGACGTCACTGCGGCTTCCGGCACACAACATCTGACAGGTCCGTCCTCACTCCAGAGTGGGTGGCAGACAGTGGTTGGTTCGCGTGTCACTGGGAAGAAGGCGAAAGAGGTAGCAGGCCGCACGGATGGCTCCCTACGTCTTAGCAACTGGTACAAGGTGCTTCCCAGTGTTGATGATAACTCTGATGCAGCACGGGATGCGTCTCCTGTTGGGCCAGCGGTCGATTTTCCTGTCCAGTCCGGACAAGTATAGAGGGTGGGTATGCTAGTCACTGGGAGCTCCAGTGCTAGGCGGGTGATGGAGCCCCTCAGGGAGATAGCGGGCAAGACGAGAAAGAATTCCGGTGTGCATTCGGTAAGTTTGCCGGGAGGTCTCATTCGTGATGGTGGAGGAGGCCCTGTCGGCGGCTATCGAGCGCACTGGGTCCAACGGCTGCATGTACGAGGGCAGTTCAATAAGTAATGCAACACATTTTTTTCTCGGCCAATTTTGGTTGAAAAAACCGGAAATTTCTTGTGGAATATTTTCAAACATTCCCACTTCGTCTCGTATAGTTTCATTGACTTCCGACAGGTGGCAGCCCTGTACGGAGCTGTTAAAATGGCGTCTGTAACGGATGTGCGTTGCAAACAACGGGCAGTGATCGAGTTTCTTTTGGCGGAAAACCAGGGCATCTCAGATATTCATAGGCGCTTGCAGAATGTCTACGGTGATCTGGCAGTGGACAAAAGCACGGTGAGTCGTTGGGCAAAGCGTGTGTCATCATCGCCGCAAGGTCAAGCAAGACTGTCTGATCTCCCGCGTGCGGGCCGGCCGTGCACAGCTGTGACTCCTGCAATGGCGGAGCGTGCCTAACACACTCGTTCGAGATGATCGACGGATCACCATCAGACAACTCAGTGCTCAAATTGACATCTCTGTTGGTAGTGCTGTCACAATTGTTCACCAGTTGGGATATTCAAAGGTTTGTTCCCGCTGGGTCCCTCGTTGTCTAACCGAACACCATAAAGAGCAAAGGAGAACCATCTGTGCGGAATTGCTTGCTCGTCATGTGGCTGAGGGTGACAATTTCTTGTCAAAGATTGTTACAGGCGATGAAACATGGGTTCATCACTTCGAACCTGAAACAAAACGGCAATCAATGGAGTGGCGCCACACCCACTCCCCTACCAAGAAAAAGTTTAAAGCCATACCCTCAGCCGGTAAAGTCATGGTTACAGTCTTCTGGGACGCTGAAGGGGTTATTCTGTTCGATGTCCTTCCCCATGGTCAAACGATCAATTCTGAAGTGTATTGTGCTACTCTTCAGAAATTGAAGAAACGACTTCAGCGTGTTCGTAGGCACAAAAATCAGAACGAACTTCTCCTTCTTCATGACAACGCAAGACCTCACACAAGTCTTCGCACCCGAGAGGAGCTCACAAATCTTCAGTGGACTGTTCTTCCTCATGCACCCTACAGCCCCGATCTCGCACCGTTGGATTTCCATATGTTTGGCCCAATGAAGGACGCAATCCGTGGGACGCACTACGCGGATGATGATGAAGTTATTGATGCAGTACGACGTTGGCTCCGACATCGACCAGTGGAATGGTACCGTGCAGGCATACAGGCCCTCATTTCAAGGTGGCGTAAGGCCGTAGCATTGAATGGAGATTACGTTGAAAAATAGTGTTGTGTAGCTAAAAGATTGGGGAATAACCTGGTGTATTTCAATGCTGAATAAAACAACCCCTGTTTCAGAAAAAAAATGTGTTGCATTACTTATTGAACTGCCCTCGTAGTAGCACATGTCGGCACGAATGACGCTTGCCGCTTGGGTTCTGAGGCCATCCTCGGCTCCTTTCGGCAGATGGCTGGTATGGTGAAGGCAACTACCAACTCACGTGGTGTGCAGGCACGGATTCCGAATGTGAATTAATCTGGGTGAAACTGAGTATCAAAGAACGGTCAGAAATGGTGATCGGATACTTTTATAGGCCACCTGGGTCAGGATCTGTAGTTGTAGAGCGCTTCAGACAGAGCTTACAGAATATCATTTGTAATTTTCATGATCATACCGTTGTAATAGGGGGTGACTTCGACTAGCCAGGTATGGATTGGGAGTGTTATACCCTGAAAACTGGTGCCAGAGACAGGGAATTGTGTGGCATTGTTCTGGATGTCTTGTCCGAATATTACCTTGAGCAGATAGTTAGAGAACCAACTCGTGAGGGTAGCGTCTTAGACCTCCTTGCAACTAACAGACCTGAATTTATCGAATAAGTTAACGTAGAGGAAGGTATCAGTGATCATAAGGCTGTAACAGCATCTATGACTACGGGTCAGCAAGGGTGACAGGATACAAATTTCTGAATATCTCAGCGGTCAGCATAAAATATTCGGTGATGAGGACGAAGATGTGGAGAACAAATTGAAAACATTCAAAAAATCGTTCAATATGCACTAGACAAGTACGTTCAAAGTAATGTTTTAAGGGATGGGAAAGATCCATCATGGTGTAATAGCCGTGTTCGAAAAACGCTACGTAAACAAAGAGCGCTTCATCTCAGATTCAAGAGAAGCAAAAACCTAGCAGACAAATAAAAGTTGAACGAAGCGAAAATGAGCGTAAGGAGAGCAAAGAGAGAAGCCTTCAATGATTTCGAAAGTGAGACGTTGTCAACCTACCTGAGCAAAAACCCTAAGAGATTTTGTTCGTACGTAAAATCAGTAAGTGGGTCAAAATCATCTATTCATTTTCTCAGCTACCACACCGGCACAGAAACGGAAGGTAACAGAGATTACGCGGAAATACTGAATACAGTCTTCCGAAGTTGTTTCACCGGGGAAGATCGTAACACTGTCCCTCCTTTCAATCGTCGTGCGATATTTCGAAATGGTAGATATTGAGATAACCGATCGGGGGATTGAAAAGCAGCTACAATCGCTTCGGAGTAACAAGGCATCGGGAACAGATGAGATACCTATAAGATTCTACAAAGATTATGCGAAGGAACTTGCTCCCCTTCTAGCAGTAATTTATCGTAGATCGCTTGAGCAACGAAAGGTACCTAACGACTGGAAAAAAGGGCAGGTCATTCCCGTTTTTAAGAGAGGCAGAAAGACAGATCCGCACAATTACAGACCTATATCGTTGACGTCAATCTGTTGTAAAATTATGGAACATGTTTAATGCTCAAGAATTATGAAGTTCTTGGAAAATGAACAGCTCCTCTATAAAAATGAACAAGGATTCCGCAAACAGAGATCCTGCGAAACTCAGCTCGCTCTGTTCCTCCATGAGATCCACAGCGCAGTGGACAACGATGCTCAGGCTGACGCCGTGTTCCTTGTTTTCAGTGAGGCATTTGACACCGTCCTCCATTGTCGTTTAATGAAAAAAATATACCGAGTATCGGAGCAGACCTGCGATTGGATTCAAGACTTTCTTGCAGCTAGAACTCAAAACGTCACTCTTAACAGAACTAAATCGACAGATGTAAGGGTATTATCCGTAGTACCACAGGGAAGTGTGATAGGACCGTTGCTGTTCACAATATATATAAATAATCTAGTAGAAAGCGTCATATGCTCTTTAATCCTATTCGCAGATGATGCAGTTGTTTACACCGAAGCAGTAACGTCAGAAGATAGT
Source organism: Schistocerca nitens (assembly GCF_023898315.1). Lineage (NCBI taxonomy): Eukaryota > Metazoa > Arthropoda > Insecta > Orthoptera > Acrididae > Schistocerca > Schistocerca nitens. Next base: position 191,611,473 of record NC_064622.1, read on the forward strand.
AAGAATTTGCAGAACGACCTGCAGAGAATTGATGAATGGTGTGGACTCTGGCAGTTGACCCTGAACGTAAATAAATGTAACATATTGCGCATACATATGAAACGAAATCCACAACTGTACAGCTACACTTGAGGACAAACAGCTGGAGACAGCGTCTGCTGTAAAATATCTAGACGTAACTATCCAGAGCGCCCTTAAGTGGAATGACCATATAAAAGAGATAGTGGGAAAAGCAGAGACAAGACTCAGATTCATCGGAAGAATCTTAAGGAAATGTAACTCATCCACGAAAGAAGTGGCTTAAAAGGCACTTGTTGGCCAGATTCTTGAGTATTGTTCATCTATCTGGGATCCCTATCAGGTAGGCCTGATAGAGGAGGCAGAGAAGATCCAACGAAGAGCGGTGCGTTTCATCACGGGATCGTTTAGCTGGCGAGAGAGCGTTACGGAGATGCTAAACAAACTCCATTGTAAGACGTTACGAGAGAGACGTTGTGCATCACGGAGAGATTTACTACTGAAATTTCGGGACAGCACTTTTCAGCAGGAGTCAGACAGCATATTACTTCCGCCCACATACAACTCGCGTATTGACCACGAGGAGAAAATTCGAGAAATTAGAGCCAATAGAGAGTCCTTACCGACAATCATTCTTCCCACACACTATTAGCGAGTGGAACAGGGTTGGAGGAATCCAATAGTGGTACCGGAAGTATCCTCCGCCACACACCATTGGGTGGCTTTCGGAGTATGATGTTGATGTAGATGTAGTAAGCGCGTGAGCGCATGAGTTTCCGTTACTTCCGACGGATAGCGTAGTTGCAGGACAGTTTCAAAACGGTGTCTGTGGGTGATGCACGTTACAAGCATCGCGCCGTCATTGGATTTATCACTACAGAGAAACAAACTGTGGGGAATATTCACAAACGCTTGTGCAAAGTCCATGGAGCATCTGATGTCGCCACAAGTACAGTTAGCCGCTGGGCATGGAGGGTGAGCACATCAGGAGGCGGTTCGGCGGAGCTCCACGTTTTGCAGCGGTCAGGGAGACCATCCACGGCTGTCACACCTGATATAGCCCCCTCGAACTTCCACTTGTTTGGGCCATTAAAGGATGCCACACGTGGAAGATATTGTGAGAACGATGAGGAGGTGATTCACACAGTGAAGCATCGGCTCCGCCACCAGGACAAGGATTGGTACCGACAGGTCCTACAAGCCCATGTTTCGCGCTGGAGGAAGGCCATAGAACGTGACGGAGATTACGTGGAAAAATAAAATGTATGGATAAAACACCATTCTTTGGTGTGTGTAATTCTCATTATGTTCAATAAAGAATTGTTGGAGAAAAGCTTTGTGGGAAACCCTCGTATTTTAGGTGTTATTCCATCTCTGCTTGGAGCATTGTTGTTTTTTATTACTTTGACTCTATCCACGGTCTCTTTCAATGTCGGTGGTGCAACTAAAGGCTGTAAGACCCGATATTTATGTTTTTTCTCCTTTTCTGTACTTCCATCTTCAACATTTAAAAATCCCTCAAAATATTACTTCCAAATTTCCATATATTTTGTCCTTTACAAAACTGTATTGCCTTTTAATCATTATGCCATACATCCGTGCTATGTATCTTTGCTGAAGAACCTAATTAACTTGTAAACACCTCTTGCACGCCCTGCAGTTTTATAGTCTTCTGCTCTGTTCACTAGACTTTCGACATGCTCTTTCTTCTTTCATTCTATGGGTAATATTCTTCACCTGTGTATTTGTGTGGCGGTAAATGTGTCATGGGTCTCCGTTAGTTTTTGCATGAGGTAAACTAAAAGAGAATTTTATGATCAGGAATGAAACACTCTTCAGTCCTCGCATACAACAACTCCCGAAACCTACTTTCTCACTTGGAGTTGTTAATGGCAGTGTGAGTACACGTACCAGCCGCGGCTGCTTCAGGTGAGTGTCACGATGCGTTAATTATGTATGGAGGCAGGTGCCGCAGCTGGTGGGAAAGAACAGAAATGTGTGACGCGGGGACAGGGGCTCATGAATATATGCAACATCGGTGACGGTCCCGTAAAGAATGCCGGCCGTAACGGAAGAACGCGGAGCTCGAAATGAATCAGCCCCTAATGAACTTATTAAGCAGCGTATAGCGCCACCCAGCCGTTCGTCTCGGCTCGCCGGATGCAGCGTGTTTGACCCGCGCTCGGGACACTCGTCGCGTCTCCTCACACACTGTACAGCCGTCGGTTATTTATTTGTTCTTCGGTGCCGCCGGACCACGCCAACGTATTGTTGTACAAATAAAAAACATAAAAAAACCGAAACACGCGCGACATCGATAACAAAAATCACGTCAAAGCAACTTTCGACGGCTTTTGGAATTAATTTTTGTGAGTAACTCATGGAGCCTGTCAAATGGTGGATTTTATGCATAAAAACGTGTGGGCTCATTTGAATCTTGTGATTTAATGAGACCTAATGCATATCACTCTGAAGAGCCAAAGAAACTGGTATACCTGCCTAATATCGTGTAGAGCCCCCGCGAGCAAGCAGAAGTACCGCCACACGACGTGGCATGGACTCGACTAATTTCAGAAGTACTGCTCGAGGGAACTGACACCACGAACCCTGCAGGGCTGTCCGTAGATCAGTAAGAGTACAAGGGGGTGGAGATCTCCTCTGAACAGCACGTTGCAAGGCATCACAGATATGGTCATTAATGTTCATGTCTGGGGAGTGTGGTGGCCAGTGGAAGTGTTTAAACTCAGTAGAGTGTTCCTGGAGCCACTCTGTAGCAATTCTGGACCTACGGGGTGTCGCATTGTCCTAACTGAAGTGCCCAAGTTCGTCGGAAAGCACAACTGACATGAATGGATGCAGGTGATCACACAGGATGCTTACGTACATGTCGTCTGTCACAGTCGTTTCTAGACGTATCAGGGGCCGACCAGGCAACATGTTTACAGTCAACAGTCCAATGTCGGTGTTGTCAAGCCAAGGCGACGCGTAAAGCTTCGTGTCGTGCAGTCATCAAGGGTACACAAATGGGGCTTCGGATACGAAAGTCCATATCCATGACGTGTCGTTGACTGGTTCCCAAGCTGACACTTATTGATGGCCCAGCACGGAAATCTGCGGAATGGTTGCATTTCTGTCACGTTGAACGATTCTCTTCGTCGGTCTTGTTCTTCCAGGATCTTTTTCCATCCGCAGCGATGTAGGAGATTTGATGTTTTACCGGATTCCTGATGGTCACTGTACACTCGTGAAATGGTACTACGGGAAAATCCCCAGTTCATCGTTACCTCGGAGATGCTGTGTCCCATCACTCGTGTGCCGACTGTAACACCACGTTCAAACTCACTTAAATCTTGATTACCTGCCGTTGCAGCAGCGGTAACCGATAAACAACTGAGCCAGACACTTGTTGTCTTATATAAGCGTTGCCGACCGCAGCGCCTTACTCTGCCTGTCTACCTATCTCTTTATTTGAATACCCATGCCTATAACAGTTTCTTTGGCTCTTCAGTGCACAAACTCTTCGATACTGGTAGGTATCAATAGCTTCAAATTTTTTTTTAAAGAAATGCAGCTTGGTGAAAACCGATTGTTGTTTAAACGATATGCTTGATGAACTGCGCTTTCATTCCACTGAGCAGAATAAATTTGAAGTTAATTAAGTTATTTACAATAATGTTTTCCCTGACTTTTTTCTATTTATGTAAGAAACGTATGCAAAGTTAATTTAATGTTTCCGTTGCCAGCATTGTAAATGATTATATTTTCTTATCTGTAATTGCAATCTCTCTGATGTCTGTCTCCCTCTTGCCGGGAAGAGGAGACGACAAATATCACATGTTTGTGTAATCGCTGCGAGCAGATGGAATTTTCTGTAGCATATGTGAGCAGATGAAAAACATATTACCGTGGTAGTTGGAAAATCGTTGTGAATCTGTTTTTCGTGTGTTTAAAGAAAATGCAGAAGACAAAATGCTAATGGTATCTTTTTTTAATTTATGGTAAGGTCTTATGGTCCCTTAGCTTACACACTACTTAATCTAACTTACACTGACTTACGCTAAAGACAACAGACACACCCATGCCCGAGGGAGGACTCGAACCTCCGACGGGGGTAGCCGCGCGGGCCGTGACAGGGAGCCTCAAAGCCCTCGGCTATTCCGCGCGGCAGAATGGTAATACTTTCATTATTATTTCGTAGTTTAAAGTCACCTACTGAACTTCCAAATACAGCCCTGACCGATTCAGATATCACGGTGGCGACCCTGGTCAACACCGGTAGGCTTCGCAGTGTAAGGGGAATGGATACAGCATCCTTTTTTATAATGCCAAAAGATGTATCACTTTGAAAAGACTGTTACGACTAATAAAAAATTGGGTGACAAAGCTTTTTCTATAGAACGACTCTGATAGGGCAGTACAAATACACCACAGATACCACTAGAAAATAGCGGGTATAAGGGAACCAGTATTTCGTAGAGTTTACTACCCCAAGGCCAGTGCACATGTAGGTAAAACGAAGAAATTCCAATAACAGTGTGACTCTGGGTGAGAAAGGGGGGGGGGGGGAATCTCGTTTGACATTTGAACGAGGCTGTTCCAAAGAAAAACAAGTGCAACCCATTGTGAGTTGACGAGCATTGCTCTCTCATTTAAATATATGGCCGAAAGAGTCAGCCTACAAGAATTGTGAAACAAACCCTGTCGTCCAGGATTGTGTGCCACAAAGAGCGAAGATTCGCCACGAGTTGGGGAAACTCGCAGGTGTCTATTGTCTATTAAGGCCTAAGCGATTCAGTGTGCGAGTGAGACAGATGAGAACCTACGTCATAGGGAAACCCACTAGAAGGCGTTTGTGGCCAGGGAGACGTAGCAGTGTTAAATATGGCGGACCTAAGATCGACCATAAAGCATTTAAGGAAACTATTTTATTCTGTAGTAATGCAGGGAATATAGCTACAGTAGTTTTAATCTACCATCCTTCATAAATTTTCATGGTGATCCCAATAAAACTTGAATATTGATCATGTCTATATTAGTTTATGATTTACTGTTAAAGTGAGATTCATGAGTTTTGTAACAGACATCAATGCTAAAATCTGAACTCTATGGTCGATCTTAACGATCGACATTTCGTATAGAAACACACTAGTAAAATGATAAATGTTGATATATCAACTCCGTAATTTTATTTGTTTAAAAGATATAGTAAATTTAAATAATCAGTATTTTCAGTTAAGCATCAGATCATCATTTCCTCCACACAAAACACATTACACGATGACAGCATGACACCTTATTGAATCATTAGGTAATAGAATATTTGTTGTAAAGTTTAGTGCATAATAGTTACTTTTCTTCTTTATTTATTTATCAGAAAGCACATTGGTGCAAGGCCATTAGCCGTGACATTCAAAGTTAAGAAGGAAATTGTATTGGTTTTATGTAAAAGAATTTAACGTTTACTACATAATGGATATTACTGTTACTTTACTCAGAATGTGAAAGTGGTCAAGCTTTGATTATTTAAATCTGTTGAAATGTAAAATAATGTAGAACAAACTGGACAGCTTCAGGAATGGAAACTACCCAAGTCCGTTGAGCGATTTTCGGCGCGCTGGAAATGCGGCCGGGGACGGGCAGAGGGTAGTTCGCTGGAGACAACAAAGTGAGCAGTTCGTATTGAGGCAGCTAGGAAGTGAAACGACTTAGAAAATTTCGCGTTGTGCGGTATCACGGGACTTAGTCTCTGAGCGCTGAGCAGCCACGCACCTGGTATGAACTCTTAACTTTTAATGTAAATGACGAGGTGGAGTATCGGACTTGTGTTTCGGGATGAGATAGTAAATGATGAACTATGTCAAACGAATATGCCTTCGAGTCTAACAGGAATTCTAAGTGCGAACACTTTCGCTATTAAGATTTCTTTCTGATTAAGCACTATTCTAACCAAATCGCAAATGTGTGGCCTACATCATTTATGGGTCATTAATTTAGTTCCTGATATTATTATTACAGTTATTATATGTTATATTAACTTTGTATTTCGTAAACTTGCCATCAGCCAGACAATTTAACGAAAGGGTCACAAGTGTCTAATTTAGGGCGTGTAATGCGACATGTGCGGTTCAACTCCTAGACGAGTTTGAGCCAAGACATTTCGACGAAGAGGAAGAGCATGTGAGTCTGAACATCTCAGGGATGTTTGCTCGCACCATGAACTTTTAATGTACAGCACCAGTGGCTGAAGAAAGTACCACTGACGAACCAGTTATGGTAAACATCTAAACGAAAAGAAGCACGATAGAAGAACCCACTTCCCACAGCATGTTTGAGATAGTAACTTTACCTCTACCACTGGTGACAGCTTCGAGAATCTTCTGAATTCGATGTCCTGGGGTCTATTGCCCCTAGCTAAGGGAGGAAGGAACAAGGGCACCCATTGTCGCCATTGCTGAATCGCCTGTCACTCACATCTAAGCACTATTTGCATTTCACGAAACGGTAATTTTTTGCCTTCCCAAAAGCTTTGACCCAGTATAGACCATATCTATCATTCGGTTCAACATATGCCTTTAATGTTGCTGAGATATGATTTTGTTCCCTGAGCTCCCATTCAACACTTATTAATTGTTTTTCTGTGTCAGTCATTGATTGTAAGTGTTACCTCATGTTACAATGAATATTATTACAATACTTGACGACGTTTCTGTTTTACTGCGTGACATCCACGTCTGACATTCGTTCTTTTAAGATTCATTGCACACTGTAACATCTTTCAATTGGATTGTAGTAACCAGCATGCGTTCTTATCACTGAATTAAGTCAGACTCTTTAGCACAAACCAATCCTTTTTGAATCAATTTTGGATATTAAATGAGTTGCGTAATTGAGCGAACAGTAACTGCGAACATGGGAAACTCCTGTGTTTTTGTCATTTTGCCCTTAAGCTATTTATGGAGACTACGAAAAACCTGAATTAGGATTTCCGTATAAGGTTTTGAACACTATTTATTCTGAATCCGAGTCCCTCTTACAACCTCGCTTGGATGACGTGGAATAAATACTTGTGCTCGTGTGCCTCATCTGTGGCCGCATGAAATTAACAAGTACCAGGGCGAAATTCGAATCTGGCATCGCATCACCACTCACTCATAATTGAACAAGCGTTCACAATTCTCTTATGCTTCTGTATCTCCATTTCGTCGACACCGAAACCTGTAATATAAGGTGGTATTGGTAAGCTGGAAACTATGAATGTGCTTTTGGCAAGCCTGTAGGACCAGTATTTCGGCTTCGAAGCGAAAGATTAGAAGAGCAGTGTAGTTGGGTAGCAAACCGCTAATTATTCGGCATTCCTAGTCTATTTATTTATTCTAATCTTTCATTACACATGGGAAGGTATCAAATATATGGTATTGCACAATCAAAGTAGTATTATTCTCATGTTTATAAAAATCTGGGAAATGACCTTGCCGCAGTGCATACACCGATTCCAGTCAGATCACCGAAGTAAAACGATGTCAGGCGTGGCCGGCACTTGGATGGGTGACCGTCCGGGCTGCCATGCGCTGTTGCCATTTTTCGGGGGGCACTTAGCCTCGTGAAGCCAATTGAGGAGCTAGTCGACCGAATACTAGCGGCTCCGGTTAAAGAAAACCATGAGAACGACCGGGAGAGCCGTGTGCTGACAGTACCCTCCTCCTATCCGTATCCTCACGTGAGGATGACACGGCGGTCGGATGGTCCCGATGGGCCACTTGTGGCCTGAAGACGGAGTGCTTTTTTATATAAAAATCTTGGTATAGCATTAAAGTAATAGATTATTTTTATAAATTCGCTGCTAACATTAATGTAATACCAAGTCTGATATTGCTTTGTTGTGTTTTTGTATCATTGGTCTTATTGTTTTGATGTGTCACTCTATAACTTCCCTCCTGTGCCATCTTTTTGATTTCAAATACTTACACCTTGTAGTTTCTTTATAAACGGGTCCGTTTCCTATACGTATCGTCTTAGGGCGCTTGGAAATAACCTAACACTGAAACTGGACAGATATGTAATTTATATTCACAGTGAATTAAAGTAATAAAACTAACAACCTACTTGAGTAAAATGGTTCCATTATTTTGTCTAACATCCTACGTCCTCAAATCCAATCTCGGTCTTTCTTTACAGTTTCGGCACTCTATGACTCGCTCTGGTACAATGGAACTTATCCCTTGATGCCCTAACACTTGTCCTATCATTCTGTCTATTCGTACTATGAGTGTTTCCTACGTATTCCATATTCGCTACCTCAGTTATCTGAGACCCTCCCTGAGCAAATTACGCCATTTAGTTTTTGTCATCCTTCCTTAACACCTGATTTCCAACACTTCCATTTTCTTCCTTTCCAATTTCTCTACTGCTCACAATCACTTCCACGTAACGCTGCGTTCGAAAAGCGCATTCTCAAAAATTTTCACCTCAAATTAAGGCCTACTTTTGATATTAGCAAATACATTTTGTGGTGGAATGCTCTCTTTCCTTGCGCTTGTCTACTTCTTATTTCCACATTGCTAAATCCATAAAGCTCCGTTTCGCTCCGGAGGTGGTATAATTCCGCGAGTTTGCTACAACATGGTCATCAACTTCGATTTTAATGTTGTCGCTAATTAGCTCTCTGCTCATCCTAAATAGTTTCGTCTCTTGTTTCAAATTTACTCTCAATCTATTCGAACTGTCGGAATTACACTACTCGTCCTTTTCCATAGTTTAGGCACGCGTGTGTGACTTGATTTAGCTGTCAATTTCAGCCGAGATCTAAAAGCTCTCCAGTGATCAGATTACAGAATAATCGGATGCGGCAATACCAGCGATTATCCTTTTGAATTTCCAATTAATCCACAACAGTAATTACGCTCAACGTATAGTTCTCTTAGTTTGATTCATCCGCCCAATTAGACTTTGCAACACACAATCTGCCTCATTTCCGTCGATTTATACATCCTGATCTGCAAGCACAGATACGAAAGCAGTAATGCTTTTTTTCCGTTACTGTTTAAAAAAGTGGAGTTCCGTCGCTGTCTACAGTCATGTAAGTATAAACATTTTATATCTGTATTTTACTGTATATAAGAATTGCGCATGGGGTAATATAAAAATTGTACAAAGATTTTCGGAAGTATTGTCCCTAACAAGAAGACAGACGAGAGATTCTGATACGAAATTACAGTCTAGGTCCAGGGGCTCCTAATTTCCAGTAATTGCACAGTGCGGAATCCGATCCGCTAACTTCAACACTCTCAGCCATTTTTTTTCCTTTTTTTTCGGGACTTGCTCATACAACCATCTCAGTAGTGGACTGTATACTATGACGATGCGAACATGAACACAAAACGGCACGGCACCGAGTCCCCGAGAGGAGAAAAATCTCCGGTGCGGCCGGGAATCTAACTCGGGCCCTTTCAGTTATCAATCCGGCACAACGACCGCAGAGCTACCGAGGATGAGTGGGACGTTCAGTTTGACTACAACTATTTGATTTTCCTCTGTGCCTCATACATACAGTCAGGCAAAAAGACACTGCTCCTATTACTAAGGACTATTTGACATAGCGTACAACTGTGTGACAGTTTTGCGGCCCCTAACTGTGTCCTTAAACTGCAAAAAGTTTCGCCAAAATCGGTTAACTCAGAGCCGCCAGAAAAACAGATTACTCCAGATGTGTTGCTACTCTCAAATGACGTGGAGACTCGCAAAAAGCGACTTAAATGAATGTTTACACCATAGTAAGTTGTGTGTTAATGAGTTCTGTTATACATTTCAGTGAATATTTTTATTCTAGACCGCATTCAGGCCGAAACTTCTGCTCAAATTTATATCGCTTCCTAAGTTTTTAAGTGGCTATTTTCGATTACATACGCTCAAGGAGCGGTGACACTGGATATAAAAACTAATGTCTTTGTGACCTTAAGTAGGACAATTAACACATGGAATTAATTAAAAAACCCTATTAGTTGTCAAGTACTCTAAATTTAATGTTACTTTTATGTATGCTCTGGGGAAGAACAAGAGATGATAAATCTGACTCGTATCGAAATAAAATTCAGAGTAACAAGGCTTTTCGATAAGTGTTACGGGATAAAAAGCTGGTTAGAATGCCTCTTAATGGTAGTTACACGATTTGTATGGGTCGGAGTTGAAGAAATGTTAGCGGGTGCAGTAAGGAGCGCATTACGCGTATTGTTATCTATCTGTTGCGATTGTTCAATTGTTCCCACTATGCCTTAACGGAAAATGCAGATATATTAATGGACTTCGGCATTAGCTTCATATTACGACAGACGTAATTTAGCGCATGGCAATCTACCTTCTTGTAACAGTTAATATGCTCACGACTCTTGTGACATATTAATAATGATACAGTGTGAGTAGATTGAGAGAATAAAACAGGACTCTGAGACACAGCCCCGTAGTATACAGATTCTTATATATCCCTGCTGTAATAATGGTCGCTTGATGTTTAACAACTCAACTTCATTGACGCATTTCGAGTACACTCATCTTCTCGAAACGCTTCAATGAAGTTGCGTTGCTGAACATCAAATGGCTACATTTGTCTCATGTGACCAGAGCAGCATTGTAGGAGAAAAGCAACATGTCTATAAAACGGCCGCCTGCCTCTTACGTGAGTATATGTCACACCCAAAATGCTGCATAGTAATTAGTAACTTAACTGAAATGCGTATGCCTTTTTCGTAACTGATAATTTGTAGTGCGGCCAAAATGCCGTCTCATGGTCTAGCAATTTAGAGCCTGCGTCTTTGGACTTTGCTTCGAATGTTTTCAAATATTAAATAAAAATAAAAACTCACTCATCGCTGTTTATTAGGCACGCAGAGGTACCGTGCACTGCACTGCACGCAGTTTGTGTTCAGCCAAGGAGAAAGTAAGATTTATTCTCGTATCAAAGGTAAAATAAAACGGGTCACCAAAATTTTTGTTGCATTGTGATTAGCTGTTGTTACTACGTATTTTCAGGTCTGAGGTTGGATTTTTTTGCGAAAGCTCCAGCTTTCTTGCTATGTTCAAATGTCAACGGTACATGTTTCTGGCATTAAATCATACTGTATGTGGACAAATATTTTAAAGTCTTTTTTGGCTGGGTAACAAATATTAAACAGAACACAGTCTAAATCTATTCATTGGTACACACTGAAGGAGGCTACAGTGAAATAAAAGTGACTTACAACTAACACTTCCTTTAAGGTAGAGAATTTCGGTTTGAAGCGCTTCCGATTGTGGACCACATGAAGTGGATCTCGTTTAATACTCTGGCCATAGTCTGCCATCATATGTTTGTCCCATTTCCCCTGACTGCGCTCTTTCATAATCTTGAGGGTCTGAGCGAACCGTCCACCATTCTCGTCACCAACGCCTCCTAAGTTATTAGGGACTTTATCAAGACGACTGTTTATTAAATGGAATTGCACACCTACATTACATTCCAGCTCATGAAATGCTGACAACGTATCAACTACGAGAGATTCATAGTTAGCAGTGTTTTTATTGCCAAAGAAGTTTTCCATTACTGCTACATATGGCACCTATGCACCTGCTTCCTTGATGTTCATCTTTGTGAGAAATTCTTTATTACGTACAAGTGCCTAAACCTGAGGTCCATTAATTTCTCCTGATTTGCTCTTCTCAAAGGACAAAATAGGAAGAGCTCCGATCTCATGTTGGAAGCATTCATCGTCGCCATCTAATGCTTTAACATTCTATTATATTAAACCCAGCTTGATGTGGGATGATGAGAAAATTATTTTTTCTCGACGGACAATTGGATCAATGACAACATACGGCATACTGGCTTGCAGAGGCTCACGTATGTGCCACTCCTACTGGTTCCAGTGGCTATGTCGCTGTCGGCTGCCCCACATGCAGAGTAATCCTGGATACTTTGTAAATCCTCTCTGTCAATCTAGCTGAAAATTAATCATTTTGAGGTCCACGCATATTATCCAGTTGAGCTCCTGGTATTTTAGTAGGTTAATAACAATCTTCATCTCATTATATCCCTCTCATAAGCACACAGAAAGACCAACACAAACATGTGCATAAACATTACCATTATGTTATAGGACACACTTCAGACTGCGTTTTGAACCGTCTACAAATAAACGCCAGTCGTGTAGACTATACATTGTAATCCCTATTCCGAGAGAAGACATGAGACATTATGGTAGTAAATAAACTTATTTCTCTCTGAGAAATATGAAAAACCTCTTCCTGTTTTCAGTAAGATTACTGTATTACTCTGTACACATTTTTCTTGTAAACTAGTGGCTAGCATTTCAGCTGCAAGTTTTGAGAGAGAACCAAATTTGTTTCAAGCTCTTTCGTTTTTGAACTACTTCAGGGAGATCTCGCTTAATACTCCAGCAATAAGCTGCCATCATATATTCGTTCCATCTCCTCCGCAAGTAGTTAATCTAATTTCAAATGGCATAAAGGCCGGAGCATGCAGACCAAAACAAATTTCAGATAAAAAATCCAATTAAACTGAGAGTTCGAAAAAAATTGTTGGCCAGTGTAATTAAAAGTTTACACTTCCAAATAATATAAACTGAGAGATAAAATTAACTGAAGCAGATTCAAGCATTTAAAATGCTCTCGCTTCACGAAGAATGTATTGTGTAGCAGTGTTTGTAATGTTTTGTGAGAAGAACACATCTATACAAAAACATTTAGGGTTAAACCAGACTAACTAAGACAGGCAGAATTTAGAATCGTCACTAAAGATCAAATGCATCTGCTAATTATGTATGTAAAGAAATTGCGTATTATAAAGGCAAACCGTTCAATGCAAACATTTCTGCTATCTTTGTCCCACATCACTAAATAATTTGTGCAAGTGTGGTAGAGGTAATTATCTCGGTAACCCTACCTCTGTTTGCACGAGTCTCGAATTTAACAGCGAGATACACTTACCTGCATAGCTTAAATCTTTATTTACTAAATCTGTAATCTCTTATTAATTCAGGAGATTTCACCCAACCTCTAAATACAGTTTAAGTGAATGGCATTCTTTTCGAGAGCATGACTCTTGAATGATATGGAGCTATGGAACACGTAAAACAATTAAACATCGACCAGGGCTAAGGATAAAATAAATAAAATCATAATTCATGTACAAATACAATGCTCCCGACCATTTGCCTTCGCATACTCATTGGATAAATAGGCAAAAGAAAATCACAGTATATTGCGATTACTTCCTGAAACCTTCGTCGGGCCTCCCCGGTTAGTTTGACGAACAGGTTTCGGGTGTTATCTGTGGCTGACGATGTCTCTGAGCCAGATGCAGTCGTCTACCCTGTTCCAGAGGAAGTTTCACGGCCCGCAAAGCCTGGGCATTCGCAGAGGGTGGGTTTGCTGGTAGTTGGGAGCTCCAACGTTAGGAACATGGATGCCAAGGTGGGGAAGGACTCCAGTGGGCACTCCATGTGCATACGGGGGGGGGGAGTCATTCCGGATGTGGAAATGTGCTTGCGGATGCAATGAGGAGTACAGGGTGCAGGCAACTCCAGGTGGTGGATCATGTCGGTACCAATGAAGTGTGACGCTTTCGATCGGAGGAGATTCTCTCTGGTTTCGGGCAACTAGCGGAAATGGTAAAGACTGCCAGTCTTGCTTGCGAGATTAAGGCGGAGCTCACAATCTGCAGCATCGTCGATAGAACCGACTGTGGTCCTTTGGTGCTGAGCAGAGTGGAGGGTCTGAATCAGAGGCTCAGGCAGTTCTGTAACCGTGTACGCTGCAGATTCCTTGACTTGAGCCTACGGGTGGTGGGTTTCCGGGTTCCGCTTAATAGGTCAGAAGTCCACTACACACGGGAAGCGCTTATACGGGTAGCGGGGACTGTGTGGAAGGGACTGGGCGGTTTTTTAGGTTAGAGGGTCTCGGAGGAACCACAGAGACGGCGTCCGTGTAAAAGGGGACAGATAAAACACAGTAAGTGTAACGATTGGTATTGTACGAGGGTTGTTTTTTAAGTAAGGGCCGTTTTTATTTTTTAAAAAAGATAGAAATACTTTTGTAAAAAAACTTTTATTTTCTGATTCTACACACATTTACCTATTTTTCTACATAGTTGCTTTGTTTATTTAAGCACTTGTCATACCGTACAACTAAGTTTTTAATTCCCTCTTCAAAGAATTCGGCCGCCTGCTCCGACAGCCAAGAGTTCACGGCCGCTTTCACTTCATCGTCGTCATTGAAGCGCTGCCCGCCAAGATGGTGTTTCAGGTACCGGAAAAGGTGAAAATCGCTAGGAGCAAGGTCGGGGCTGTATGGTGCATGGTCCAAAACTTCCCAGCCAAAAGAATCAATCAAATCCCAAGTCTTTTGAGAGGTGTGAGGCCTAGCGTTATCGTGCAGGAGCAAAACTCCTTTTGTCAGCATGCCGCGCCTTTTGTTTTGAATTGCTCTGCGGAGCTTCTTTAGAGTTGCACAGTAGGCATCTGAGTTGATTGTCGTTCCTCGTGGCATAAAGTCCACTAGCAAAACACTGCGCCGGTCCCAGTACACAATTTCCATAATCTTGCGCTTTGACAGCGTCTGTTTGGCTTTGACCTTGACGGGTGATGTTGTGTGTCGCCATTCCATCGATTGTCGCTTACTTTCGGGAGTGATATGGGATACCCATGTTTCATCTCCAGCGACAATTTGACTCAACATGTCATCCCCTTCTTCCTTGTAACGAATCAAAAAGTCCAATGAAGTGGCAAATCTCTTCCCCTTGTGAGGAGTCTGGGTACCCACCGAGAACACTTTGTTAAAGTTTAGGTTTTCAGACACAATTTTGTACAAAACCGATCTTGAAACTTGTTGAAATTCCAAAGAAAGAGTGGATATTGTGAATATTCTGTCCTCACGAATCTTTGTTTCGACTGCAGCCACCAAATCATCAGTGATCACAGAGGGCCGGCCTATGCGTTCTTCGTCATGGACGTTTTGACGGCCATTTTTAAACTCTCTAACCCATGGACGCACTTTACCTTCACTCATTGCATTCAAGCCACAAACTTCTGTTAACTAACGATGAATTTCTGCACCTGATAGGCTTCTCGCGGTCGAAAAACGTATCACTGACCGTATCTCACACGCGGCGGGCGATTCAGTAATCGTAAACATTATAAAGTAGCACAGAGATGCGTACACGTCAGCTACAGAGCTGCAACTTGCATCAGTGTGAACGGGAAGGATGCCGGCAAGTCTCGCGGTGGCTTGTTGCGGCGTCCGCGCGAACTACGGGACTATAAGCGCGAACGGCCCTTACTTAAAAAACAACCCTCGTAGTTGTAAGTTGTCGTGGCTGTGTTGGGAAAAAACCAGAGCTCCAAGCCCTAACAGAAAGCACTGAAGCTCAAGTAGTTATAGCTACAGAAAGCTGCCTAAAGCCGGAAATATGTTGAGCCAAAATTTTTTCAAACGATCTAACACTGCTCAGAAAGATTAGATTAAAGTGGTGGAGTATTTATTGCTATGAGAAGTAGTTTATAGTGAAATTGAAGTAGATAGTTCCTACGAAATAGTATGGGTAGAGGTTATACTTTACAATCGGACGAAACTATTAATTGAATCGTTTTACTGACCCCCCCCCCCCCCCGACTCAGAAGATATAGTTTCTGAACAGCTCAAAGAAAACTTGAGTCTCATTTCAAATAGCTACCCCACTCATACAAATATAGCCGGTAGTGGCTTCAATCTACCATCTATATGCTGGGAAACTTATACGTTTAGAGACGGCGGCAGCCATAAAACATTATCCCAAATTGTACTGAATGCTTTCTCAGAAAATTATTTTGAACAATTAAATCATGAGCCCACTCGTAGCGTAAATGGTTCCTAAACCATACTTGACCTCTTAGCAACAAATAATCCTGGGAAAATAGTGAGTATCGTGACGAATACAGGGATTAGCGACCACAAGGCAGTTGCTGCTAGGCTGGATGCCGTAACACCTACAACAAGCAAAAAGAAACGCAAAATACATTTATTTAAAAAAGTTGATAAAAATGCACAACGTCTTTTTAAGAGACAGTCTTCACTCCTTCCGATCTGGTAATGTAAGAGTAAAAATGTTGTGGAATGATTTCAGGCAGATAGTATCGACAGCTATTGAAAGACATATACCACATAAATTAAGAAGTGATGGTACTGATCCCCCATGGTACACGAAACGGGTCAGACCGCTGTTGCAGAAGCAGCGAAAAAAGCATGCCAAATTTAAAAGAACGCAAAATCCCCAAGACTGGCAAAGTTTTACAAAGGTTCGAAATATAGCGCATACTTTAATGTGAGATGGTTTTTAATAATTTCCATAACAAAACTCTGTCTCGAAATCTGTCAGAAAGCCAAAAGAAAAAAAAATGGTTCAAATGGCTCTGAGCACTATGGGACTTAACATCTGTAGTCATCAGTCTCCTAGAACTTAGAACTACTTAAACCTAACTAACCTAAGGACATCACACACACCATGCCCGAGGCAGGATTCGAACCTGCGACCGTAGCAGTCGCACGGTTCCGGACTGAGCGCCTAGAACCGCTAGACCACCGCGGCCGGCAAAGCCAAAAGAGATTCTGGTCATACATAAGGCACACCAGTGGCAAGACGCAATCAATACCATCACTGCGCGATAACAAAGGTGCAGTCGCTGATGACAGTGCTACTAAAGCAGAGTTATTAAACACGGTTTCCCGAAACTCCTTCACCAAAGAAGATGACTTAAATATTCCTGAATTCCAATCAAGAAAAACTGACAAGAAGAGAAACATAGATGTAGGTACCCTCGCTGTCACAAAGCAGCTTAAATCACTTAATAAAGTCAAGGCTTCAGGTACAGATTGCATATTAGACAGGTTCCTTTCAGAGTATGCTGATACAATAGCTCCATCTATAGGAATTATATACAACCGCTCGCTCACAGAAATATCCGTAATTAAAGACTGGAAAATTGCTCAGTTCACACCAATACCCAAAAAGGGAAGTAGGAGTAATCCGTTGAATTACAGGCCCATATCACTAACGTCGATTTTCGGTAGGGTTTTGGAACAGATACTGTATTCGAACATTATGAAGTACCTCGAAGACAACGATTTATTGACATATAGTCACCACGGATTCAGAAAATATCGTTCTTGCGAAACACAGCTAGCTCTTTACACCCATGAAGTAATGAGTGCTATCGACAGGGGATGCCAAATTGATTCCATATTTTTAGATTTCCAGAAGGCTTTCGACACTGTTCCTAACAAGCGTCTTCTAACCGATCTGTGTGCTTGTGGAGTATCGCCTCAGTTGTGCGATTGGATTTCCTGTCAGAAAGGTCACAGTTCTGCAAATAGAGGGAAAGTCATCGAGTAAGACAGCGTTCCCCAAGGAAGTGTTATAGGCCCTCTATTGTTACTGATCTATATTTACGATGTAGGAGACTGTCTTAGAAGCAATCTTAGTTTGTTTGCAGATGAAGCTGCCATTTATCGTCTCTTAAAGACGTCAGATGACCAAAACTAATTGTAAAATGATTTAGATACAAATATCTGTATGGTGCAAAGAGTGGCAGTTGACCCTAAATAAGGAAAAGTGTGAAGTTATTCATGTGAGTACTAAAAGGAATCAGCTAAATTTCGATTACGTGGTAAGTCAAACAAATCTGAAGGCTGTAAATTTAACTAAATATTTAGGGATTACAATAACTTAAATTGGAGCGATCGCATAGATAGTGTTGTGGGTAGAGCAAACGAAAGACTGCGATTCAATGTCAGAACAATTAGAAGGTGCAACACGTGTACTAAAGAACCTGCTTACACCACGCTTGTCCGTCCTATTCTGGAGTATTGCTGTGTGGTGTAGGATCCGCATCAGGTGGGACTGACGGATGACATCGAAAAAGTACAAAGAAAGGCGGCTCGTTTTGTATTATCGCGAAGTAAGGGAGATGGTGCTACGGACATGATAAGTGAATTATAGTGTCAATCATTAAAACAAAGGATTTTTTCGTTGCGACGGGATCTTCTCATGAAATTTCAAACACAAGTTTTCTCTTCCGATTGCGAAAACATTCTGTTGACACCCACCTACAGAGGGAGAAATGGTCATCACGATAAAATAAGGGAAATCAGGGCTCGCACAGAAAAAATTTAAGTGCTCGTTTTTCCCGAGCACCGTTCGAGAGTGGAACGCCAGAGAGGCAGCTTGGAGGTGGTTCACTGAACCCTCTGTCAAGCAATTTATTGTCAATAGCAGAGTAATCATGTACATGTAGATGTAGATGAGACATTGATTAATGGGTGTAAGAGCGTTCAGAGAAGTCACTTAATACCTTGGATAACTGAATAAAAAATGGGTATTGATGCCCACGTGTTCTAAAGATCTTAGAAGTGCAAACAACGACCTAGAATCCACCACTTTGAAAACTTCTGTAAAACGTAACACTGGAAGAAAACTAATTTTCCAGATCTGAAAAGTCAAGCAATTGACAACCACGTAAATGTAGTGCAAATGTGCAAAGCCAGCGACAGTCTCACCGTCATCCAGAACGAAGTCGGATGAAAGCGCCCATATCACAGTCACAATACAGAGTATCTATACTGTGAGGCGAACCAGAAAGTCTGGTCATCATTGCAGCAGAAAGAACAACGGAGTTCTTTTGCGTGCGCGCATGAGGTCTCCGAAGACGAATTGTGTTGCCTAGCATTTCTGTCGGCCGGCTCCATTCAGAGCTAGCACGGTTCGTCTAGGCACATCTGCCTGTTCCTCCAGAGATATATTGCGGTAAAAGACAATCTTTGAATAGACAAGTGAATATCGTCGTGCGCAAAATAGCCGACGTGAAAAAAATTGCTCACCAAACCAGCCACCTTCGAAGGAACAACATGCGTTTCCGCAAGATGACGTGGATCAACAATTTAGGTGCCATGTTGGTAGACGTTTCACGAGACTACCGAAGCTTCAAATGCTTCAGCGAGCAGTTACTGTAATAGTATTATATTTTGTTTCGTCATAATAAATCGTTGCTAAATTATGCGACACCAAGAAAGCACGACCATTATGCGACACGATGTCATTCTTGCCGCTGTTCAGGGTACGGCTAACGTCCTCTTGCCGTTGTATCACAGCTTGAAGATATCTCCCTCTCAGTGACTTCATTGTCTAAGGATTTTATTCCCCTGTAGTTTCCATTATCTAGTTGTCTGAGCAATGTCTGCCGGACTCTTTACTGTATTCAAATTCCATGAAGTAGGTACATCGTGCTACCCATTTAAGCGCAGTTAGACTGCTTACGCAACGTGCTTTATTTGTGTGTACTTTTTCACACTGATGTGACAAAAGTCATGGGATACCTCCTAATATCGTGTCAGACCTCCTTTTGCCTTCCTTAGTGCAGGAGTTCGGAGTGGCATGGACTAAATGAGCTGTTGAAGCCCCGCAGAAGAACTGGGCCATGCTGCCACTGTAGCGGTCTGTAATTGCTAAAATGTTGTGCACGAACTGACCTCTCGATTATGCCCCAAAAATGTTAGATGGGATTCATGTCGAGCGATATGGTTGATCAAATCATTCGCTCCACTTGTGGATGGGATTGTTTTGGGGGGAAGAGAGAAAACAGCGAGGTTGTTCAAATGTGTGTGAAACCTTATGGGACAACTGCTAAGGTCATCAGTCCCTAAGCTTACACACTACTTAACCTAAATCATCCTAAGGACAAACACACACACCCAAGCCCGAGGGAGGACTCGAACCTCCGCCGGGATCAGCCGCACAGTCCATGACTGCAGCGCCTAAGACCGCTCGGCTAATCCCGCGCGGCAAACAGCGAGGTCATCAGTCTCATTGGATTAGGGAAGCACGGGGAAGGAAGTCGGCCGTGCCCTTTCAAAGGAACCATCCCTGCATTTGTCTGGAGCGATTTAGGGAAATCACGGAAAACCTAAATCAGGATGGCCGGACGCGGGATTGACGACTTGTGGAGAATGTTCTTTAAACCAGTAGAGAACAACTGTGGCCCACTGACATAAGATCGTTGGTTGAGAACATGAAGTCCCTAAACGTCTGTTAATTACTGTAGTGTCGCCATAATCAAGTTGGAAACTTTTTCACATGATTCACCTGAGTGCAAATGATAGCTCCGGCAATGCACTGCCCTTTTACATCTTGCGTAAGCCATACTACCGCCATTTTTATATCCGTATATCGCTATCGAATGATTTTAGTGAGTGCGACTGTTACCTGGATAATACAGTAAGCTACCCTCCTGCTTTAATTGCGTCAGCTGTGATTAATCAGAATGTTTAGGCTCAGTTTATTTCTGCTAGTAACAACTAAAGCCCGATACTTGGGTCACCACCAAACGGGCAGTTAACTGTCAGGGACGCCATTGTTTTAAAGAACTCAGATGAGCATACACGACCCATTCCGCCAAGTACGAAAAAGGTGATCATGCGGGTTAACGTCTCGCCGACAGTGAGGTCATTGGAGCAAAAACTCTGATTAGCGAAAGATGAGGGAGGAACTTGCCCGTGGCCTTTTTATTTCCTTTTTCAAATCTTTCAAATGGCTCTAAGCACTATGGGACTTGGCTCTGAGCACTATGGGACTTAACATCTTAGGTCATCAGTCTCCTAGAACTTAGAACTACTTAAACCTAACTAACCTAAGGACATCACACACATCCATGCCCCAGGCAGGATTCGAACCTGCGACCGTAGCAGTCCCGCGGTTCCGGACTACAGCGCCTAGAACCGCACGGCCACCGCGGCCGGCCTTTCCTTTTTCCAAAGGAACCGATACGCTATTTTCTGTAAGTGATTTAGCGAAATTACGGAAAATGTAAATGTGGTTGGCGGGACTTCGATCGAGTCGTCGACCACCAGAAAGCGAGTCCAGTGAACTAACTCTTGGTCACTTTACTCGTTATCAAAGTACAAAATGCCGTGTTACGTACCTACTCACTAGGTTTAGTTACAGTGTGACATGCTTAATCTGAATTTATTAAACTGTGGGTTATTCCACCAATGAGTCTCAGAAATCTACTCTGGTACATCATGAGTAATGAACCCAGACGGATCCTCCTTAAAATTCTACCCTGGCGAAGAAACAATTTCGCTAACGTTCGTAGTAGTGGAGTAAGACGTTACTTAAAATCCGTCCTGCACTGTCGGAGACAAAATATGAATTGTTAGCGGCGGTCGGTACCGGTATGGTACGTGTCTGCCATCGCACCTTGCAATGGCCCTTAACTGAGACTTTCAGCTCTCATAACAAACAAGAACCACTCGTATAACTTCACAATGATGTTGCTGCGCCAACATCTGACCCTGACGTCGGGCCATATATCTCTGGAACAGGCGTGGCGTTCGGGGCCCCGTATCTCTCGCCGTTACCGAGAGAATACGTCATAGCACTTGTCGACTGCTCATAATGCCCCCAGCCGGTACCGCTCGGCGCTACGCCTACAACTGAGCGGGAACCTGTTTGGGGCGACGCGTGATCGATAACCAGACCCTCGCCGAAAAAGGTGCGGCGCGAAGGAGCCGCCCAACCAAAATTTCCCGACGAATATTTCGGCGTCAGGTCTCCCTCCCTCCGGAATTCTCTTGTACTACTCCGGGGACCTTACGGCGGCAAACGAAATAATGGCTTCCACCAATTCGATAGCCGAACAGGTCATAGCTCTTCCGAATACTGTGCGACGCCCTTCGTTTGAAGCAGCTCTCCCAGGAAGAGAATAAGACGAAGACGGAGGCTCGAGGGCGAGTGAATAGAAAAAGGTGTGTGTGTGTGTGTGTGTGTGTGTGTGTGTGTGAGAGAGAGAGAGAGAGAGAGAGAGAGAGAGAGAGAGAGAGAAGCGATAAAGTGAAATATCGGCTGGTTACTCGTTACTTCATCCATACTCTTACTGTTGCATCTACCTCCGTTTGTCAATCTATTGTGGCATCCCATCATCTCGGGAGGGAAAAAAAAAGATCCTTGCATGAGAAACGGCGTTATGTAAAGTGAATATGGCTTTCAGAGCCTGCACTGAATTCAAAGATGCGAATACAGAATTTTCCGGACATACCAATGTGACTTCTGTGTTTCCCTCATAGTCAGTACCTGAAGGTATTACAATGGCAACCTTCTGAGCTACACCGGCTGTCAGATGGGTTTGCCGACAAGAGTCAATCCCTAGCATTGTAAGACCGCTTCACAGTTTGGATTGTTAGTCTCCTTGGTGATTCCTTTAAATTCCCACTTAACACTCAATGCTAATTCCTCTGAAGAACTGTTACTTTCAGTCATCCGCCGAATCACGCTTTGCAGCACCCAGTAAGTCCCCATTCGTTTCCAAAGATTCATTTCCTAGAGATTTCAAGTTTACAGATTTTCACAGCGATTTCGACACCGTTCCTCAAAAGTGACTTCTAAGAAGCTGCGTGTGGAGTATCATCGTTGTTGTGCGACTGAATTCGTGGCTTCTTGTCAGAAAGATCGCAGTTCGTTGTAGTTCAAGACAAGTTATCGAGTGAAACAGAAGTGATATCTGACGTTCCCCAATGAAGAATTATAGGCCCTCTGCTTTTCCTAATCTACGAGGGATATTCATAAAGTAACTTCAGTTTTCATATAGCGTGCGCAATACTAAAGATACCGGCGCCGCTCTTGCTGCGGAATCCATCTTGAACCAGTACGCTGCAAGTAACGTAAAATCAAGGTCTCGTCTTTGTTCCTCTCCGACTACATGCTTTCAAAATGTGTGTTGTAATCACAAGTCCGACCAGTTGTGAGGTACGTTCTGTAATAATGTTCCGTGTGGCAAAAAACTGTAATGCTAGTGACTTCCATCTCCAATTTTGTGACGTTAATGGGCCACACGTAATGAATGAAGGTGGTGTACGATAGTGTTAAAAATGGGCGAACGAATGTCCATGACGAAGGGGAAAGTGGTTGACCGGGTATTGTTGACGGAAGAGGAAAGCGTAGGTTCACTAGCTCGGAAATTTGCGCTTATTTTACACAGATTAGTCATAATCTTCAGTACAAAGAGACGACAGAAGATTTGGACTACCGGCAATGTGATGCCAGGGGCGTGTCCAAACTCCTTCCTGAAAAACAAAAGGCTCAACGTATGGCAGGAGCACTATCCTTTCTTCGGCATTGCGAAAGAAGTGACGCTTTTTTCGACCAGGCTGTGATGCAGTAACTGCATACAGTCCGTGAATGCAGAGTCAAAACTTTAGTCAGTGCAATGGGGCAATGGTGGGTCAGCTGAAAGCCCACAAAGTGACTCAAACATCATCCAGCAGGAAACGGCAGGTGTCTTCTGGGCCAGGAAAGGAATTTTGATAGCGGAGTACTTAGAGATAAATGCCACAATTCACGCCGAAAGTTACTGTAACATACTTACAAACTTCATAAGGGATATTCGAAATAAACGTTGTGGCTTGTTGAGCTCTGGAGAGAGTTCTCTGCATGACAACGCTCGTCAGTATACAGTGCGACGCACTGCAACCAAATTGTGAGCTCAAATGTGTACTATTGGATCACCCTCCCCCCCCCCCCTCCTAACAGCCCTGATTCGGCGACTATCGATCTATCGATTATCATCTCTTAATACACATGAATTGGCAGCTTTCTTTGAAGCACTTCTGCGATGACGAAGAATTGAAAACCAGCATCGTATGTTGTCTTCAGTCGCAGGCAGCAGAATGTCTCAGGGAGCTACAAACTACGTAGAAAAATAATGTATGTACTTTTAAAGCCTTTTGAAACGAATTCCCTAATTTCACTCCTTTAAAAAAATCGAGTTTACTTTATGAATAGTCCTCGTATATAAGGGATTTAGAAGGCAATCTGCGCAGGCCCATTACATTGTTCACAGAGAACGCCGTCTACCAAATCAGCAGTACATCAAAACGAATTGCTAAATTAGTTAGACAAGATAACCGTACCGTGCGAATAGCGGTAACTGACTCTAAACAATAAAAAAGATTGAGATATTCTACATGAGTACTAAATGGAATCCGTTAAATTGCGGTCGATTCCGCTAAATACCTTGGGATTAAAATTACCAACAACCTAAACTGAAACCTTATACTGAAAAAGTCGTGGGGAAGGCGAACCAAAGAAAGCGTGTTATTGGCAGTATACCTAGAAGACGCAACAGATATACTAGAGAGACTGCTTACACTACACTTGTCCGTCCTTTTCCGGGTATTTCTGTGCGGTGTTCTTTCAGAAGATGGTTGACGGATGACATCGAAAATGTTCAAGAAAGGCAGCTCGTTTCGTATTGTGGTTAAATAGGTGGAAGAGTGTTACGACAACGATGCTCGATTTGGGCATTTAGCGTTGCGGCGAGACCTTTTCACGACTTTTCATTCACCAATTATCTCTTCCGAATGCTAAAATAATTTAATGATTCCCAATTACGTAGGGAGTAATGACGATCGTAATGCTATAACTTCGCACGGAAAGATTTAGGTGTTCATTATTCGCACATGCTATTCGAGCGTGAAACTGTTGGGAAACAGTCTGAAAGAGATTCGATTAATTCTCTGTGAAGTACTCATATTTGAACCGCTGAGTAGTCATACACACTCCTGGAAATTGAAATAAGAACACCGTGAATTCATTGTCCCAGGAAGGGGAAACTTTATTGACACATTCCTGGGGTCAGATACATCACATGATCACACTGACAGAACCACAGGCACATAGACACAGGCAACAGAGCATGCACAATGTCGGCACTAGTACAGTGTATATCCACCTTTCGCAGCAATGCAGGCTGCTATTCTCCCATGGAGACGATCGTAGAGATGCTGGATGTAGTCCTGTGGAACGGCTTGCCATGCCATTTCCACCTGGCGCCTCAGTTGGACCAGCGTTCGTGCTGGACGTGCAGACCGCGTGAGACGACGCTTCATCCAGTCCCAAACATGCTCAATGGGGGACAGATCCGGAGATCTTGCTGGTCAGGGTAGTTGACTTACACCTTCTAGAGCACGTTGGGTGGCACGGGATACATGCGGACGTGCATTGTCCTGTTGGAACAGCAAGTTCCCTTGCCGGTCTAGGAATGGTAGAACGATGGGTTCGATGACGGTTTGGATGTACCGTGCACTATTCAGTGTCCCCTCGACGATCACCAGTGGTGTACGGCCAGTGTAAGAGATCGCTCCCCACACCATGATGCCGGGTGTTGGCCCTGTGTGCCTCGGTCGTATGCAGTCCTGATAGTGGCGCTCACCTGCACGGCGCCAAACACGCATACGACCATCATTGGCACCAAGGCAGAAGCGACTCTCATCGCTGAAGACGACACGTCTCCATTCGTCCCTCCATTCACGCCTGTCGCGACACCACTGGAGGCGGGCTGCACGATGTTGGGGCGTGAGCGGAAGACGGCCTAACGGTGTGCGGGACCGTAGCCCAGCTTCATGGAGACGGTTGCGAATGGTCCTCGCCGATACCCCAGGAGCAACAGTGTTCCTAATTTGCTGGGAAGTGGCGGTGCGGTCCCCTACGGCACTGCGTAGGATCCTACGGTCTTGGCGTGCATCCGTGCGTCGCTGCGGTCCGGTCCCAGGTCGACGGGCACGTGCACCTTCCGCCGACCAATGGCGACAACATCGATGTACTGTGGAGACCTCACGCTCCACGTGTTGAGCAATTCGGCGGTACGTCCACCCGGCCTCCCGCATGCCCACTATACGCCCTCGCTCAAAGTCCGTCAACTGCACATACGGTTCACGTCCACGCTGTCGCGGCATGCTACCAGTGTTAAAGACTGCGATGGAGCTCCGTATGCCACGGCAAACTGGCTGACACTGACGGCGGCGGTGCACAAATGCTGCGCAGCTAGCGCCATTCGACGGCCAACACCGCGGGTCCTGGTGTGTCCGCTGTGCCGTGCGTGTGATCATTGCTTGTACAGCCCTCTCGCAGTGTCCGGAGCAAGTATGGTGGGTCTGACACACCGGTGTCAATGTGTTCTTTTTTCCATTTCCAGGAGTGTAGATGTAGCTGTAGGTTTACCCACCCCAGTCTCTAAACGTAGACACAAAAACAGTCATACTTTATTCGTTTATTGCGGTTTAAAAATATACTTTTTGCAGCTGCATATTATAATTCAGTTGTAGTGCATCGTTTATTTTGTTAGGTCCTTCACACACCAACCATATACTTTTCACCGTTTTCTTTGTATGTTACACTGCGTACCTGTTACCTATAGTGTTACATAGTTGTAAATTCTGCATCAGTTTTCATAAAAAAAGAAGACACATGTCATCCAAAATTCTGATGGGAAAATCAGTTATAGATTCCGGAGGTGTCTTAAATTTCAGTGAATCTCCAGCCACAATTCGAGACGCCACATTCACCACGTTCAGACCGCCGTACATTCTCAATTATTTGTTAGATGCTCCAGTCTCTCCCATCCTAAATACGGTTTACCCTCTACAGCTCGCCCTAGTAGCATGGAAGATATTCCCTGATGTCTTAACTCATACGTATCATCCTGTCTTTCTTGTCAGAGTTTCCCATATCTTCTTTTCTTCGCTGATTATGCGGAGGACAACCGCATTACTTACCTTATCAGTCCACCTAATTTTCAACATTCCTCTGGGGCACATCTCAAACGCTTCGATTCTATTCTGACTTTTCCACTGTCCATGGTTCACTGCAAAACAATTATGTGCACCATACGTACATTCTCATAAATTTCTTCCACAAATCAAGGCCCTCGTTTGATGTTACTGTCCTTCGTTTGGCCGGGAATGCCCTCGTTGCCTGTGCTAGTTTGGATTTCAAGTCATCGTTGCCTCGTCCGTCATTATTTTTAGTTCCATGGTAGCTTATTTTCATCTACTTATTGATCACTGATTCTGATGTTAAGTTTCTCGCTATTCTCATTTCTGCTACTTCCTTACTTCGGTTTAATCTCGGTCAATATTCTGTACCAATTAGACAGTTTCATTCAACGGATCCTGTTAATTCTTCTTCACCAAGGATAGCAGTGTCATCTGCAAATATTTCACCCTGAATTTTAATCCCACTCTTGGTAGCCGCGAGGTTAGCCGCGCGGTCTCAGGCGTCTTGTGCGGTCCGCGCGGTTCCCACCGTCTGAGACTCGAGTCCTTCCTCGGGCACGGGTGTGTGTATTGTCCTTAGCGTAAGTTAGTTTAAGTTAGATTAGGTTTAGGGACCGATGATCTCAGTAGTTTGGTCCCATGAGACATTACAATAAATACCCACTCTTGATCCTTTCCCTATTTCCGTCATTGCTTCTTCGATGTATAAATTCAGCCGCACATGCGGAATACTGCATTCCTGTCTTACATACTTTTAACCATAACACTTCATTCGTGGCCTTCCCTGCTTACCATACCCTCCTGGTTCTTCTACATATTGCGTATTACCCGTAGTTCCCTACACTTTACTCCTACTATTCTCAGGATTCCTAACATCGTGCTGGATCAATAAATCCTATCAATGTACCTTGATTTTTGTTCACCCTTGCTTCCATTATTAAGCGCAACGTCAGGTCTGCCTCTCTGGTGCCTTTACATTTTCTGCTCCTGGTAGCTGAGTGGTCAGCGCGACAGCATGTCAGTCCTAAAGACCCGGGTTGGATTCCGCGCTGGGTCGGAGATTTTCTCCACTCAGGGACTGGGATGTTGTGTTGTCCTAATAATCATCATTTCATCCTCATCGACGCGCAAGTCGCCGAAGTGGCGTCAAATCGAAAGACTTGCACCCGGCGAAAGGTCTACCCGACGGGAGGCCCTAGTCACACGGCATTTTTTTTAGTTATTATTTTATAAACCAAAATAGATCGTGATCAAACACATCCTGAATTTTCTTCATCTACACACCAATTGTTTAGAAATTCCCATGGGATGTTGTCTACCCTTTCTGCTCTATATCAACTCACTTCAAAAGCTCTTTAAATTCTGACCATAATACTGCAGTCCCTATCTCTTCAAGATCGATTCCAGTTTCATCTTCTAGCACGCCATCGGAGAATTCACCTCCCCACCCCCTCCCCATCCCCGCAAGCCTTAGAGGCCTGCAATGTATTCTTTCCACATATCCGCTCTCTCCTCTGCGTT
Source organism: Schistocerca nitens (assembly GCF_023898315.1). Classification (NCBI taxonomy): domain Eukaryota; kingdom Metazoa; phylum Arthropoda; class Insecta; order Orthoptera; family Acrididae; genus Schistocerca; species Schistocerca nitens. The sequence goes on from NC_064622.1 coordinate 191,639,634, forward strand.
GAACACCGGAATTCCCATTGCACTCTTCCATTAAATTTCAGCGAAGTTTGTTTTACTTTTCTAGACGATCATTTCTTTTTCGACTTTTTCTCATTTTTTCTGCAGACATTTCGCCTTCACTTCCCTGCTCCTAGTTTATTTAATTTCTACGTTATTTATATTTCGGAACCCTGTAGTTCACTGAACATTTAGTACTTTCGTCAATCAATTGATTTCTTCTGTTACATAAGGTTTCTTCGCAGTTACTTCCCTTCTACATATGATTGTTTGTCCAAAACTCGTGATTTGCCCTTTTTAGAGACGTCCACTCCTCTTCAACGGAAATTCCTACTCTGGTATTTCTTAAAGCAATATCAAATTCCTAGCGTACTTCAAACACGTCTCGTAGTTCCTCAGCATTTCAGTATCCCACTTCCTTCGTCATTAATTGTTCTAGATAATTCCCTTAAATTTCAACCTACTCTGCGTTACTAAATTATGAACTGAGTCCATATCTGTTACAGGATCCACCTTAGAAACCAATATCTTGTTCAGGAATATCTGTCCGATCCTGATGTAAGCCCACTGAAATCTTCCCGTGTCTCCAGGGCTTTTTCAAGTATGTTTCTCCTCTTGTGATTCTTGAGCAGAATATTCGCTACCACTAGCCCACATTTATTGCAGAGCTCAATTAGTATTTCTCCCCTGTCTTTCCTTTTACCAAGCTCGAGTTCCTATGTAACTCTTGCTTTCTACTCCTTACCTTAGAACGGCGTTCCAATCCCCCATGATTATTAGGATTTCATCTTTTTTTTTTTTTTTTTTTTTTTTTTTTTTTTTTTTTTTTTTTTTTACTGAATGAATTACCCATTAAATATTGTCATATACTTTCTGGGTTTCTTCATCTTCTGATAGATACATCGGCATGTATACGTGTACTATTTTTGTCGTCGTCGGCTTAGTATCAATTCTGATGGGAGCTTTCCCAGCACTGAACTGTTCGCAGTAATTCACACTGTCCTACTTCCCTATTTGCAACAAATCGGAATACCATTTTCTACTGCTGTGGATGTGACTTATATTTGTAGGCCTTATTTTCTTTCCATTTCACTTCATTGACTCCCAACTATATCTAGATTCAGACTCTGGATTTCTCTTTTCTGATTTTCTAACTTCCTTACCTAGTTCAAAGTTCTGACATTTCACGCTCCAAATATTAGAATATTTGCATATCTGTGTTTAGAAGCCGTAATGTCCTACACCAGGCATCAAGTTTGGTTAAGATTGCTTTAGCCGATGTGTGAAGTAGGATATGAAATGAAACGCGGACAACAGATGGTACAGTTAGCACCAATTCCGTGAAAAACTGCGCCAGTTTAATAGTCGGGTAATCTGACTGGCAGCCACAACAGAAGCCAGCTCGCCAAATATCTAATTTTCATAAATTAATAGTTGTTCGAAGTATAGGTCTATCACGCCAACTAACCTTTCAGTAACAATAGTAAGCTATCAGTCACTAGCTTCAGATATCATTTTTATAACGATTTTCAGTTACATTAGAATAACGATAATCAAACGAAGCAATTCGTGCTTGTTCAGCCCCCACCCGAAGTGCACTCCATGCGGAGAGATTCATGCTTCAGTAGAATCTTGTACTAGGGTCCATAGAGGGCTGTTTAGTACAGAGGGTCCTCACGACTGAGACCTGAGTTGCACTTCATGCAGAATGATCTTAACACAATCACGTCTCTGCCAGCAAACGGACTCTTAAATCTTTCCGTGCGATCTTCTATTTCTGTTACTTTATTACCATGACCATTTTCCCCTAAGTAGGTGACGCCAACAAAGTACTTTCGCATTCGGAGGACAAAGTTGGTGATTTAAATTTCTTGAAAAGATCCTGCTACGACGTAAACGATTTTGTTTTAATGATTACCACACAAACTCGTGTACCCCATATTTCCCGGTAATACGAAATAAGCTGCCCTTCCCTGAACTTTTTCAATGTCCCCATCATATGTGATCCGGAACCCAGCGCCACAACACTACAGAAGGGAGTAGACAAAGGTAGTGTAGGCATTATAACGCTGCATGAGTGTACCGACCTCCAATTCTTTGAACACGGTACACTCACCGGTCAGAGTTATTGTGATAGTATACTTCTCCCCCATGTGAGTCTTTTCAGGAATGCCTGAATTCATTTTTGAGAATGACGATACACAACCGTGTCGAGCAGCGCAGGTCCTACCACATGAACGAGCAGTACCAAAAGTAATGGCAGTTTTATTAATCCGTGTATCTCTTTTACAACGGTATTAGACAATTTAAGAACACCAAAGATAAAAAATTACATATGCAAACATCTACTGCACGTACTTACAAGACTAGAACGACAAGGATAGGACATGTAGCAGCCGTGGCCTTCTAGCAGGAACCATCCCGGCAATTGCCTGAAGTAATTTGGGGAAACCACTGAAAATGTAAATCAGGATGGTGGAATGAAAATTGGAGCCTCCAGCTTTCCTAACAGAAGATCATTCCAACTGAAACAGTGCTGTCTCATTCGGTTTATCCCTTGTGTACATTACTTTTTAACAAATACGCTATTAATAATATTAATTCATTTCTCACTCCCAGGCACTGCACACACTACACAAAGAATCCATGCAGTTTTTGTTAACTCTGCACACATTATCTGATAGATACTGCCTACAGGAAAATTAAAGAGACCTTTGGAGAAAAGAAAGCCACTTGTATGTATATCAAGAGCTCAGATGGAAACCCAGTTCTAAGCAAAGAAGGGAAAGCAGAAAGGAGGAAGGATTAAATAGAGGGTCTATACAAGGGCGATGTACTTGAGGACAATATTATGGAAATGGAAGAGGATGTAGATGAAGATGAAAGGGGAGATATGACACTGCGTGAAGAGTTTGACAGAGCACTGAAAGTCCTGAGTCGAAACAGGGCCCCGGCAGTAGACAACATTCCATTGGAACTACTGACGGCCTTGGGAGAGCCTGTCCTGACAAAACTCTACCATCTGGTGAGCAAGATGTATAAGACAGGCGAAATACTCTCAGACTTCAAGAAGAATATAATAATTCCAATCCCAAAGAAAGCAGGTGTTGACAGATGTGAAAATTACCGAACTATCAGTTTAATAAGTCACAGCTGCAAAATACTAACGCGAATTCTTTACAGGCGAATGGAAAAACTGGTAGAAGCTGATCTCGGCGAAGATCAGTTTGGATTCCGTAGAAATGTTGGAACACGTGAGGCAATACTGACCCTCCGACTTATCTTAGAAAATAGATTAAGGAAAGGCAAACCTACATTTCTAGCATTTGTAGACTTAGAGAAAGCTTTTGACAATGCTGACTGGAATACTCTCTTTCAAATTCTGAAGGTGGCAGGGGTAAAATACAGGGAGCGAAAGGCTATTTACAATTTGTACAGAAACCAGATGGCAGTTATGAGTCGAGGGGCATGAAAGGGAAGCAGTGGTTGGGAAGGGAGTGAGACAGGGTTGTAGCCTCTCCCCGATGTTATTCAATCACTATATTGACCAAGCAGTAAAGGAAACAAAAGAAAAAATCGGTGTAGGTATTAAAGTCCATGGAGAAGAAATAAAAACGTTGAGATTCGCCGATGACATTGTAATTCTGTCAGAGACAGCAAAGAACTTGGAAGAGCAGTTGAACGGAATGGACAGTGTCTTGAAAGGAGGATATAAGATGAACATCATCAAAAGCGAAACGAGGATAACGGAATGTAGTCGAATTAAGTCGGGTGATGCTGGGGGAATTAGATTAGGAAATGAGACACTTAAAGTAGTAAAGGAGTTTTGCTATTTGGGGAGCAAAATAACTGATGATGGTCGAAGTAGAGAGGGTATAAAATGTAGACTGGCAATGGCAAGGAAAGCGTTTCTGAAGAAGAGAAATTTGTTAACATCGAGTGCAGATTTAAGTGCCAGGAAGTCGTTTCTGGAAGTATTTGTATGGAGTGTAGCCATGTATGGAAGTGAAATATGGACGATAAATAGTTTTGACAAGAAGAGAATAGAAGCTTTCGAAATGTGGTGCTACAGAAGAATGCTGAAGATTAGATGGGTAGATCACATAACTAATGAGGAGGTATTGAATAGAATTGGGGAGAAGAGGAGTTTGTGGCACAACTTGACAAGAAGAAGGGACCGGTTGGTAGGACATGTTCTGAGGCATCAAGGGATCACAAATTTAGTATTGGAGGGCAGCGTGCAGGGTAAAAATTGTAGACGGAGACCAAGAGATGAATACACTAAGCACATTCAGAAGGATGTAGGTTGCAGTAAGTACTGGGAGATGAAGCTTGCACAGGATAGAGTAGCATGGAGAGCTGCATCAAACCAGTCTCATGACTGAAGACCACAACAACAACATTACACTTGATCAGCCGACGTCAGGACCACTATGTGTATCACAACTTCCCATTTTCCACCCTGAGTAACTTACTCAACATCCTTCTATAACGAGTGAGATGTTGAGATCAGAAAGAGAATACGGTGTTATCATTACATGTTGCACAGCTATGGGAGTACGTTTTAGGAGAAAAGAAGAGAAAAAAAATGTAATGTAAACTATTTTATGGAATCATAATGGTTTATTATCATTATTACTGTTACTTGTTTTTTAGTATTTAGCATATCCGACACTGTGTTGCCCAAATAAATCTTCAGTGTATGGAACGTATTGCTCGAAAGGGGCTTTATGACTGCCTTTTTAAATAAATTTGGTTTTGAAATTTCTTTACTTTCCCTTGGTAATTTTATTGTACTGTTTTATTCCTTGGTAGAAAATGCTAGTCTGAGTTTTGTGTTTATTTTTATGTATGTTCCTTATGGATCCTGTTCCATGAGCATGGACAGAACTGTTAGTGCAGTAATTGTCAAAGTAGTTTTTGATGTGCGCAACTGATCGGTAAATATACTCATATGGAGCAGTTAAAACTCCCAATGTTTTGAATAGATCTTTACAATGAACTCGATTACCGTCTTTTGTTATTATTCTTATGGCCTTTCCTTCAGTTTGAAAATTGTGTTCTTGGCTAAGAACGGAGTGAACACACGAATGTTGTGTAACTAAATGATACTTACTATTACACATTGATAATAGGACTCTAGGGCCATAACATGTTGAAGAGTTTCAGCGTCTTTTCCCGTGTATTATCGTCACTTCAGCTGAGAATCAATATTCAATCCTAGAAAGTTTACTAGTCTATAGAGTTATATACAGTTAATTTAACAGTGTCATTTCCCTCTTCAATTTGAAACTCATGGCACTAGATTTCTTTATGTTCAGTGTCACTTTATTGCTTACTGACCAATATCTTTGAGGGTTTCCATTTGCTTTCTCTTCAAGGAGTTCTCTTGTTTTCGCAATAATTAATTTTGCTGTCGTCAGCAAAGAGACCTTTTCCCCATGACAGACACTGCTGGGAAAGTCATTGGGATACATCAGGAACATGCTTCCCTGAGGAACTCCGATATTAATATGTTTCGAGAGTGGTAAGTGTTTTACTAAAAGTTTAGGTTTATTTAAGGTACTTGTTATCTCTATTCCTTGCACCCTATCTGAGTATGGAACGCCTTAGAAAGGACTACATATGTACATATGACACACTCACCTTTGTCAAGAGCATCAAATGCAACTTTTGTGAATTCTACTATCAGTTATTCCGTACTTTACCACTTTGGAAACCAAACTCCAGTTACTTAAAAGACTGTATGATTTAAAGTATTCATTAATGTGTCTTTCATAATCCATGTTATTATTATCGAGAATGGTGATCGGAGGAAAACAGCCGGAAATTTCCTGTGTCTTCTGCATTACCTTTCTCTAGCCAAGATATAACTCGGTGTCTTGCCTGATTTAAATATGCTGGAAATGTCCCTGATGCAAAGATCATGTATGATGTTTGTTAAGGAACCTTCTATATTCTCGGTGCATTATTTCAGGACACACATCCAAACCTACTAATTATTTACTTTTCAAAAAATGGGTCAAATGGCTCTGAGCACTATGGGACTTAACTTCTCAGGTCATCAGTCCCCTAGAACTTAGAACTACTTAAACCTAACTAACCTAAGAACATCACACACAGCCATGCCCGGGGCAGGATTCGAACCTGCGACCGTAGCGTACGCGCGGTTCCAGACTGTAGCGCCTAGAACCGCTCGGCCATTCTGGCCAGCTTACTTTTCAATTTTTGTACCGTTTTATTGACTTCATGTACTGAAGCTGGTAGTAACATCACTACACACGCACACGCACACGCACACGCACACGCACTGTCGCTATCCTCCTCCAGTTCCTCCTGTCTTATGCAGCTTCCTCGCATTCAATGACACACAGCACGCTACAGTCTGAGGTCAACTGCCCCCTGCTTCTTGGCCTTCCAGGAGACCTTGAACCTACCATCTGCTTGTCATATATCTGACAGGCTATTCTACCATGGTCCACTTTGACAATATGGCCTGCCCACCGCAAACGTTGGTTTGATTGGGTTGATTTGGTGGCAGAGACCAAACAGCGAGGTCATCGGTCTCATTGGATTAGGGAAGGATGGGGAAGGAAGTCAGTCGAGCCCTTTCAAAGGAACCATCCCAGCATTTGCCTGAAGCGATTTAGGGAAATCACGGAAAACCTAAATCAGGATGGCCGGACGCGGGATACCGCAAACGTCTCGCTTTCGCGATGTGCGCTACCGAGGGTTTGTCGGATAGCCTAACTAGTTCTTCGTTGTTCCAAATATTTTTCTGTATACTTTAGATTCGAAGACTGAAAGTTGGTGCTCTTCTTTATTGGTCACGCTCCATGCTTCGGCTCTTTATAGCAGTCCTGGCCTGATGACTGTTTGTAGAGTTTCACCTTGGTTTTCCTGATCAAGAGTTTGGAGGATAGACGTTTTTGGAGGGAATAGTAAACTTTGTTTGCGTTCCGTAATCTGGTTTGGTATTCGACTCGTCTTCAGTTGCAGTCACTTATATTTACAACATTTACAACAAGATCGACTTATCTTCTGTTCAGGTCACTTATACTTACACAAAGATATTTGAAGCTTGGAGTCTTCTTGAAAGTGTAATTATCTATGTGAAGTAAAGTATCCTGGACTTGGAACACTTTCGCAAGAAACACACGAGCATGTAGTTCATCTTCTATATTTTAGAACACAAGGAATTCAACACAAATGGTCTTCGCTGATGGACACAAACTATTAAAAAACTTTGTAACTAGATCCTAACTAGAAAATAAGTTCACAACTAGACTGAAGTGCTTGGAATACAAGTCTTGGATGAGGAAACAACACAATGAAAGCTTCTATAGTCAGAGTTCGTTCCCTTCTAGTTTGACTACCACATATTTGGGTCCTCGCTTCCCTTGAGCGAAGCACATTGGAGCAGACTAATGTGAAAGTTACGATCTCTAACATTTCTAACATTAGAATTTAAAAACACTCAGAAATTAATTTGGTCCGATTTTCCGACTGCAGTCTAACTTCGAAAATACGCAAGAGAGGCAGAAAATCACACACGTAAACAAATGCACAAATGCATTGGAAAATGGGAATAAATTCTCGAAACGCTAAGCAGCAAAAACTAAGTAACTGCTTCAGTTCTCATAGTTAAATCATGAGTGACACAGTTGCAGGCATTCCCAAAACATCTAATATGATAAACATTAACTTCTACAGTCCTGCCAGATGAGTCTGACAGAATAACAAAAGGCCCGCGAGTACGTTGTCCAGGTCCCTTAGTGGTGAAGGCGGCTTTCGGTCGCCGGCTATGGGTTCGGAGCAGACTTCTCTTCGCTAGTTGCGTCGTAGCTGTCGTCATAGACGTGGCTGAGGGCCTAAATCCCCACAAGGGGAGGTACAGTTCCTCCTGATTAGTTGCTCGTGGTACTGGCGTACGCTGCAAAAGGTTCGTAGCAGTAGCGACGTCTCTTGCTCATTTACACACCCACCGTGGTTTTATCCGGTGCTTTGATCCGGGAATGCCCTCTGCGGTGCAAACGTCGGAACCGGAACGTCGCATCGTGTAGTTGCTGGAGCTGCTCTGGCAACCAGCCCGACGGCGGTGTGTTGCAGTGTGGCGTCGACGCCTGGTGGCTTTGGCGACATGCCATGTAGGTTATCACGTTGTCCTGTAATCATATATCCCTTCGTATAATCATGTGTTCTTTTTTTCTTCATTAAACCTATTTTCATGGTTTCATTTAGTTTCCTCAATAGCGTTTAATTTTCACCACTATTATTTCCTATTAAATCTGTGTCTTATGTATAGGCCAGTGTATTTGGTTGTTTATCTGTGATGTTCCCATTTGTTCAAATGGTTCAAATGGCTCTGAGCACTATGGGACTTAACTGCTGTGGTCATCAGTCCCCTATAACCTAGAACTACCTAAACCTAACTAACCTAAGGACATCACACACATCCATGCCCGAGGCAGGATTCGAACCTGCGACCGCAGCGGTCGCGCGGTTCCAGACTGTAGCGCGTAGAACCGCTCGACCACTCCGGCCGGCCTTCCCATTTGTTGCTCATTTTCTTACCACGTATTCCATGAAATGGTTGAAGGTAAGTGGGGATAGAGCGTCACATTACTTCGGTGCCGTCTTGTTCTAGTAACAGTCCGATACTGAGCCACAGTGAGTGACTCTGCTTATTGCCTTCTCGAAACATTTTGACCAAGCTGACAAGTTTTTTGCAGATTTCGTATTCTGCCATGATTTCCTATACCGTTTCTCTGTGCACCGAATCGTAGACCTTCTGAATGCCTATGAACATGTAACGGAGGCTCTTGCTGTATTTCCATATTTTCTCACTTAAGGTCCTGATGCAAATTGTGATGTCTACTGTCAATCTGTTTTTCCGAAAACCATTATGGTTGTCTCCTATTGTGTCCTCGGTACAGGGGCTGAGTCTCTGCAATATTATATGTAATAGGTCGTTTTAAAGACTCTACAGTATGCTTCAAGTGAAGCCTTTTTCTTCTTCGTAGGGTATTGCTTGTTTCCTTCTGTGTGTACCTGTAGCCCTGTCCTAATTCTTCATCTTTTCTGTCCTGTAGCCATGCCTTACTGGCTGTGATGCTAGCTTTTACCACCGTTTTACATATACCTTTGAAACACTTCTTTCTCTTTGGTTCGTCCGTACGATATTTAGTGCATAATTGTGCATAATTATGCATAGGTGTTGTAATTGTTTTTGGGAATATTTAAGTAGCTTCTCTGCAATACTTGAAAAACACTCATTCACATAGTTTGTTAGGTCGTATGGATCATTTATTACTTTATCCCCCTCCCCTTATTACTTTTTCATTATGACTTCATTTGTCTCTGTTCCCTTTCTTATGATGCCCCTGACTGCTTTGCTTTTGTTCTCCTTACCAGTCTTGTGGACATCATTGAAGCATGTTGCAAAACGTGCATTGCCATCTTTGGTGACCACACACACAATTAAGGACCATGTTCCACCTTTTGTAATGTCCAGGTGACCATCATGAATCACCGTGACTTCATGTAATTATTGTTTTTCACCAAAAGTCTCATTCCTGTTCGGCTCATTGCGTACTTCCTTGAGTAAACTTTTGTACTATACTGTAGCAGTTCTTTCTGTGTATGGTCCAAGTTTTATTGAGCTATGTTACTTGACAGTGACACAACGTGCGAAAATTTGTTTTGTCCTTAAGTTTTGGACACTATTGCACTTACAAAACTGTGCAGGTGCAGGGTTCTCCAAAACCTTACTCAACGATGTGAGTGTTTCTTGTATTTCGTTCTTGATCTACAGATTCAGAGGTGCATGTGGCTACAATTTCGATGCCGCAGTACTAGCACACCATTTAGCAACACCGTGAAATGTATTCTCTGGTGTTCGCGAGGTTCCTAAAATCGTTTCCCAAAGAGACGCACGGTGTATATACACTCCTGGAAATGGAAAAAAGAACACATTGACACCGGTGTGTCAGACCCACCATACTTGCTCCGGACACTGCGAGAGGGCTGTACAAGCAATGATCACACGCACGGCACAGCGGACACACCAGGAACCGCGGTGTTGGCCGTCGAATGGCGCTAGCTGCGCAGCATTTGTGCACCGCCGCCGTCAGTGTCAGCCAGTTTGCCGTGGCATAAGGAGCTCCATCGCAGTCTTTAACACTGGTAGCATGCCGCGACAGCGTGGACGTGAACCGTATGTGCAGTTGACGGACTTTGAGCGAGGGCGTATAGTGGGCATGCGGGAGGCCGGGTGGACGTACCGCCGAATTGCTCAACACGTGGGGCGTGAGGTCTCCACAGTACATCGATGTTGTCGCCAGTGGTCGGCGGAAGGTGCACGTGCCCGTCGACCTGGGACCGGACCGCAGCGACGCACGGATGCACGCCAAGACCGTAGGATCCTACGCAGTGCCGTAGGGGACCGCACCGCCACTTCCCAGCAAATTAGGGACACTGTTGCTCCTGGGGTATCGGCGAGGACCATTCGCAACCGTCTCCATGAAGCTGGGCTACGGTCCCGCACACCGTTAGGCCGTCTTCCGCTCACGCCCCAACATCGTGCAGCCCGCCTCCAGTGGTGTCACGACAGGCGTGAATGGAGGGACGAATGGAGACGTGTCGTCTTCAGCGATGAGAGTCGCTTCTGCCTTGGTGCCAATGATGGTCGTATGCGTGTTTGGCGCCGTGCAGGTGAGCGCCACAATCAGGACTGCATACGACCGAGGCACACAGGGCCAACACCCGGCATCATGGTGTGGGGAGCGATCTCCTACACTGGCCGTACACCACTGGTGATCGTCGAGGGGACACTGAATAGTGCACGGTACATCCAAACCGTCATCGAACCCATCGTTCTACCATTCCTAGACCGGCAAGGGAACTTGCTGTTCCAACAGGACAATGCACGTCCGCATGTATCCCGTGCCACCCAACGTGCTCTAGAAGGTGTAAGTCAACTACCCTGGCCAGCAAGATCTCCGGATCTGTCCCCCATTGAGCATGTTTGGGACTGGATGAAGCGTCGTCTCACGCGGTCTGCACGTCCAGCACGAACGCTGGTCCAACTGAGGCGCCAGGTGGAAATGGCATGGCAAGCCGTTCCACAGGACTACATCCAGCATCTCTACGATCGTCTCCATGGGAGAATAGCAGCCTGCATTGCTGCGAAAAGTGGATATACACTGTACTAGTGCCGACATTGTGCATGCTCTGTTGCCTGTGTCTATGTGCCTGTGGTTCTGTCAGTGTGATCATGTGATGTATCTGACCCCAGGAATGTGTCAATAAAGTTTCCCCTTCCTGGGACAATGAATTCACGGTGTTGTTATTTCAATTTCCAGGAGTGTACATTTTATTCGAAGCTGTTTGCCTCATCTTAGCGTTTATAGCTTTATTTATATCAATTCGGCACCACTCATTGTCGGAACTGAACATTCTGAAAAATCTTTGGTTGTTTCGGTCGTCCTATGACCGACGTGAAAAATAGCGTCTCATTAGTCACTACGGGAGTAAAAACCTATATTATCCAGTAGATGTTCCTACTTCATCTGACGGAGACGTTCCTTAATAGGCTGGACAGTCCTTTTAAATTCCATTAGAAAATAATTATGGATCCTTGTAACACTGCAGTCGGAGTACGACTAACAGTATTCTCAGCGAACCTTCCACGTTGAGTTGTCCGCAATAGACAACGTGTCAGATGACGTGTCGAGCAGCGTTGACAGTTTGGAGTAGTCGTGTGCTATTTCACAAAATGTAATCCTCCTCTCGTCTGATGGCCTGATGATGTTGGACAGAACCCTCATGACTCTCGTTCTTCCCACCTTGGCCATAAGTATGCTCCACAGAGAACAGAGTCAAATAACAAGATAGCTTCATGACATTCCGCTGTTTCCAGCCCTGTTCACATGGACAATGAAAAAACTGTGATCGCATAATGGAAGGAAGGGCGTTTAGGACTTGACATCACATCGACTCAGAGGACATTACTGGTCGATCAAGTGGTTGGACTTAACAATAAAAGAAATAGAACGTGTCGTTTACAAAAAATTTTCTTAATTAACATAAAAGATTTCTGGGTGTGGAACCATGTCATAACGTAAAAAACAATTCTGGAGAAACCAACGTTTCGGCCATGAATACAGTAGCCATCTTCTGGCGTAGACAAAGAAGAAGACCTCTATAGCCGAGGCCGAAACGTTGATTTGTACAGTATTCTTTTTTACATTATGGCCCCGTACCCACCCAGAAAACTATTATGTTAAGTAATTCTGGTCACGGGATCCTACGCAATTATATTTCCCTAATTACATTAGGGAAACCAAGGAAAATGTAATTTTGGGTGTTGAGATGGATATTTTAAATCCACTTCCGCCGAATACAAGGGGCGTCCCAGAAATACAACGACAGGCCTTAGGAACAGGTTCCTTGCACCAAAACAAAAAGAAAAAATAACAATGCGTAACTTAAGAGCAATGATCACTTATTCATATCCGCTAGTGTGAAACACATCTCTTCTACCGAACAAGTGTTTATAGCTCTTAAGATATGCATTTCAGAGCCTATGTTTACTAGACAAGTTTCTTATTTTGGTCCACACTACTTGCAAAATGTGGAAATCAAAGCTCTTGTAATAAATGTATTTCATAGTATCAAAGTTGAAAAAGTGCTCATAGCTCTTCTTAAGTAACGTATTTTAGATCCCATGGGTACTATAGATTTTTTCTTGTTTTGATGAAAGGAACTTGTACCTAAAGCTTATATATATATATATATATATATATATATATATATATATATAGACTCTTTAAGTATGTCGATGATACCATATTACCAATCAGTCTAAGAAATTCCGAGGATGGGTTAATAGGAAGTAAAGAAAAATTAAAATGGTCGTTTTAATGCTCACGCATTCTACATAGTCTATTCCACTTGAATACAACGCACAGAACGTTGATAAAACCATGTGCAGCTGTGAGAGAAGTCCTTATTTCGAATGTGCCACACATACGATTCAATGTCAGTTATGTCGTAAAAACGTCGATCCTTCGTTTCAGTGTCTGCTTTCTATCGTTTTGTCAATGATTTGCACTGATAGCACGAAGTCTTGTCATGTGTGGTGATTTTGCCTAAAAAAAATTCTTCACTTTTTACATGGAATGTCCCACGCATCTAGTTCCAACTAGCATTCCTGTTCAATGTCTGTTAATTCCCATCTTGCGGCCATAATCAAGTCGGAAACAGTTTCATATAAAACACCCGTGTAGCAATGACAGCTCCGCCTACGCGTTGCGCTTTTATACTTCGTGTATGAGTTACTAGCGCCATCTGTATATGTGCATATTGCTATTGCATGACTTTGCTAGCTCAGTGTATGGTGACTTACATAGTTTTACAACTCTAGATAGAAGGAGAGGGGGCAATGTGTATCAAAAATATTACTGTACGCAGAGATGGCTTCCTGGACGTTGTTGGTATTTCTCGCGCACTGCAGCCTCTCTTGATCTGCCAGTGAGACGCCCTGCGAAACCTGTAGGACAGGAAAGGTAGTTTAAACTGTGGAAAGGGTCCAAAGTAAGGGGCTGTCAGTTACAGTCGAACATACAACTTTATTATTGGATCAAACATTACAAGAGTAAAAAAAAAATTTTTTTTAAACACACAACATTAATCTTTGGGATTTAATTACCGGTTGAAAGTCACTTTAATTTAAAAACGTCTGAAGGCCAGTAAGTTAAAACGCAAGCATAATCAAAAATTTAAAAGGCAAGCTTTATTTTACAACAGTTCTTTATTTAGGCTGAAGGCCTAAAGAATCTAAGATTTTCATAGCAAACAATTTGAATTCATAATCGGCTGAAAGCCCAACACTTAAGGCTAAACAAGATTAAATTTAAAAAAGAAAACAGTCCTTACGTAAAACAGTTCTTAATTAGGCCAAACTCAGCAAAAACTCACATTTAAAAGGCAAAACCTTATCTTAAAACAGTTCTTTAGTTAGGGTGAAGGCGCCAAGAATCAGACACTTCAAGAGCAAAGAAGTTAAATTCAAATCGGCTGAAGGCCTAACACTTAAAACTCCATAACATTAATTTTTTTTAAATACCAGATGCCTTACGTGAAACAGTTCTTTAATTTAGGCTGAAGGCCTTAAGAGCAAAACAACTCAAAATCGGCTGAAGGCCCAACACTTAAAATTCAGCAACATTAAAACCTTTAAAATACCAATGGTCTTACGTGAAACAGATCTTTAAATTAGGCTGAAGGCCTAAAGAATCTTACGCCTTAAGGGCAAAACTACCTTAATTTAAAGAAAAAAAAAATCGGCTATAAGCCATACAAGTACAAAAAACAAGAACAAATAAAAGAAAGGCGGTACACCCAAGGGCGCTCGGATGTTCGAGGGTCGACCTGAAATTCAAACAGTGACGCTCACTTAGCTTAGACAGGCAGTCGGGCCAACCATTCACGATACGACGAGAACCGAACCGACCGACAGTCAACCGACTAAGCGACAGAATAACTTATCTTTCGTGTCCGGGATCGGTGAGCCACGGACCTTGTAGCAGACACGCGTCACGGAGACTTCCCCGCTGCTCCACGCTGACCGACCAACTTCCTAGGCCCGGAAACGGTGAAAGGACCAAATATACGTCGGCCAATGAGACGACCAACCGAACGACAACCAACGGTCGTCCCGCTCCAATCTCCCTCCGTCGGACAGTTCGTGTGTGTCGCCAGTGGTCTGCGAGCACTGGCTGTCGGCGCCTCAGCGGCGCTTATAAAATAAATAAAAATAAAATGGAATAAAATATTAATGATTAATTATTCTGTATGTATGATGATTGGTTGTAATTGGTATTTGCTTATCTGGAACGTGGACGTTTAATTATTCGGTATCAGACGCTTGACAATGGCTATTTGGAAAAGGCAATGTAACTCGTAGTTGACCGTGAAAGAAAACCGAAATAATCGGACTTCGTAATTAAATCGTTTCCAAAGACTGCTGCGGTAGGTACGGACTCGTGATCTAATCTCAATATTACAATGATTTGCCAGCCATGCCAATACGTCGTACAGAGGTGATTGTCTACTAAACATAAAAAAGTTACACAGTTAGTTAAATCAGATATATTCAATGAAATAGCCTACAGTTCATAATCCTACTTACTTTTATAAATATAAATTCATTACAGAATCGAGTGCCTAGTGTGGTTGCAACTCGCAGTATTCTTCTATAACATGAAAATATGGCGGTGTGCCAGACAATAAAATAAAATACGTGCTTCTCGCACCACTTCTACCTGAGCTCTCTCTCTCTCAAACAGACATAAGAGTAACGTAATTATTCTTTTGTCTTTATCAGCGACACAGCGCTGCAGTTGTGTGCCATAGGCTTTATTTATTAGTCACTGATTATTTATTTAATTAATATTTCGCGTTTCCGCGGAAACTCACGCTCGGCATGCAAATGTGCCTTTATATTGCCCCCTGAATTGCGAGGCGAAAGGACACACCTGCAGGCGAGCAATTCACCTAAAGGCACAAGTAAATCTAAGTTATCTACAACTATTCACATGACTTACATTACACACATTATACACATTATATACAAAATTTGAATGACGCGGGTGCGCCGTAAAAGTTCTTATGTTGGCAGATAGAGTGCGCGCATGCGCAGAAGCGTCTGTGTGACTCCGGCAGTGCCGTTATATCATACAGTTAGATCACGCGGCACAGTAATGCAGTTCATATTGTTCGTGTGCGCGCGTATCTTAGTCGTTGCACAAAGAAAATATTCAACCAAGATTACATATGAAGACTACATTCTATAACAGGTAACTTAGTTTTAAATTTACAATATTTGTTATATCACAATACAACTCAGATTGTTGAATGTTCTTAGTTACATAGTATTGTTTTGAAATACTTCAAAGAAAAATGTCCGTATGTTTCAGGTGCGTCGACCTATTCACATCGTGTCGTTATTACAGTTCATATTCATCTGCTGCGCAATAATTTTTTCACAGGTTAGTATCATCGTTGTATAACAACGTGATTAAAACATAAGCATGTCCATTTCCATTTCCATTATAGTCGTTGTGATGCAGTTCGTTGTGACTAAAAAACATTGTTTATTACAGATTTGACGTGACCCGTTAGTAATTGGTCCACGTGCAGTTCGTTTTTTTTTACATTCCGTGGAAGCTTGGTTGCAGAACCTCGGACGGCACATAGCTGGCGTGGATCCTTGGACAGTACAGGTAAGAGTGTCCGTCACATTTCGAGAACATTTCATTCCCTGAAGTTCCAACCAAAATTCTTCCACCTGTCGTGTTGTTTTCTGGACAGGCACTTTGTGTCCGTTTAATCCAGTTAACATCTTGAAGTTAGGTACTGTAGTATTGTCACTAGACGATGCACGAATTATGCACTTCACATTTTCAGTTTTTTGCTGAATATAGCTCACCTAAATGTTCGTAGTTATTAATCAAAGAAATGGTTCATCGCGTTTACATAGGTACGATGCATAATGAATGTCATTAACAGTTTCTTTCACATAGGTTTCTGCGTAGTTGCAGAGTTAGTAATGTTCATTAAGGTCCGTGAACAATGGTTCACTATGCAATGTCCTTTTGGCACTCGTTTTATTCAAATTTCTTTTACATAGTAACAGTTACATTATACATCATTGAAAGAGAAGCAAAAAAAAAAAATATAAGTAAACATACATACACACGTCACATATTTTCTTAGCATAAATATAATACAGTTGCACATAAACATGTTTACATCATTATTACATAGCTATGGGTTATTACATTGTGTCACATTTGATTACATGAATTGCAGATAATTACGTCCTCTTTAAGGGTTTTGCTGGGATTTTATCGATGTTTATTTTGTGATGTCATCTGAAATTAAGATAGGTTAGACACAACATTCATTACATCAGTAGGCAAGACCAGGCATTTTCACTACTCAATAAATATTCAAAATAGTAAGAGAGAAAATGTTTGATTCCTCGCGTTTTGTGCGTGTGTGTATACTGTCTGTGTGGCCTTGACTACTGATAGATGCTTTTCGTGTTGAGAGATGTGCGTCTAATCTATTTCTCAAAGTAAAAGTTCGCTTCACAGATGACGTCTGTAGGTTCGTCAGGTGTCACACCAAGTCAGTGATACCCACAGTCACAAATGTTCCGTGAAAAAATTAATATATCATTCACTGCTACGTAAACATAAATTTTATTTTAATATTCCGTCCTCCAGGTGGTGGCGCGCGCTGAAAGAAGAGTTCTTCTGCCTTCAACTGCGTCACTGGAACCGCTGAAATGAAAATTTCTATACTACTTACTATCTGTGTTGTAGCAACAGAGTTTTTTGGAGTTGCTTAGCAATGTTTTGATGGATGTGACTTTGACATTATTCCGCATGAAATGCTCTAAGATCTCGGTGTGCGTATAGCCCAATAATTTTGTTAGTTCTACGATGTTGTAACAAATACGCACCAGGATGCGGTATGTTAACAATTATATAAGGTCCTTCATATAGCAGACGCCACTTAGCGTTGCGTCGTTTGAGTGCTACAGATTTATGATGAGTACGAAGTAGTACAAGCATTCCTACCTCGAATTTTTGTTTTCTTTTTATTATGTTTCTGTGATGTTTGTTTCGTATCTGTGCGTGATGTGTCAGCGTAGTCAAAACTTCTTTTATTTTCTGTTCAGGTGTGATTTCCTTGTCTGACAACTTAGGTAATGGTTCTATCCACTGATCGTTCTGTTTGCAATTGAACATGATCTCGTTAGGTGTGTAATTTGTATCGTAAATATTTAAGTTATTGTGTACGTCTTCGAAAAGACTTAGGTAGGACACCCAATTAGTATGTTTTGATGAAATATAGGTCCTCATGAATCGGTTTAATTCTCGGAAAAGTCTCTCAGTCGCGTTACATAGTGGACTAAACTTTGAAATAGATATACTTCTAATGTTATTGTCCTTCAAGAAATTTCTCCATTTGTACCCAGAGTAGTATGCTGCATTATCTGACAGAACTGCTTTTGGTTTTCCCACGTGCGTCAGGTAATCACTTGAGAATCTTCGTATTATAGCACTTGCAGTGGCGGATTTTAAAGCATAAAGTTTTACATGTTTAGAAAATATATCGTAAAAAGCCAAGATATATTTGACGCCTCCAGAGCTTGCTGGATGCGGTCCATTGATGTCAGTACACAGAATTTCCAGGGGTTTACTGGGTAAAATAGAATGTAAATCTGTCTTTGTGGATAAATTCTGAGGTTTTGATTTTTGACATATGACACATGTTTTCAGTTCCCTGTAAATTTTCCTTCTCATATTGCTAAAATAACAGTATGTGCAGAACTTTGCTAAACACTTCTTCGTCCCATAATGACCCCAAACTAAGTGTGTGTGCCAAATTAGATTACGTTCAGACTCTTTGGGAATGCATACACACCAGTTAGTAGCATTTGAATGTCGGCGATAAAATAACACATCATTGTGTAACTTGTAATACTTAGTCAAAGGATGATTGTGTTTTTCTACCAGTAATGTTATTATCTTATACCAGTGAGGATCAGATTTTTGTAATTTAGCCATGTTTCTGCACATATCAATATAATATTGGTGATACTGCTTGTCTTGCATTAAGAGAATCCTGTAGTCATTTATATTTTCTAAGTCACTGTTGGTTTCATTCATACCTTGTGGAAGTCTAGACAAAGCGTCGGCAATGGTGTTGTCCTTACCTTTTATGTACTTAATTTCAAAAGAGTAGTTCTGAAGTGTAACTGCCCATCGTGATAGTCTAGGATGTACAAGTTTACAAGTTAACAAAAATGTCAGGGCCTGGTGGTCGGTATAAATTACTGTATGTTTTCCAAATAAATAATAATTGAATTTCTTGAATGCCCATACTATGGAAAGTGTTTCTAACTCAGTAGTGGAGTATGTACGCTCACATTCAGATAGAGTACGACTCGCAAACCCAATAATTCTTATCTGTTCCTTATCTTTATTCTTTACAACTTGAAATAAGCAACATCCCAAACCAGTACGTGAAGCGTCACAAGTCATACAAAAATCTAAATTGAAATCTGGATGGCTCAATAAGTTTGCATTCACTAAAGCATGTTTAATTGTATTACAGTCATTCTGGCACTGTTCCGACCAGATCCAAACTTGATTCTTTCTGAGTAGATTTAGCAGATGTTTACTGTTCAAAAGTGGTTGTGGCAAAAAACGTCTGAAAAATGAACATAGCCCAAGGAATGATTTTAACTGCTTTTTAGTTCGAGGACTAGGAAAGTTTCTGATAGCATCTAATTTGCTGGGATCAGGACGTATGCCCTGTGAATTAATGATATGTCCTAAATATTTTATCTCACTGCAACCAAACTTTGATTTTCTAAGATTGGCTGTGACTCCAGCTTGTGCAAATTTTTCTAAAATTCTTTGAAGTGTGTCAACGTGTTCATTCAAAGACTGTGTAGCTATCAGTATATCATCAACATAGTGTGTGACTGTCTCAACTAAATCATCGCCAAGCACGGTACCAGGGCTGTAATGAATACCCCAGAACTGACATTCAGTCCGAAAGGTAGAACACAAAACTGATAGGTTCGCCCCCCGAACATAAATGCAGTATATTTCCGAGAATCAGGAGTGATACTCACCTGCCAAAATGAATTAGCGAGATCTATTGTGGAAAAATACTTTGCATCTAGAAATTTCTGTAATTGCTCTTCTAAATTTTCGGGTTTTGTGTGAACTGGTAAAATTATTTCATTAATTGCTCGTGCGTCTAACACTAACCTAATGCTTCCATTTGATTTTTTTGACAACAAGTAGAGGACTACAGTAAGGTGAGGTGGATGGTTCAATGACCTTCCAGTCTAACATTTGTTTTAATTCTTGCCACACAGCAGGTCGTTGAGATAACGGTACGTTATATGTCTTGTGGTAGAAGATCTTGTGAGGCTTAACTTCAATCTTGTACGCATACGTGTTGATAACACCTATTCGTTTGGCAAAAACTTGTAAATATTTGGATAACACTTCCTGTAGTTTTATACGTTCATGTGCACTGAGAGCTGTAGCTTCATTTATCTTATGATCAAGCAATGTTTTCAAGTCCATTAGCTCTGTGTCAAATGAGTGTGTGTGCGTGTCTTGAATGTCATTGTCAAGTACTAACTGAACCTTGTACCCTGTACAGTGTTTGTCATGCTTTAGAGTTCTCCTGTCCAAATCAATAATAACTACACTGCCTCTATCATTTAAAATACATTTACCTTTGGAGAAGTCTATAATGCAGTCCTTCTCGCTCATAATATCTATTCCTAATATGCAATTTGTCACAAGGTTTTGTACAACCAGGAATGGCCATTGTACGGTTCCATTACCTATTTTAATGTTTACAAAAACTTGCTTCGTAACCCTACATGACTTATTACCTAGTGCAGTAGTTATTTTACAGTTTTGGGCAGGAAACTCAGGCACAGGTTCCAATTCACACATCTTTTTATAGAAATTAAAAGACAAAACGCTCACAGCTGCACCTGTATCTAGAATAATAGTAGTTGGAATCCCACCTACTACACCAGTGGTAGATGCTAAAACAATTTCATTTGTGTTTGAACGACATTGTGTACTGTCTTGTAAAAGTTCATCTGATGTATTGTTATTGTGGTTGTATCTTATAAATAAAACAGGTAATTTTTGTTTAGAATTATTCGGCATATCATTATTCTGATGTTCAACTGTGGTGTCAAATAACTGATTAACATTGAAGTCGCCCCCCAAGAATTCCTCAGCCACGACCTGGGGCATAGAAGTGACTGTTTCTTGTTTGTTGGATTAGCATTTGTACTAGGTACTGACACAGATTGAGGTTGTGTGTCAGGTGTCATTTCTATTATATTCACATTCGGATATTGCCTATTGTGATCTCCAAACTTTTGCGGTTGTTGTTGCTGTTGCGCATTATAACTTACCTGTCGGTCATAAGGTATGCTCCAATTTTGTCCTGGTGGCTGCTGTGGTAAAGCAGTGTTTGAATGAAAGTACTGATCGTTGCGAGTCCAGCCTTGACGCTGTCTTGGCTCGTAGTTATTATTATTTCTGTTTCTGTTTGTGTTTTTGTTGTTGCCTATGTATCCGTTGTTACCGTTGTAGTTATTAGCGCGGTGCCTTTTGTATGGATTGCCGCATGAAGTGTTATTACTGTTGTAACTATTGTTTGTATTGGAATACGCGTGTTGATTTTGATTTCCGTATTGAGACGGCATGTGAGTTTGCTGTTTTTGTTGTACCGCGTATCCAACTGTGGGCGCGCCAGGATTGAGTTGGCAAGCCTGCATGTTTTGCATTCCACTAGTGTAAACATTGTGGCTGCTGTTTTGCCGCGCGAAGCGCTGATCTTCAAGTAACATGTCAACCGAATCTAAAGCTGTTAAAAAATAATCTGAATCGTCATCCGGGATATGTAGGAGTTTTTCTTTAATGTTGAAAGGCAATTTGGCCTTCAACGCACGGATTATATCGCGTGTTGCGACTGGTTCGTCTAAAAAGTGTCCCATGTTCAAGTATTTTTCAAAATATCTGCGTAAGTTGCCATTTTTACTGTTAAAAGTTTCAGGTTCTAGAATTTGTCTTCTGAGTCGCTCCTGGACGGATTGCGACCAGAATTTGTTCAGAAAAGCACGCTCAAACTCACTGTACGTGGTACATACGTCAGCTTGACTGTATGCCCAGACAGCTGCATCGCCTTGGATGTAACCGACAATATATGAAATCTTTTTCCGGTCACTCCAAGTGCGTGGAAATGCGTTACTAAAAGATTTAAGAAAAATCGCCGGATGAATGGTTCGTTTTTCTGGGATAAAAATCTGAAATTCCCTGTGTTTCATTAAGCTTTCTTCTTCCTTCGCATTGTGATATGGATTTGTTCCACTGTAATTACTGCAATGTTCAGCTGGCGAGTAATTACAATAATGTTGCTGTGGTTTACCATGATAATAGCTTGTGTTTGTGTTTGTACATCGTGGTATGTGTTGTAGTCGTGGTGTGTTTTGTTCTTGTGTGTTTGTCGTGTGCGGTATGTGTGTGTCATACTCGAATGTATATTGGTTCCTGAACTGTACATTTTGACTGATATTTTCGTTACATTCAGACTGTGGTCGATCGGTGAATTGTGTCATTGGTCCAGTGACGGATTGTACTGCGTCACTGATCAGCTGTTTGTTATTAGTAATGTATTGCGCTACGGAGTCGTGCACAATTGTTGGTAAATTTTCACGTAGGCATCTATCAAAATGTTTGTCTTTGTTCACTACCCAATCATGAAATTCTTTATTAATGTTTTGAAAATGAGCTGTAGCATCAGATTGTAAGATGTCAGTCAGGTGTTGTTCAACATTGTCAAATTTATTCTGTACGTCAGTAATTCGTTTTTCAAGGTTGTCGTGTACTGAAGGATATGTTTGAATTTGTTCAGTAAGAACTTCACACGTGACATTAAGATTTTTTACTTGTGTCTGTAAAAGTGCTACGTCAGTTGTAGTCTTTTCTTGTGTCGTATTAAGCTGGGAAAATTTAGTACTGAGTTCAGTCATCTGTTTGGTCAGTGTGGCGTCTATAAGTTCCACACGTTTACATAAAGTGTCATTACTCGTCTTGAGTGCTATGAGGTCAGATTTAATTTCGTCATTTTGTGTCTGTAAGGTTGCCATGTTTTCGGCGTTCTGTTTCATTATCATTTGTAACATGTCGGCAATGTTTACCGTTTGCAACGTCTGTGCCCCGCCGCGTCATTAGACGTGACGTCATGCATTAACATGGGCTCTGACTGAGACTTTGAAATTTTTGTGGTGGACGGTCTATTGTCAAAATTTCCGTCAACACTTGCGTCAATGTTTGATAAATCGTCACTACCGGTTGCTGTCGTAAAGTCATTTTCTAACATTTGTCTCTCGTCCGAGTCGGATTGTGTCTGAATAGTACGTCTTAGCTGTTCCATTTTTGCGTATTGATTTCTAGTCATTACCATGCCACACGTGATTTATGTTTCAAGAAAATATTTGACACTGATTTTAAAATGAAATGCAGTTGAGCATGAATCGCTCGTAGCAACAATGGCTGTCCCGTTAATTTAAAAATATAAACTGAATTTGAGATTATTGGTAATGGCTGCTGGCCATGTTACATCATATTGTACAGAAGTCGGCCATATTGTACACTCGTGTATTGGTATTGTTGGATACGTTATTGTTTAGGGAAAAGTACTAGGAATGAAATTTGTTACTGAAAACTGTTATGCGCGAAAGAAACACTACAGAATTTACTGAAAAGCTAATACACTGAATTATACGTCTGGTCAAGCCTGCTAATGCAAAGATGCTGCGTCTTACCTTATTTTGCTGGAAGCTTCATTGCGTCTTCCGGCAAAACTTTAGAATTGGAAAATATCTTCAGATTTTCATTATCTCTCATACATTCACGTCCAGGTCCAGAAAGTTGATTTTTGACATGAAACAAAAAAGAACAATGTAACAAATGACAAAATAACAAGTCCGACACGCAGTCGCCAATATAAAATAAATAAAAATAAAATGGAATAAAATATTAATGATTAATTATTCTGTATGTATGATGATTGGTTGTAATTGGTATTTGCTTATCTGGAACGTGGACGTTTAATTATTCGGTATCAGACGCTTGACAATGGCTATTTGGAAAAGGCAATGTAACTCGTAGTTGACCGTGAAAGAAAACCGAAATAATCGGACTTCGTAATTAAATCGTTTCCAAAGACTGCTGCGGTAGGTACGGACTCGTGATCTAATCTCAATATTACAATGATTTGCCAGCCATGCCAATACGTCGTACAGAGGTGATTGTCTACTAAACATAAAAAAGTTACACAGTTAGTTAAATCAGATATATTCAATGAAATAGCCTACAGTTCATAATCCTACTTACTTTCATAAATATAAATTCATTACAGAATCGAGTGCCTAGTGTGGTTGCAACTCGCAGTATTCTTCTATAACATGAAAATATGGCGGTGTGCCAGACAATAAAATAAAATACGTGCTTCTCGCACCACTTCTACCTGAGCTCTCTCTCTCTCAAACAGACATAAGAGTAACGTAATTATTCTTTTGTCTTTATCAGCGACACAGCGCTGCAGTTGTGTGCCATAGGCTTTATTTATTAGTCACTGATTATTTATTTAATTAATATTTCGCGTTTCCGCGGAAACTCACGCTCGGCATGCAAATGTGCCTTTATACGCTCCGTCCCCGATTTCACTGCTACTGCGTCCCGACTGCACTGCTGGTCCGTCCCGAACTGACTCCCAGACACACGACGACACGGAAATACTATCGGTCGCTCCATCGATGGTACGACAGAGCACTTATCGATACGCGCTGCTGCTGCCGCTCACGGGCAAGTAAGGCAGGAAGTTATTGACGCCAGTAAATGAATAAGAAAACGAGGCGGCAGTACCGTAATAGAAGATGACAATGAATAAATGGCATGAACAGGAGCCGTCCACGGCTCAGCCAGTTTCGCTTCTAACCAATGACGATGACACACCAATAGTGTGCATTCGTTACTGGCATCGTAAGTACTGATGTGACGGTGACAGTGCCCCATATCGACGTCGAAGGTGCGTTGATCCACCTTCATCGCAGCGTCTGCTTCAAAGGTAAGAGGTAACTGAACGAAATCGTTGAGGAGGAAAGACGATGAGTTGAGTTAGCGTGCGGGGTCGCTGCACTGGGTGGGCGTCTGCAGCTATTGGCGACGCTTGTCCAGGGGACGGTCTAATGAGAGCTATCGCGACCTGGGTCGCGTATTTCACGGAGTGGGACGCCAGGCCGGGACGGCTGGGCTCGCGATTAACGGCGACCGACCTGGGCGTCGGCCGATCCTAATTAACGACCGCGGTCCGGCCGCTAACGGACCGTCGGCCTAATTGTTTCTTTACTGCGCCGGCGCACGGGCCGCCGCGTCACGCACCGGCCGCGATACCGAGATTACCCGGCAATTACCGTTATTTACTGCCGCGCGGTGCAGTATGGTTGCAGTCCCAGCCAAAAGGACAAAAGCGAAACGACGCGCCGTCCCTCCCAGGCCCGCGACTCTGCACTGCTGTGGGGGCTCCCTCCTCTATCGCGATGGCGTCTCGCCGGAAGAACGAGCTGAATTAGGCGTCGGGCAACTCAGACCTTCAAAATCTAGTGCGAGTGAATGCGTCATAGAAAAATATAAGGATCAGTTCTGATCGATGCGGGTCGTATGCGAGTTCCTCAGACTTTATCAGTTATTGCACAGTTCAGTTTATGGGTGTGCCTCGTGGAGAGCAATTCTACTGTGGTACATACCTATCGTCTAACTAATTCGCCGTTACGGCTGCAGTAAATTCGAAATATAAATTACGGAAAGTTAACTTCTTTATCCTGGTTAACACGTTCACTGTTGATAAGAGTGGAAGACAATGAACGAAGTGCTCGGATTAAAAAGGAGGTAAAAAGGGATTGTAGGTCTTCGCCACTACTATTCAATCTATACTTCGAAGAAGTAATGACGAAATGGAAGAAAGATTGAAGAGTGGAATTAAAATTCAAGATGAAAGGAACCAATGATAAAATTCATTGATGACATTGCTGTCCTGGGTGAAAGGGAAGAATACTTACGGGATCTGCTGAAGGTATTGGTCGAATGTGTACACAACTGAACTGAGAGCAAATCGGAGAAAGTTATTAGAAGTTACAGGAATGAGAACAAGTAGAAGCTTAACATCAGGATTGGTGATCACGAAGTAGATGAAGTTAAGGAATTTTGCTATCTAGCCGGCCGGAGTGACTGAGCGGTTCTAGGCACTACAGTCTGAAAACGGGCGACCGCTACGGTTGCAGGGTCGAATCCTGCCTCGGGTATGGATGCGTCTGATGTTCTTAGGTTAGTTAGGTTTAAGTAGTTCTAAGTTATAGGGGAATGATGACCTCAGAAGTTAAGTGCTATAGTTCTCAGAGCCATTTGAACCTTTTTTTTTTTTTTTGCTTTCTAGGCAGGAAAATAACCTATGACACAAGGTGCAAGGAGCACATAAAAAGAAGACTAGCACTGGATAAAGGGGCATTCCTGTCTAAGAGAAGTCTTTCAATATCAAACATGGGCCTTGGAAGAAATTTGTGAGAATGTATATTTGGAGCACAAAATGGTATGGCAGTGAAACACCGAGTGTGGGAAAACCGGAACGGAAGATAATCGAAGCCTTTGAGATGTGGTGCTACAGACGAATGTTAAAAATTATCAGGACTTAAGGAATTAGGATATTCTACAGATAATCGGCGAGCAAAGGAATATACGGAAAACACTGACAAGAAGAAAGGACGGGATGGTAGGACATTTGTTAAGACATGACGGAATAACTTCCATGGCACTAGAGGGAGCTGTAGAGCGCAAAACCGGTAGAGGATGATAGAGACTGGAATACACCTAGCAAATTAAGGAGGATATAGTTTGCAAGTGCTACTTTCAGATGAAGAAGTTGGACAGGAGTGGAATTCGTGGCGGAGCGCGTGACCTGTCAGAAGACTGATGAAAAATAATTATCACATGAAGGAATATTAATTACATGGAAACCTAGGAAAAAATAATTGGCAAAGATTAAATTCTAAACTCACGTAGACGCCTCTTACGATAGCTGCAATCCTGTCCAAAACTCGGGCTGCAGTCAGTCAGTCAATCAGTCTGTAAGGACGTAGCTACTGCACCTCCAACCACTATGATAGTCAACGACAGGGGTCTCACTCTTTGGGGTGTGTCCACCATGTGGCCCCTCCGCTGAAGTAAGGACTCCAGCAAACCCCCGGTGGGCCACGTCCGCCCAGCGTCATCGCCCTCATAGACAGAAGAAGCTTTTAAAATAACACGGTCAATCTGGAAAATGACTTCGTTTTTGCGAGACGTGGGTTTCTCCCGGCATATACGATGTTGAAATGAATTACGAGGATGGTACCAGGTTACATAATCGACAACCGCCGTCGTTCCTACAGGAGACCTCCAAGACTGCTTCGAGTGTCTCTTTATTTACGTTTCTTCAAATAGAGTGTATATCTGTAAAACACCACACCAATGTCCTTACATTAAATGCCTAACAGAATAACGCAACGGACATTGGACAATGCGAAAATTAAATTATCCCTGTGCCATTCAAACAAAGGTTGGGAATCTTGACATATGAATAATGTATTTCTACAAACCTGAAGAGAAATTTCATCAGTAGCTTTCTCACCCTTCAGAATCACATACAGAAACTAATAAACTGCATTTATTTTTCGAACAAACACAAAAAGCACATTGAACCTATTTCAGTGACGCTGCAGATTGAGTGATGAATGTAAGCAAGAATTATTTTCAGAAAAGGAGAACTGAACTTAACTAATTGCTTGACAAATGTTTTTAAGTCCAGAGAAAGGGAATGGATACACCTAGCAGTTTTCCTACAGCTCCTTCACGAAGGAATATCTTCTTCCTAAACAACAATGAAAGTGCAGTATAAAATTAAAGTTGACATGCAAGTCTAAGGATCAACTGAATCATGACCAGGGCTTACCAATGAGTCGACGTCGAGACTGGCTAAACTGCCGGATATGAGCTGCATTTTACCCTAAGGAGCGTGTGTGTGTGTGTGTGTGTGTGTGTGTGTGTGTGTGTGGTGTGTGTGTGTGTGTGTGTGTGTGCGCGAGCGCGCGCGCGCGCGCGTGTGTGTCTTTGTGGCTGCTGCTGCTGGTGAGATGGTACGTCTCATGTGCTGCGTGGCGGGTCTGACAGACATGTCCGGTGACTGGTAGTGAAAATGCGACTAATCCTGCCCTATGCTGAAACAGGTATTGAAAAATCCCTGTTCAAGTTCATGTTAATGAGAACGACGGTATGTGTCCATTCAAATGCAAAACTTATCTTTATCTTTCGAACAATCAGATCAGAAAGATAAGGAATATTGTATCAGTATGAATAAAGTCTCGAGGACTCAATACAATAAAATAAGTGATCCTGAGTGATGGACATATGGAACCGGCACTTAAAATGAATCTCTGCTACTAGAATTAGAAAATGCTAACAAGGGAACCTCCCCATCGCACCCCCCTCAGATTTAGTTATAAGTTGGCACAGTGGATAGGCCTTGAAAAACTGAACACAGATCAATCGAGAAAACAGCTAGAAGTTATGTGGAACTGAAGAAAATAAGCAAAATATACAAATTGAGTAGTCCACGCGAAAGATATGCAACATCGAGGACAACGTGAGCCCAGGCGCACCCTGGTCCCGTGGTTAGCGTGCGCAACTACGGAACGAGAGGTCCTTGGTTCAAGTCTCCTAGAGTGTGAAAAGTTACATTTTTATTTTCAGACAATTATTATCCGTCCGTGCGATGCGAGATAACTGCGCCGTAGTATGGGGCGCTACACCTTAACAAACATCGAAACACACGACGTCACTCGACTACAGCGCACGGAAGAGACAGTATTCCTGCTAACGAGGCTCCCTGGCTGGCAGTTGACTGTTCGCTACTTTGGACGAGAGTGCATTAAATACGTGAGGTGTATTCCGTGGGCAATATGAATCCAACAAATATAGCTCGCGACTTATTACAGTGAACAGAGACGTCAATGAACAAACGAACAGATCATAACTTTGTGAAAATAAAGACAGTAAAATTTTCGCTCAAGTCAAGACTTGAACCAAGGACCTCTTGTTCCGCAGCTGCTCACGCTAACCACGGGACCACGGCGCTCCTGAGCACATATTCTTCTTGATGTTGCCTATCTTGTCGATGGACTACTCAGTTTGTATATTTTGCTTATTTTTTTCATAGTTCCACATAACTTCTTCCTGTTTTCTCGATTGATGTGTTCAGTCTTTCAAGGCCTATCCACTGTGCCAAGTTATAGCTAAATCTGAGGGGGGTGCGATGGGGAGGTTCCCTTGTAAGTACTCTACACTTCCAGAACTCTGAACCAGATGTCTGTCAAATTTCGTACCTAAAAATAAATCTTAATCTCACAAACCAGATATCTAAAGGTAAATTCCTCTACTTGCCTGTATGCTATGCCAGAAGGTTACTCCAAAGTTTCATAGTACCAAGTGGAAGTTGTCCATGACCGCAAGCTAAGGCAGAAGATTTCGAGCAATAGCATTTGGTCAATTAGACGACTGCTCGATGTGTTGAGTCTGAAAACAGCGTGGCCCAACTTGTCTGGTGTCAGAATATCGAGAGGGTCTAGAGTAGAGAGAAGAATAACGTCTATGTCTCCAGGTTCGAATCACAAAAACTTGTACCGCCACTACATTTCTAACTTTTCCAGTAGTTTTATTCATTCAAAGGCCTGAGCGCCATAAGAGTATCCATTCTACCAAAAGAAAAAAGTCTTATCCAATTTAGAACGTAGTTTCAGTCTTCTAATACAGGTAGGGAACATGACAGCCACCCCTCTGATGTCACAACGTCTTCCCAAGTATGAACTACACTCTATGAATGCTACAGTATTCCCACGATATCACATGGAGCTCAAAAAGTAAAAAAAATTGGAAGCGGGTGGTGGGCGGTATTTTTGCGCCCCGTGTCCACATTACTTGAAGATTCTAATCTGTCGACAGAGCTGTCTTCCCAGGGTGGAAAGAAAGCGTGGAGCACTTCTCTGACACAGCGAAGGCAGTAAAACGAACTGTAAAAGCATGTCTCCTGTTGCTCGAAATGTGAACCCAATTGTAAATTAAGAAGCAAAAGAATTGTCGTGTTTGTTAGTCGTGTCGAGCTACAACTATGTAAAGGGAAGATAACTACACTCACTGTTTAGCTATTACTGATTTGATGCAGCTCTGCTTGTCCCATCCATTACATGGCCTAGTTCGCTACAAAAATGTAATAAAAAAACGAGCTTATCTTCACAAAAATTACGTTAAATTCGTGACTTTTGTCAGACCACTCTGTAATTCTCAATAAAATGAAAAATACAAGTGGTCACCTGTCGAAATATCGACGGTTGTCGACGACGTCACCAACATGCATTCCTGCAACGTCAGTCAACAAAATGTATAATGTCTCTATGCCTGAGTTTAATCATGTGAACTTCGTTTCACACGATATTTGTTTTCCAACAAATACACGATCTTTTCGATTTTTGTACGAAAAAATGGCACTGAGCACTATAGGACTAATCTTCTGAGGTCATCAGTCCCCTAGAACTTAGAACTACTTAAACCTAACTAACCTAAGGACATCACACACATCCACGCCCGAGGCAGGATTCGAACCTGCGACCGTAGCAGTCGAGCGGTTCCAGTCCGTAGCGCCTAGAACCGCTCGGCCACATCGGCCGGCTGCAGCTCATTGTCCTCGCGAAAGTATTGTCTTCATTCCCAGCGCCTTTTTTCCCAATTTATTGGCTTCCTGGACGCGCCCATTCAACGTATCTAATATCAGAATGTCAACTGTGACGTTAACAAGGCAAGGATAACGCAACACCCAGTTCCCGAGCAGAGAAAATCTCCGATCCGGCCGGGAATGGAAATTGGATCCTTTCGGTTAGTAACCAGCCGCGCTGATCGCACAGCTACCATGGCAGATGAGCGAGTGGTTCATGTGAGCATACACGAAAATCAGTCCGAGCCAAGTCTGAGCTGCACGTTGGGTGATCAAGCACCTCCCATGGAAAACACTACAATAGCGTAATCATTGCTCCTGCAGTTGTGGCCGATAACTGTCATGCATGACGAAATTAGTAACAGTTACATTTTGTGGGATCGCATTGATTCAGACAAAATCCCTCTGCAGGTACCCTTACTTGGCGTGAGACACTACTCTCTAGGCATTTTTACATGCTCACTGTGTGCTTAGCACTGAAGAGACAGACATGACGT
The DNA here is from genome assembly GCF_023898315.1 of Schistocerca nitens. Taxonomy (NCBI): domain Eukaryota; kingdom Metazoa; phylum Arthropoda; class Insecta; order Orthoptera; family Acrididae; genus Schistocerca; species Schistocerca nitens. Next base: position 191,670,614 of record NC_064622.1, read on the forward strand.
GGTCGTCGGGCATGCTACACTGTCGAACACATCTGTGCAAAGCTGCTTCAGGTTTTCACTGTGGCTTGCATTTTCCAAGTAACTATCGGAAAAAATAATATGGGCGAGACCATTGATTAAATGATCGAGCAGTAAATCGTTTGCTGAATTTGATGTAAAGCGATGCTGCAACAAACCACGGCGAGTCAATGGGCCTGTGCAGTGGAAGTTTAATTAACGAACTCGCGTATTTACTCATTAGTTGTAATGAACATGGGATTAAATTTTGTCTGTTCAACACGTATACTGGCTGTTGGACTGTAATGTTTGGAGTTTGGTATCGGCGAGAGGGACGTCTATAAGTTGAGCATCAGTTCCCTATTTCTTATCGAAACGTGTAGTTACACTTTGTACCGACTGTCTTCGTATTACGATTGCTGCCAACTTAAGTGCTCTAACCGCTGTAGCACATGTAACATGTTTTAATCGATGTAACCAAGAAACATCTTGTAGCTTCGAAGAAGATACTCGTATAAAAAACTAATAGACACCGTCCGAACAGGCCTTCGAGGCCCTACGGCACCGGCCGGCCGCCGTGTCATCCTCAGACCGTAGGTGTCACCGCATGCGGATACGCAGTGTCATGTGGTATGCACACTGCTCTTCTGGCCGTTGCAGTCTTCGTGACCAGTACCACTGCTCCACAATGAAGTAGCTACTCAACTGACCTCTCAAGGGATGAGTGCATCCCGCGTGCGCACTTGACGGACCCAGACGGTAACCCAGCCAAGCGCTAGCAAAGCGCTGGACCTTGGTGATCTGAGGGGAACCGGTGTTACCACTGTGGCAAAGCCTTTAGCTTGAAGAAGATCTAGTATGTTCGAAACATAGAAACGTGCTCCTCGACCAGACCATGAAGGCCCAACGGATTTCTACCGGCCACGTCGTGCAGGTGCGGTACAAATGGGCACGTGGCCAGCACACTGCTCTCCCGACCGTTCTGCAGTCTTTCTAGACCGTGGAGCCGCTACTACTCGGTCAAGTAGCTGCTCAGTTGGCATAACGAGGTTGAGAACACCCTGTGCCAGTCCTCCCAGCAAGAAAAGAATCAATGGCAATATCGGGAATCAAACCCAGGTCCTTCGCATGGCAGCCATCTACGATGACAGTCCAGCAACGGAGGGGGACTTCGAAACATAGATCAAGCTTAAACAAATAAACTTCCGACAACTAAGTGACTGTATACTTCACTAATAGAAGCTTACTTAGAGTCCATGATAATTACTATGTTCAAGATTGTGACTGCATGAAAAATTATTCGAAGCTGTCTCCTGTTCCATGTATTTCTTTACCAAAAAAAAAATGGTTCAAATGGCTCTGAGCACTATGGGACTTAACTGCTGCGGTCATCAGTCCTCTAGAACTTAAAACTACTTAAACCTAACTAACCTAAGGACATCACACACATGCATGTCCGAGGCAGGATTCGAACCTGCGACCGCAGCGGTCGCGCGATTACAGACAGTAGCACCTAGAACCGCTGGGCCACCCCGGTCGCCATTCCTTTACCCAATGTGTATTGTATTCCTTTAGGGTTATGTTAGCCAAATTTATGTTAAGAGTTTACCGGCTCCAAATTGCCTAACTTACATTACTAAAACTGTTTTTTTTTCTGTTTTTACGTCGTCTGTCTTCTGACTGGTCTGATATGGCCCAACACGAATTCCTCTCCTGTGCCAACCTGTTCATCTCAGAGTAGCATATCCAACCTATATACTCAGCTACAGTATTTGCTGAATGTATTCCAGTCTCTGTCTTCCTCTACAGTTTTTGCCCAATACAGGTCCCTCTAGTACCATGGAAGTTATTCCCTGAGTCGTAACAGACGTCCCTTCTCCTTGTCAGTGTTTTCCAAATATTCCTTTCCTCTCCGATTGTGCGCAGAACCTCGTTACCTAATCAGTCCATCTAATTTTCAACATTTGTCTGTGGGAGTAGATCTGAAATGTTTTTCCACAGTCGATGTTTCACTACCATAAAATGCTGTTCTCCAAAGGTGCGATCCGGAGTTCGTCCGTGTCGTCCACATTACACCTCAGGAAGAGCGGTCTGTCCGTCAGGGCGATGGCGTGGAGTTTGTGTCGCATTAGATTTTTACAGACCGGTAACGACGATGTACCACGTGGGGCTTTTATCATTGGTAAAGTATGGCTGACGGACTGCGCGCCACACCGCCAGCCACCTAACCTCTGTGTGACGTCCTTAGACAGCATTCCTTGGGTGAGTCCGCATTAAGAAGTGATAAATATCTCGCGAAATGGGAGCCCTATTTCGAAGAAAGTCTTCACGGACATAACTGTATTGCATAAGGAAAAATTGAAGATGTGATGGCGCTGATGCGACGAGGGCCGAGGCGACCAGCTGTTGACATCAACTAGTTGCGAGTTCACAGACCAAACGTCCAGCGATACAGTTGATGCTGTGATTCCATAACTTCAAGATTATACCAATGTAAGGAGTTGTAGTGCATTCACGGGCAAGACGCCCTCTTCGCTTAGGGTTTGTGAGGGTGTCATATTTGACCTTGAATATGTGACCAGTATTGACTAAATACCCTAAGGCCGCTTGATTCGACGGGCCATCGCTGTAGAGAACGGTAAGATTTGTGCAGTATGTGTTATGTGGGATGTTATGTAAATGTTAACAAACTGCACCTTTTTTAACATGCCCATCGCTCTCTATAATTGAGTTGGAATGCCCAACCTGATGTTCTGAAGAATACGCTGGGAATATATCGACATGGCGCGACAGATGTCTCGAGTAAAAACTATTTTTAGGCAGCGTAGAGTTCCCATTATCCTGAACGGAACGAGACTTCCATCAGAGATTCCCCTTTCAATGGCCATCCCGCCGGATTTGGCAACTTTCATATGGCTGCCCGCACCGCTCCGGTATTGTGCGATCCACTGTATTGCGTCTGGAACCTCCTCGTTGCCACGTTCGATGAAGACGAGGTCGTCTGCATAGGCGCTGCATTTGAATGCGTGTCCTCGCAGAGTGATCCCTGATAAACGTCTGGCCGCAGAGAAGTTGTTCTAGTGCGATGGCGTACATTATCGTTGAAAGGGAAAACCCTGTTGGACTGACCGATCGATCGATACTGGTGTTGTCATCCGTCCATTGACCTATCATCCTCGACGAAGCGTCACGAGGTAGGCGTAAGATTAATAGGACCGAAGCACGTGGGAAAGCCCTCCGTTCCATCATCTACGCGTGGGAGGTGTGGTTCATACGATCGAATGCCTGATCTAAATTGACGGAAATCATGATTCCCTGCACTCAACAGATAGTAGAAATGGCGATGACGTCTCTATAGTCATATAGCGTTCATTTTATATCGGTATCTTCGCCCAAGGATGTCTGTTAATGCCCAGGAATTGGCGCAGGCGAGCAGGCAAGTAGAAATCTTAGAATCTAAGTAGAGTAAAGTGATCGGCCGATAGTTGTCAGATTGCACACCCCCAGAGAGTTTTGGTACCGGAATAATTAGACCTTCCAGAAATACCGGTGATGGCGCGCCGTAGGGGACAGTAGTTCCTGCTACATTCCCTTCCATCGCGGCCACATTAAGTCCTCGGCTATCGTTTGAAATTCTAACGGTAGGCCGCCTGATTCTGGTGATCGGGTGAGAGCTGCTGTTGGCGAGCGCAACAGTGATGTCTTCAGATGATATGTTTGCTGGAAGAGAGACTGCCGCTTGTCAGCCACAGGCACGATTGATCGTATGTGGTATGTCTGCAAGTGCCGCAACGTTACGCAGTTTTTCACGATTGAGGTGACGATAAAGAGCTTCGAAGGATGTTGCGATGTCCAGCCATCGACCGTCAGGCAAATCTAAGGAACGGATCAGCGCTTGTCGACGACGTCTGAGACCTGAGACGACAGGGCGTTTCACCGTTGACGCTTTCTTGGCTTCTCGCTCGGATAACTACTCCTTCCAAGCGGCACCGAGTAAGGGCCAATATCTTAACCTTCTCTCGCTGAACCTTGACCTGACGACGTTCCGGGGAAGGCGGGTCCTCCATAAGGTCCCGGAGGATTATCTAGTAAAATTTTGTCGTGTCGCGGTGTCACTGCAATCTTTGCCATTATGGGCAAGCGTTTCGGGTGGGTCACATTGTACAGATCACAGAAGTATGGACGAGTATTGTGTTATCTCTTTTTCGTAGGATTCCCATGTGGTTGCGACCATTTGTCAACATTCCGGTTCCTAAAAGTAGGCTGCATTAAATTTCCACAGACCGAGATTGCGCCATACTGTTTATTGTTAGAGATTGATAGTGCATACATAAACAATGTGATCTGAGAAAGCCGAAGGCCATCTTTCCGCGTACAGGACATCTGAAGCGGGAGGGGAAGTCACGTAGACCTGATCCAGTCGACTAGCTGAGTGATCCTTGACGTTGGTATATCTCTGGTGATCGACATGTAGCACATCCCAAATGTCTACGGGACTGAGTCGACGTAGTAAGTAACGGAGCTCGGAACAGGTGGCAAAATTTGGGTACTGCTCCGTCGATAATGTTTTGTTCATATCGTCCCAGAATATGCGGCATGATTATTTCGGAATAAAATCGTGAGCACTCTCGTCGTTTGTCTGTGCCGAACGGCGCATAGACATTCGGTATTCTGACCCTGTGTACTGTTAATGCTACACTCCGACCTGGTTGCTAGTAAGTGGCGTCTTCTACAACAGTTCCGTGGCGGACGATAATGGCTGCTTCAGTATTTCTGTTGGCGGCCGGGGTGACAGTATACCCACGAAAATCGGGACAAGACTCCATCCGTAGCTCTTGGAACTGGGCAATGTGAAAGTCCGCTGCTAGAAACGTGTCACGTAAAAATTGAGCTTTAAAATAGAAACCGCCCATATTTTAATTTTTTTCTGGCAATTCTGTATGCCTATACCGGCAGCACATTTGATGCACGCCCCTATCGAGATGAGCAAATGTAGTAGGGTCTCAAGGACGGTCTGTTTCCTGATTCTGTCCTGTTCTCCGGGGTGACCTGTGGCAAGTCTTCATCTGGTGGGCGTCCAGAAACAACTTCGTCCGCCTGCGAAACGAAAGTCAGGTCCGGTCAGCGCTGATGCAGGAAGAGCTGTGGGCATCAAGGCGTCCGTGCTGGCGGCGTGGAGAACGTCGCCATTAGGGACTTCTGGGCTTTGCTGTGTGCCGGAGTCACTAAGTAATACGTCCTGCCCGTGATGGGGTGGAGGGGAGGGGGGCGGGAAGGGGGTACCAGCAAGTGTGCATGTGACTTCCTCCTTTGAATCATCTAATCAGCATGTGGGGCATGTGATTCTTTCATCCAGGAAGCACAATTCCGACTCTGCCGTCGATGTCATCTTCCTCTTCTTGCGTCGTTCAGGTAACCTTTGTTTTCAAGGATGTGGTTCAAATTCGGACAACGGAATGGAGATGCAACGTTCAGGAACGAAGATGGCAGCAGACACAACAATGGCATCGAGAGCCATATCACTCCACTGAACCATCCGGGCACAGTGGTCATAGCAACTGCACTGACTACCATACCACGCCTCCCGTCAGACCCAAACTCTGAGAGTATCTACACGCCATTAATGTGCTGCCCTTGCCCTTGTCCTCGTTACTCGAGGCATCGCCGAACCCCCTGATGATTCGAGTCTGTGCAGATGCGCACCAGACTCGAACTATTACGGGAGTCGGCAAAATGCCACGACAAATGAGGCTAGTGGACAAGGGGAACTTCATTAGTAGCGAGTGGGTAATTTGAGAATTTGGGTCTGATGGGAGATGCTAGGGTAGTTCGTACCGTTGCTGTGGTCGCTGTGCCCTGATGGCTCAGTAGTCTGAGTATCTGCTTTAGTAAGCAAGAGGTCCAGGTACGAATCCCTATTGATTTCACTCAATGCCTGCCCGCAGACAATGTCTAACTCATTTGTGTCATAATGTTGTTATTAACTGTCGCCAAAAAAATCTGCTCATTATGAACACCGGAGACATCAATGAGGTACTATACAGCGTCAGATCTGCACTTTGTTGCCAAAATTGGAACTATTTTTTTTACATCGTAAATCAGTTCTGCATTAATGCATTACCATAGATACAAAATTTCGCTGCCATAGGGTAATTACAGCCCGTATTGGACCTCCGTGAGTAGCTGCATTTTAATTATAACCACGCAGTATATTGCCATTACTGTTGTGTGACCTTGTCCGCCCCAATAACTGAGCGGCTGCAGGCACGGTAGCTCAGCGTGTTCGGTCAGAGAGCTGATTGGCCTCTGTATTGAAAAAACTGAGTGGAAGGATCAACAAACGAACTTGAACGGATGTCATGTTACGTCCGCAACGACCAAACAAAACGAACAACTAACAACATGAAATACATAAAAAAAGGTCAGCGCGTTGGAATGCAACGAACTGGGGCCCGGCTTTGATTCTCGGTTGGAGTGGGAGATTTTCTCTCCTCAGAAACTGGGTGTTGTGCTGCCCTCATCACCATTTCATCCCCATTGTCGATGCGGAAGTCGCCTAGTGTAGCGTCGCACTCAATAAGACTTGCATTTGGCGGACGAACTTCCCGCCTGGGAACTCCCGGCCAATGACGCCTTACGATCATTTCAATTTTGAGTGATCTTAAGGAATGAAAGCAGCACTATCGCATAACGATAAAATACAGACTCGCTACGGCATGCTCCTGCTGTTGGTAGACATGTTTGCTTTTCACTCGAGAGATAACTAGATCTTCTTTAGAACACGCTACATTCAAATACGAATTCTGCTGGGTTATAAACCCGGTATGAAATTTTTTATATTATATACAGAGTAGGTATACAGCTACCGATTTTTTATAGTTGCGCTGAAATGTTAACCACATGCATTTTCATGCATAGAAATTGACGTTTGTTGCAACTGTCTTGATATGCTGTAGTTGTAACGGCAGGCAGAGTATACACCAGAACCACATTTCGTTCACTCTCTTTACCCTTTTCATCATAATTTTAATAAGTCAACACTAAAATTGAAGTACCAATTTTTAAAATCAGTTATACAAAGACGCCAATGAAGCTTATCTAATTCGGAAGGTACTTTACCATAGATGTGCCCAAAGAAAAAAGTCAAGTGTGTAAGTAGCCGTTAAGCATGGCAAAAGGAAGTAGATGGTTCCATATTCATAACACTGATGATACTCCTCCATCACGCATTAAAATCTCCAATGGGTGAACATCTAAAACTGAATTCTATCAACTTCCGCACTGGGTACGGATCAGGTGCTATGGTAGAAATGACACGGGTCAGTCAAAGACGTAAAGCAAGAGAGGCACAATTTTTGCAATGAGAAAGTAACAGGAATGTCGACGCTCATAATGATAATGCAATTGTTTTAGTTTACGCCACATTTAAATGTACAATGAAGATTACTCGGCGTAATTTTCACAGTGACGATTGTGGTTTGATGAATTTGAAATGCCGATTTTAAAGTAGAAAACATTTCACATTAGAGTTTACTGTAGATGATACAATGGCATTCACACTGCGTTGTAAGGGAAAAGTTAACAGGCATGAGTTAACGCGAAATTTACTTTTCAATGCACTTTTCCGAGGACGCACTTGATCTAAGAATTCGAGAGAAATCAGAGAAATATTTCAATACTATTCGCTGCTACAACGCAGCATTTGCTATGGTAGGTTCTGAGGCCAATATTTCAGTCACAGTTTTACGAAGCGTGTATTATTATAAGATATACAACATTTTTTATCATAGGTCAGGTCCAATGACTTCTATCTATGGTCATTCACCATGTTATGCGAAGCTATGTTTTTATGTTATCGGCACTGCAGTTCGCTATAGACAGTCGTACAATACTGATCACAACGTAATGCCTGAAACTGCTATTGAATCAGGACACACTAGTTCTTTTGTGCATTCTCCCACTTCAGAGGAAGATTACTGTACAAGAGTGGAGAATGAAAATAGAGAAATCTGTATGGTCTTTACAGTTAATAAAAATTTGGAACTCTGGCGTTACAATTATGCAGTTCAAACTGAGGTGGCTGCTATTTTTACCACAGATATTGTTGAGGCACCATTCAAAAGAAATCCGGTGTGGTTTTTTTAAAGCACTGATACAGTAAAAAACATCTCCGTCTTAGGTTTCCTACTGGATTCAATATCATATCCATTGTTCTTTCCTAATAGTGACTCTGGGTGGCATGCTAATCTGTTCCATCATACGTCAAATACGTCCACTGTGAGTCAGTCCAGAAACAAAGTTACTATGTTGCAACATGCATGATGTCATTAAATTAGAGATGATATCAATATTCTACGTCATTCACAGAAAAATATTCTTGCAGTGGGTTGTTGGTATGTATACATATATTGTAGGCTGTTATTCAATTTCATATGGCAAAATCAGTCTGAGAACAGAAATTTATAATAACCTAAGTGGTCATGTACAGCTAAACCCAAGTTACTTTTTAAATATTGGAAAAAGATATCTTGCCTTCTTCTTTTGATGGTTCGATACATTCATTATTTATTCTAGTGACTTGCAGTCCTAAGTGCCCAGAAATTATTAACAACATTGATCCACATAAGTTGGCTAATTTCCATTCATAAATTCTTGTGCAAGTATTTAAGGCTAAATTAAAAGAATAATTTAATGATCAGTAATGAAAAAAATTTTTTTTTTTTTTGGTAAAGTTCAAGCAACTACTTAGACAACAGAACTTCAAAAACGTCATCGCTATGTGAAATCGTTAAATTAGTAGACATTTGTGATATTGATAAAGTCGTATATGCAAATATTCCAGAAATTCGAACACATTCTAAACTATATGACTATTCTGAAAAATGTATGATCCATGGAGCAGTGGTGCACTTAATCAAAATTCTGTGTGTGAGAGATAGCAAATCTAAGAGTTTTGTGAAATCACACAAAAATCAGTAAATGAATATCCGTTGTACCGATGGCGTGATAATGGTACTTGCATTAATATTCGAGGACAATCACTTGACAATCGATATGCTATACATATGGTCCATATTTACTTGCTAAATTTGATTTTCATGTGAATTTTGAAGTTTGCGCTACAGTGTAAAGTGTAAAATACATTTATAAATACAAACATAAAGCATGTGATAGTGCAACTACAGAAGCAGGCAGAGGAATTAGCGACAAAATTTAATTTGACTAAGCAAATTCATCATTTATTTGGTGTAATTTGAGCTCTGAACATACCAGCAGATGCTGTAGCACTGTGGCTTGAATAGAATATTTCTTTATGGCGATTTCTTAAGTCAACACAAAGAAGAAATTTCTTAGACAGAGCACTATCAGAAACTGATGATATTTTGATGGTTATAATTTGACGCATCGGTTACTTGGATTAGCTGCTCCAATGTTAGCTCCAGAATTTCCTGACCTAGATTTTTAGAACCAATGCATGAAGATTTAATGAACTTTGAAAAAGAGGTAATAGTGAACACTGCACTGTAACTGATCACAGTATTTGTGAAGTGCAGTACCATGACACTGGCTCAAATATGATTTGCTCATGCAGATTGTGGTAAAACATTCACACAAACTGCAATTATTTATAAATTAAATTCGCTTAATTTACATCACATTGCAACAGCCTTTAATGGCATAGCTTCAGCTCTTCCAATTGGAGGCAGAACATTGCACAGTCTGTTTAAATTGCCAACTTTAATTTTGGAAAATATAATGCCAAATATAACATCAAAATGTAACTATGGTCAGTGCCCTAATTCCATGTTCATTGTTTGTTACTGATGAAGTATCCATGTGTTCACTTCAAGTACTGAAACTTCTTGCAGATTATTAAGAATGAATGTAATAAACATAAATCTTTTTAATTGGACAATGTTGTTTTGTGGGAAGAGTTTAGACAAATTTTACGAGTTGTTCCACATGGCCTACAAGCAGCTTTACATGAGAATTACATTACAAGTTGGAATGAGTATCATCATGTTACTTTTATTGATAATATGAGGGTTTTGCGATATGAAATAAAGTATGTTGATTTTTGCAAACAAATTGGTAATTATAAAGCAAGGTACTTTCCACAGTTTAGTGACAATATTAATGAAATACCATGGCCATTAGTCTGTGAACAAAATAATGTCATTAATGATGTTTAGGGCAACTTCATCGCAATCTGTCTTAAATTCAGTAATTCCAGCACCAAAATATGAAGACTGAGCTATAATAAGTAACGATACACTCAATGCAATGCAACGGGAAGCAAAAACTTATCACCGTTATGATAAATTAATCTGTGAGTCAATACGAAATTAATAATTCCTATCAAGCAGAGTTTTTAATTCTCTCTCTCTGTAAGCGGTTTACGACCATAAACATTACATTTAAAAACTAACTGCATTGTTCTTCTTATTAGAAATGTAAATATGAAAGAAGGATTAATTAATAGAACCAAACTGTGTGTCAAATGTTCATATAATAATTCTATTTATTTCCAAGTCTGAACTGTAATCACACGAAATAAATGAATTTTGATTGTGCATGTTCATATGACTTATTTGGGCACTATTTTACGTTTTCAGTTTCAGAAAAAAAACCAATTCCAAGTTGTTCTAGCATTTGCTGCTACCATTAGTAAGTCACAAGGACAAAAACTTGAAAAAGTTGGACTTTTATTAAGGTAACTAGTTTTTACGCATAGTCAGTTATACATTGCGACAAGTGGAGTCTGATCTTTCAATGGTTTGAAATTTTATATTTGTCAACATAGTGAGTAATGACATTAAGTGGATCATCAAAGATTATTTACTAAATATGTTGTTCATACTGCGGTTTTGGATTGACGAATTAAGTAATTATTTCCCTCATTTGTGTCTTTTATCCTCTCATGCTTCCTCTTCACCCTTTCTTACCCCTTTCCTCATAACATTCAATAAGAGCAAAAAATCTGTACAGTGTTCAGGTAAGAACAAAAAATCTGCAAATGAATAATTGCGATTACATATATTACAAATATTTGAGTTGTGCGCTACTTTATAAATAAAACTGATAGAATTTCGATCACTAATTGTAAAAACCCCTCATAACAATTCTACACTGCCCAAGACTCATCGCAGTCATTCACACAATATTCCCTTTCTACTCACTGAGCTCAGTTAAACACGGAAACCCCAACCTTCAAATTGCGGTACGTCCTAGGAACACTCACGAAATTGGGACCGTTTTTAAGATAATTCAGACTTATCGTTCGTCTTACTTGTATCGTTTTTCTTTTCTTCCCTTTTTCGCCCCTGAGACTGAACAATAAATGAAAACTATCTTAAATATCAATGCAGTTACTGAGTCTCACGAAACGAATAAATTGGATAAAGTGAAAATGAGACCCATTACACTAGTCGCTAGGCAAAAAACTGCTGAAGGTCCGGGTCAAGGTTCGAATCAACCTCCAGGAAAGAATTTTAAATTGCAAGCTATGTGCAACGGCTAAATTATTCAGTTACGGTATGTTGTATCCTGTTCTCATTTCTTACTCCACTTATCTAACAAATAAAATAAATGTGGGCAACGAGCACTGTTGAGCAACATATCAGGCAGACAGTGTAGTGAAAATTCCTTGGCACCTGAAGACCCTGTCCATATTGTTCGGGACGTTTTATAAACATATGCATGTACGTAACTTTCGCGCGAGTTTGTCTGGTTTTCTTTGTTGTCCTGTGGTAGAGGTCGCGAAACACATTTGGAGAGAGGGGCCACGTAAATCTCGCAGCAAGGCAACACCAGCAGCGGTGGCAGCCACCGAACGTCTTAACGGCCCTTCATATATCTCCTGTGCACAACGCTCGATCTCTTTGTCCGTCGTTCCCTGCGCGCCAGTTTGCGGTCCCCGAACGATTTTCTACATGAATATAACGCACGAAACGCCTCATTTCATTCTAGCGCGATCATCGAATACCCCAGAAGCACAAATATTGAGCCTCTGAGTTTCATTAAGGACATGTACCAACCTGCAACTATTGTTAAGAAGTACATGTTTAGATCTGGCATCGTTCCCGGAAGAGTGGAGGCAAACGAAATGAAACTTGGCGGGTTGAGAAGTTATGCCTGTTATTTCAGTGATTACAAAATCGAATCAAATTTGCGAAGTATCTGGCAGTATGAGCCAGTTTATTAACTAGGATGTATGCACTGATTCCCTTGGAAACGGTATCGTAAATCCATTGTATTTTTTACTCACGTAAACTGGCCCACAACTGGTGTAACTGATCCTTGATTTTCTCGGACGGAGTTTCCCTAGCTTGTTCAACACATTTTCTGTTGGGAACGGACCTGGGGATCTTGCTAACTACAGGAGTATCTCAACACCACGTACTTCACAGAAATAATTACCATTTTTGAATGAGCATTGTCCTGTTGGAAATTCGCATTAAAAGTGGAAATGAAGACGCAGTATGTCTGATGTACCGTTGTCCTATCAGAGTTCCCTCAATCTTAATAGCAGCGATGACTTAATGTCATACCCGATGATTACACACACCATGACACTAGCAGTATCACCGCCATTCCTGATTGGAAGAATAGGTTTTCTCCACAGGTCACTGACATATTCACTGAGGATGGTCATCCAGCATAGTGGACAACTGGGACTCATCGCTGAACACAATGCGACACCATTCGTCAGCACGCTTTCCAATCGTGGCATCACTCTAAATGCAGGCATTTGATCTGTGGTGGTCACGGGAGCCAATGCATGGGACGGTAATTTCCTATACCGGCTGGTGGTAGTTTTCGACCAATGGTCAGCACTGAACAGGATGTTGCACGAGTCCATTACTGGTTTTCGGATGGGAGGTGCATAAATGTGAAGGGGTTCCCGTGTGCTTGTTAGATAATGGGGTGATCCTTCATTGTGATGGTTAGACGTGGTTGAACCAAACATTGACGACAAATGTGGATTGGGTTCCCATGCAGCCTGACATTGGGCTGCTGTTACATGTCCTACAAATCCGTATATTGCGCGATTGGACAAGCTGGCCACAATGAGGTCCCTTTCAAACACTGTCACGGACTGATAACGATATGTCACACAAGTGCATGGCATCTCTACGATCACTCAACATCTGACACAGTTCACGCTCCTTGTACTCCCTACCAAGCCTGGTAACAACACATTCCCATCACTGAGAACTACCACTCTAATTATTTATATACTTGCCGATAGTGTGGACGTGTATGAAGATGTATTCACATCTGACCATGTCTTCTAGATGCTTCACTTTGTTTTGTCGGGCAGTGTTTGTAATCAGAAGCTCCTGTCACTTTCTGAGTAGCGAACACTTAGCATCATGAGATGTCTTAGAGAAAGGTAGAGTACCTAGCATCATGAGATGCTTCTTGAAAGCCGCTTTTAGATCACCAAGAGGAAATGCCTCGAAAGGCTAGAGTGTGTGATGCTCAACAATGCATAACATTCAGTTATTTCACCTGAATAACTCAGTATCATGGTAGTTAAGGAATTATTATTTTGCAAGGTACATCTGCAACGTTCAAAGTGCTGTTGGCAAAAAACGTTTTATTTATGATGATATAAACGTACGACCCGAAAGGAAGATGGATGAGAGGTCACAAAACGTCTTAGCATTTATTTCTTCGAGTACAAGCGACGTTCAGTGAGTGATACTGCAAGTCGTTGCTTGCATTGATATATCTTCGAGTGATGCTTAATGTTATTGTCTTTACATAAAGAAGAGTATTATCTTCTCAATAACTTTCAAATAGAGAGCTACACCCTCAATTTTTTTATTTATGGAATTAGGGGATTTACTCATGGTACTTTTGTTGCCTATGTCTGCGGTCACTTTCAGAACTCATTTTAATAACCAAATTAATTCATTTAATAAGACTGAATACTGAATTGCTGTTGTACCCATGTATCACCACAAATAAATAAAAACTATCAATGGTTGAGGGAGTATGAATGAGAACAGTAGTACTTTTACGTTTACAAAGATTATTCGTCCTTTATAACTACAACGAGCTGATAAATCTTCCAAAAAAAAAAATTAAAAAAAAGATATATCTTACTCTGGAAAGGGGTGCTGCTTGGTTGGCAAAGTGTTCATTGGGGTGGAAACTATTCTCTCGTGAATTAATACCTTTCACAATCCAATCTGACTTTGTTTACTCTAATCCACTGCGAGGTCCAATTCCATTCAAATGGAATCAACCATGACCAAGTACACCACGAACTATGATTGAGTGGAGATCAGGGAGCTGTGAATATCGTTTAACAACCCTACGCAGGTGCAGCACTACATTGCTCTTTCACCTTGAGTCAGGCGGCCAACGGCCTTGCCGCAGTGTTAACACCGGTTCTCGTCAGTTCATCGAAGTTAAGCGCTGTCGGCCTGGGCTAGCTCTTGGGTGGGTGACCATCCGGTCTGCCGAGCGCTGTTGGCAAGCGGTGTGCACTCAGCCCTTGTGAGGCAAACTGATGAGCTACTTGATTGAGAAGTAGCGACTCCGGTCTCGGAAACTGACATACGGCCTGGATAGCGGTGTGCTGACCACATGCCCCTCTATATCCGCATCCACTGACGCCTTTGGCTGAGGATGACACGGCGGCCGGTCGGTACCGCTAGGCCTTCATGGCCTGCTCGGGAGGAGTTTTGAGTCAGGCGGCAGCAGAAAACGGCACGATGTGGATGAGGAGCGGCGCGCTGCAGCAGCTGTAATGTTCTGACACATCGACTAAAACTTGCAAACTACGCAGACTGGCCTTCTGATTACTATAACGCGGGAAACTTCCCTGTCAGAGCTCTGAATTCTCGGCAGATTTCAGTGTGAGATGCACTGGCCAACCAACTTGACTCAAAGGCACGAGGGCGCCTGCTGGAATTGTCGAACGTCACATGGTCCACTTAGGACGAGTAAGTTCTCACTCGTGACACGATATGTCTGAGATGGTATGCCTTCCACTCTCAGTACAGAGGGTAACTGCCACTGGGACTCCTACCACAAGTTGCAGAGCTCAAGCCTCACCCACTACGGAAAGACCTGAAGTCCTCCACCTAGGGAGGACCGGAAGACAAAGAAGGCAAAGAATCACAATCACTTTCCACCAAGCTTCGGTACGGAAACCGAAGAAAAAAAAATCGAACTATCCTCTACTCATCGAATATACCCTCTTGACTGTTCTGTTGGCGCCAATCCAGACACAGCCCCGGGATTCCCAAGCTGAGGGAGGAAGTCTCTGCTTTGTATATCCTGAGAGTAGTCAATCAGCGACTCAAAATCTTTCTTGTCAGAAAGAAGAAGATTTTAGTCTAGGGAGGCGTCGTTCTCACTGTAGGCATGGACATGTTTAGGCAGAAAACGACTACCTAAAGAAGACCACGATCCGTCATTTACGAAGGGATCTTATCTTCCCAGACCGACCATTTTCAATTTCTGAAAGAAATCTGTACAGCTTGCCAGACCGTCCTGCCCGTGAAAGGTATGTTTTTTCCGCTCGCTAAAAGAACGGGGCGACTTCCTGGCATCAGGGCTGTTACAGTCTTACCTGCCGCTCTGTCCATATCGTCGCAGCTTCTAATATGAGAATGCTTGGAGTTTTATGACTGTTCTCCCATTTGCACAAAAGCTCAGATTGAAGCAGTCTCTCTTAAACGGCTTTCTCCACCCGCTTTCCGCCAGCTGGCCGCCTTTGATACGTTCTGTCGCCTGGTTCTCGCCCAGCAGGGTCGCTGGAGACAGCAGTTATGGCCCGCAATCTATCTTTCTTCCCACTCTCCATCGCCTCCACTACTTGGGTACAAGTTCTCTACAGGCTTTACATGCCGTTCTGTAAACATACTGCCTACATTTTCCACATTTAAATAGTCATCAAATATAGTACTGAGGAACACCAAGATCATGAGCTCATATATGAATGTCAATATGACTGACAGTGTTGTTAAAGTGAGATAGTAGCGTGCCACGTCTCAATGCAACAAATTTTTTCCTGAAAGCATGTTGCTATCATTCAGGATTCCAATTTATATTATTCGCTATTCTTTTGGCTGAAAACTCCTATTTTTCAATATAGTGTATTTTCAGTGCGATGGCCTTACGCCACCTTTTTGGGAGGTAATGTATTGAAAAATCAGCCTCAGTTGCGAAAATTTTCTGTTCGTTACTCAGGTTTCGGCTAGATTAATCCAGCCTTCTTCAGTAACATAAAATTACTATAACGTGCCAGAGTTAGGCACAGTCAACATTAAAATTTAAAACCTGTAGTACCGTGGTACCATGTCGAATTAAAACTACTTAACTGAAGTCCAGCCCCAGCATCACTTCACCACCAAGTCGATTGTCAGCGGCAACTACGTCAACACTCTACGCAGTTGCCGCTGACAACCCACCGCGTGGTGAAGTGATGCCGGGGCTGGATTTCAGTTAAGTAGTTTTAATTCGACACGGTACCACGGTACTACAGGTTTTAAATTTTAATGTTGACTGTGCCTTGCTCTGGCATGCTATGGTAATTTTGTGCTTCTGAAGACGGCTAGATTAATCTAGCCGAAACCTGGGTAAAGACCAGAAAATTTTCGCAACCGAGGCGGATTTTTCAATATATTAGTCTATCACTGTTGCTGATGAGGCTGCAATATGCTAAAAATTCTTTTTGGGAGGTCGTTCTGCATGAGACCATCCTACTGGTCGATGTCAGAGTCAACATCTTGCTGCTTCAGTAATCTCCTCATCATCCACGTATTACTTCCCGCGGAGTGCATCCGTCATTGGATCAAACAGATGTCGGAAGGTGTGAGATCCGGGCTATAGGGTGGATGAGGAGAAACAGTTCATCGATGTATTGTGAGTTCCTATCGCGTGTACAGACTTGTGTGTGGACTTGCGTTGTCATGGAGAAGGGGAAGTCCGTTTGCAATTTTGTGGTGACGAATACGACGAAACCGTTTCTTAAATTTCCTGATAGTAGCGTAACATACCTAATATTTGATCGTTGCACCATGAGGGAGGACATCAAACAGAGCAACCTCAAGAAAGTCCCAGCCAGAAGACCATCGCAATGACTTTACCGGCAGAGGGTCCGGTTTTGAACTTTTTCTTCGGTGGATAGGTAGTGTGGAGCAAGTCCATTGACTGCTGTTTTGTTTCCGGTTCGAAGTGATGACCTCGTTTCCATAGCCTTTGACGACGTTCGACAAAATTTGTCACGATCATCCTCGTAACGCGCAAGCAGTCCGTCAGACCTCGAATGAGAATGTCCGTTCGTTGCAACACTGCAGGAGTCACAGGTGCGTGCGGCCGGCTGGCATGCGGGAGACCAGACAGGTTTGTGTGACTTGCTGCGGTGACGATAGACGTCTCGCCCAACGACTCACCGTGCTTTTGTTCACTGTCAGGTTTCCGTAGACATACTGCAAGTGCGTAAGAATATCTGCGATGCTCTGGTTTTCCGGCAAAAGAAATTCAGTGACAGATGTCTGCTTGAAACGCACCTCCATTGCAGATGACATTTGAAGGGTACGTATAGCGCCTCCACCTATCATTTCATGAAACTATAGGGGCTGAAGCGGGAATATTCCTCGATGCCCCACAATAAGATCCACATTTTTTAACCGAAATTGGCCGATAAAAAATGCGTTGCTTTACTTATTGAGCGCTCATTGTCATTCAGCAGCAGTTGTTGAAATCTTTTCTTGTTACGGAGACGATACGGGACGTAGAAAGAGCAACAGAAATGAACTACCTAAGCAGCAGGTGGCTAACCGATAGTTACAAGCTACGTCACACCCGACTGTGACAAATACGAGTTTTAAAAGGAATTGATATAAAGTGTGCGTGGACTGCTAAGTGGACAGGAGGAGCTTCGAGTGTGTGACAGCGTGTCTGAAATGCGTTGCCGCGCGGCTATTGTGAATGACGAGCACCTGCGGCCCACGTGACCGGGTAGCGGGTAGAGGCCGGGACACACAATGCCGCTCGCCCACTGCCGGCTAGTGCGCGAGCGATGAATCATCGTTCCGGCGTGTCACCAGTCGGCGCAATAGTCACGCTCGACTTTTAAATTTCCCTCCCGTCTTTTATTGTCGTCTCACCTGCGAGCTGCCGGTAGTAAACACGGTCTCGCGTAGGCGAAACGATAGCTGGTTCCCGGGAAGACGACGAACGGGAAGGAACGCCGACTGCGAAGGAGACCGGCGAGTGGCCCGTACCTGCTCAGCTGCAGGAGAGTTGCGTAGCAGGTAACAGAGCAGGCGGTGGCGTTTCACGCACCTTGGTTTGAGGCTCAGTGCCGGTAAAAGTTACTCATTATGAAATGAGAACATATCTGATTACCGTCCACCTCACACAAAATTATTACGCACAGAATGCGAAAGCTTCCAGGACGAAAACTTCACGAAACACAGTGACTAATAGCTCGTTACACTGCAATAGATTCAGTGCGAACTGACTCTACCTTATGTGTGTGCATTTATTCATAGAGTGGGCCAACGAACAGCGGAGTATGACGTATGCTGCAAAGACCTGGGCTGATACCACTGTTCCGACCCACCTTCATGATACGAGCTGTGTTACCCCGCCTCACTAAAGACGACATAGCTGTCCAAGTGCCCTGTGTCTATGATGTTCTCTGCGAATGCGGCAGCATGTATATAGGTCAGACTATCGACACTGCTGCTGAGCATTGTGCTGAGCTGACGCGGCATAGTAAGCCAAGGGACTTTGAGAAGTCGGCCATGACTGAACATTGCCTGGAAAACAGACACGAAATAGATTTTGAAAATAAGAGACTCTTGGCTCATACGTCCTCATACTGCGATTCCGCTGTAAACGAAGTAGCCGAGATTAGAATAAGCATCAAGAATTGAAACGCCCTGCTCAACCCACAGGACAGGACAAGTAGTAGGAACTGTGGAAAGGGGCCAGAATGCGCGGCGGTCAGTTACACGCCAAACATAACACTTTATTTAGTTGTCCAAACATTACAGTGCAACCTCTAAGCTTGACTATCGACAGAAAGCGTCTTTAGTTCTAAAACGGCTGAATGCCCATAAATTAAATACAACTGCTATGGTTCAAATGGCTCTGAGCACTATGGGACTTAACTTCTGAGGTGATCAGTCCCCTAGAAATTACAATTACTTAAACCTAACTAACGTAAGGACATCACACACATCCATGCCCTAGGCAGGACTCGAACCTCCGACCGTAGCGGTCGCGCGATTCCAGACTGTAGCGCCTAGAACCGCTCGGCCACAGCGGCCGGATGGTTATGCTTTATTGTTCGTCTGAACAAGGATCCTACTGAATAAACACTGCTCTCTCTCTCATATATATATATATATATATATATATATATATATATATATATATATATATGGGATATAATAAGGAGAGAGAGAGAGAGAGAGAGAGAGAGAGAGACGGCCCTAGGCTTCAACCTTAAATAGTATTTAAGGCCAAGCGATGTAAGACTTGACTAGTCAGATTAAGTTTTTAAAAGCGGCTGAAGGTCCATAAATTTAAAATAACATAACTACAATAACCTTTCAATAGGCAGAAGGCCCAAGCCTTATGACCAATAAGAATCCTCACTTCAAATGGCTGAAGGCCTTTGTTTAAAAAAAAAACTGCAACCAATTTTCCAAGGCAGAAGGCCCAAAGTCCTTAAGCTTAAATAGTACTTAAGCCCAAGTGATGTAAGACTTGACAAGTAAGAATCCAAAATTTTAAAGTGGCCGAAGGCCCATCATTCTAAGAACAACACACCTGCAATAAATTTTCAACAGGCAGGAGGCCCAAGCTTTATCTTTGGACAACGTAAGACTTGCCCAATTTAGAAAACTTACTCTTAAATCGACTGAATGCCTTCCATTTTAAAAACTCAATTACAAGCATACAAATTCCAACCATCGGCTATGAGCCATTAAAAATACACAATTAAACGCTAATAAAAAAAGCAACAGCGCTCAGAGGTCTCCAGGGGGGCTCGGTCTACCCCTGAAATCTTAACGTTCACTTAGGTTAGACAAGAAGTTGGCCCAACTATACTCGATCCGCTGGCAACACAACCTAAAGACACTCAGGGACCCCCTGACAAGACGACATGCTAACAACCGACCAGTATACGAGAATTCCAAAGCCAAAAAACGTTACAGACACAGCCACCCACAACCAAAAAATACATTAAGCTGTCAAAAACTACACACCATGTTGGACAGCGACAACAGGTGAGGAAAGGACACTACCTGAATTTACGTCAGCGGCCAGGGCAGGTAACCGGAACACTAACGGCCAAGGCAGAAAATTGCGATGGCGGACTTGAATTTCAAACCGACAAATATAGTTAATTCCACCACATGGCGGCTTAAATCCTCACCAACTGGAACACTCGCTGTTGCTCCCAGGAATACCACCAACAGCAACCACTAACCGAGGGGACAACGTAAACAGGCGTGGTTTCGGTAGTTAAATCACCACTCAACTTTCATGTGCTGGGTCGGTGAGCCACGAACCTCGTAGCACTCGGAACAGCCCCCACACGCTACGACACTGCTTAGAGACCGCCAGCGGGCCCGGCCGACTGCGCCGCGCGGAGACTTGCTTGCTAATCCGCTCCAACCGACCGACTTGCAGCACACCGCCAAGCCGGAACTATAAACACCAGACCAAAGATGGTATACATTGCGAATATCGACACACACCATTGCTGCGACATGTAGAAAGAGGAAGAACCATGGCATAACCGAAATAACCGCGGGAAACCAAACGCAGAGTAACAGCCGAGTTGTAAAGCAAAAAAATGGTTCAAATGGCTCTGAGCACTATGGGACTCAACTGCTGAGGTCATAAGTCCCCTAGAACTTAGAACCACTTAAACCTAACTAACCTAAGGACAACACACACATCCATGCCCGAGGCAGGATTCGAACCTGCGACCGTAGCGGTCGCGCGGTTCCAGGCTGTAGCGCCAGAACCGCTCGGCCACCAGCGGCCGGCTGTTGTAAAGCAGCTGGGGTCAGCACGGCTCAACAATTTTAACAGAGACCAGGAGTACGCACTTAGTAGGGCGTGGAGGTTGGCTCTGAATATCGAGGGAAATCAAAGACGGATGCTTGACGCTTGTATGGAGGCGGGAGCGGCAGTTCGAGATGTGGCGTCGACCCCTCGCACCCCCTGCCGTCACTTGTCCCGCGGCTGGGGCCAAGGAGATATGTAGGCCTTGCAACGAACTTGTGACGTCACACTGGTTGGCTTGTCCGCCAAACTTAGTGAAAGCTCGGCTGCGTGCAGAGCCGAAGGGAAATCAATGTTTTATTGAGAAAGTACCAACTAAAGGCCTTAATTTTGTCGCGTGCTTAAACATGCAGTCACTGATTATCAAACTCGTCTGGAATAGTTACTCGCTCCCCGCTGGCAGTCGTAAGACCTGCAATGACACATGCTGTGACGTAGAAGCCACGGCTTGTCTTTTTCGTGGCTTCGTACCGTGGCGGCCGGAGCCCCTATGAACTACCAAACTCACCTTCCTGTGTATACGCCTCTTTATTCCTCTCTGGGAGGTCCCAGGACTGCTATCTCCCGTGTACCCTGTATAAGCGGAACACCGTGTCATCACCGGCCGTCAGTGATTTTTTCATTCCTGGTGAGATGTCAGAGGCAGCTGTGACATGATTTGTAAATCGAGATTCTATTCTGAGCCTTTACCATAGGATGAAAGTGGGATGTTTCTATTGCTTTTCACTCGTTGTCCTTGTGCTCGGAGTAACTATCTTTCGCCGGCCGCGGTGGTCTAGCGGTTCTGGCGCTGCAGTCCGGAACCGCGGGGCTGCTACGGTCGCAGGTTCGAATCCTGCCTCGGGCATGGGTGTGTGTGATGTCCTTAGGTTAGTTAGGTTTAAGTAGTTCTACGTTCTAGGGGACTTATGACCTAAGATGTTGAGTCCCATAGTGCTCAGAGCCATTTGAACTATCTTTGAATATTTTCAGTGCGTTTCAGATATACTCAAAACAGGATGAGTAGGCTTTAATGTACCGTCGAGATGGAGCGTAGGCGACTATCTTCGAAGGACAGGGTAGGCTGTGCCCTGTCCAGATGAAATGTGTCGTTTTTCTTAAGCAATTAAAGGAAATCGCAAGAAACCTAAATGTCGAAAGCCATACAGAGTTTTAAAATACTATCGTATCGAATGCGAGTTCAATATTTAAGTCACCGTGTATAAGGTACCTCATTCCAATATCATCAAATTTCTGTCCTCTTCCATTCTTTTACTAAGTGCGGGAAACAGTGTCTACATGCCCCCTCGCCCTAATATCTTATACCTTAATCTCACAATCACTACACGGTACATTCGCTGCCTTCACCATAATGGTCATGGAATACTGCTGTTTAACAAGGAACTGCGCCTAGTCGGCATAACCGATTTCGTCCTACGGCAAGAAATGAAAATGGTAAAAATGCGAGATGCAGATGGCCCGGAGTTTACAAAAAAATAGCATTTTTGGTGCGTTTCCGACGAGGCATGAGCCTTTTACACTGAGGTGAAGGAAGTCATGGGACACCTCCTAATGTCTTGTCGGAAATCCTTTGGCCAGAAGTAGTGCAGCAGTTTCACATGCCATGACTCTACAAGTCGCTGGAAGTCCCGTGGGCCAGCCGGGGTGGCCGTGCGGTTCTCAGCGCTACAGTCTGGAACCGCGTGACCGCTACGGTCGCAGGTTCGAATCCTGCCTCGGGCATGGATGTGTGTGATGTCTCTAGGTTAAATAGGTTTAAGTAGTTCTAAGTTCTAGGGGACTGATGACCTCAGATATTAAGTCCCATAGTTCTCAGAGCCATTTGAGAAGTCCCGTGCATAAATATTGATCCATGCTGCCTCTATAGGTGTCCGTAACAGCCAGTGTTGTCAGCGCAAAACTTTGTGAACGAACTGAGTTCCTTATTATATCCCATAAATCTTCGATGGAATTCATTTCGGGCGATCTTGGCAGCCAAATCATTCACTCGAACCGTCCAGAACGTTCTTCAAACTAATTGCCAGCAGTTGCGGTCCGGTAACTTGACGCATTCTTACCCACAAAAATGAAATCCTTAAATGGCTAAAGATGGTATCCAAGGAGCTGAACATAACCATTTCCAGTCAATAATCTGTTCAGTTGAACCGGAGGATCCACTCCATTCCATGTAATCACCGCCCATACCATTATGGAGTTACCACCATCTGGCACAGTGCCTTGTTGATAACTTGGGTCCATGGCGCCGTCGGATCTGTGTCACACTCGAACCTCTTGCTAACTGAAATCGGATCATATTTAACCAGGCCACGGTTTTCCGGTCATCCAGGGTCCAACCGATATGGTAATGAACCCAGGAGAGACATTGTATGCGATGTCGTGCTGTTAGCAAAGACACTCGTGTCGGTCCCCCTGCTGCCATAGCCCAATAACGCTACATTTTTACGCACCGTCGTAACAGATACGTTCGTCGTTCGTCCCACATTGATTTTTGAGGTTATTTCACGCAGTGTTGTTTGTCTGTGAGCACTGATAACTCTGCCCAAAGGCCGGAGCCCATGATCGTTGAGTGAAGGCCGTGGGCCACTGCGTTGTCTGCGGTGAGAGGTAATGCCCGAAAGTAGGTATTCTCGGCACACTCTTGCCGCTATGGGTCTCGGAATATTGAGTTCCCTAACGATTTGCGAAATGGAATGTTCCATGCGTCCAGCTCCAATCACCATGCCGCGTTAAAAGTTTAATTCCCGTGGTGCGGCCATAATCACGTCGGAAACCATCTCACACGAATCACCTGAGTACAAGTAACAGCTCTATCAATGCACTGGCCTTCTATATCTTGTGTACACGACACTTCCGTATTCAATGCCTTTTGTCACTTCAGTGCAAGGTAGCATCGTTTGCAGGGAGAGTACGGAACGGCGATTCAACGGTCGTGAAGAGGAGTTTCATCGCGCTAATTATTTTTTATTTTTCATTTTCAATTTTTGAGTGACTTACACTACAAATACTCAGTATCTTCTTCTTCTTCTTCTTCTTCTTCTTTCTCTTCTTCTTAGCTGTCGCTTGGGCGTTGGAGATCATACGCGTTCTCTACATTCCTCTTCCAGTGCTCTCTGTTCCTGACCTTTGTAGCCTTATACTAACACCTTTTCTTCTTTCTGAGCTCAACATCTCACTCATTATAGAGGGATGCTGGCTCACTTTTTCAGAATGCCAAATCGGAAGTTTTGCTACAAAATGGCCCAGAGATAACTAGTGTGTGTGTGTGTGTGTGTGTGTGTGTGTGTGTGTGTGTGGGTGGGTGTGTAGTGAGTGAAGTGCTATGAAACGATGTGTGTGTAGTGTATGCAATGACTGATAGATATGAGTGAACAGTGTGACATTACATTATTTAATAGTTATTAGTAAAAGATGTATTGTACACCAGGAATAAATCTAATGATTGTCTCTAATTAAAAGTCTGTAAGTGTATGTGTATACAAATTAGCTTATTTTAAATTTGTCTATATTTGTAAGTACTTTGACATGTTCTATATCCTTGTAAAAAGAGAGTTAAGGATGAATAAAGCTTCTACTACTACTACTACTATTACTTACTCAGGCCCATTGGCACCGCGTCCTCGTAGATGTCCTTCCATCTGTTTCGTGGCCTTCCTCGCTTCCTTCTGCCCTCTATGGATCCAGAGAATGCTACTTTAGGTAGTCGTTCCTCCTCCAGCCTAATTAGATGTCCGGCCCACATCAGTCTCCTCCTCTTCATTCTTGGACTAATATCAGCCTGTTGATATTGCTCCTTCAGTTCCTGGTTTTTAAGTATTCTCCACTCCTGTGTTTCTGGGTCTCTCTTGGGTCCAAAAATGTTCCTTAATATTTTCCTTTCAAAAACCAATAATTTTTGTTCATCTGCTTTTCTAAATGTGACGTTTTCTGACCCATATAGAGCTACTGGCAGAATTACACTGTGATGTAGCCTAAGTTTGAAGCTTCTGGAAACAGCTCTACTGGATAACACATCTCGTAGGCCAAAGAAGCTTTATTCGCTGCTGCTATCATCGTTTTATTTTCAATTTCCATTATATTCTGTTCATTGATGATGTTTCCTACATATTTGAAGGTGTCTACTCTTTTAAAAGTGAGATCATCAACTGTCAGTGGACTACCATCATTGGATGCCTTGCTCACAACCATGTACTCTGTTTTCTTCTCATTAATTTCTAATCATGCTCTCCTTGCAATGTTTCTGTACGAAGTTGTGATGAGTTGCAGTTCTTCTTCGTTTCCACTTATTAGGACAATATCGTCCGCATAAGCAAGACGACGTATTTTATTCCCATCCATCTTTACATCAACTGGGTTTACTTTTTGGTGTTCTATCTTTCCTAAAGCCAGATTGAAAAGTATTGTAGCTAAAGCATCTCCTTGTGTAAGGCCTGTTCTGACTTCAAACTCCTTTGACGCTCCTGTGTTGGTCTTTACTTTGGAATAGGTTTCCTCCAAGCACATCTGCATTAGGCATATTAATTTTCCAGGAGCTCTTTGAGAACCCTGGCTAATGTGCTCCTGTGTATGCTGTCGTAAGGTTTCTTGAAGTCAACAAATACCATGTGAATGTCAATGTTATGTTCCCATGCTTTCTCAGTTATCTGTCGGAGTGTAAAGGTTGACCTGTCTCTCCTAAAACCACTGATAGTCACCTATAATTTCTTCAGCTAATGGTATCACTCTCTTGAGTGGACACTGTGATAGGATTTTGTGGGTTACATTAAGGAGTGAAATTCCTCTATAATCATCACAACCCAGAGGGTTATTATTTTTTAAAATGGGGCGTTTTGCAGTCGTCAGCAATTTTCTTTATTCCCACACTTTTCTTATCCATTTCGCAATTCTTTTTACCAATTGTGGCCCTCCATTCTTTATTTTTTTTAAATTTTTTGCTATTCCCTGTATTTCTTCTTCACTGGGTGGCTCTACTTTGACGTCTACTGTGTCTGGCACGTCACATAAAAGAGGTTCAGTGGGGTCTGCGCAGTTTATTAAATAAGCGAAGTAGTCTGCCCAACGCTGTTCTACTACAGCATCACTTGTGAGGATTTCTCGTTAAGTGTCTTTAATAAATGTTAGTCTCTTTTTATATTTTTGTGTTGCTTTCTTTACTTTTTGGAACATCTGTTTTGTCCTGTGATGAATATAACCCTCTTCCGCCTCTTTTATTCGTTGCTTGTAATACTTCCGTTTCTCCTGCCTTAGTATAGTAGCTGTTTCCTTTCTTATTCTCTGAGGTCGTGGTCTCTCAGATTTTCTAACCACATATTCCTAGCCAACCTTCTTTCTTCAAGTTTTTGCTGGCACAGTTGGTTGAACGACAATTTATTGGTAGTATTTTTCCGTTTACCCAGTATCTTGGAGGATGCACTGTTCACTGCCTCCTTAATTTGAGACCAGTGATTGTTCACATCACTGGCACTTACTAGCTAACCACAACTCATTAGGCTTTCTGCTAGCATACTCTCTTACATTTAATGTTCATTTTACTTATCACCAGGAAGTGATCAGAGTCACAGTTCGCTCGTGTATAGGTTCGCGTATCTTTCATGCT
Source organism: Schistocerca nitens (assembly GCF_023898315.1). Classification (NCBI taxonomy): domain Eukaryota; kingdom Metazoa; phylum Arthropoda; class Insecta; order Orthoptera; family Acrididae; genus Schistocerca; species Schistocerca nitens. Next base: position 191,697,261 of record NC_064622.1, read on the forward strand.
ATTAGCGTAACGCTTCTGAATGCATACATGGTCCATCTGGTTTACTGTATGCCCGTCTGGTGCCATCCATGTTCCTTTATGAATGACCTTCTGAAGGAACCTTTTACTCACGATGCAAAGATTGTTTTCAATTGCGAAACTGGTCAAATGGACGCAATTGTCACTGGTTTCCTGATGCAGGCTTGCGTTACCTGCCACCAAATTAAAGATGTTTTCTTGACCCAGTTTGGCATTAAAATCACCCAATACTTGACACTGTTATTTGTCAGTGAGTTATATACATTGTCTGATTCAGTGTAAAATTCCTCCTTAAAGTAGTCATCCTTATTCTCACATGGTGCATGTGCATTAATAAAGGATATATCACTACTTCGCCCTGCGATTGTGATGTAGGAGATTCTGTTGTTAATAGATTTAAATTCTTTCACTGCTTTCATTATTGAGTCATGTACATAGAAACCAGTACCTAATTCATGGAGCTCGCGATAGTCTCCGTATAGTATACTTCCTGTGTTCATCTTTATTGATCCTGTACCCTTCGATCTAATCTCCTGGGCGGCTACTACTATCGATGGCATTTCTCTAAATTTTTTGCACACTTCCTGGCCTGTATAGGCTTCAGACATTCCATGTTCCGAAAGAGAAATCTTTTGCCCGTTGCAGTTTCCGACCCCAGTTGAGACATTCCTGATTCCGAGGCTTATGTAGAGCGTTCTGACCGGGATAATTTTTTATGTGAGTAGAGAGGTAGCCTTCTGCACAACCCCCAACCTGGAGGACAGGGCATTTTGTCCGGGTGCCACTCCTTCTCTACGGCTCTTGATCTGCACCTGGCCAGTAAGGTGCTACTTTTCGTCCGCGCCGAGTATTTTATTTCCTCGGTACCCACTATATTTAATGAGCGTACCTCGATCCGCCACCTGAGGAGGCTCCCGATGGGGGACTAGCAACCCCACATGGGTTTATTAATATTTTCATCAAAGATATGAAAAGGAATGGCAGAGGAAATCAATTTCTAGGAAGCGGATGCAAGGCATATACAAGAACTGCGTATATAAAATTAGGTACTTACATAATTTTAAAATTGATGAATTACAGGTGCCAATATGCGGCATCTAGACCGGAGACCTATTGTTCGCGTGTAGCTGCCGAGGATTGCTTGAAGGTTGAATTTAAGCTAATGGAATACAAAATCATGTATGCTTTAATGACCATTCATTCGTGGAAAGCTATTCGCACAGTTCTCGTGAACGCTGTAAGTACGATCTTTTCTGGGAAATTTATTTGCAATCCCAAATTTTTACATTTCCTTTTCTTTCCTTTTATGAAATTATTAATAAATACATTGAAGAGCCAAAAGAAACTGGTACAGGCATGCATATTCAGATATGTAAACCTGCAGTATACGGCGCTTCGGTCGGCAAAGCCTATAAACGACAGCAAGAGTCCTGCGCAGTTGTTATATCGGTTACTGCTGGTACAATGGCAATTTATCAAGATTTAGCTGAGTCTGAAAGTGGTCTTACAGTCGGTGCGCGAGCGATGATCCACAATATCTCAGCCGGCCGAAGTGGCCGTGCGGTTAAAGGCGCTGCAGTCTGGAACCGCAAGACCGCTACGGTCGCAGGTTCGAATCCTGCCTCGGGCATGGATGTTTGTGATGTCCTTAGGTTAGTTAGGTTTATCTAGTTCTAAGTTCTAGGGGACTAATGACCTCATCAGTTGAGTCCCATAGTGCTCAGAGCCATTTGAACCACAATATCTCAGAGGTAACGATGAAGTAGAGATTTTCCCGGGTCGAACATTCCACGAGAGTACCGTTAATATCAGGAATCCGGTAAAACATCAAATCTACAACATCGCTGTGGGCCGAAAAAGGTCCTGCAGGATCAGGAACAACGGCGACTGAGAAGTATCGTTCAGCTTGACACAACCACAACACTTCGGCAAATTGCTGAAGATTTCGGTGCTGGGCCATCAGCAAGTGTCAGCTTGCGAACCGTTCAATGAAACATCACCCATATGAGATTTCGGAGGTTAAAGCCCACTCGTATACCCTTGATGACTGCACGATAGAAAGCTATACGGCTCGCCTGGGCCCGGCAACACTGACATTGGACTGGTCCGATGAGTCTCCTTTCAAATTGAATGGAGCGGATGGACGTGTACGCGTATGGAGACAACCTCATGAATCCATGGCCGTGTATGTCAGCAGGGGGCCGTTAGGACTGGCGGAAGCTCTGTAATGGTGTAGGGCTTGTGAGAAACGAGCATTTCGCTCTCATTTAAGTATATGGCCGAAAGAGGCAGGCTTCAGGAACTGTGAAACGAATCCTGTCGTCCAGGACTGTGTGCCACAAAGGGCGCAGATTCACCACGAGATGGGGAAACTCACAGCCGTCTACTGTCCATTGAAGCCTAAGCGCTGCAGTGTGCGAGTGAGACAGACGAGAACGTACGTCATAGCGAAACCCAGTAGAAGGCATTTGTGGCCAAGGAGACGTAGCAGTGTTAAATATGTTGGTCATAAGATCGCCTATAAAAGGAAACATTTATGAAAACTATTTAATTCTATAGTACTGCAGGCAATCAAGCAACAGTAATTTTAATCTGCCATCCTCCATAAAATTTCATGGTGATCCCAACAAAACTTGAATATTTATTATATCTATAATAGTTTAGGATTTACTGTTCAAGTGAAATTAACAAGTTTTGGAATAAAGATCTGAATGCTAAAATCTGAACGCTTTGGTCGATCTTAACGATCGAAATTTCATGTAGTAACGCATCATTAAAATGACAAATTGTGTAAATATCAACTCTGCAGCTTTATTTATTTAAAAGATATAGTCAATTTAAGTTATCAGTATTTTTAATTATGCATCAGATCATAATTTCTTCCACACAAAACACGTTGAACGATGACAGCATGCCACCTTATTGAATCTTTAGGTATTACAATATTTATTGTAACGTGTAGTGGATAATAGTTACTTATGTTCTGTATTTATTTATGAGAAAGCAAGTTGGTGCAAGGCTACTTGTCGTGGCATTCAAAGCTAAGAAGGAAACTGTATTGATTTTATGTAAAAGAATGAAACGTTTATTATGTGACGGATATTATTGTTACTTTATTTAGAACATGAAAGTGGTCATGCTTTGATTATTGAAATATGCTAAAATGTAAAATAATGTAGAAGAAGCTGTAACCAACCAGATGGACGGTTTCAGGAAAGGGAACTGCCCTAGTCAGTTGAGCGACAATGTTCGGCACACGGGGGACGCGGCCGGAGACGGACAGAGCGACAGTTCGACTGAAGACACCAAAGGGTGCAGTTCAGATTGAGACGCGAAAGCGGACAGTCGGTCTTTAGGTTACTAGGAAATGAAACGACTTAGAAAATTTGGCGTTCTGTGGTATCGTGGGACGTAGTCTCTGAGCGGTGAGCAGCTATGCTCCTGGTATGAACTCAAACTTTTCGCATAGTTAACGACGTGGAATAGTGAACTTGTATTTCGCTATGAGATTGTGAAAGATCGAACTGTGTCAAATGGATATGCGCTCGATTGTAACAGTAACTCTAAATACGACCACTTTCGCTATTAGTTTGCTTTGTAAATAAACATTATTCTAACCAAATCGCAACTGTGTGGCCTACATCATTTATGGGTCGTTAATTTAGTTCCATATAACTACTACTGTTATTGAATGTCATATTAACTTCATACAATTTCCCAAACTTGCCATCAGCTAGACAATTTAAGTGTCTAATTTAGGATGTGTAATGCGACACGTGCGGTTAAACCCCTAGACGAGTTTGAGAAAGACATTTCGACGAAGAGGAACCACATGTGAGCCCGAACATCTCTGGGAACTTATCTCGCAGTCTTGTGCAACTGAGTAACACGGAACACCTGATATATCTAGGTACGACTCTGACAGATGACACCTACCAAAGCAGTCTGTCTTATCACCTGCATCCATTCTTTCCCATTGTTCATTGACCTACTGATAACAAACAGACCCGAACTTTTCGACTCTGTATGTGCAGAACAGGGAATCAGTGATCATAAGGCCATTGCAGCATCCCTAAATATGGAAGTAAATAGGAATATAAAAAAGGGAGGAAGGTTTATCTGTTTAGCAAGAGTAATAGAAGGCAGATTTCAGACTGCCTAACAGATAAAAACGAAAATTTCTGTTCCTTCACTGACAATGTTGAGTGTTTTTAGGGGGAAAGTTCAAGGCAATCGTAAAATGCGTTTTAGACAGGTACGTGCCGAGTAAAATTGTGAGGGATGGAAAAAACCCATAGTAGTTCAACAACAAAGTTAGGAAACTACTGCGAAAGCAAAGAGAGCTTCACTGAAAGTTTAAACGCAGCCAAAACCTCTCAGACAAACAGAAGCTTAACGATGTCAAAGTTAGCGTAAGGAGGGCTATGCGTGAAGCGTTCAGTAAATTCGAAAGTAAAATTCTATGTACCGACTTGACAGAAAATCCTAGGAAGTTCAGGTCTTACGTTAAATCAGTAAGTGGCTCTAAACAGCATATCCAGACACTCTGGGATGATGATGGCATTGAAACAGAGGATGGCACGCGTAAGGCTGAAATACTAAACACCTTTTTCCAAAGCTGTTTCACAGAGGAAGACCACACTGAAGTTCCTTCTCTAAATCCTCGCACAAACGAAAAAATGGCTGACATCGAAATAAGTGTCCAAGGAATAGAAAAGCAAATGAAATCACTCAACAGAGTGAAGTCCACTGGACCCGACGGCATACCAGTTCGATTCTACACAGAGTACGCGAAAGAACTTGCCCCCCTTCTAACAGCCGTGTACCGCAAGTCTCTAGAGGAACGAAAGGTTCCAAATGATTGGAAAAGAGCACAGGTAGTCCCAGTCTTCAAGAAGGGTGGTCGAGCAGATGAGCAAAAGTATAGACCTACATCTCGGACATCCATCTGTTGTAGAATTTCAGAACATGTTTTTTCCTCGTGTATCATGTCATTTCTGGAAACCCAGAATTTACTGTGTAGGAATCAACATGGATTCCGGAAACAGCGATCGTGTGAGACACAAATACCTTTATTTGGTCATGAGACCCAGAAAATGATACAGGCTCCCAGGTAGATGCCATTTTCCTTGACTTCCGGAAGGCGTTCAATACTGTTCCGCACTGTCGCCTGATAAACAAAGTAAGAGCCTACGGAATATCAGACTAGCTGTGTGGCTGGATTGCAGAGTTTATAGCAAACAGAACACAGCATGTTGGTATCAATGGAGAGACGTCTACAGACGTTAATGTAACCTCTGGCGTGCCACAGGGGAGTGTTATGGGACCATTGCTTTTCACAATATATATAAATGACCTAGTAGATGTTGTCGGAAGTTCCATGCGGCTTTTCGCGGATGATGCTGTAGTATATAGAGAAGTTGCAGCATTAGAAAATTGCTGTGAAATGCAGGAAGATCTGCAGCGGATAGGCATTTGGTGCAGGGAGTGGCAACTGACCCTTAACTTAGATAAATGTAATATATTGCGAATACATAGATACAAGGATCCTTTATTGTATGATTATAAGATAGCGGATGGTTCAAATGGCTCTGTGCACTATGGGACTTAACTTCTGAGGCCATCATTCCCCTAGAACTTAGAATTACTTAAACCTAACTAACCTAAGGACATCACACACATCCATGCCCGAGGCAGGATTCGAACCTGCGACCGTAGCGGTCGCGCGGTTCCAGTCTGAAGAGCCTAGAACCGCTCGGCCACCCCGGCCGGCTATGATAGCGGAACAAACACTGGTAGCAGTTACTTCTGTAAAATTGTTGGTAAGGCGGGTACCAGGTTGAGATTCATTGGGAGAGTCCTTAGAAAATGTAGTCCATCAACAAAGGAGGTGGCTTACAAAACACTCGTTCGACCTATACTTATCGCTCATCAGTGTGGGATCCGTACCGGGTCGGGTTGACAGAGGAGATAGAGAAGATCCAAAGAAGAGCGGCGCGTTTCGTCACAGGTTTATTTGGTAAGCGTGATAACGTTACGGAGATGTTTAGCAAACTCAAGTGGCAGACCCTGCAAGAGAGGCGCTCTGCATCGCGGTGTAGCTCGCTGTCCAGATTTCGAGAGGGTGCGTTTCTGGATGAGGTATCGAATATATTGCTTCCCCCAACTTATACCTCAAGAGGAGATCACGAATGTAAAATTAGAGAGCTTCAAGCGCGCACGGAGGCTTTCCGGCAGTCGTTCTTCCCGCAAACTATACGCGACTGGAACGGGAAAGTGAGGTAATGAAAGTGGCACTTAAAAGTGCCCTCCGCCACACACCGTTGGGTGGCTTGCGGAGTATAAATGTAGATGTGAATGTAGATGTAGATGTAACGCACTTGGGCAATTCTAGCTCGACAATGCGACATCCTAGACGTCCAGAATTGCGGCAGAGTGGCTTCAGGAACACTCGTCTGAGTTTAAACACTTCCACTGGCCACCAAACTTCCCGGACATGAACATTACTGAGCATATCTGTGATGCCTTGCAACATGCTGTTCTGAAGAGATCTCACTCTTTCGCACTCTTACAGATTTATGGACAGCCCTGCAGGCGTTGGTGTCTATTTCCTCCAGCACTACTTCAGACATTAGTCGAGTCCATGCCACGTCGTGTTGCGGTACTTCTGCGTGCTCGCGGGGTCCCTACACGATATTAGGCAGGTGTACCATTTTCATTGGCTCTTCAGCGTAAAATACACTGAGCATTATTTACGTTTATTTGGGGTGTAAATAACGTAACAATTGAAAATAAAACCTGAGATTACCGTTTGTACTTTTTCCGCTGTACTAACCGCTACTTGGCAGCTATGCTTAGATAATTAGCTAATCCCTCATTCGGCCGGCGTCAGAAAGGCTATCTTTTCTAAACGCTTGGCTATTTGGCCATATCATAAAGGAAATGTGAGCACTCTTTTGGTTACAGAAAGAAAGCCAAATGGAAGAAGGAAGCCTGGAAATAAGGCCAGTATATATTAGTTAATACAAGATCGCATATTGCAACTGTGGCCGAGACAAAGAGACTCTTCATGCATAGGATGGAGAATATTCCAATTTCTCCCTGATATCTGATAGAAACTAAAAATTATTTTTTAGGCCATCGAGTGCACATGTACATTTACTATATCAAAAGGTAAATTAATGATAGTTGTGCCTGTGGCAATGTGAGCACTCCTGGGCACACATTGTGGGATTGTGTGCTCTACGAAGAAGAGGCGGATAATTTTCTTCAGGCACTAAAGACGCTGGATCCCAGAGCACCACTGAGGAGCGAGCCGAGCAGGCACATCTTGGGCGTTATTGCCGCCGGTATCCGGGAAGGCCATGTGAGACTTCAGAAGGCACTCAACTGCACGCTAGTATATTTCCATACCGGGTACACGAGATGCAGTACAGGTGGAAGGAAGACAAGTGAGGTCGACGAACACTAGATGAAATGGTTTTTGAAGAATCTACTATGCGCTGGTGCAAGTGATCGCGAAGTGTGAATTGTAAGACGTTACAATGAACCGTGGAATCGCCTGTAAAGTGGAAAAGCTGCTGACGTTGCTCGAATCCCAAAAAATCTAGCAGACGATGGTTGTTGACCGGAGCATTACGAGAGCGGAATATGAGCAGACGCTCCCCAAGAATTGTACACAAACAGAACAGTATCTGTGGCGCTAAAGTACTTTGAATATTAGGTTAACATGTTAATGTTTTTCCTAGTCGTTTTGTAGCGATAGAAAATAATTGTAGTAAAAGTATTTTTAATTTGTAGAATGACCATTTTTTTAATAATTATAAGTAGGCCTACCGGAAACAAATAATAAATACATACATTTATTACTATTCACAAAAATGTGGCTGTAATGTGGAGAACGAGTAAATAAATATAAATAAATAAATACACGATAAATCTGAACGATATTGGTGGTAAGCACTTCTAAAAACGTTTCCCGAGAAGTACGTCGTTTTTCTTGTAAAGGCTTCTGTTTAAGTTTTCCGAGCATGTCTATTACGACCTTCGTGCCATGTGTGTGAATCCGTTTTATGTCTGTTTTCATGCCTACTTAATAATACTCTAGAACTGTTCTCAGTACTGTCTTATATGCGATCTCTGTGGCAGATGCAGCGCACTTACCCATAATCTTTTCAACAAATCTTCTAATCGTCTATCCTAACACTGATTTTACATCGTAGTATAATTTCACACTGCTTCTTAGTTTTACACCTAAATACTTATCCTACTGATGAGCATGAGAAATTTAGCAGGCGTCTTACATGTATCGAGTTAATTTCGAGAATGTTACGAGTAGTATGAGTTTTAAAGTTTGTTATCAAGTTTCACTCTTTTTTCCAGTCGTTTTCTTTATTATGGAGAATAATTAATGCATTACAATATGACGTGAATCAAATAGAAGTTTTCTGGGGTTTCACTGCAGGTGAGAGAATGTGTCTCTCCGAGCCTATGGAGGTGTGCAGTGATACTCTCGTTCCAGAGGCGTAGCCAAATCACTGATTTCGCATGTCTTCTGCTTCTACGAGTCTGTTGGTACGTTGCGCTAGACTGAGGCGTACGTAAACTAATCCTGCTGCGATGTTCGTTACCACTGTTCCCATTGCTGGTGAGCCTCTTTAAACCAGAGTTGGAGAAAGTCGAATACTAAAGCTGTCTAAGTATCTTAACATTCTTTGACGTCTTTTTCTAGGCAATCTATTATTTCGTCTTCCAAAACCTTAGTGCCCCTTTAAGCACATTAAAGGAACGTTTTATATTATTCTTGGCTTTCATTATTAATCCCTCCACATACAGCTATTGATACAAGATGTCTACTTCCGATGTTCGAATTGCTCCAAAGCACTTCTCGGTCAATACCTTCATGTTAGATTATAAAATGTAACTGCTTCTTAAATTTTTTTATTTATCCAGCAAATATAGACCTAACTTATAGCAATTGAAAATTTTTCGCTGTCTGTAACACGTGGCGCTAATATTCGTAACCAGTGTTGTGATGTGTTTTGGTTTCGTCAGCTTCCATAGATTGGAAATCTGACCATCCGCTTTTTCGTTACATTACATCATTATTAAAGCTTACCTGTTGTCTTACGCAGACTGATACAGATTGATACACTGTTGACTCGGTATCTTTATCAAACATGGCTACGAAACAAAATTTGAATCTGAGACAACCAGTTTACTTCACAAACAGTGGTGTTCGCGTGCTTAGTTCTGCGTGTCCTCATCTTTCCAGAAACTGAGCTTCAACCATGACCGATTGATTTAAAATATAATGTTTTTAACTTGTAATTCTTTACAAGTGATAAAAGGCATTTATTTGATTTAAGAAAACTCTGATGTTATTTTACGATACGTGTCACCTCATAGGACATGCGACTTACAGCGTGTATGGTATTCAGAGATTTCCCTATTGTCATCGCAAAATCATTAACATGTCTGTTCCAGGATGCCCGCTGCCCAGATCGATCTTTTGTGTGTTGTCATTTATCTAGTTCGTGGAACGCCGTTCATTTCAGTCACTTATATTTTTATTTGAATCGAAGTTTCCATTAATTCTAATTTTATGGATTAATACTTTGTTGATCAATAACATACGATACTTCTACTGTACAATATGAGATATTTACCGCTTGAAACTTGTGAGTTTCTGTAGCACACAGAAACTCCTAGTTTAGTTAGCAGTACTAATGTACCAATATCAAAGCTTTTGGTTTAGAAAGAAATATTGTTAACTGCATCTTCATCAGTATAGAAAAGTACATCTATTGCCTTCAAGTGCATCGATTCCACTAAAGTGAAATGATAGTTCGCATTTCTGCGCGTTGATGGGGGGTAGGGATATAATTAACAAACAAGTGACTGAAAATATATCACTTTATGACGAGTGACTAATGAGTCTAATACCCATCAGTTCCTTGGGACGTGAGCTATGTTATTGCTAACTGTTCCTGTTGGCTTTCTTGTCTGAATAGGTATATTGTTAATACAGCGTTAATATCAAATTTATGCTACATTTGATGGTTTGCTACGACGGAAGTACACCTCTGAATTTATTAGATAAGCGACCGATACGAAATTGCATACTCACTTCGATGTGCTAACAAGGAAGTTGTAATGACAATCCCTTAGCACTGTACAGTTGCTTTTAGCTAGACTCTAAAATTATTTCTTCGGAATTATCAAATACTTGCCGCGCAGATATAGATTGCATTTCACTTGAAACTCGCTACATCCGCGAGTAGCCGGATACCAGTGCACACATCAGACAAACAGGAGAGAAAGGATAATGACGCGAGGCGACAATTATTTATTAATTAGTTAGAAATTCTCTGAAGGCTTAGTTTCTTTCCACCAAAGATGCTATGCTATTGGCGTATATTAGGACTCTATAGAGTATGGTCAGGAACGGTCTGAAAAGCTTGTTAGGGTGTTGCAGGGTAGATTGTGCTGAGAAATAATTGTTAAGGAATAAATTCGATACATTATGTTGTTTCCGATATAATTAGCGCTGATGCTAGCCTATCAGGTCGTTGTGCTCCAATTCAAGCATTTTCAAGCGCTAAAATGCGATAAAACACAGACATTTGTTGGTCAGTGAGTTACCACATGTTAAAATTCTCATACCTGGTTAAAGTGTGACTTTATTGAAAGTGACAGATTTAAGGTGGGTGAGCAAAGGTACTTTTGTTCGGTTTGAGGTAGCGAAAGGTACAGCACGTTTGGCTACATCGTCTTCGGCAAGTTGCTTGATTTTGCAAGTGAGACTGGACTGGCGAACTTCAATACTAATTAAATTGGAAAAGGCGCAAAGTAGCTATTTTTTTTCTGAACAGTTATTTCTCAGCCCAACCTACCCCGCAACATCCTTGCAAGCTTTTGAGACTGTTTCTGATCATCCACCAAGTAGAGCATACCTGTCAGTATAAATCAACCATTTTAAGGCAAAGCATCCACACCTTCACACCTGCCCTGCTGCTTTTTTTTTCCTTTATTGTTATTTTTAAACCTGTTTACAGGCAGGCCTGCAGCAGCATACGACGCCGCTCTTTGGCCTCAGAGAAACACAAAAGATACAAATGAAGACAGTGTGAGAGAAAAGTAAGGTGGTCATATAAACGGAGACAAACAGTTTTTAAAATACATGGAGCCGTTCACAGGCGTAGAGTCCAAGATAAAATTTGTTCAGACACGTGGACACATACATAGACGAAAATTGTCACACGTGAACGTAGGTGCACAGAACGAATAACACTGAACCACTGAAGCACAAAACGACGGCACACACAACACGAGGCGTTGATCTCCGGCGCGCGAATGTTCACTAAACGTGTACGAGTCTGGGGACCTGCCAAGAGAGGAGGAGGGGGGTGTGAGAGGGAGAGCAGATGCCATGGGCAGGGGAGATAGGGGGAGGGAGGAAGGGGGAGGGGAAGCCTGGGGGAAGAGGGGCGGAGGAAGGGGGATGGGGGAAAGAAAGAGAAGGGAAAGAGAAGGGAGGGAGTGTGCCTAAAGGAAAGGAACAGGAAGTGGGGGGGGGAGGATCAAAGTTGATAGGAGGGGTAGATGGAGGGGAGGAGGATATCATCAGGGAGGGGGAGCTGGCGAAAGCCACCTTGGGAGAGGGTAAAGAGGGTGGAGAGATGGAGATCGGGTGGGACGTGGGAATACAGGCGCGGCAGTGGGCGGGGGTGGGAGAGGATGGGTGAGACAAGCGGGTGAGGAGGATCGAGTTTGCGGGAGGTGTACAGGATCCGTATCCTTTCATGGAAAAGGAGGAGGTGGGGGAAGGGGATGAGATCGTACAGGATCTGCATGGGGGAGGGGAGACGAATGCGATAGGCGAGGTGGAGAGTATGGCGTTCAAGGATTTGGAGGGATTTATAAAAGGTAGGGGGGGCGGAGATCCAGGCCGGATGGGGATAACAAAGGATAAGGCGGATGAGGGATTTATAGGTGTGGAGGATGGTGGAGGGGTCCAGACTCCACGTACAGCCGGAAAGGAGCTTGAGGAGACGGAGTCAGGAGCGTGCCTTGGCTCGGATTGTCCGGAGGTGGGGAGTCCAGGAGAGGCAACGGTCGAGGGTGACGCCAAGGTACTTAAGGGTGGGAGTGAGGGCGATAGGATGGCCATAGATGGTTAGATAGAAATCAAGGAGGTGGAAGGAAGGGGTGGTTTTGCCTACAATGATCGCCTGGGTTTTGGAGGGATTGACCTTGAGCAACCACTGGTTGCACCAAGCGGTGAACCGGTGAAGATGGGATTGGAGAAGGTGTTGGGAGCGCTGCAGGGTGGGGGCAAGGGCAAGGAAGGCGGTGTCATCGGCAAACTGGAGAAGGTGGACGGGGGTTGACGGCGGCGGCATGTCCGCCGTATACAAAAGGTACAGAAGGGGGGAGAGGACGGAGCCTTGGGGCACACCGGCGGAGGGGAAAAAGGTGTAGGAATCTGTGTTATGGATGGTGATGTAGGAAGGACGGTGGGAGAGAAAGGAGCCGATCAGACGGACTGACCTGCTGGGAAAATCAGCATTAATTACTTGTTCTTGCCGCATGAACTAACATGCCCGCAAACATATTATACATAACAGCTATGATTATTATTCTGCAAATGAATAAATACTAATGTTGTGGTATGGTTAAAGGTTCGAAGTGCCACACCAAAGTCACTAACGCGAACAGATACTACAGACATTAGCGATCCGCAACAACGAATGGGAAGCGCTCTAGAAGACAAGCTCTCTCTCTCGGCACTGCAGCGCCCTCACACAGAAGTCGACATAGAGCCGAGCATGGTCTCACTCTGCCCTTGTTCGAGTCCTCTGACGAAGCAGTCAACACCATCCTGTTAGGTCACCAGCGCTATTCAAGTCTTTAATGGAACTGCACTACTCTAAATGTTGAACCTGTACTTAAAGAGAAGAGTTTTGTAATTGTGTGCATTAAGTCCTGCTTTATTGTTCAAAGACAGTTGTAAACAATCCACACTCTCATGTGGCAACTGACTGTATAAAGCTAAGTAAATATTTTATACACTCTTGTAATAAAGTGAACAAATGTTTCATATGTCGTAATTCCGATCAGCACTCTCCAATAACTGTCAAATAACCCACAATTATGATCAGACGATTGTACACTACTGGCCATTAATATTGCTACAACAAGAAGAAATGCATATGACAAACGGATATTCATTGGACAAATATATTATACTAGAACTAACATGTGATAACATTTTCACGCAATTTGGGTGCATAGATCTTGGGAAATCAGTACCGAGAACAACTACCTCTGGCTGTAATAACGGCCTTGATACGCCTGGGCATTGAGTCAAACAGAGCTTGGATGGCCTGTACAGGTACAGCTGCCCATGCAGCTTCAACACGATACCACAGTTCATCAATAGTAGTGACTGGCGTATTGTGACGAGCCAGTTGCTCTACCACCATTCACCAGACGTTTTCAATTGGTGAGAGATCTGGAGAATGTGCTGGCCAGGGCAGCAGTCGAACGTTTTCTGTATCCAGAAAGGCCCATATAGGACCTGCAACATGCGGTCGTGCATTATCCTGCTGAAATGTAGGGTTTCGCAGGGATCGAATGAAGGGTAGAGCCACGGGTCGTAACACATCTGAAATGTAACGTACACTCTTCAAAGTGCCGTGTGACCGAGACGTGTAACCAATGGCACCCCGTACCATCACGCCGGGTGATTCGCCAGAATGGCGATGACGAATACACTCTTTCAATGTGCGTTCACCACCATGTCGACAAACACGGATGCGACCATCATGATGCTGTAAACAGAACATGGATACATCCAAAAAAAAAAAAGACGTTCTGCCATTCGTGCACCCAGGTTCGTCGTTGAGTACACTATCGCAGCCCTCCTGTCTGTGATGCAGCGTCAAGGATAACCGCAGCCATGCTGCTGCAAACGTCGTCGAACTTTTCGTGCAGATGGCTGTTGTCTTGCAAACGTCCCCATCTGTTGACTCAGGGATCGAGATGTGGCTGCACGATCCGTTACAGCCATGCTGATCCGTTACAGCCATGCCTGTCATCTCGACTTCAAGAGATACGAGGCTGTTGGGATCCAGTACGGCATCCGTATTACCCTCCTGAACCCACCAATCCCATATTCTGCTAACAATCATTGGATTTCGACCAACGCGAGCAGCAATGTCGCGATACGATAAACCGAAATCGCGATAGGCTACAATCCGACCTTTATCAAAGTTGGAAACGTGATGGTACGCATTTCTCCTCCTTACACGAGGCATCACAACAGCGTTTCACAAGGCAACGCCGGACAACTGCTGTGTGTGTATGAGAAATCGGTTGGAAACTTTCCTCAGTTCAGGACGTTGTAGGTGTCACCAATAAAATTATTTGCACTTACACCCACAACACTCTGTATATGAAGGTGTGTACATGTTTACATTGCATTTTTATTCCAGTTGTGAAGTGTCCTATCTCATCGTTTATTGCTTCTTCGCCAAGGATGACAAATAATAGTGATATCACATAGCTTGTCATACAGCATCCTCTTTTGTTGATCCCATTTACTTTCGTATAGCTGAATTATTTATCTCGATTTATGGATTGTTTCTTGGCGTTTCAGGCTTTTGAACATCTTATACCAATCCACACAGACTAATGGTATACTCTTCAGCTTAGACATATTAGTAGGAGACTGACGTCTGAAATTTACATATCGTTTCATCTGCGCTATCTGAGAAATAGTATTCAGACACCCATATTTAATGCGGAAATGATCATTCGAAAAACTGTAATGGCAAAAGGGGAGTAAGGTAACTACTGCTGTACCCAAGAATGTTTATGCAGCTGTGTTTTCTGATTCACCTTAGACGCATCTTATCACAGATTGTGGTTAACTTGATCAGAACGGGGGCATAGATTACGCGCAGTTTCTAGATAGTAAATTGCCCCAGTTGCTATACCAGCATAACCAACAGCAAGGTGTCTAGATCATCGTGCTCGGACCAGAAGTGCTTTGGAATGGGCCACCTGTGAGGACAAATTCAAATAGCCTTATGTGCGTCCCGGAATGAAAGAAGGGAAAAAGAAGAAGAGAAGTAGAACCCCAGGATATGAAACTTTTGTCTCCATCCCCACTTTGCGGAATAATCTTTTCAGGAAAATGGTTGGGTACTGCGTATACAGCTCTGACAAACCGAAAGACAGTGGCGAAAAGGGTGTTTGATCTAACGTACAGAATAAAGAGTACTTTATAGGACTGTGCTTCTTTTGACTGTCCAGATGACACTGAAATGTAGTTAATGCTTGTTTCTGTGTTTCCCATTTTATGTGTTTCAATATGTGATTAAATTTGATGCGTTAATACATTAATACACATTAAGTATATTGATATATTTCAAGTCACTGTTTTATCGAAAATATTTAAAGGGTGTGTTCGTAACTGGGAAAATATTTTTTACACCAAAATACACTGAATAAACCTCTGTCTTCTATTTTATCGGTCACTAGCGAAACGCAGAATGGTTTTTAAATGCAACGTGTCACATTGTATTTGCTAGTGCCATGTTGGACTGCAGTAGTGGCTGGTGTGATATCTTTTTATGAATCAACGTAGTAAGCCATCATATACTGACAACTGTTTGTTTTAATATACAGGTCGCTACGGAAAAGTGTTCTATATTTTGAGAGGTGGGAACTTTGGACCAAGGCAAGAAAAAAGTACTATACAAGTGGGCGCTAAAATGCATACCTTAAGAACTACGAGCGCTTGTTCATCTTCGTAACTGTCAAACGCATGTGTTCTGCTGCACACTCTCTGCTATTGCGAACTAAGTAAGCACACTATTCTTTTACTATGAAACAGCACAGCTTTTAATATAACCTGCTAGCTATTACATACTATCTGCGCTTGTGAGCCATGGATAAATGATACGCTCAGCTTGGTGTCCATTCACAGTTCGACGTTTCAGGGAATCGCGCACTCTCAGAAAATCTTCAGACTGGTTTTGTATGCGCTGGTAAGAGTAAACGACGCATTTTGTAGTATTTGTACATCATTAATGAAGTTGCATACACGAAAGATTTCATGTGTCTCGACAGCCAAAAACCCAAGGGTTTAAGATCTGAGAGTCAAACTGACGGCCGGCAGGAGTGGCTGCGCGGTTTGAGCCGCCATGTCACGGACTGCGCGGCACCTCCCACCGAAGGCTCAAGTTCTCCCTCGGGCGTGGGTGCGTGTGTTGTTCTTAGCATAGGTTAGTTTGGTGTGCGAACATTTGCCACGCCGGACATTTGCCACGGCGGACATTTGCCACGATTTTACCTGCTCCGAAGGGTTGGGTCCCTTGTCTCCCCCTCCTCCTCCTCCTCCTCCTCACCCGCCGCCCGTCCCTCTATAAAGGTACTTACTGAGCCTTTCCGTTGGTTTACTTAACATAGGACTAGAGTCTCTATGGATTTTCCACCACATTTCTAGAGAGAGTTTCGTTGTCGAAACTATTAAATGCATCTCGCATTGAAATCCGCACCAAATTTCGAGCCTCAGTAAAACTTCGCAAATCTTGGAGATTTTGCGCTAGTCTTAATTATACGTGCCTTTTTCGGTGCTCCTACAGCAGCTTTCTGTGTACCGTGGCTAATCAGTTCCGTCTGTTATTAATTTATTTGGTATGAATCTCTCGAGTGCTGTTGATACTATTTCTTTGAACTTAAGCCAAATATGGTCTTCACTTACATAGTTTGGTAGTCTTAGAAAGACGTCAATCGAATTTTTAGCTGCTTTTATAAATAGATATATTTTGCGTTTAGTTTTGGTGAATTTCTTTGTTACGGAATTGAGCCTCGCTACGACTGCGTGTTCACTAATCCATGTATCCGTCGTGATACTCAGGATTATTTGTGGCTAAGAGGTCAAGTGTGTTTTCGTAACCATTTACAATTTGAATGGTCTCGTGAACTAATCGTTCAAAATAATTAAAAAAGCATTTAGAACAATTACGTAAGTTGTTTTCTATCTACAATAGGGTCTGGAAATGTATTTTTGTCAACATACGGAAGGTAGATTGAAGTCACTGCCAACTACAATTGTATGAGTAGGGTATCTATTTGCGACGAGGCTCGAGTTTTCTTTGAAATGTTCAGCAACTGTTTCATCTGAGACCGGGGGTCGGTAAAAGGAGCTAGTTATTAATTTATTCCGGTTGTCGAATATAACCTCTGTCCATACTAAGTCATAGGAACTACCTGCTTCAATGTCGCTTGTGAGCTGGAACACACATTACATTATTTTTCCTTAAGTTGTGCTTCTTGTTTCTGTTGTAGTGGAGATCATTATAATTACGACTTTTCCCTCCAAAACCTAGGATACCTTCTCTGTGACCTTGTAAATACCAGAGCTAAACAACGTAGTACAACAACGTACGTTACAAGCATAGCATTCTGTATACTTCATTTCCTTATTTCCAACACTTTAAAATTGTACGTCGACTTTAGATGACATGTCAATCATAGATGTTTTTATCTCTGTTTATGAACGTACTTTGAGTCATGTTTTGAACATTGTCCCGCTACACTTTATTAACTAATGTTTCACCGTAAGGGATATCGGATTTTAGAGAGTAAATTAATATGGAGTATGTCGTTCTTCTTTTCAAACATTCACATACCCATTTCTTCTTTCCTTATTGTCTTTTGGGCATGCAGTTGTAATAATTAAAGTAGGCACAAATGCAGTGATCAAAAAGAAATGATTAGCGTAGATTCGCATTCTCTTTATATCGTTCCTTTCTTGTTGCTCCCATGGCGATGGACTGTTTCTATCGCAATCAGTAAGCGTGGAAGGAAGCTACCGTACAGACAGAGGGATCTATATTTATATTTGGCAGAACTAATTACATACTGACATAATCGTCGGATTTGCTTTCGTTTCCCAAAAGTTATAAATATTTCGATTTCGGAAAAGAAGCTCCGTATTTCGCCAAGATGTCGAAGAAGAAGGCCCCTTACGTACTGGTTGCATCGAGTAAGATGTGGAGACGGCGGTTTGAAAGCGGACAGAAGAAGCACGAGGAAGGGCGTCCCTTATCTGGCGAAGGGGCAAGGGTGGCAAATGTCCGGCGTGGCAAATGTCCTGCGTGCCAAATGTCCAGCATTCAGTTAGTTTAAGTAGTGTGTAAGTCTAGGGACCGATGACCTCAGCAGTTTGGTCCCTTCGGTATTAACAAACATCTGAACAAACCGCCCAACATACTGCCCCCCTCCTTACACTAATCCATAGCCCATTTAATGACAGTAAGAGGTGTTCTCGGATATTTCTGAGAAAATGGGTTGTGTCTCCATCATGCATGAATAAAAGCTCCAGCCGTTTTTGGACTGGTACCTCCTCTAGGAGGGCGTGCATGTTCCCCGACTGGAACTGACGACACCTTGCACCAGGAAACCTGTTTGGCAGTATATAACATCGTATCAGTTTATCGCTAATAAAGCCTGCCCATATATTAACTGAAAATCGACGCTGTTGCCTTGCTTCTTCAACTGCGTATAAATGTGCAACAGCCCACTAATGTTACTTATTAAAGTTGACAATCCTTTTTCGAGTGACACCAGCGGTGTCCGTGAAGAATATCTTTGTTGTGACAAGTGTCTCTGCGCCTCATCTTTCCTACAGTCATTGCAGAACTGCATTCTGGCAGGCTGATATTATGGCCGGAATGTGCGGACACGCTCTACGTGACATGGATACAGCAATTGTTCATACAGCCTCATCCTGGCTAAAAGATGACAACCCTGATAGACAGTGAAATTCTACTTAACAACAGTTCCACGATCCTCTTCCGATCGTTGCAGCACCCGCTTATTCACAACAAGAGTACAAGTGGTGCACGGTCTGCCACAGTCTGATTATGATGGAGCTAACGAGGCAGAACCTGTTAACTGCTGAAAAAGACCGCTGAATAATTATGAAGATGATGTAGAAACACCAATGACCAATGGATGCGAATTTGAACGTTCTAGTACACCAGCGTTAAATGATTTAAATATTATGACCAGGTACCCTCCACATGCAGCGTTTACCTTCAAAACGGTGAGTCCGTATCGTTCAGGGAATGTGTGTTTAGGCAAATCTCTATAAAGGAACTGAGGATGTCAGTCAGTGAACTGCCAGAAACCTCCTGGAAAATGTAGAGAGAAAGTTAGCTTGAACTAATCAGAGCTAAGAAACCGAACATCGATTGATGTGGTTCAGTTTAAGACACTGGGCTTCCATTGTTAATGACCAGCCTCCAGTTGTCTATTCAACTATCGAGATTTAGTTTTTGCGTGGGTTCCGTCAATGAAGAAAGAAAATGATGAAATGGTTTCTTCGAAAAAGGACACTGCTGCTTTCTTCCCCCCCCCCCCCCCCCCCCACCTGTCCACAGTGTGCTGCATCTCTGATGACCTTTTTGCCGGCGGAGCGTTAAAGTCTAAATTTCCTTCCTTCCTTTCTGAACTGAACACATGCCCAATATTTACTTTTACTTGTCAAATGAGAATGGTGAGAGCTCTGATGTAGGAGGAAGATCACTCAACGTCACACACTTGTTACATCTTCTACGCATAACGTATAGTCCGTAAAAACGTCGGGGCCTACGAATTATCGTGAACTATTGCGCAACCCGTAAATCTTAGATCATGGTGCGTTCACAAATATACTTTTTCCAGTACCAAGTTAAAGTAAGATACAAAAAACTACTAATCAGGAAATGCAAATAAATGAACAAAGATCTTGAGCCGTGCTGTGGCTCGCGTTGGTGCTGTTTGTTTGTTTCCGCCCTCTGTTGGAGGCCAGACGGTATCGTTTAGTTGGCATGGTTGTGGTTGTTTGTCTTCTTCTCGTGTTGACTGGCGCCACTCGGTTTTCGCAAGCGTTGTCTGTCTTCTAGTGGCAGCAGCAGCGGTTATCGATATGTAGTAACTGTTTTACCGGTTTGTGAGAGTGCCGAGTTCGGTTGGGGACTCAGGAGAGGACAGATCCTCGCACCACTGGCGGCACCCATGGACTGCCGGATGGAACGGCTGTGGTCACGAGGGTGCACGACTTCGTCGTAAACCAGGTCAAGCAAGCTTTAAGATGAGAGCATTTCATTGCAAGTAGAGAAACCACAATTGTGATATCCCACGATTCTCCACTGACCTGGGTTTGTGTTGCTGTTCGTAGTGTTGCCAAGGGAAAGAGCAACGACTGGAGTGCTTTGGGAAGGCGGATCTGATTAGTTTTCCTCGACAGTGTTGCCAAGGGAAAGAGCAGCGACTGGAGTGCTTTGGGAAGGCGGATCTGATTAGTTTTCCTCGACAGTGTTGCCAAGGGAAAGAGCAGCGACTGGAGTGCTTTGGGAAGGCGGATCTGATTAGTTTTCCTCGACAGTGTTGCCAAGGGAAAGAGCAGCGACTGGAGTGCTTTGGGAAGGCGGATCTGATTAGTTTTCCTCGACAGTGTTGCCAAGGGAAAGAGCAGCGACTGGAGTGCTTTGGGAAGGCGGATCTGATTAGTTTTCCTCGACAGTGTTGCCAAGGGAAAGAGCAGCGACTGGAGTGCTTTGGGAAGGCGGATCTGATTAGTTTCCCTCGACTTCTTATTACTATTTCCTGCGTTCAACTTTTTACAATTTGTTAAGTTCAACCAGCGGTAATTTTCCTTGCCTGGTGGTCGCTAATTCCCCAGTTACCTGCCCTGGGGGTTAGTGTTTGTAACGGTAGTGTACGTTTCCTCGCCTTGCTGCTGCTGTCCGGTAAGGCGTGTGGTTTTGACAGCTCTCTTGACTGTAGGCCAGTTGGTGTGAAGTGAATGCAACTCTTGGCTGCCTATGTCATTGCTCGCGAAAGTGTTTGTTGCTGGACCTTTTCAGAGATCGATTCCTGGAGCACCGTCTGGTTCAGTTGCTTTTTTTTTCGTAATTAACTTTTGCATTGTATTTGATGTTTTGCAGCAGGTTTCAAATTTTTTTATATTATTGCCATTCCTGGCGTGTAAGACCTTCTGCCCAGATCACAGTGGCTTGCTTTTAAAACATTATCTGTGGTATCTGTATTTAATGATGATTTGCTAAATTGTAACTCACTGAAAACACTATTATTTAAACTGTTGTTTATTCCTTCTTTAATAACGTGTTGTATTTTTTACTTATTATTGAGTCTGGAATTACTGGTTTAAAATGAATTGTGTGTAATCGTAAAAGGCATCTAATAGTAACAGATTACGGCCCCGTCCACAATCGTAACCGAATCCTTCCTTCCTTTGACTACTACCAGGTCTCAATATAAAAACAAAAATATAAGGGTAAAAGAGAAGTACCTCTCGACCTACTAGCCTGCGCGAGAACTTTATTCAGATATTGTTAAGAAAAATTTAGGGCTCTCAACGTGGAATGTCAGGTGTCACAATGAAGACTGACACACTACATTTCCGGTGTTAGCCTGTGTCACCGTCGCGAGTTATAAAATGTATGATATCGCTTACACACTAAAGAAACACTGCTTCAAATAATACTAACAACGAAGTTTAGGAGCATACATTATCAATAATTTTTCTATTTAAGGCTATAAACGGTTTATTTAATGGTCATCATAACAATTATTTTGAAAAGATCCGACAATTTCACTAACAGAGTAAAACTATGGAAAATTTGAATGACAAATTTTATTAGTAACTGGTGAGACACGTCTTTTTGACAGTCCAAACACGCACCTCCGTTTCATTTCAGAGGTGCTTTATGAGATCGATACAATCTCTTCTCAATATGTATTCAATCGATCGGCGATAAATTGGGGCAGTCGTAAGGATGACTACTTAATATGCATTGCCAACCCACACTCGCTTAAACGGCGTCATTTCGCTACGTCCGTCGGCGCAGTAATAGAATGTCGGTTCAAACCTGACCTGTAATAGGACCGATAAACATAAGGCAGCATTTTAGGCGCGCAGAGACCCTCTCCCCCTCGCGTATCGAGCTCGTCAATCTAGCGGTAATAACAGTTCTTCGTTACAGGGGCCGATTAATGGCAGTAATGGAAAGCAGATAAATTCGGCACCGGGCGCAGGGCGTAGTCTGCGCGACTGCATTAGGATGGCCGCTAATGGCCGCTTAGGCGTGCTGTTCACAGCCGCGGGCGGCCGCTTCCAACCGGCCGCTCTGTGGCGCCGTATTAACATCAGGGGCGGCCGGTGAGCGCCCACGCAACAGAGGGCACAGTGGATGGCGAGGTGCGTCACCGAACAGGTAGTCCACTCTGGCTCCACTGTAGTCTCACTGCTCGGAGCATCGCTGCTTCTAAAGTCGCAGTGAACTGGGCACATCCTTCCCTCGTTGGCAGTGTACGACAAGAGACTGCCAGCGGGGAGGAGGGATTGAAAAGTTGCAAACGTTAACTTTCATGAAAGCAGAATTGCAGTAGCTTTGGTCATGCTACTTAATTTACTACACACGGCTACGAGTTCAATTGAAGAAGTATCGTTCGAGGAGAAATGTCTCTCAGGACGAAATTCTTGGTATGAGCCTCGCATATGTCTCAGTAAGATATCTTCTTCTTTATATGCTGAATTTTACTCAGCATATAGGGAAGTCAATCAACCTTCGGTGACATGAAATGCAAGCTTTGTAACGTCAATAGCGCAATGGGAACTCCACTGTTAAATGCAGGAGGGACAGCAGGTAGGAGAGTGGGAGAACTTGTCTGGTGGCATAACAGAAGAATAAAAAGGAATCGATAGGGAAGAGATAGGAGCTCCTATTAGATTCAAAATTTAAAAGACCTTTTGGAGGACCTTAGATCAAATTAGGGACAAAGGATAGATAAAATTCCACAGTAATTCCTAAATTCACTGTGGGAAGTGTCAACAAAAGGACTATTCGCTTTGGTATGTAGAATTCACACGTATAAAACCGGCGACATACAATCAGACTTACGGAAAAACATCATCCACGCAAATCCGAAGACAGAAAGAGCCCACCAGTGAGACAAACATCGCATAATCAGCGTAACAGCTCATGCATCAAAGTTGCTGACAAGAATAATATACAGAATAACTGAAGAGAAAACTGAGGATAAGTTAGATGACGATCAGTTTGGCTTTAGGAAAGGTAAAGGCACCAAACAGGCAGTTCTGAGGTTGCGGATGATAATTGAAGGAAAGAAAAATCAAGACACGCTCATATGATTTGTCGACCTGGAAGAAGCGTGCGACAAAGACTAATGGTGCTAGATGTCAGAAATTCTGGGAAAATTAGGAGTAAACTACAAGGAAAGACAGGTAATATAAAATATGTTCGAAAACCAAGAAGAAACAATATGAGCGGAAGAGCAAGAACGAAGTGTTCGGATCAAAAAGGGTATAAGACAGGGATGTAGTGTTTCGCCCTTACCGTCCAATAAATTCATGAAGTAGCAATGACGAAAATAAAAAGAAAGGACATCAGTGACAAGGTTCCCTGATGACATTGTTATCCTCAGTGAAAGTGAAAAAGAATTACAGGATCTCTTGAATGGAATGATCAGTCTTATGTGTAGGGAGTATGGACTGAGAGTAATTCAAATAAAGACGAGAGTAATGAGAAGTAGCAGAAACGAGAACAGCGAGAAACTTAAAATCAGAATTGGGGATCACGAAGTGTACGCAATCCAGGAGTACCACTGTTTAGAAGTCCGACTCCGGTAGCTGAGTGGTCAGCGCGACAGAACGTCAATCCTGAGGGCCCCGGTTCGATTCCCGGGTGTGTCAGAGATTTTCTCCGCTCATGGACTGGGTGTTGTCTTGACCTAATCATCATCATTTCATCTCCATCGAAGTGCAAGTCGCCGATGTGGCGTCAAATCGAAAGACTTGCACCCGGCGAATGGTCTATCCGACGGAAGACCCTAGTCACTAGACATTTACATTTACATTTACATTTACTGTCTAGACAGCAAACTAACACATGACGGACGGAGCAAGCAGGGCATAAAAAGCAGACTAACACTGACAAAAGAGGCATTCCTGGCCAAGAGAAGTCTACTCGTATCAAACATAGGCTTCAATTGAAGGAATAAATTTCTCAGAATATAAGTTTGGAGCGCAGTATTTTATGGTAGTGAAACATGGACTGGGAATATATGGGAAAAGCTTGTCAAGAAGAAGGGACAGGATGCTAGGACACCTGTTAATACATCAGGTAATAACTTCTGTGGTACTAGAAGGAGCTGTAGAGGGTAAAGAGATTAGGATGCATCCAGAAAATAATTGAGAACGTAGATAGCAAATGCCATCCTGAGATGAAAAGGAGCGAGAGGAATTCGTGGTGAGCCGCTTCAAACAAGTCAGAAGTCTGCACACTAGAAAAAAAATTGTAGACGATAAAAAAGTTTCCTGCAATAACCTTACAGTATGGAATCGGTATAGCGACGAGGCAAAATGACGAAGAGTACAGAGGCAATCAACACACAGACGCAGCAGTTTTAAGATACCCGTTTGGCTAAACACAGTGTCCCGCTGCTTACAGAAGTACGTAACTGTCTGTTGCACATCCTGGTGTCACTGGAATCGTCGAACCTCCGAGGTTACAGTATGGAATCGGTATAGCAACGAGGCAAAATGACGAAGAGCACAGAGGCAATCAACACACAGACGCAGCAGTTTTAAGATACCCGTTTGGCAAAACACAGTATCCCGCTGCTTACAGAAGTCCCTAACTGTCTGTTGCACATCCTCGTGTCACTGGAATCGTCGAACCTCCGAGGCCTTTTCTTGAGGGACCAAAGGCGTGATAACCGCGTGGGGAAACATCGCGATTATAGGGTTCGAGAGTCTCCCACGTAAGTTGGCGTAACTTCTGCGTTACGACATTTGCGACGCGGAGACGTGCGCTGTTATGAGAGCAGGCACCCTTGGCGCACTATTCCACAACTTTGGTTTTCGACACACATGCTATCCCATACACATTCTACATTCTCCGATAGATGTCTACCGGTGTTTGTCTTTCGGCAATTAAGGAAAATAAATTTCACTGGTTTGGGGGAGGGGACCAAACAGCGAGATCATCGGTCCCATCGGATTAATTAAGGCTGGAGAAAGAAGTTGGCATTGCCCTTTGAACAGGACCCATCCCGGGATTTGCCTGAAGTTATTTACGGAAATCACGGAAACCTAAATGAGGACGGCCGAACGCTTATTTGAACCGTCGTCCTGAATGCGATACCAGTGTGCTGGCCGCTGCGCCACCTTGCTCGGTGAAACATCACGTATGTCGCGTTTGACCGCATTTGGCAATAACGTCGACATAGTTCACATTTCGCACTTACCACACACACGTCTGAAAGGGATGAATACCACACTAAATATTCCCTACATGTCTGTACTTACACACACGCATAGGAGTCGCACTACGTTACTATACGCTGCAGCAACGCCCTCTAACGGAAAATTTCTGATCGCCCCTTATAATTTCAAGCGGTGACATTTTCCTGTTGCGATTACAGAGTATTCACTCCCTTCCCCTTAGATTTTTATATTATGATTTTGAGAATTAATCTCTGGCTACTAATTCTGCTAATCTGTTCACTCTACTTTGTTCTCATCTCATGGATGTTCAATCCACGTTGTACTGTTTTAATGGATATTATTTCCTAACTCATAGACGTTTAGTTCTTAATTCAGTCTAGCCTACTGAATTATTTTACTGCTCTGAGAATCACAGTCCTGTTGACTGAAACATACTTTCTTGTTCTTTGTATGCTACGAATTACTTACTTCTATACAGTAAAATAGGAGGATTCGTGGCGGTAAAAATTTTAATCGTGCATCTTCTGCCGGCCGGAGTAGTCGAGCGGTTCTAGGCGCTTCAGTCTGGAACCGCGCGACCGCTACGGTCGCAGGTTCGAATCCTGCCTCGGGCATGGATGTGTGTGATGTACTTAGGTTAGTTAGGTTTAAGTACTAAGTCCTAGGGGACTGATGACCTCAGAAGTTAAGTCCCTTAGTGCTCAGAGCCATTTTTGTGCATCTTCCAGTATTTTGTTTTTCAAGTATGTCTTGATTTTTCCATGTGCAATTTTCCTGGTTTCTTCTCTGCATGTCTGTCACACTCATATGTAATCCTAGATAGTTAAAAGATATTTAACTTGTTTTGATATTACAATTTTTATCTTTCATAATCTTTACTCTTAGAGGCCACGACTTTTAATTGACCAGTTATATCGTTACGTTATATTCTTCACATATATGGACTCAACATGTTGGTTACGACGAAGTAATACAGGCGCATTAGAGGAATTCACTGGTTCAAGAATCCATATATATATAAAAATGACTGTATGCACCTACGAATAGTATTAGGAAAAAAGACACTCTTAACTAGGACATGTCGCGCAGTGGTTAGCACACTGGACTCGCATTCGGGAGGACGACGGTTCAATCCCGTCTCCGGCCATCCTGATTTAGGTTTTCCGTGAATTCCCTAAATCGTTTCAGGCAAATGCCGCGATGGTTACTTTGAAAGGGCACGGCCGATTTCCTTCCCAATCTTTCCTTAACCCGAGCTTGCGCTCCGTCTCTAATGACCTCGTTGTCGACGGGACGTTAAACACTAACCACCACCACCTAACTAGGACACTCCTAAGACTCCTTGGTATGAGGGAAGAAATAGTGGAGGGAAAGGTGTAACGCGAAGCGTGACTCTGGAATAAGTTGAGAAACTGCAACAAAATTTAGGTTCTTGCTATGGTTATCTTATTTCTAGGATTAATTTTTCTTTCAGTTTATTTTCTGTAAATATGTTGTCTTTTGTTAGATTTACATTAATTAGTCACAACTGTAGTCAGTCAACTCATACAAATACTTGGGTGTACCAGCTTTGAGGCTAATGGGATGGCCACGAATCTACATATACGTGACTACTCTGGAATTCACATTTAAGTGCTTGGCAGAGGGTTCGTCGAACCACAATCATACTATCTCTCTACCATTCCACTCCCGAACAGCGTGCGGGAAAAACGAACACCTAAACCTTTCTGTTCGAGCTCTGATTTCTCTTATTTTATTTTGATGATCATTCCTACCTATGTAGGTTGGGCTCAACAAAATGTTTTCGCATTCGGAAGAGAAAGTTGGTGACTGAAATTCGTAAGTACATCTCGCCGCGACGAAAACCGTCTTTGCTTTAATGACTTCCTTCCCAATTCGCGTATCACATCTGCCACACTCTCTCCCCTACTACGTGATAATACAAAACGAGCTTCCCTTTTATGCACCCTTTCGATGTCCTCTGTCAATCCCACCTGGTAAGGATCCCACACCGCGCAGCAGTATTCTAACAGAGGACGAAGGAGTGTAGTGTAAGCTGTCTCTTTAGTGGACTTGTTGTATCTTCTAAGTGCCCTGCCAATGAAACGCAATCTTTGGCTCGCCTTCCCCACAATATTAACTATGTGGTCTTTCCAACTGAATTTGTTTGTAATTTTAACACCCAGGTACTTAGTTGAATTGACAGCCTTGAGAATTGTACTATTTATCGAGTAATCGAATTCCAACGTATTTCTTTTGGAACTCATGTGGATCACCTCACACTTTTCGTTACTTAGCGTCAACTGCCACCTGCCATTCCATACAGCAATCTTTTCTAAATCGCTTTGCAACTGATACTGGTCTTCGGATGACCTTACTAGACGGTAAATTACAGCATCATCTGCGAAAAACCTAAGAGAATGTTCAGTCATATGTAAATGAGGTGGCGGTCTTAAGTTCATTTGTAGGACACTGGGGAAACCCAGTCTACGAACAAGATTACTGTCAAAACTCCCATGTGACGCATACAAGAAAACTGCTGCAGTGTGTGCGACCCATACGAAATGGGGCTAGCCGGCCGGTGTGGCCGTGCGGTTCTAAGCGCTTCAGTTTGGAACCGCGTTATCGCTACGGTCGCAGGTTCGAATCCTGCCTCGGGCGTGGATGTGTGTGATGTCCTTAGGTTAGTTAGGTTTAAGTAGTTCTAAGTTCTGGGGGACTGATGACCTCAGAAGTTAAGTCCGATAGTGTTCAGAGCCATTTGAACCATTTTTGAAATGGGGCTAACTGAATACACTGAACGTAACTAAAGACTAGTATGTTGCACAGGTCACATCAGTACTCTAGAAAGCAAGTAGGAGTACTCTGCTGAATTACAGGGTCGTATCGCTAACATAGATTTGCAGTAGGATTTTGGAACGTATACTATGGTCGAATATTATGAATAACATCGAAGAAAGCGATCTATTGACAAACGGCCCTCTTTATTCACATGGAGTAATGAGTGGCATCGACAAGGATCTCAAATAGATTCCACATGTTTAGATATCTAGACCGCCTTTGACACCGCTCCTCATAAGCTACTTCTAATCAAATCGCATGCCTATACACTATCGTCTCATTTGTGCAACTGGATTCGTGATTCCCTAACAGAAAGGTCATAGCTCCATGTAACTGACGGAAAGTTATCCAATAAAACAGAAGTGGCATGAGCCTCGCCCCAGGGAAGTGTTATAGGTGCCCTGCTGTTCCTGATCTATATTAATGATCTAGGAGACAATCTGAGCAGCCGTCTTAAATGATACTGCCGTTTACCGTCTTATAAAGTCGTCAGATGATCAAAACCAATTGCAAAATGATTTAGACAGACACATGCACAGTGCAAAGAGCGGCAACTGACTCTAGCTAATGGACAGTGTGAAGTTGTCCACATGAGTACTAGAAGGAATCGGCTTAATTTCGGTTATATGATAAATCACGATAATTTAGAGGCTTTGGATGAAGCTAAATACTTAATGATTACAATTACGAATAACGTAAGTTGGAACGCTTACTTGCATATTACTGAGGGGTAGGCAAAGGAAAAACTGCGTTTTACTGGCAGAATACTTAGAAGATGCGACAGAGACTGCCTACACTACGCTTGTCCCTCCTGTCCTGGAGCATTGGTGCGCGTTATGAGATCCTTACCTAATTGGATAGACGGAGGACATCGAAAATATTCAAATAAGGCCAGCTCGTTTTGTGTTATCTCGAAATAGGGAAAAGAGGGTGTCACAGTGTGATCCTCGAGTTGGTGTGGAAATCATTGCGATAGGATCAACTCATGAAATTTCAATTACCAAATTTCTCCTCCGATCGTGAAAATTTGTTATCGTCGCCCACATTCATATGGAGTACTGAACATTGTAATAAAATAAGAGAAACTAGAACTCGCACGGAAGGATGCATGAGTTTTTTTTTCCGCGCTGTTCGAGTAGAGAAATAGCTGTAAGGTGTTTCGATCAACGCTCTTCCAAGCCCGGGATTGTGAATTGTGGACTGTTCATGGAGCTGCAGATGTAGATGTACGTAAAGAAGCAGCAGGTATAGTCACATATTTGACTCACTCATGGGACAGTGTCACGGAGATGTGCTGAAATACCTTTACAGTTACACTGATATACCGGTACGCCAACCAGCGAAAGTCCGTTTCAAGAATCACCATAGCTCTCATTGGGACTTAACAATCAAGACTGGACGAATTACAGTACGCAGGGAGGTATTTAAACGGTCAACAGTCCTTCATGCACGTATGGAAGTGGAAGAATACATGTATAAAACGTTCTTATTTTAATTGTGTCAATTGTAACTTGTCAAAAGGGGCTTTTCAACAAGTATAACTTTTGTGCAGTGTAACTTCCATGTTTTCTATACGCAGTGTGACTTCTCAATTGTGCAAACTTTTCGAAATAGAGTTTTTACTGTCACATCTTAAGGTGAAACCTTTAGATTTTAACCTGACTCTATGTACGTGACGTAACTTTAAGATCGCTAGTAGCTCTATGTAATAAATACGTGTATCGCATATGAAGATTCCGTGTTAAAAGCACCTACGTGCATTATTACGTACATTACATGCGATTCTTTTGAATACCACGCATATGAGCTCCAAAGCGGCCGGCCGGAGTGGCCGAGCGGTTCTAGGTGCTACAGTCTGGAGCTGCGCGATCGCTCCGATCGCAGGTTCGAATCCTGCCTCGGGCATGGATGCGTGTGATGTCCTTAGGTTAGTTAGGTTTAAGTAGTTCTAAGTTCTATGGGACTGATGACCTCAGAGGTTAAGTCCCATAGTGCTCAGAGCCATTTGAACCATTTTTTGAGCTACAAAAACTCATGTGAATAAAATTATTTTGAAGTAAATAATGTCAGAATGTATGTCAAAGCACTTACCGTTTCACTGAATGTAAGCTGAATTAAGAATCACCGTTCCCTAAGTGCACATAATTTTGTTCAGTTCTGGCCCCAATAATGGCTTTGGTTCAAATGGCTCTGAGCACTATGGGACTTAACTTCTAAGGTCATCAGTCCCATAGAACTTAGAACTACTTAAACCTAGCTAACCTAAGGACATCACACGCATCCATGCCCGAGGCAGGATTCGAACTTGCGACCGTAGCGGTCGCGCGGTTCCAGACTGTAGCGCCGATGGCCGCTAGGCCACCACGGCCGGCAATGGCTTTGGCTTAACAGTGTGACAATGGATAATCAGGGGGTTGGTAAGCAATTGCTTTCCTTTGGAAGAGATGAAATAAATCACGCTGCTATTGCCGTTACTGAAAGAAAGTTTGTCCGTGCACAGTTTAGGACTGCTAAGAGTTAACAGTCAGATCTCGCGAACTGCAATGCGAATGCGGATTACTTGTCTTTTAGAAATAGAATAGAATAGCAAATGGGATGTGGAGGACCAATGGCGGATAATTTAAGGTCTTTAGTGGCACTTTTCTGTATTCTTAAACCAAATGAGAAAACGTGAACTGGTGTATACTACTATAGACAAGTGCAGAGACGTTGAAAATTTAACATAAATTACATAATACTATAATTTGAAATTGAGATCGTTTTACAATGAATACTTTAAAAGAAAAGGAGTTGGGAATTCTTAGATTCTTCCCTAAGTTCATGCAGTTTCTGTATCATTTGAGAAAACGGTATCATATAAGTCAAACAACGCAAGTCGTGAAAATTTACAGAACCAAGACTACAAAATGTTACCTAAACGCGACATCACACTTTTACAATTCTAGCTTACACACGTATCTCGTTGGGTGTTGGTACCTTTTTTTAATAAATTTATGCTTGTGAAACAACATTTCGAAATTAAACCTCCACGCCGGTGCACATCTGCTTCCAACCAACGCTCGACTGCTTGACTACTTGATAACGATATACACTTTGGAATCCCAAAAGTCTCCTTTATACATGCACTCAGCAAAAGTCTTCAGACAGACCCAACTGTCACTTCTCATAATGTAACAACCTTTCAAAGTCGGGGCACAATATTCACGCTCTCGACGAAATCTACTATTGTGTTTGTGTGAAACAACTGGCTTTCGTTGCTGCTGCTGTGGTGTCCATTTATGGCCGATAGAGAGCTTGTGATTGTTCACCGTACGTCATCGCTGCATTACGCTGACAAGACGCAGAGATATACGTTGAACTGATTACGTTGCTACAAGAGCGGTGGCACCGGCAGTCCTGATATGGACACAATCTCTGGCAACATAATGTAATGATGAACGCTGATCAGTCACAAGCTCTCTAAGGGCTATCAGTGATAACCACAACATTAGCCACGACAGTGACTTGCTTTGACGATGGAGGATCTCGTCGACAGCTTGTAGTTGTTTTCACATTTGACGCGACAAGTATACTGAGAATGCTGAGGCCGGTTGCTACGCAAGCGACAGATATGACCCACTACTGGCTCCATCCGGATACGCTGCCGTCCAGCTACAAGCAGAAGCGCCAGGCGACATGCTCTAGTGTCCTGCGTGCAAGCAGCAAACTCTTGCTTCAAGATCGTTACCAGGGCTGATCAACTGTTTCTATAAAACGGAGTCCATAACCCGTAAAATACACTACTGGCCATTAAAATAGCTACACCACGAAGATGAAGTGCTACAGACGCGAAATTTAACCGACAGGAAGAAGATGCTATGATATGCAAATGATTAGCTTTTCAGAGCATTCACACAAGGTTGGCGCCGGTGGCGACACCTACAACGTGCTGACATTAGGAAAGTTTCCAACCGATTTCTCATACACAAGCAGTAGCTGACCGGCGTTGCCAGGTGAAACGTTGTTCTGATACCTCGTGTAAGGAGGAGAAATGCGTACCAACACGTTTCCGACTTTGATAATAGTCGGATTGTAGCCTATCGCGATTGCAGTTTATTGTATCGCGACATTGATGCTCGCGGTGGTCGAGAGCCAATGACTGTTAGCAGAATATGGAATCGGTGGGTTCAGGAGGGTAACACGGAAGAACGTGCTGGATCCCAAAGGCCTCGTATCACTAGCAATCAAGATGACAGGCATCTTATCCGCATGGCTGTAACGGATCGTGCAGCCACGTCTCGATCCCTGAGTCAACAGATGGGGACGTTTGCAAGACAAAAACCATCTGCACGAACAGTTCGACGACGTTTGCAGCAGCATGGACTACCAGCTCGGAGACCATGGCTGCGGTTACCCTTGACGCTGCATCACAGACAGGAGCGCCTGCGATGGTGTACTCCACGACGAACCTGAATGCACGAATGGCAAAACGTCATTTTTTCGGATGAATCCAGGTTCTGTATACAGCATCATGATAGTCGCATCCGTGTTAGGCGAAATCGCGGTGAACGCACATTGGAAGCGTGTGTTTTCATCGCCATACTGGCGTATCACCCGGCGTGATGATATGGGGTGCCATTGGTTACACGTCTCGGTCACCTCTTGTTCGCATTGATGGTACTTTGAACAGTGGACGTTACATTTCAGATGTGTTCCCACCCGTGGCTCTACCTTTCATTCGATCCCTATGAAACCCTACATTTCAGCAGGATAATGCACGAACGCATGTTGCAGGTCCTGTACGGGCCTCTCTGGATACCGAAAATGTTCGACTGCTGCCCTGGCCAGCACATTCTCCACATCTCTCACCAATTGAAAACGTCTGGTCAATGGTGGCCGAGCAACTGGCTCGTCACAATACGCTAGTCACTACTATTGATGAACTGTGGTATCGTGTTGAAGCTGCATGGGCAGCTGTACCTGTACACACCATCCAAGCTGTTTGCCTCAATGCCCAGACGTATCAAGGCCGTTATTACGGCCAGAGGTGGTTGTTCTGGGTACTGATTTCTCAGGATCTATGCACCCAAACTGCGTGAAAATGTAATCACATGTCAGTTCTAGTATAATATGTTAGTCCAATGAATACCCGTTTATCATCTGCATTTCTTCTTGGTGTAGCAACTTTAATGGCCAGTAGTGTATTTTTGCTCGAGAGTAAGGTAACAACACTTGCTTTACTTAGGAAAATTAGGCAATAAAAGAGCGTTGTGCATAAAAATTACAAATGGAGGAATCTTCATGGACAATTTCGTAATGTATATGTGTAACTACAAAGACAACCAGACAAACTCTTCGAATACATGCGAATGATCAGAGATACGATCGACTATCTCACCACTGAATTAAAGACGAGTGTTTCTTACGTGGTCAAGAACTTTCGAGAGTGAGTAAGTGAGGAAGAATGACCGACTAATGTAAATAAGGAGAAATGAGTGGCTTTTGCTTCGTGGTGTTCGTGCCCTGATATCAATTCTAGTATTGGGTCCGAATTCGGCAGTGGCTGCTTCTTATATTTTAACTGACTCAGTGACTCAGCTATAATCATATCACCTATTGTGTTTACTAAGTATTATCTAAACTCCTTACACTGCATCTCAAAGTATACTCTTTAGGTTTTGCTAAAGTGCTTGGTCTTTAAGAGTATATACACCTAACCCAGTATATCATACATATTACATTCCTAATCACGCACACTGAACAACCTTGAAGTTTTACTGAAATCTGATTTGTGGGAACGTAATTCACAAGCAGTCACTGTTAATTACAAATGTTTTAATTTATCTGAATAGTCTGAACAAATAAAGCATATAAATTTTTTGAAAAAAGTTCAAACATTTTGTGAAAGAATTTGTTTGAAAGTATGAAATAAAATAGAGAAATATTTGATGCACTGCATTGACTATATGCGACTTTATATGCGTAAAATATCAAGGCCTTGAACAGATTAGCTTTTTGACATTTCCTTACTTACGTAGCTAGCAGCAGCTGTACCTGAGATATTTCAGATTTCTCTCAAATTACTTACTAATTTTTCCTTAATTACCCTGATTATTTACAACCGATTAAATATTTTTTGCTGAAGTAAATCTCACACTGATCATTTTGATATGCTATTTTCCAATTTCTCACTCTTAGTTTACCCATGAAAGTTCGAACAAGAACCCATTGCGTAATTTATAGGGAGTCTTGTTTTCACCCCACTCAACATTTAACCAAAGCGCTTCGTGTGTTAATCATGCGACAAAATATGATCTCTTTTCGTGCTGTCATTTGTAAACAACCTCGATCTGATCACTTCAACATTTCATGAAACATGACGATTTTTACGACCACATGGTTCGTGATGGACAGGGATGGAACTGAGCCCTCCTCCCACGACCAGTCCGCCACATATAAGATCCAAAAACTCTAGAGCTTGGAAAGATATAGTTACTTTCTGTAACGACCCAAGGACAGAAAACCCCAATTAACAAACTTTGTGGAAATTTAAAGTAGGGAAGTGAGCCATCTTGACAGTGACGGCAACTATTGACGATAAAATCTATGCTGGTAATATTTTTATTAACACCTATATCATTCAAATACTGAGAATAGCATAAAAAAGGGAGATAAGATGATAGGATTTTCATAGATTCTTTATCAAACATCTATAGAATAAATTCAAAATCATATGAACGAAGGCTAAATCCAAGAAAGTAATTCAGCCAAAGATAACATTTACCATGGAAGAGAGTTGTAGCGGCATCGAAAAGGAAATTCAATGCGACTACAATGCAACTCGGATATGGAAATGTTCAGTTAGTTAGTTGCTCTTGAGTCGGTCTAGAGTACTTTTGCGATGGTTGTCTGGATGCAAACGCTATTAGATTTTTTCAGTTTTGGAAGTTTGATAATTCGTGAGATAAGGATTGAAGTATTGCTCAGTCATTCGACTGAAGAAAGTTAATCTTTGCCGTTCTCAACGCGACGGTATCGTAAGACGAGTGTTAGACTTCAACTGAGTGATAAAGGTTTATCGGACTTAGCCTTCGTATTGATGAACAGTTACAAACCTTGAGAACAATGGATCAACGACAGAAAAACAATTCGTAGTCTAGAGTAGGACACAACAAAACGAAGACACGTAGAAATACAAGTACGCCAACTTGTCAAAAGTTGTCATCAGCGTCACGATTACTGAAAAGAACAGAAGTAAATCTTGAACGACCATATCGGTGTACGAGTGTTGTAGGGACATATAATTAATTACAGAAAGAACAATAAAATCTGAGTCAAGAAATAAATCTTACGTGTCGCCTAACTCACTAAACAGACGATACAATTTGTATTAATGCAAGTCGATTGACTGTTTAAACATTTTAAGTGACTAAGTGAGTACATGAATAATGGACAGTGAAAAGCGATTAGTTTAAACCAGTATTACGGCGTATTAAAAAAAAATAATTCTCCAGCATAACTTATCTCTGGAGTTATGTCGGATCGTTGTTAATAACTTGACGTAGCAACGGAATAGTAGACAGCAAAATTTCATCCTCGCTATTTATGATGTGAAAAACGACCGTAATGATTAAATCAAGATTTTATTTCATCACAGAACTAACCGGGCATAAAAATAAACGATTGCAGTTCACCAGTTCTCACACTGTTGCGGACAGATAACAGAATATTCCTAAAAAACGCGAGGAGTTGTGTTCTTATGAGAGTTACAGGTGCTGTTCCACGTCACACCGACGGGCACTAACATCGTTACGAGTCGCGTCTCCTCCCGGCGAGTGAAGAAGGAGGTAAGGGACGTCACAGTTCTCAGCTTTAAATACAGTTTTCATATCTTGGCTACATTTCATACTCATATAATGTATGCCCTAAGACGCTATACACGTAATATCTATACAGTACGTCTTTACTTCTGCAAACACTCAAAAATTTCGTGTTGTCATGTACTCACATACGTACAGCACTGTAACTGCGACGAATAATGAAAAAAAAGCAGTCGGTTGTTGAGTGAAGATATCAAGTTTTATGATGAGAAAGAATCACATTTTTTTCACTCAATAGTTTTCTTAAACAAGTATTTCGTAGCAGCTTGTAACCTCCCCACAAAAATTTATTATATAATTGAACCAAGCGTAAACTCCCAACAAAATTATTAATTAAATGAATTTCTTATATATTGTAACCTCTGAACAAAATTGGCTCCCATTTATAATCTGTGTGCAGAAATGCATTCACATTTAATGTTCCCACAAAATTCTTTTCTCATTTAATGTTAAGTTCGAAACAGAAAAATTCCTAAACACCAAAATAATAAAAAAAAATTAGTAACCTGGTAAATTTTACGAGAACAACAGCGCTGCCCTTCGGCCCTGTATTCTGAATAAAAAAGCAAAAATTCTTACCTCAATAAAAACTGCAAATATATCTGCTCTTACATAATAATTTTCGACACAGCTTCGTGCAATGCTGGCGTATATTTTTTTCTGACTCTTGGAAGGAATGATCATGCGTTGGAAATATTCTTTAAATTGAAATGAATGCTTTTCTTTAAAAATTTACTTTATATTATAAAAATTATTATTGAGGCATTTTTTTAAAAGAAATTAATGTCAGTTAATATACACTACTAGATATGCGCAAGGCTGCTTCTTTACCTTCTACAATAATAATCCTCCAGAGTCCTCACCAGAGTCCCGAGCAGACTGCCGACACGCGCACGCACGCGCCGACTACGGTCGACTACTGCAGACTACTCAAGACTACTGCTTACTAGCACGGACAGAAGACTAAAGCCGACTGACGACTAAAGCCGACTGACAACGACTCGTGACAAGCAACAACTAACTACATACTACTCTCTGGTCAGAGACTCTGCCATGCCTCGCCCATCGCCGGCAACGCATACGTCTTACATAACCCTCCACAGGGGGGGGGGGGGCAAAAATTTGGCAGCGATTGTGAGTCAATTGAACTTGCCATGAGCAACAAATTTTTCTTAATTAACTAAGTTTACAATCACAAAATATAAACATATATATATAAGTGCAGAACAAGAAATAAAATATAGTGCACATGCACTGAGTACAGAACATATCAGACAATGACAAAATGTATACACAATGCGTACAAATCATATTAACAAATGACAAAAGTGCACACGCACTGTAGTTCAGAACATATCAGCAAATCACAAAATGTATACGGAATGAGTACAAATCATATTAACAAATGGCATAAAGTGTACACGCATTGCAGTACAGAACATATCAGGAAATCACAAAATGTATAGGCAATGAATACAAATCAAGTTAACAAAAGACATAAAGTGCACACGCACTGTAGTACTGAACATATCATGAAATCACAAATGTATAGGCAATTACTACAAATCATATTAACAAATGACAAAAGTACAGACGCACTGTAGTTCAGAACATATCAGCAAATCACAAAATGTATACGGAATGAGTACAAATCATATTAATAAATGACATAAAGTGCACACGCACTGTAGTTCAGAACATACCAGCAAATCACAAAATGTATACGGAATGAGTAGAAATCATATTGACAAATGACATAAAGTGCACACGCACTGTAAAACTCTTTAGCATTTTTAAAACAAATAAACTTATCAAGGAGTGAAATAAAGTGCACACGCACTGTAGAAGTCTTTAGCATTTTTACATAACATATCATGGAGTGAAATAAAGTGCACACGCACTGTATAAGTCTTTAGCATTTTTACATAACATATCATGGAGTGAAATAAAGTGCACACGCACTGTGGTAGTCTTTAGCATATTTAGGACAACTGATCTTGTTAACAAATGAAATGAAGTGCACACGCACTGTATATGTCTTTATCATTTTACAAGAATTTAAACGCATTGCACAAGTGTTTACCATTTTACAAGAACTAGGAAAGAAATGGGAAGGATTGCATCATGGTTGTAGCACATTAGGTTGCACGCAGCTGCACTGAAAGTCCATATCTTTCTACAGAAGCACAACACCAAGTGAGACAATCTGAAGTTCTTTTCCTTGAAGTATTAATCAGTGTAGCCAAGACACTGAAATGTCGTAATAATATTCCATGTTATCATTTTGGTAGTACATTAGGTACACCAAACAGTGGGACCATAATAACATCTCCATCGCTCAAGGTGGTGGACAGCACGTCGTGTCAACACCACGTTCTTGTAAAGTACACCAACGTTGAATTTGTGCAAAAACCAAATAAAGTGCTCCATGATCATGAGGATAGACAGAACAAACGGATATTGCAGTAATTTCTGGTAATTAGGTCAGAAGGTGAAGGACATTAAGTCACATACTAGTCTTCATTGAGAATTACACTAGTCTAACAACTGATTTGAGTAATTGGTGGCACTCATCGCACAGTTACTGAACATTTCTGTACCATGTATGAAGTATTACAGAATAATGTTCATAAAATATCTGTTTACAGAGAACATTGGCACTCATTGTCTAGTTACAAAACATATAGCAAGTATTGAATAGTACAAAACATTTTTCATCATTCAAGTGACATACGACATATTTAAAATAATTATTGGCACTCATTGGCCAGTTACAAAGTATTCTTATATTTTCATAAAACCTTATTCAGTATTATTCAGAAGTCATCATTCAAAATGAGAGTCATTGGCATAGCACTTATAGAGTATAACAAATATTATTTACAGAAATTATGGGCATAGTATTTATGCATTATTACAAAGCATCATTCAGTATTACTCAGAACTGATCACTCCAGTGACATAGGACATATTGAAATGTAACATACTGTAACTATTATTCAAGGTCTGTGGTTAGAAAACATTATTCAGTATTACTCAGAATTCATCATTCAAATGACATATTACTCAGAACTGATAATTCCAGTGACATAGGACATATTGAAAATGTAACATACTGTAACTATTATTCAAGGTCTGTGACTAGAAAACATTATTCAGTATTACTCAGAACTCTCTCTTTTTTTTGTGCTAGCAGTGCATTGCGTTGAGATCGATAATTAATTACTGGGGCATAACAATATTTGCTTTTGAGTTATTGCTGCAAATGAAGATGTGTAACGTCATTCGTCATGAGTCAGCTGTAGCAATGTTATGAAACAAGTAGAGTATATGTGATCACATTCTTAAATGACACAGGTTTAATGACCAACTGCTTATAGCACATTAATTTCATGAATAATTTCTCCTGCAAAATATACAAAATGGATTATTAAACTGAAAGAAGAAACGCATATTATGCTGAAAAGTAGTGAACTTCGAATTAAGAGGTATTGAAATGTGTATAAAATATATATGTTCTCTAGCTGTCCTTTCCAAAACCTTCAGTCATCATACCATGCGACATAAGACATACTGTCAAAACGAACTGCAACAAATACTTAAATAACTACATAGCAAAAATACATAAACTTCAACATTATCCTCATCTGCAAAGAAAAACTTCATTATCCATATCATCATAACTCCATTATTATCATCATCTGTAAAGAAAAACTTCATTATCCATATTAGCATATTCTTCATCATTATTCATCACCATTCATTATCATCTGCAAAAAAGTCACTTCATTATTCATTATACAACTATTTCTTATTTCTAGCATATTTCATCACTAAAACTAAGATGTGTAGTTCTGGCTGACGGCCTGCATCAATCGCCTCGTATTCTGAAAGAAAAAATTAGTTAAGACTGCTATTCTACGATGTGTATAGTATATTCTTGTTAATGCTTGTTAATTATGATCCATTTACTCTTCGTGACGAGATAGTGCATCCTCTTTCGTTCATTTCGAAGGTGAAATTCCCATTTCTGTTCAGTTTATTTCGTTTACACGTTATTTCTTTCTGAAAATGATGAACAAAGATTAATGTCTTGCATTTAAATCGTATACCCACTAAATAAAAACTGGTTTATAGTAACATAATTGAGCATACAGCATAGCATGACAGAAAACGTAATATGTCAAAAACATAGACAGTGTTCAGAGGCAAAAATGTACACAGTGTATCACAATGTAGCAGCAAAAAAAAATGTAAAATAGTCACGATGTTGAGATATCATAAGGCAAAAATGTCAATGTCAACTGGTGTTTGTTATATCTTAAATATTTCATAGTGCATACAAACAAAACAGTAAAACAATCATATAAAAATGGAAAATGTACACGGTCTGATGTGTAAAGACAAGAAAAGTGACCTTCTTTGTGTTCAGCTTGTATGTTGTGTAGTTAATAGAGGCGAGAATTGAAGACTTTAATGGAGAGAAAATTTGATAAAATCAATATGTCACTAGATAGAACTGCATAATTATTCATAAAATACGTAAGTTTATCTGGAAAAATGTGCACGGTCTGATGTGTAACGACAAGAAGAGCGACCTGCTAACCTTACCTTGCCGGGCACTTGCCAAGAAAAAATACGATAATCATCAGTAAGTAGTCATATAAATATAATTGCATAAGTGGTCATAAAATGTGTAAGTTCATCTGGAAAAATGTGCACGGTCTGATGTGTAACGACAAGAAGAGCCACCTGCTAACCTTACCTTGCCGGGCACTTGCCAAGAAAAAATACGATAATCATCAGTAAGTGTTCATGTGAATATAATTGCATAAGTGGTCATAAAAAAAATTAGGAAATGGCATTAAAGTGTGATAATTCATAAAGTATGTTCATTCAATAAAGGGTTCAATGTTGGAGACATGGTGATTACCCTTGCTTTTTCTGGTTCTCAAAGTTTCGACGTGTACTACATTGGGGTGAGGAATGCTGCGAATTCGATATGGACCTGCGTATAGAAGCTCAAAGTTACTGCATCTACTCTTTGCTCTATTGGATAAATAGTGTGTACGTACTAATATCTTCTGTCCAATGTGAAAGTCACGGCGTGTACAAACCTGTTTTTGCTGTCTTCTCCGGCGCTCTGCGGCAAGTTTGATGTTGTTCAGCGCAATGTCAATTATTTAATGGTGTCGTAGTCGACGAGATGTAGGAAAGGTTACTAATTCTTTAATGTTGTTAGGTGGTTCAACATTTATCAGTATAACAGACGGAGATAGCATATTAGATTCATTTGGTATGGAATTAATAACATCCTGGAATGAGAGTATGTATGTGTCCCAATCAATATGTTTTTTATGGCAGTATATTCTACACAGTTTACCAATTTCTTTCATTAATCGTTCACAAGGGTTCGAAGTAGCATGGTACCTGGATATATAGATCGGAGAAATGTTTCTAGCTCGTAACATACGTGTCCATATAGCAGAACGAAATTGTGATCCATTGTCGGAAATTACTTTCAACACATGCCCTACATGAAATAGAAAATGTTTTACAAATGCTTTCGAAACAGTTTTAGCAGTAGCTTTGCGTAACGGAGTGAAGGTAACAAATTTTGAAGTGAGTTCAACAGCGACAAAGATGTAGCAAAAACCTCTATTAGTTCTGGGAATCGGACCAAAAATGTCTACAGCGGCCATGTGTCTCAATTTAACAGGTACAATGGGATGTAATGGAGGAATATGTGAAGTCGTATCTGACTTAGCTTTCTGGCAGATTTTACATGACGCTAAAACTCGTCGAATACGTTTCTCCATGTTGGTATAATAACAGTTCTGTCTCAGTATAAGACAGCATTTTCCGGCTCCGTAATGTGCGTAACTTAAATGAGTATACCAGATTAATTGGTTAACAAGTTCGTCAGGAATGCATAATAACCAATTGTTGCTGTCAGGGTGAGAGCGGCGAAACAGAATATTATTACATACAGTGTAATGGTTTCTAATGGTAACATTATTCCTATCTTGCCAAAGGTGTTTAATTCCTTTCCACACGTTGTCTTTACTCTGCTCTTGTGCTATGTCTTGTAATGACGACAAAATGAAATTTTCAAATGCAAATTGTTGAATGTACATGACGCTGAAATTTGCTTTGCAGAAGTTGATTGCGATGTCTTGCTGATTGTTGCTAAGAGAACGGGATAGTGCGTCTGCTACAATATTTTGTGTACCGGGAATGTGAACAATTGTAAAATTAAATTCCTGTAAATAAAGTTTCCATCTGCTTAATCTGTCGTGTGTAAATTTAGCCGAAAGTAAAAACTGTATCGCTCTATGATCTGTGTAGACGGTAGTGTGTCTTCCATAAAGAAAATGCCTAAATCTCGTAAATGGCCAAATAACACATAATGTTTCAAGTTCAGTAACAGAACAATTTCGTTCAGCAGGTGACAGAATGCGACTCACAAAGGCTATATTTTTAATTACTGTAGTGCCATCTTCTTCAATTTCCTGAAAAATGTGAACGCCTAATGCGGTGTTAGAACTGTCGGTAGCAATGGAAAAATTTCTAGTAAGATCTGGGTGTGATAAAAGTGGTGCATTCAACAAAGCATGTTTCATATAACATTTTCGTGAACAAGATTCTTCGTGTCAAAAGTATTGCTTGTGTTACTGGAAGATGCAAAAAAAAAAAAAAAAAAATGGCTCTGAGCACTATGGGACTTAACTTCTGTGGTCATCAGTCCCCTAGAACTTAGAACTACTTAAACCTAACTAACCTAATGACATCACACACATCCATGCTCGAGGCAGGATTCGAACCTGCGACCGTAGCAGTCCCCCGGTTCCAGACTGCGCGCCTAGAACCACTAGACCACCGCGGCCGGCTACTGGAAGGTGCAACCTGTACTCTATCTAGTCAAATTCTTTCTGATGTGCTATTATTTTCGGGAGGATGCTGTAGCATTTATACTATTTGTACTGTTCTGTTATTTCTTCCTGACGTATTACGTTCGGGATGATACCTACTGTCTGGTTCATTCATGATAATATGTTGTTGCGGATGATTTTGCTGCTGATAACACCGACTGTTATTAAATGTACGCTGAAAATTGTGCTCATTGTTTTTACGTCTGTCATGATAGTCATTTCTATGCGGTGCATTCCGATAGGAATTGAAATAGTGTGTTTTCTGTACGTACTGATTCCCTTGTTACTGTGCGTTACTATTTGTTGGAGCCGACGCTATATGTGTAGGCGGCGAAACCTTAAAGCTTGGTTGACCTTGTACATTACATTGTTGGTTAGATATGCTAACCGGTTGGTTTTGTTGCTGTTGCAAAGAAAAACCTCTATTGTTACTAAAATGTGTTTGCGACTGCTGAAAATTTTGCACATACTGATGAATAAATTTTGTCTGATATTAAAGTTACGGCGATAGTTGTCATTTCGGGAGTGTCTAAAGAGAACTGTCACTTTCGGTAAAATTTGTCATATCAGGTTTCCTTTACACGTTCTTAATCAAAGACAGATCGATAGTTGAAGAGCTGTTTTAATAGATATAAAGGATAGTAGAAGAGAAGGCAGCAGTGCAGAAAACTAAAGATGAAACAGCACTACTACAGCTCGGGGCCCTGAGCACGCTACGGCACATATCCATTAAAGCGTAGTGAATCCCCTGAGATCTATTACGTGCTACAAATAAATTTCAGTTTCTGCGTTACAGGCAATGCCGGTGAAAATTCGAAAGCAAATTGCTGTAGCCATGCCAATTCTAGTCTCTGCATTACACGCAATGGCGGTGAAAGTACAAAAATAAATCGACGTATCCAGTTCAAAGCGTATACCTGTGCTCTGTCATTTTCAAATACTTTATTTTTTCTCACGGATAAAAATTGCTTATAATCAACGTTATCGCCTCTCAATTTGTGAACAGGTTCAGGTTTGTGTGAGAATCTGTTTGTCTGTGTCACTTCGTATTCTAAGTCACGTAGTCTCTGTAAATTACCTAAGTTACACTGGCTGTGTGAGTGTGACAAATGTTCGGAATGTGCCGTATGCTGTGACGTGTTAGTGACTGAAACATTGTTCATTTCTGTCACTTTAATACGTTCGTCAATTTGGCTGATCTGTTGTTCAAATTTCCTATCGAATTCCGTATCCAGAGTGTGTGAAAGTTCTGGTGACTTTAAATTAAACTCGTCGCGTATCTGTACTGCGTTTTCTGAACATTGTTCAGTGACTGCACTAATTTCATTTCTAAATGATTCTGTTGTGGCTGCATGTGTATTACTTAATTCTTGTGCAACAGATCTAATTTCTTCACTACTGTTCGTAGCACAAGTCTTAGTATCCTCACGTAATTGTTCTTTAGTATCATGACGTTGCACAGTAAAGGCTGTAATCTGTTCACTAAGTTGTTTGTTCTGTTAATTAAGGTTGTTGTGTTTTTCATTTGACTGTTTGAAACTTTCATTCAACTGTTTGGAATTGTTGTCTAGTTTTTCATGCCACTGTTTGAGAGTTTCATTAAGTTGTTTGCAATGGTTGTCGAAATTTTCATTAAGTTGTTTGAGATGGTCGTTTTGTTCTTTCTTGAGTTGTAGTAATAATGCCATAACTTGATCCCAGCCAATATTATCGACGCTATACTCTGTACTGTGTGATGGTGTATTTGCATGTGTCACGCTTTGTGTAACCATTTGGTTATTC
The DNA here is from genome assembly GCF_023898315.1 of Schistocerca nitens. Lineage (NCBI taxonomy): Eukaryota > Metazoa > Arthropoda > Insecta > Orthoptera > Acrididae > Schistocerca > Schistocerca nitens. The sequence continues at coordinate 191,742,026 of NC_064622.1, forward strand.
TGTGACTTTTGAAAATGTTTGCTAATCGAATGTGCACTGTTGGTCACTACACCAGAATTAAATAAATCTGACGTATTCTGATTACACTGTTCATTTTCGTTAGAAAAATTTGTCGTTTCTTTACGTAAATTTTGCAAACCGGGTGTGTCAAAATGGGCAGCGTTCATTGTACTGGAACATGCCGCGTCATCAATTGTCGTTAACTTAACAGAGGACACAGTTGAATTTATTTGTTCATCATTAGGATCAAAATCATTACTAGTGGTCGGTACGCACTGATTGTCTGTAAGTGGAGGATTATCATTATTACACTGAGTGTCGCAAGTACTATCGGTCAAATTATTTGAGTCGGCTATTTCACTCATTGCAGATCGCGATGTACTGTTAACAGTTTTTGGCGGCATTTTTCACAAATCAGAATTAAGCACAAATGAAACAAGGACAATGCAAAATGCAACAAACACAATTACAACAAAGAGCAACAAATTGCCGATGATCTGTGAAATAAAGAGTGACAAATTAGTAAATGCGTTGCGACAGATGCAAACTACATTTAAGTAAATAAGAGCAGATATATGACTACTTCTCAGAAGATTCACAAAGAAATACGATCCTGGCAGGGTCGCCAAGTGTAACCTCCCCACAAAAATTTATTATATAATTGGACCAAGCATAAACTCCCAACAAAATTATTAATTAAATGAATTTTCTTTATATTGTAACCTCTGAACAAAATTGGCTCCCATTTATAATCTGTGTGCAGAAATGCATTCACATTTAATGTTCCCACAAAATTCTTTTCTCATTTAATGTTAAGTTCGAAACAGAAAAATTCCTAAACACCAAAATAATAAAAAAAATAGTAACCTGGTAAATTTTATGAGAACAGCAGCGCTGCCCTTCGGCCCTGTATTCTGAATAAAAAAGCAAAAATTCTTACCTCAATAAAAACTGCAAATATATCTGCTCTTACATAATAATTTTCGACACAGCTTCGTGCAATGCTGGCGTATATTTTTTTCTGACTCTTGGAAGGAATGATCATGCATTGGAAACATTCTTTAAATTGAAATGAATGCTTTTCTTTAAAAATTTACTTTATATTATAAAAATTATTATTGGGGCATTTTTTAAAAAGAAATTAATGTCAGTTAATATACATTACTAGATATGCGCAAGGCTGCTTCTTTACCTTCTACAATAATAATCCTCCAGAGTCCTCACCAGAGTCCCGAGCAGACTGCCGACACGCGCACGCACGCGCCGACTACTGTCGACTACTGCAGACTACTCAAGACTACTGCTTACTAGCACGGACAGAAGACTAAAGCCGACTGACGACTAAAGCCGACTGACAACGACTCGTGACAAGCAACAACTAACTACATACTACTCTCTGGTCAGAGACTCTGCCATGCCTCGCCCATCGCCGGCAACGCATACGTCTTACAAGCTGCCACATCTGCTCCAGCGCTTTGCCGAGAAAATTCATAGCTGTCGCTCTCACTGCCGCACGCACCGCAGCGAAAAGATTAAAACACGTTTAAATTCTGTCGTCTTAAGCTCTAGCAGAGGAGAGCGCCATGAACGTCGCTCCGTAGGACATTTCCGTAACTACACCTGCGATCGTGTTTTGTCGTCTGAAGCTATCGCGCGCAGTCGGTCACTTCTGTTGCTTACGTAAGGCGCGAGAAACTTCGCTCTTACGCCATAATACCCTTTACGATGGGAAATACTCTATACCATGCATTCTCAGCATTTTTCAGAGTAGAAACGTAGAAGCATCAGGCGAGAAACTGGACCAGAAGTGCCATTCAATCTTCTGTAATGGCGCTACTGGAGTTACCATGTGTTGAAAGGAGAAATATTCCGTGTAGCAACCTTTAGGAGGCGTGGGAACTCACACTGTCGGTAACCTCAGAATGAGGGACTTTCGGCGTCGAAGGGTACCATATACCTGCATCATATGGTTAGAAACTGTATTTCTTCCTCCACGTATTCTGTTGAGTAGTCAATTCTGCAGCCAGAAATATAGTTATTCGCAGCTAGGATGAGCTGCCCGTTCATAAGAGTCTTACTTCAAGTTGTTTAGGGACTGCAAATTCACTGAAGCACTCCGCATGTTGCTCCCTTGTACTACTCTTACGGCTTATTACGGCAGTAAAACACTCCCCTCGAACTGGGTTGCGCAGGAGCTTCTATCGCCGATTACAGTAGTGACTCATTCTCCGGCGTCGGAGAACTCCGCCAAATTACTAAGCCAGCGCTCGAGGACCGGCACCACGGCTCGGCCGCAGATCCTGTTAACCCCTGACAGAGCGCGCAGCGGGAAGAGAGGCTCCGGGAGGGCATTATCGATGTCGCCGCCGACGGCTACCGGCGGCTCCTGTAATCTGGGCCCATCTCGGTTCCGCTCGGTCCAGCTCGTTTCGGCGCGGCGCGGCCCACGCCCGCCATCTGCCATTGGTCACGAGGCGTCATACGGAGAGGAGGCCGGCTCATTAGTGGGGCCGCTAGGCCGCCCACCGCCGCCCCCCTGCCCCCCGCAATCGCGGCCGCATCGCGTGCGCTAATGGACTGCCGCGGCGTGGCGGCGCCCACGAGCTGATCACTCCGGCCCCCGGGCTGGGCCCGTCTGGCGTCCAGGGCGTGGGCTCCGGCCGCTTCTCCGAACCGGCGCTTCACGTGTCGGCTGTTCGGCCGCGAGAAATGCGGACCGTAGTCGGCGCGCTAGTGTGTGAGGGAGTTTTCGCGACGTTCTCATTGCTGCGCAGACCCTTGTGAAACGCGAATTGTAAAAAAAAAGTTACTTCTTCCAGAATGAGATTTTCCCTCTGCAGCGGAGTGAAACTTCCAACGATGATTAAAACTGTGTGCCGGACCGAGACTCGAACTCGGGACCCTTCCCTTTCACGGGCAAGTGCTCTACCAACTTAGCTACCCAAGCATGACTCACGCCCCAGCCACCCGGAGTGGTCGAGCGGTTCTAGCCACTATACTCTGGAACCGCGCGACAGCTACGGTCGTAGGTTCGAATCCTGCCTCGGGCATGGATGTGTGTGATGTCCTTAGGTTAGTTAGGTTTAAGTATGTGTAAGTTGTAGGGGTCTCATGACCTCAGCAGTTAAGTCCCATAGTGCTCAGAGCCATTTGAACCATTTGAACTCACGCCCCGTCCTCGCAGCTTTACTTTTGCCAGTACCTCGTCTCCTACTTTCCAAACTTTACAGAAGCTCTCCTGTGAACCTTGCAGAACCAGCACTCCTGAAAGAAAGAATATTGTGGAGACATGGCTTAGCCACAGCCTGGGGGATGTTTCCAGAATGAGATTTTCACTCTGCAGCGGAGTGTGCGCTGATATGAAACTCCCTGGCAGATTAAAACTGTGTGGTAGAGCACTTGCCCGCGAAAGGCAAAGGTCCTGAATTCGAGTCTAGGTCCGGCACACAGTTTTAATCTGCCACGAAGTTTCGTATCAACGCACACTCCGCTCCAGAGTGAAAATCCAATTCTGTAAACACCTCCAACGCTGTGGCTAACACATGTCTCCGCAATATCCTTTCTTTAAGGAGTGCTAGTTCTGCAACGTTCCCAGGAAAGCTTCTGTAAAGTTTGGAAGGTAGGAAATTAGGTACTGGCAGAAGTAAAGCTGCGAGGACGGGGCGTGAGTCGTGTGTGGGTAGCTCACTTGGTAGAGCACTTGACCGCGAAAAGCAAAGGTCCCGAGTTCGTGTCTCGGTCCCGCACACAGTTTTAATCTGCCAGGAAGTTTCAAGTTACTTCTTCTTCGGGGCACGATGTTACTCGCGTCTGCAGCATACCCAAAGCTGTACGTTTCCCTTGGGTGGTTCTAAACGAGTAACAATACTGGCGCTAGACAGTCCCAGTGATCTCCCGGCATACATGAAAGTCAATACGACAATGCAAAGCAACGATCCTTTTAAGGACCATCTGCACAGAGAACTCCGTCTACCTGCTAATATGTGTTAGCCAGCTGTACTTTGAAGGCACTAGAAGAGCCAGATGCCAAATCCTATCGAATATTAGATGAGTACGAAATGGATCTGGTAGCCATCCCGAAAAATCATCTAGAAACTGAATAGCACCTTGTTTTGGGAGGTGAAATTCTTGGATTTGGTTTACTTGGTGCCACATACGGCAAGGATTTATGGTGTTCAGATGGTTCAAATGGCTCTGAGCACTATGGGACTCAACTGCTGTGGTCATAAGTCCCCTAGAAGTTATAACTACTTAAACCTAACTAACCTAAGGACATCACACACATCCATGCCCGAGGCAGGATTCGAACCTGCGACCGTAGCAGTCGCACGGTTCCGGACTGCGCGCCTAGAACCGCGAGACCACCGCGGCCGGCGTTTATGGTGTACCAACGTACATTCGGAAAGGTATAGGAAATGCTCACGCAGTTTTTACCAGCACCACCAACTATATCCTCAAAATCACTGTCAGAATTAGTGAAATAATATTGTGGATATCTGTAAACCACCACCACTTACGCCAGCCTTATGTTGATTGTACTTGGGAGACTTCAACAGCCATCATGGACTGTGGAACTACAGGGTGACACACGGACGGTTTTGAACTGCGTAGTACTGACGGCGCGGTAATGGGAGGTGGCCGTGTTGGGGATAGTTCTGATCCACACAAGACACCATTTCATTTACTCAGTCACTATGGAGCAGTGGGACTTGCAACGTCGAGTGTTTGTCTATGACAGTTTCGTGAAAAGTGGTGAGTCTATTATTGCTACGCAGCGATTGTTTCGTGCGAGGTTTAATGTCGGTCGACATGGAGCTGTTCCGAGCCGTAACACAAACCTCAGATGGGTGGAAAACTTCAGATCAACTGGAAAAATACTGGATAAAAAGCATCCTGACCCGAGACGCAGAGTAACGACACCAGAAAATGTTGAAAGGGTAAGGTAAGCGACAGTCAGAAGCCCAGGACGGTCAGCTAGACGTCATGCTACGAATCAATCGTGAATAATCGGTTAGACGAATTTTGCATAAAGAATTAAAATTCCATCCCTATAAAATGCTCATTGTCCATCAACTTAAGGAAACTGATTTTGCTGTATGAGAAGACTTCGCTTACAGAAAGCAAGTGATTTTGGGATCGAATGAAAATGAAATTTTATTGATGAGCCATGAAGCTCATTTTCATTTAAACGGGACCGTGTATAAGCAAAACCTACGTCACTGGTCTCCAGAGCATCTACACCTTATCCACCAGCGTCCTCTACACTCATAAAAAGTAACGGTCTGGTGAGCTCCTGGCTCTGTTGGCACTATTGGACTTCATTTTTTGAAGAGAACGGGGCCACAGTTACTGTTGATTCGGTTCGGTACATTCGTATGCTTGAAACATGCTTGAAACCAGAACTAAGAAGACGACGAATCCCTTTAAAACGCGTTTGGTTCCAGCAGGATGGGGCAACATCGCACTCCGCAAACACTTCAATGACAGATCTTAGACGCATGTTTCCTGGCCGTATTATCTCACGTTTTGGCGATGTTCCTTGGCCTCCCAGGTCTCCCGACTTGTCAGTATGAGACTTTTTTCTGTGGGGGAACCTTAAGAACTGTGTCTACAACCACAAACCACGAAATTTGGAATAGTTGACGAATGCAATCATTCAAGAAATTGCTGCCATCCCTGCACAGATTTTAGTCCGTGTGATGCAGGATTTTGAGAAGAGACTTGAGTCCTGCATTCGAAATGATGGATATCACCATGACGACATTATTTTTCACAAATAAATTTGTTAACTAAAATGGCAAATAATGAACTTTGATTTTGTGTAAGTAAATATGCATTAATTTTAAAGTTAGTTGAGTATTATTTCATTAAAAACCGTCAGTCTCCCGTGTGTCACCTAGTACAAACGTAACAATGGAAATGGGAACTTCTGACTGACTGGCCTGAAGACCACGGCCTCCATTTCGTTTTTGGGGCTACAGATCGGTGTACATTCCGTTCTGGTGTCTGGAGAACTGATCAGCATCCTGTTTTATGTTTTTTATCCTCTGACAACAATGGACTGTCATTGCCAGTGTCAAGACAAGTACTGGACGGCTTCTCACACAACTAACATCTCACAGTGCTTCTCGAATTAGGTACAAGCTGACATGTAAGCTGAAGGTGGAAGGTGGAAGAAAGGAAAGGAAAGGGAGAGGATCACCACTGCTTGCTGATCGGGACATTACGTCTAATCTGCGGCGACGAGTGATCATATTTACGGGAACGGGATTCGAACCTGGGACCTTCAGTTTCCTGGGCAGGTGCGTTAACCATTACACCATCCAGTCCACAACAGTCCCGCAACTGTGCGGACTATCTCCCCACACCTCACGGCCGATCTCCATTCCCACTGACGCCACCTATCCACAGTCTCTGTCCATTTCCTCCATATTCGCTCTCTGAGATTCCCACGTGAGGTCGAACGTATTTGTGCATCTGCACTGAAGAAAGTGGCTCCACTGGCCAGCTAGGACACTCAAGTTACACTGACGCACCAAAGAAACAGGTATAGGCACGCGTAATCAAATACAGAAATTGTAAACAGGCGGAAGATGGTGTTGCGGTCGCCGACGCCTATATAAGACAACAAGTATCTGGCGCAATTGTTGGATCGGTTACTGCTGCTTCAATGGCAGGTTATCAAGATTTAATTGAGTTTGAACGTGGTATTACACTCGGCGCACAGGCGACGGGACACATCATCTCAGGGGCAGCGATGAAGTGGGGATCTTCCCATACGAATATTTCACGAGTTACTGTGAACATCAGGAATCTGGTGAAACATCAAATCTCCAACATAGCTGCGGCCGGAAAAATATCCTGCAAGATTCGGACCAACGACGACTGAAGAGAATCGTTCAACGTGACAGAAGTGCAACCTTTCCGCAAATTGCTGCAGATTTCAATGCTGTGCCACCAACAAGCGTCAGCGTGTGAACCATTCAATGAATATCATCGATATGTGCTTTCGGAGCCGAAGGCCCACTCCTGTAATCTTGATAACTGCACCACACAGAGCTTTATGTCTCGCCTGTGCCCATAAACACCTAGATGGGACTGTTGACAACTGCAAACATGTTGCCTGGAAGGACGAGTCTTGTTTCAAATTTTATCGACTGTAATGACATGTGCGGGTATGGAGACAACCTCTTGAACCCATGGACCTTGCGTGTCAACAGGGGCTGTTCAAGCTGGTGGACGCTCTGTAATGGTGTGGGGCGAGTGCAGCTGGAGTGATGTGGGACCCCTCATACGTCTAGATACGACTCGGACAGGTTACACGTATGTAAGCATACTGTCGGATCAACTGCATCCATCATTGTCCTTTGTGCATTCAGACGTACTTGGGAAATTCCGTGTACTAGCTGTTGGGCTTGTGTACTAGCTGTTAGCGTGTGGCTGAAAACTTTGGTGACAGCTGATTTGACTTTTCGTTTCAGTATTCTGTGGAGGGGTTGATGGATGAGTGAGTGTAAAGATGTTGAGTTCTATTATTATTTTATTGGACAGTATTAGTATGTTAATACTGTTTGCGAATGTTTTTCCTATTATTTTATGTATTAGTAGCAATAATGAATTGCTTGGCATGTGTACTTGCTCATTCAATAGAATTTTCCTCTCTGCTTTGGTTTTGTGTATGTGGTAATTTTCTTGCATGGTTAGGAGGTGTTTTTTATTGTTGATTCTAATTATTTTCATATAATTTTCTCTAGTGGTTGGTTTGTGGTCCATTTCTCTTAGGTGTTCTGCAAATGTGCAGTGGTTTGTCCCATACTTCCAGGCTCTCATGTGTTCTTTATATCCGACATCAAATGTTCTCCCTGTTTGCCCTATGTATGTGGCTTCACAAGCGTTACACTGTGGCTGATATATACCTGCTTTCCGGTTTATGTATATGTTTTTTGTCAGTTTTGGGGTGTATTTTTGTATAGAATTGTATGTCGTGTATACTATGTTTATTCCCTTGAGAGATTGCAGGGCACCACTGGGTGCGCCAGACCCATTCAACCAGTAACACCGTTTAACGTAAACTCGCTGTTCTGTCGCAAGCTTAGCGACGCCTTTGGAGTGTAATCGATACGTGATACCACACAATGTACATATTAAAGGGTGTGGGTGATAATGTACATCACTTTTGAACCCCTTGGATTATCTTCTGATGTAGCACAGTTAGTCTTTAGTCTTATTTTTGTATCTCTGTATAGGCTTTCTATCACCTTCATTATTTGCTGAAGAGATCCATTCTTGTGTAACATATTCCATAAGACTTACATACCCGCGTGGTTTTTCTGTAAGAATGTAAGTGTAATGTATGTTTCCCTATGGAATCCTCTTTATTTTTCTATACTTTGTTTAAGCGAAAAACATTGTCAGTATAGGATCTTTGTTTTCTGAAACCATTTTGTTCTTTAGACAACAGATTGTCACCAATAATTTGTAGACGTTGGTGTATTATCTTTGCATAAATGTTATATGCGGTGTTCGCTAGTGTTACACCACGACAATTATTGGATTAATTTCAGTCACCTTATTTTTCAAGATTGATAATACACCTACAACTGTCCATGGTTCTATGATCTGGCGTCTTTTCCAACGCATAATGCATAAATGATGAAGCCTAGGCTGTAAAAATAATCCTCAATATTTAAATAATTCTGAATTTATGCCGTCTGGTCCCGCTGCTTTCCGGGTTTTTGTTTTATTCAGGGCCTCGCTTATTTCTTGGATCGTTATGAGATCGCCATCATATGATTTATTCATTTCAGGGGAGTTCTCCTCCAATTCCTGGTTTTCGTTGCACCAAAGCTATTTATAATTTGCCATCCATTGGTATTCTGGTATCATATTTACGTTTCCTTTTTTCAGTTTTATGTAAATGCTTTATCATCTTGTAAGCTATAGAGTATTGTCTACAAAGAATATCAGTCTTGTCGTCGGGAAACAAATACTGAAAACTTACGTATGAAGCACAACATTTGACAGCGGAGCGTGGACGTTACAAGTAAGAGAGGAAAGAAAACCCGCTGTATTCGAAACATGGTGGTACAGGAAAATGATGAAAATCAGCTGGAGAGAACTGATCACCAACTAGGAAGGTCGAGGAAGGTTTCATGCCAGCAAGAAAGAAGAGATGCTACATGCAACACCTAAAAAAAAGCTGAAACGTAAGGCGGACAAGAGAGGAAAATGGGGAGTTGAAAAGGCCAACTTAAAAAATTGGCCCAGTTCAAAGTATAATCATGATCGACTTTATGTTATAGTTCTTGTCAGTACGACAATTAAGAAAACATTGGGAATGAAGTTACTTAATGCCTCTTAAGGTAATCATAGAAAAAGCTACACTCCTGGAAATGGAAAAAAGAACACATTGACACCGGTGTGTCAGACCCACCATACTTGCTCCGGACACTGCGAGAGGGCTGTACAAGCAATGATCACACGCACGGCACAGCGGACACACCAGGAACCGCGGTGTTGGCCGTCGAATGGCGCTAGCTGCGCAGCATTTGTGCACCGCCGCCGTCAGTGTCAGCCGGTTTGCCGTGGCATACGGAGCTCCATCGCAGTCTTTAACACTGGTAGCATGCCGCGACAGCGTGGACGTGAACCGTATGTGCAGTTGACGGACTTTGAGCGAGGGCGTATAGTGGGCATGCGGGAGGCCGGGTGGACGTACCGCCGAATTGCTCAACACGTGGGGCGTGAGGTCTCCACAGTACATCGATGTTGTCGCCAGTGGTCGGCGGAAGGTGCACGTGCCCGTCGACCTGGGACCGGACCGCAGCGACGCACGGATGCACGCCAAGACCGTAGGATCCTACGCAGTGCCGTAGGGGACCGCACCGCCACTTCCCAGCAAATTAGGGACACTGTTGCTCCTGGGGTATCGGCGAGGACCATTCGCAACCGTCTCCATGAAGCTGGGCTACGGTCCCGCACACCGTTAGGCCGTCTTCCGCTCACGCCCCAACATCGTGCAGCCCGCATCCAGTGGTGTCGCGACAGGCGTGAATGGAGGGACGAATGGAGACGTGTCGTCTTCAGCGATGAGAGTCGCTTCTGCCTTGGTGCCAATGATGGTCGTATGCGTGTTTGGCGCCGTGCAGGTGAGCGCCACAATCAGGACTGCATACGACCGAGGCACACAGGGCCAACACCCGGCATCATGGTGTGGGGAGCGATCTCCTACACTGGCCGTACACCACTGGTGATCGTCGAGGGGACACTGAATAGTGCACGGTACATCCAAACCGTCATCGAACCCATCGTTCTACCATTCCTAGACCGGCAAGGGAACTTGCTGTTCCAACAGGACAATGCACGTCCGCATGTATCCCGTGCCACCGAACGTGCTCTAGAAGGTGTAAGTCAACTACCCTGGCCAGCAAGATCTCCGGATCTGTCCCCCATTGAGCATGTTTGGGACTGGATGAAGCGTCGTCTCACGCGGTCTGCACGTCCAGCACGAACGCTGGTCCAACTGAGGCGCCAGGTGGAAATGGCATGGCAAGCCGTTCCACAGGACTACATCCAGCATCTCTACGATCGTCTCCATGGGAGAATAGCAGCCTGCATTGCTGCGAAAGGTGGATATACACTGTACTAGTGCCGACATTGTGCATGCTCTGTTGCCTGTGTCTATGTGCCTGTGGTTCTGTCAGTGTGATCATGTGATGTATCTGACCCCAGGAATGTGTCAATAAAGTTTCCCCTTCCTGGGACAATGAATTCACGGTGTTCTTATTTCAATTTCCAGGAGTGTATCTTATCAACACCTCAAACTAACACGAGAAAAATACTATTCTAAGAGATGCAGTAAGTTTAGGTTAATGTAATGACATAAACAACGTTAGATTCCCTTGTTCACTGGATGCTACACAAGCATAGCCCCCCCCCCCCCTTTCCTGTAAGGGGAAGGCATTTAGCAGATCAATTCGTTTAAGTAATATATGTACAACGGAATTAAATGTACAATAAACTACAAGTAATTACCACCAATCACTTTTCTTATTATCAAGGCCATTCAGTAATTCACCCGTTCACTACGATATGGGCCTGTGGATATACCAGTACGCATGCTAGTGACTGAGTGTCAACTACGTGAGATCAACTTGGAGTCTAAAGCTAACATGTAAAGATGTCAGAGTCAATAGAAGCATCCCGTGTGCTTCAAACACAAGAACACAGTCTGCTGGTGGACTCAGTAAAGCCAACTGCTATCCGAGAGTGAACCCAGGAAAACACGATGAGCTAGAGAAGGCCAAGTTACCTACACACGCTACATATGCACCCTTTTACGTACCACTGGTCCACCAGGATACTGACACCCGATACATATACACATCAAAAAAAGTTTTGCATCACCCCGGTGTCCAGAACTAAGGATAGACGTTGACGGTGGATATTGTATCACACACAGTCCCTTTGACTGTTCAGAGATGTCGCTAAACCCTCCCAAAGATGTAAACAACGAAGCATTAGCAGCGTCTACTAGACAGAGGGGGTACGACAACCGATCAATTCCAGTCATTCCACCAGGAAGGAGGTATCTGGCTCGTATTGTAGTTTAACTATGCCCAGACGGTCAATACCGCGCTTCGATCGAGTCGGCATTGTTACTTCGTGCCAGGAAGGGCTCTCGACAGGGGAAGTGTCCAGGTGTCTCGGAGTGAACCATACCGATGTTGTTCGGACATGGAGGAGATACAGAGAGACAAGAATTGTAGATGACATGCCTCGCTTAGGCCGCCCAAGGGCTGCTACTCTAGTGGATGACCGCTACCTGCGGATTTTATGGCTCGCAGGAACCATGACAGCAAAGTCATCATGTTGAATAATGCTTTTCGTGTAGCCACAGGATATCATGTGCGCAGTAGGTTTCATGATGCGCAGCTTCACTTCCGACGTCCATGGTAATGTCCATCTTTGCAACCACGACACCATGCAGTGAGATACCGACGGGCCCAACAACATGCCGAATGGACCGCTCAGGATTGGCATCACGTTCTCTTCACCGATGAGTGTCGCATATGGTATCAACCAGACAATCGTCGGAGAAGTGTTTGGAGGTAGCCCGGTCAAGCTGAACGCCGTAGACACACTGTTCAGAGAATGCCGCGATGTGGAGGTTCCCTGCTATTTTGGGGTGGCATTATGTGGGGCCGACGTACGTCGCTGGTGGTCATAGAAGGCGCCGTAACTGCTTTACGATACATGAATTCCATCCTTCGACCAATAGTGTAACCATACCGGCAGAATATTGGCGAGGCATTCGTCTTCATGAACGACAATTCGCGCCCCCATCGTGCACATCTTGTGAATGACTTCCTTCAGGATAACGACATCGCTCGACTAGAGTGATCAGCATGTTCTCCGGATATGAACCCTATCCAACAGGCCTTTTATAGATTGAAAATGGATGTTTATGGACGACGTGACTCATCAACCACTAGAAGGGATCTACGCCGAATCGCCGTTGAGGAGTGGGACAATCTGGACCAACAGTGCCTTGATGAACTTGTGGATAGTATGCCACGACGAATACAGGCATGCATCAACGCAAGAGGACGTGCTACTGGGTATTAGACTTACCGGTGTGTACAGCAATCTGGACCACGACCTCCGAAGGTCTCGCCGTGTGTTGGTACAACATGAAATGTGTGGTTTTTATGAGCATTAAAAAGGACCGAAATGATGTTTGTGTAATTTTCTGTACAGGTTCCGGAATTCTCGGAACCGAGGTGATGCAATACTTTTTTTTATGTGTTTAGTTTGCCTTTGTTCGAACTTGCTGCAACTCATCAGAACAGCTGCTGGCAGCCCCTTTACAAGACAAAAGGCACAACATCCCACAATTCAGTCACCAGTAGAACTATTTATAGAACTAACAATAGTGGTCTCGAAAGTCTGTGTCTACAAAGATAGCAACTACTTGTATTAACACTACTACACCACAGCTAATACCAATACCAACATAACTTCACAGAACTATTAACTAAAACCAAAACCTCAAGCGGCCACTGGGACACACAACGAAGTTAAAATACTGAATGAAAATTTTACTGAAATATTTCACTAGAAACAATAAGAAACGACAGCTGCAAAACTAATGCACGAAGTTTACTAAACGATTTCAACGCACAGATAACTCTAAAAAACACAGAGAGCGAACGTTACATAAAGTTTATTCAATCGTTATTTCGCCACAAACAGCACGAAGCACTCCTGACAACTATTAAATGTTGTAACTATATGAAAGATAACTTTGTGAGTACTTAGTTTTATAACCGCTACAGCTGCAACTCCACACCGCAAAATAGGAGCATATCACTGAGGCTTGGGGCTTGGACGAACGACATTAGCACACTCACGAATAACAGACCACTCGAGTTAGTAACACAGGAAGAAAGACTGAGATTAATGAAAATTCACTAATAAGCTACTTTTACAGCAAATATTAACACAAATAAACTTTAAAATAAGTAACTGAAGAGTAAATCTTTATAAAATATTAACGAGCAGTTTCAACAACAGTCCAGCACACGTGACGTCACACCAAAGATCTCTTCTGTCTCTGTTCTCCTTGAATGATCTGAAATGTCTCCTATTCCTTCTCTCATTGTAACTGCGGTTGTTTGATAAAAGTTTCTGTTTTTGTATATGTATTTTCTGCTTTTGTACATACATTTGGATTCTTGACTCTCAAGTAAATGTAAAACGTTGGGGAATGCAATGATGTTTTCTTTCTGATGTCCTGTCAGCACAGAAACACTTAAAGATTTTACAAGTTTAGAAATATAAAGCTGGATTAAAACAAACTGAATGAACTGTTCTGTTAAATGTTGGTTCTGTTGTGCTACATACTCGAATAACTTCGTTGAGATTGCAAATTCTGAATTTTCAAAATTTGTAAAATTGATAATTTGTTCTTAACCCCATGCTGTCTAGTCTTTGACCATTTTGAAGTCTCTCTAAACAAAAGCATTGTCTTCCTCTGCAAATAAATTCTAACTTGTGTGCCACAGGCCAAGCTGGTGGTAAAGAAAAGATAAACTGTTGCGCCCAATGTAAAGTATGTAAATCTCTGATGCCATTGCGAAAGACTTTAAACTTTCTAAGTGATAAAAAATGTGTGTATTCAAATCCGTCGTGTCTTGCTAAGTAACTGAAGTTCTGTTGGTTAAAATACGCATGTGAATGTTGGCGTTCATTTTCAAAGTATCTTTCACATATAAGTCGCCAACATGTTCTTGCACGAAATCCTTTTCTCTTCCATGATAGCTCTCACTACGGTCACGTCTCTCTTGAAACCTCCTGGCAGATTAAAACTGCGTGTCGGACCGAGACTCGAACTCGGGACCTTTGTCCTTCGCAGGGGCTAGTGCTCTACCGGTAGAGCACTTGCCCGCGAAAAGCTGTAACTGTAGATCTACGTCTGTATCGCCCCATATTACCATATCATATGCAAAAATCATCTTTTTGTCTTTTTCTTTTACTATATCTTTAACTGCCCTTCCCACCCCCTCCATCACAACATTAAAAGTGCAGGAGATAGAATATTTCCTTGTTTAAGTCCTTGTCTTCTTTCTAAGTATACAGAGTTCCCCAATGGTGTTCTAATTCTACAATTGTGTCCTCTGTACATTGTCTTTATCACATTAATATATCCATCTTCTGTACCTATCTTCTTCAATACTTCCTAGAGTCTTTCCCTGTTAACTGAGTCTTACGCCTTTTCTACCATTATCACCCTTCTGTTATACTCCTAACTTTTTTCCATCAGTTGACGGATAGAAAAATCACGTCGATCGTGCTTCTTCCTTTCCTAAACCCATGTTCTTCTGCACTCAGCTTCTTTTCTATCTTTTCACTTATTCGATTTAGTAAAATTCTTTCAAAAATCTTGGCTGTGTGACTCATAAGGGCTATTCCTCTGTACTTTTTACAAAGTCTTTTATTGCCTTTTTTTGAAGACGGGAACAATGTCTCCTCTTCTCCAATCGTCAGGTATTGTACTACTTCTCCACACACTTGATAGTACTCTATACAGCATTCCCAATGGACCTGCTGCTCTTATCACGTCCACTGATACTTCATCAGGTCCTGGGGCTTTCCCCCCATTCATCTTCTGCACAGTTATTTCCATTTATTCCCATGTAATTTGTCCTAATTCTGCTTCCCAGCTCCTCTCAGTTTCTCCATTATTTATTGTTTCCTCGTGTACTTGCTCCTCAGCGTTTAACGGTTTCTTAAAATGTTCTCTCCAGAGATCTTTTATATTCCCTGGATCTTCAATCACAGTACCAGCATTTATTTCCTTCTTTACTGGTACTTCAAAAGCCTTCGTTTTAATTTTTATCATTGTATAGAACATTTTCTTATCTCTCGGTTAGCAGATTCTAGACGTTACACCAGTATGTGAATGACTTAACACGGAGAGAAATGGATCTCTGGAAGGAATAAATAGTTGTATGGAGGATACGGCAAACTTTTTCATAGACAAACTAGAATAGGCATACCGAGGGTGGTCCGAAAGCGACATATCGCAAGCGACTGGATATATCTTTTGGGTGCGCCTTCAGGCTATAGTTAGTTACATCGAAAAGAAGTGTAACGAGTCAGTTTACAGGATACGTTAACATGAATAGCTTTAACGCTAATGAACGAGCTTCTTTTCCGTCATACTCACGCAGCTACAGTTGAAAACCATATTTTTTGCAGGCAACCAGTTTTTAAACAAAATTTTGTCTATGGAAAGAAGGAGTTGTCCAGAAGAAATAATTTTAGTTTAGACCTAAAACTTTCTTTGCTCCCTGTGGCACATTTTTGGTATTGGGAAAATGATTAAAGTTTTAGTCAAAGCACATTGAAATCCTTTCTGAGCTACCTGCAGCTTTAATAATGGGTAATAAAAGTGATTTTTATTCTAATGTTGTATGTGTGGACATCACTGTTCTACTCCAGTAGTGATGAATTTCTTATGAAGAATTCTATTAAAATCTATAATGTATTTGTCTAACTGCTCTCCTCTTGTGCAATCAGTATTTGTTTTAATAGGTGTTAATTTACTAGAGAAACGTATTTCATAAAACATTATTAACTGGGTGTATGCAAAACCTGTTAGGAGTTTGATTTGTTTGCGAGATCAGTAACAACACTAAGAGCAGAAGTTTCTTGAACTTAATTAATTAAGGAGCTCAGTAATAAGCTTCTTCCGCTTCAAGTTTTCTTCAATATATACACCCAAAAATGTGAAGCATTCTACCATGTTTATTGACTACTGCTTATGCGCTAATCATTTGTTGGTATAACTCTGTTTGTTTTACAGAGCAGAATACTGTATGTTACAACAAAATTTAGTCAGAGTCCATATTCAGAGAAACAATGTTTCTTTGGAAAAATCTGTAACAGTTTCTCTGGTTGGTGACTCTTAATGGGATTTAAGATAACACTAGAATCATCTGCAAAAAAAACAGGAGTTCTGCTTACAGAAATTTAGTAGAAGAACATTCACATTTATAAGGATTAGGTGTGGACCGCAAATTGTGATACTTTCTTCATGATTTATCCCCATTAATTAAAATTTTCTCTTCTTACAACGTTTTTTTCAATTATTCTACAAAAGACATTTTGCATCCCATTTGTTAAGGTGATTCAGATCAGTTGTTTTCTAAGTCAGTCCCATAAAACTCAAGCTTTTATAAGAGAGGAAAATGACGTATAGAATTAAATGCCTTGGAAAGCCTACAGAAGAATATCTTAGAAGGCGATATTTTATTATTTAAGTCTAGCGAAATCGGCTGCGTGAGTGTATAAATAGCATTGTCAGTCGAGCAACGTTTCTTGGATCTGAATTATGATATACTAAGTACACCGTTTCATTTTAAATGTGAGACTACATTACTTTCTTGAATATTTTGGAAACGAATGTCAGTACGGAAACTGGACGATTATCCTTCAAGTCTTTCTTTTCATCCTTCTTTCTACAAGGTTTAACAATGACGTCATATGTCTGCTGAAGTTCCCAGCGCCAGTGATGTATTACGTGTACACTAAGAACATTACTTATTAAACCAGAACTGTTCTTTAGAATTCTGTTCGATGCTAGATTTGACAGAGTCATAATTATGTTTGAAGGGAGACTCAACGCCTAGGACGATTGAAAGTGAGTACAGCATGAGGCTGCTAAGAAAAGCCGCCCAAATTTTATGCAGACCGAGTACATATATCAATCTGCGGTTTTTCGCCAAGCTACATGAGAAAACGTCGTAAATTTTTTGGAGTGCCAAACTGTGGCATCGACTTTGTATGCTTTTTAATGGAACTATATTTCTTTCTGTGGTACTGGAAAGAATCGCCCAAACGGGCTTCAACGGGGTGATGTATGCCAAATTTAATCAAACAGTAAGAAGACAGGAGTGCTACAGACCACCGCCCCGTTGTCACCGCTCGATTGCCAGTGTGTTTAGCTGTGCGCTTAAACCCCATCACTCCATGCTCTGCTATTACAGTAGTCACAAAACTTCCTCTTGAAGCCGGCCGCGGTGGTCTCGTGGTTCTAGGCGCTCACGACCCACCTAAACCGTAAAACTACGCCGCCACGGTAGCTCAGCGTGTTCGGTCAGAGGGTTCACAGCCCTCTGTAATAAAAAAAAAACTGAGCTAATCGATCAACAACGAACTTAAACAGATGTCTTACGACGTCCGCCCCGAACAGATGCAACGAACAAAAGTGAACAAAACGAGATTAAAAAAAAGAAAAGGGCGCTCAGTCCGGAACCGCGCGACTGCTACGGTCGCAGGTTCGAATCCTGCCTCGGGCATGGATGTGTGTGATGTCCTTAGGTTGGTTAGGTTTAAGTAGTTCTAAGTTCTAGGGGACTGATGACCACAGATGTTAAGTCCCATAGTGCTCAGAGCCATTTGAACCATTTTTTGCTCTTGAAGCTATTCGAACTCTGAGACTGCATATGACAGTCGAAAAAGTGGATAGTGTTTTCGTTTATGGCGAAACCTGTCGAACTACCAGGATGGTGGTGAGATTGTTTGTTGGAAGATACACTGATCGTGCCCTGTCTTCACTATTTCTATTTGGGATCTTCATCAATAACGTGAGTAATTGGAAGTGATAAGATTAAAGTACGTAAATAGAAAGGAGCAATCGCTGGTGAGAGAAGACATGAAATATCGCAAACATGGACCTGTGCTGCGATAAGTCCACATAAAAACTAAATATGTAGGTTTCTCTGTCGGAATCACTTGACGTAATGAATCAGCGCTATGGTTCGATCATTCTGGAGGACGATTTTTCAAATACGCATTCGGAAATACAGATTAGGGATTTTCGTAATCACCGTAAATCACTCCAGCCTAATGTCAGAATGGTTCCTTTGAAAGAGCCTGTTACCTACTACATTCGTGAAACACTCCGAGCGTGTATTCCATCTCTAATGACACCAGTATCCATGATACATTATACCCTGTTCTTCCTCCCTTCTGGGTCAACATTTTGAGTACTTGAGTATTTGAGTGTCATAATAATGGTGGACTGAAGAGAAATGAGAAAGTTTTTCGCTAATTGGTGAGGATAGAAATGTGTGAAACCATTGATAAGAAGAAGGGACAGGAGAATAGAACAAGTGAAAAATGAAATTATCATATGGCATGGTTGTCCGGGATGTCCCAGTCTGGTTCGGCTGCCAGGTGCAAGTCTTATTTCATTCGGCTCCACACCAGGCTACTTGCGGCCGATGGTGAGGACAACACAACACCCAGTCCGCGAGCGGAGAATATCTCCGACCCGGCTGCAGTACATGGCAGGAAAGCACGTTACCAACCAGCTAAGCAGGAAGACACAGAACAAGTGTTTAGACATCAGAGAATAACTACTACTAGAGGGAATCGCAGAGGGTAAAAACTGTAGGGGAAGACAGGGACTGGAATACGTCCAACAAACTATTGAGGAGTTTGGTGGTATTTGTGCTGCTCTCAGATGAAGAGGTTGGCACAGAAGAGGAAGTCGTGGAGGGAGGCATTAAACCAGCCAGAAGACTGATGACTGAGTTTATATTGAAAGACTACCTGCCTTATATCTCCTGTGTGTGCTTACGTTTTGTACAATAGGACAGAAGCATTTCTTGACGCTGGGTAGTAGTTTTTGATGTTGTTGTCTTTTTACTATTTGGTGAAGACCCACATATGTTATGACGTTGTACTACCTTTGAAAGGCAGTTCCGTACGCCGCGAGGAGTACATTTTCTCATCATAAATTTTGTTGTAATTTGGCATACATAAACGTTAAAAATTACTTGCCTACGTCAGTAGTTGGAGACATTGTCCACTGTAAGTTAGCGGAAACTGCCCGTCTATAAATTTAACCGTTTTTAATATTTTTAGGTGGTGTTCTATCCAGTCTCACTCTGAAGTATATATATACATATATATATATTTTGATGCACCAAAAGATTCATATGAACTAAAATGTTGTTAAGTTATGTGTCGAAGCTGGCAATATTAAATAAGACTGCGGCTGCTGCCTGAGTAGTTTTCGCCCTCGTTTTGCAGTTAAGGCCATGCATTTAGGAGTGTAAGATAAAACGTATCTATCCTTCGGCTACCTTAATAAATCATAATTTATTAACAACAATGGCCTGTATTAAGATAAAACGTATCTATCCTTCGGCTACCTTAATAAATCATAATTTATTAACAACAATGGCCTGTATTAAGATAAAACGTATCTATCCTTCGACTACCTAAATAAATCATAATTTATTAACAACAATGGCCTGTATTCAGTTACTGCGTACGGAAGCACTGTAAGATGCGCCCTGGATCAGAGATGGGTGTGGTCTGGGATGAATTTGGGTTACTGGAAGGCTGAATACTATTACAGGTAAAATGAACATTTACTGACTTCGATACATTAATTAAAACACTTACGAACATGATACAATGTGACAATTGCTGATGCATGATACATATTAAGTTCAAAGCTTGATAAATCTTAAGCTATGTTTCTGAGTCCGCCGGACGGGGTGGTCGAGCGGTTCTAGGCGCTGCAGTCTGGAACCGCGCGACTGCTATGGTCGCAGGTTCAAATCCTGCCTCGGGCACGGTTGTGTGGGATGTCCTTAGGTTAGTTATGTTTAAGTAGTTCTAAGTTCTAGGGGACTATGACCTCAGAAGTTAAGTCCCATAGTGCTCAGAGCCAATTGAACCATATTTTTCTGAGTCCGCTACTAAATACGTGATTTACGGAACGGAAATAATCAAACATGGGTTAGCCGCACAAGCACTTAAAACGCACATTCATTTGATGAGTTTCACACAGAGGAGAGAAGAAAAGAACAAAAGTCCCACACCATGAGTAGACGTAGCTAGCAAGGAGATGCTGCCCCATCAGTTTTAACATGTACCATGAATATGTAAAGTTACCGTTGAAATTCATAAACGAAGATCAAAACATGAACTACAAAAAAAGTTTAATTTAAATGCACCATGTAAGAGGAAGATTATGGGGGTACAGCACAAAACGCTTTTAAAAGAGTACACAAGCAAGTGGTGGTAACGTACCAAGGTAAGTACTAAACAAATAGGAATTTCAGGATAAACGGATTGGAATTGCACTGAATTTATCGCAAAGATTACAAGATGTGAGAGCTGAAGACTCTTAAACATGAACACTAACACGTGGCGGTAATGAACAAAGGCAAGTACCGAACAATTGAAACTACAGAATAAAAAGTATTCATAAGTCATCGACAAAATCACGGTGGCATCATGTGATGCACACGCACTCGCAGTTAGAAAAAAATGAGAAGCTGGCTTAACTGAATCGTAACTTATTTCGACACACTTCCACGTGTCCAAGTAACTAGCTGAATCAAAATATTCAACTCTCACGATATTAGAATAATATTCGTCACACGAAATAATCGACTATAAAGCATCAAAATATTAAACTCTCACGATATTAGAATAATATTCGTCACATGAAATAATAGACTATAAAGCTGTAGGAATAAAGCGTTATGGCTTCAGCTAGACCGAAAATTCCAACGAATGCCGACATTAATTAAACCATTGAGTAAAAGCTCTTAAGAACAACCGATATTACTAAACTCCCAGCTGTCAGTGTAGGGAACGAAACCGGGAAGTGATTAGAGAACATGCCTTCTGTATTGTGCCGAGTTACACAAAAGCTTCGACCAGGCAAACAGAAATATGTTTGCTACCCACCAAGCATGTACTAAAGTTGGCCATACTGTCACAGCAGCTGGCTACTCTAACTCCCATGGTTATGCACCTAGATCTTGTTACTGCCGACACACATTCATTGGTACTATTATTCCAAGGCGGAAAGGACAGGTACAGAGGAATATGGTACTGAGACATTGTAAACATGGGTGTGGGACTCAGAGAGGTGGCAAAACTTAGTTGACCTTGCACAAGTGCATCTGAAATGCCGACCAGTTTAGTATGAAATACGAGAAATATGTAAACTGTTGCTGATATGAACACACCAACTGCTCATTCTTTTTTATACCGGAGAGAATTTACAATTTCAAGTTAAACTGAGGTGCCAGAAGTATTGGGATGAGGTTACTTTAAATAAAATGTCATGAAGCGGCTCACTTAGAGGCCCTTCAGAATCCCATCCTCTTTCTGCTTCGTATACACACGGCGGAATTATGTTTATGCCAGACTCACACCTACCTCACTCTAGTGGTGCGTGCAGGAACCGAGCTGATGCAGCTCCATCGTTGCCCCTCCCAGGTAGGTTTGGCGTGCTCGCTCGGCGCCGCCGCCACCTCCACAGAGGCCGTTCCGAGATCCGCTGCGGAGCGCAGATTGCAGGGCCGGCTTGGCCTGGGGCTCTGCCGGCGCCTGCCCGCTTCATTTCGAGGCGTGGCGCGGAGCGGCGCTCTCCGCCGCTAGCCTGCGTGTCTGCTCGCCCTCTGACCTGCCCGCGCTGTTTCTGTTCTCTTGTACTGCAGTCTGCATCACCAGCAGAGTGCAACGCACAGGAAACAGGGCGGCAGGTTAACACTCTGCACAGTCCTTCACGTGCGCGCCAACTTCAAAATTTTGGAAAAGGATTTTAACTGAATTCACGTTTCCAGCAGAATTCTAGTGATCGCCACAATGTGTCCAAATGGAAAACTTAATATCAAAGGAAAAGATAGAACTGTCATTTGAAGGAAAGAAATTCATATACACGGCATAAACTGTGCTGTTTACAACGTACCACAGTTGTGCAGAGAAAGTTGAAACGAACAGTTTTACATTCAACACTTGTGGTCCATCAAGACGGAGAGTACTATAAACTGTATATACCGGGTGATCAAAAAGTCAGTGTAAATTTGAAAACTTAATAAACCATGGAATAATGTAGGCAGAGAGGTAAAAATTGACACACATGCTTGGAATGACATGGGGTTTTATTAGAACAAAAAAAAAAACCATATTGCTAGACGCGTGAAAGATCTCTTGCGGGCGTCGTTTGGTGATGATCGTGTGCTCAGCCGCCACTTTCGTCATGCTTGGCCTCCCAGGTCCCCAGACCTCAGTCCGTGGGATTATTGGCTTTGGGCTTACCTGAAGTCGCAAGTGTATCGTGATCGACCGACATCTCTAGGGATGCTGAAAGACAACATCCGACGCCAATGCCTCACCATAACTGCGGACATGCTATATAGTGCTGTTCACAACATTATTCCTCGACTACAGCTATTGTTGAGGAATGATGGTGGACATATTGAGCATTTCCTGTAAAGAACAACATCTTTGCTTTGTCTTACTTTGTTATGCTAATTATTGCTATTATGATCAGATGAAGCGCCATCTGTTGGCCATTTTTTGAACGTTTGTATTTTTTTGGTTCTAATAAAACCCCATGTCATTCCAAGCATGTGTGTCAATTTGTACCTATCTACATTATTCCGTGATTTATTCAGTTTTCAAATTTATACTGACTTTTTGATCACCCGGTATATGAAGATGGTATCTGTTCATCCGGACATGTCGAAAGAACAGATACCATCTTCCAATATATACAGGGTGTTTCAAAAATGACCGGTATATTTGAAACGGCAATAAAAACTAAACGAGCAGCGATAGAAATACACCGTTTGTTGCAATATGCTTGGGACAACAGTACATTTTCAGGCGGACAAACTTTCGAAATTACAGTAGTTACAATTTTCAACAACAGATGGCGCTGCAAGTGATGTGACAGATATAGAAGACAACGCATTCTGTACGTCGTCTTTCTGCTGTAAGCGTGTGCTGTTCACAACGTGCAAGTGTGCTGTAGACAAAATGGTTTATTCCTTAGAACACAGTGTTGTTGCAACAAGACGAAGTTTTCAACGGAGGTTTAATGTAACGAAAGGACCGAAAAGCGATACAATAAAGGATCTGTTTGAAAAATTTCAACCGACTGGGAACGTGACGGATGAACGTGCTGGAAAGGTAGGGCGACCGCGTACGGCAACCACAGAGGGCAACGCGCAGCTAGTGCAGCAGGTGATCCAACAGCGGCCTCGGGTTTCCGTTCGCCGTGTTGCAGCTGCGGTCCAAATGACGCCAACATCCATGTATGGTCTCATGCGCCAGAGTTTACACCTCTATCCATACAAAATTCAAACGCGGCAACCCCTCAGCGCCGCTACCATTGCTGCACGAGAGACATTCGCTAACGATATAGTGCACAGGATTGATGACGGCGATATGCATGTGGGCAGCATTTGGTTTACTGACGAAGCTTATTTTTACCTGGACGGCTTCGTCAATAAACAGAACTGGCGCATATGGGGAACCGAAAAGCCCCATGTTGCAGTCCCATCGTCCCTGCATCCTCAAAAAGTACTGGTCTGGGCCGCCATTTCTTCCAAAGGAATCATTGGCCCATTTTTCAGATCCGAAACGATTACTGCATCACGCTATCTGGATATTTTTCGTGAATTTGTGGCGGTACAAACTGCCTTAGACGACACTGCGAACACCTCGTGGTTTATGCAAGATGGTGCCCGGCCACATCGCACGGCCGACGTCTTTAATTTCCTGAATGAATATTTCGATGATCGTGTGATTGCTTTGGGCTATCCGAAACATACAGGAGGTGGCGTGGATTGGCCTCCCTATTCGCCAGACATGAACCCCTGTGACTTCTTTCTGTGGGGACACTTGAAAGACCAGGTGTACCGCCAGAATCCAGAAACAATTGAACAGCTGAAGCAGTACATCTCATCTGCATGTGAAGCCATTCCGCCAGACACGTTGTCAAAGGTTTCGGGTAATTTCATTCAGAGACTACGCCATATTATTCCTACGCATGGTGGATATGTGGAAAATATCGTACTATAGAGTTTCCCAGACCGCAGCGCCATCTGTTGTTGAAAATTGTAACTACTGTAATTTCGAAAGTTTGTCTGCCTGAAAATGTACTGTTGTCCCAAGCATATTGCAACAAACGGTGTATTTCTATCGCTGCTCGTTTAGTTTTTATTGCCGTTTCAAATATACCGGTCATTTTTGAAACACCCTGTATATATATATAGTTAAGGCTCACCAGCCATTTGACCATCTTCTTCTGTGGGGATGCACAAACAGTGCCCGAACTCTTAGGGAATCAGCGGGAAAACCGTGAGTAATGAGTATGATGGGCAGGGGCACTATGAATATAGCGCGGGACAATAAGTTGCGAATGTGGGTCTCACGGGAGGCGTGCCAGAGATGAGTCACTGCAGTCACACTAGCCTCTGTGTCCTCGGTGGCTCATATGGAGAGAGCGTCTGTCATGTAAACAGGAGATCCCGGGTTCGAGTCCCGATCGGGGCACACATTTTCAACTGTCGCCGTTGACTTATATCGACGCCTGTATGCAACTAAGGGTATTCATTTCATTGTAATTACAATAAACTTGGCACATAAAACGGCCTAAGCTACAGTGTATGTGCGTCGCACGAGATTACCGGACACATCCAACAGAACAGCCACCGTACACGCACGTATATGCGTATATTTCCATTTGCTTGACGGTTATAACATGATTGCTTCAGTGAAGATGTGCATCAGATTTACATTTCGCGGGAATATATGTCACGCTGCGAGCGACGGGTGTATGGACAGAGACGCTGCACTGGATACACATACCTATGCCAGTTTCTTTGGCTGAATAGTTGGCGGATTACTTTAATAAGATCATTCAAGAGGGAAGGATTCCAGTTGTCTGGACACGTAGCACAACAATTCCAGTTTGGAAACAGAAGGGAAGTTTTGTTGAATGTAACAACTATCGCCCTTTGCGCCTTCTGTCACACACCATGAAAGTATTCATCATCGATAAAAGGACGACAAATTGTCAGTCTCTCCATCAATCAATGTGGATTCGTGAAGGGCTGTGGGACGACAGATGCTATCCACGCAGCTCGTGAGAAGTCAAAACATCTATACTTTACCTTTCTCGACCTCGAACAGGCCTTTAAACGAGGGCCAGACGAGTTAATTTGGCTCGCCCTGTGAGAGCATGGAGTACCTGAAGAGCTCGTTAGGTGGGTCAGACTGCTCTACGAGAAACCGAAGAGCCGGATACAGTCAGCTGCCGGACTCTCCGTCGACTTTCCTATTTCTATGGGAGTTCATTAGGGATCTGCTCTCTCACCCCTCCTATTTATCATTGTCGTAGACAGCGTCACAACAAACCTGCAGAAAACCTCAAGCTGGGCGTTACGGTATGCTGATGATGTGCTACTCGCCAGTGGAAATAACAATCATCTACAACTTCAAGTTCAAGCCTAGAATGACCACTTTGCAGATGTAGGACTACGGCTCAGTGTTTTAAAAACATATTACCTTTCCACAGATTTAAATGACTCTGCAGCCATCAGAATCAATGGTGTTGATCTCCCAACAGCAAGAACTTTTAAGTACCTAGGCTCAACAATTGCAGCCGATGGAAATCACAGTGCAGATATCTCCAACCGCCTTACTAGCGCGTGGCTCAAATGACGTTCAGTTACTGGAGTACTATGCGACAAAAAAAAATCCAAATAGGCTCAAATCAAAGCTATACTGATCGGTAATCCGTCCAGTTACACTGTATGGGGCTGAATGCTGGCCTTCAACAAAGGAAGTAGAGCAAATACTTGCTGTTATGGAGACGAAAATGCTTAGGCAGACATCGTAATTAACATTGCATGACCACGTCACAAATAATGAAGTTCGCAGGCTATCGGTGTTGAACCAACAGTAGACAAATGAGAGAAAGCCGCCTACGTTATTACGTGCATGTCCTTAGAGCAGACGAGACAACAGTGGAAAAACTAGTTTCAACCTAAATGTAAAAGGGAAACGGCCAGCAGGACGACCAAGGCAACGATGGATTGACACCGTGTAGGAAGACCTCAAGATCTCTGGCCTTCACCTTGATCAGGCACAAGATCGCAAGAAGTGGCGACAACGAGCCAAAACAGCGGACACCGCCAACACGTGGGACAGACGCTAAGAAAGGAGGATAAAAGAATACCAGTTTCTTTGGCGTATATATACGCCAAAGGAACTGGTATAGGTATACGTATTCAAATACACACATACGTATGCAAACAGCGAGAATACGGCACTGCGGTCGGCAACGCCTATATGAGACTAAGTGTCTGGCACATTTGCTAGGTCGGTTACTGCTCCTACAAGGACAGGTTATCAAGATTTAAGTGAGTTTGAACGTGGTGTTGTAGTCGGCCCACTAGCGATGGGACACAGAATCTCCGAGGTAGCGATGAAATGGGGATTTTCCCAGACGACCATCTCATGAGTGTACCGCCAATATCAGGAATCCGGTAAAACATCAAATCTCCGACATCGCTGCGCCGAAAAAAGATCCTATAAGAATGGGACCAACACAACAGCGGAGAATCGTTCAACATGACAGAAGTGCATCCCTTCCGTATATTGCTGCAGATATCAATGCTGGGCCATTAACAAGTGTCACCGTGCGAACCATTCAACGAAATATCATCGATATGGGCTTTGGGAGCCGAAGGCCCACTGGTGTACCCTTGATGACAGCAGGACACGAAGCCTTACGCCTCTTACGCCTCTTCTGAACCAGTCAACACTGACACTACACTGTTGATGTCTGGAAACATGTTGCCTGGTCGGACGAGTCTCGTTTCAAACCGTATCCGTAGGATCGGCATGTAAGGCTATAGAGACAACCTCATGACTCCATGGACCCTGCATGTCAGCAGGGGACAGTTCAAGCTGGTGGAAGCTCTGTAAAGGTGTGGGGCGTGTGCTCTTGGAGCGGTATGACACCAATGACATGTCCAGATACGACTCTAACAAGTGAAACGTACGTAAGCATCGTGTCTGATCACCTGCATCCATTCATATCAATTGTGCATTCCGATGGAGTTGGGCAATTCCAGCAGGACAATGCGATACCTCACACGTTCAGAATTGCCAGAGTGGCTCCAAAAACACTCTTCTTAGTTTAAGAACTTCAGGTGGTCACCAATCTCCCCAGACATGAACATTATTGAGCATATCGGGGAAGCCTTGCGACTTGCTGTTCAGAAGAGATCTCCACCTCCTCGTACTCTTACAGATTGATGGACAGCCCAGAAGGCCCAGAAAGATTCATGGTGTCAGTTCCCTCCTTTACTACTTCAGATGTTAGTCGAGTCGATGCCACACCGTGTTGTGGCACGTGTAATTTACCTAATTTTCCATCATCAAGAATTTTCTCTTATGCAGATGTTCTTCCAACCACTGGAGAAGCAATGTGGGGTAGAACATGCAACCGCTCGCAAGATCCTCTCACTTTACTATAAGACCTCTTGAAGTGTCTCAGTCAAGCTAACGAGTCCGTAGAAGATTGTATATGTATGAGGCATACAGTTTGACTGGCCTGCTTTTTCATCTGAAGTTTGCAGAGATTAAGACAATACTTCTGTAAGTAGGCTGTTTAGGTTTTTTTATTGGTAACGCCTCCTCTGTATGAAAATCACTGGCTGTGCTGTGTGCAGTCTGTGGCTGCTTTGCATTGTTGTAATACTCGCCATTGTAGTGTTAGGCAGCTGGCTGTGAACAGCGCGTAGCGTTGCGCAGTTGGAGGTGAGCCGCCAGCAGTGGTGGATGTGGGGAGAGAGATGGCGGAGTTTTGAAATTTGTCATGAACTGCTATATTTATAAATGATGATATCAAGGTAAATACATTGTTCGTTCTCTATTAAGATCTTTCATTTGCTAACTATCCCTATCAGTAGTTAGTGCCTTCCATAGTTTGAATCTTTTATTTAGCTGGCAGTAGTGGCGCTTGCTGTATTGCAGTAGTGGGAGTAACGAAGATTTTTGTGAGGTAAGTGATTTAGTGATTTGTGAAAGGTATAGTTTAATGTTAGTCAGGGCCATTCTTTTGTAGGGAATTCTGAAAGTCAGATTGCGTTGCGCTAAAAAAAAAAAATATTGTGTGTCAGTTTAAGCACAGTCTTGTATAATTGTTCTAAGGGGACGTTTCATATGTCGACCCTTAGCCGAGGATACCTCACTGGAATCTTCTGATTTTTTTTCTTGTAGTTTGTGTAATTAGTGTAGCTTTTGTTTATTGCCAGCGCGTAATTATAGAGAGAATTTCCTTTGTAGTTGTAGTTTTTCATTGTTGTACAGTAAAACAGTTGTGGCATGCATGTAGATTTGCAGCAAGTATTTCGCAGCTGCGCTTGCAATTAACTAGATATTATTTTCAGTGCTATGTTAATGTGTTCTCTTATTTTTGATCTTCTAATTGTGTTTTTCTGTGTTGTCGTGTGAAATACTGTGACAATAATGGCGTGTGAAAAACGTAATACTAGGCTCCAAAGTAAACTGAGAAATGACAATGAAAATGAAAGCAGTGTGTTAGCGCCACCGAGTAATGAATTAACTGATGTTCAAAGTAGTAATTTGGTAATTGTGCATAGGGAAATGGAGCGGGCGGCAAACAATGGCGTGGACAGTGAAACAATTAGTGAAGAGGGAAGCATTATCGATCGATCGGTCGGCAACAGCTCTCCTCAGGAATCCGAAATGACAGGACACAATTTTTCAAATACTGTAGATTCAGGTTTTGCGTCCCCACCGTTTTCTCAAATGAGTCAAGACACATTTTCCGCTTGTCAAAATGCGAATGTTGCCAGTGCAAATTCACTGCCGAAAAGCACTGAGGAACATGTTTCAGACACCAGTGCATTGTTATTACAATTAATGCAACAAATGGGACAAAAGCTTGAAAAGTTACACACAATGGAACAAAATCAGAGACAAACACAGCAAAAGCTACAAAAGTTAGACAGAATGGAACAAAATCTTCAAAAGTTAGACACAATGGAACAACACCAGAGACAAACACAGCAACAGTTAGACACAATGGAACAACACCAGAGACAAACACAGCAACAGTTAGACGCAATGGAACAAAATCTTCAAAAGTTAGACTCATTGGAGCAAACTCTTGAACAAACACGTGAGGATTTAACTACTGAGTTACATCACATTGAATCGAAATGTCAAAAAGTCTGTAATGACGTAAAAACACAAATTTGTGAGCATTTCCAACCTATTTTTTCGCGTCATGAAAATGCACTACAGAATCACGAAGCAGCCATAAAAGAACTGCAAACTACTGTTCATGAAAATCATGAGACCTTGCAAGCTAAATTTGACTCAGTTGCATCTACCGATTCGGTTACGCAACTTGCAAAAACTCAGGAAAACTTGAAGGACACAGTAGATACGATTTCAACACAAATGGACACACTGAAACTTGGTTCAGAAAAACACACAGAGGAAATAATTTCACTATCGGATAAAGTAGCCAAACTTTCAGATCAGTTCACTAACTTATCTACAAAGGTAGATGATGATCTGAATGACACAAGACCTGTAGCCTTCACGGACACTGAAGAGTATGAACAAATTAGAAAATTCAAACAAAATCAAAATCAAATCAATACACAGTGCAAAAGAGAAATCCGGGAAGTACAAGATCATTTGGCACAAGTAATACAAGAATTACATATTTCAGAGGACACTCGCGCTCCAGTACGGGAAGAGGGACATAGAAATACGGAACAACCACAAAATAATAATACAGGACACTTCGGAAATTATGAAAGAAATTGGCAAGGCACACCGAATTTTGAGATGGAACCGCCGAAACGACGTAATAATGACCGACATGCGACTCGCCGACATGATGATTTTGACTATAAGCTGTTCATTACTACACGTAAATTCAAAATGTTTAAGAATTCTGCCAACGACATTCATCCACAAGCGTGGCTCCATCAATTCTCTCATTGTTTTCCTCCCAACTGGTCATTGCAGCACAGGTTAGAATTTATGTGTGGCTACTTGGAGAATGAACCAGCTGTAAGAATGCGATCGGTCATTCACGATTGTCACAGTGAAGGAGAATTTTACCATGCCTTCCTCTCAGCATATTGGTCTCAAGCTACACAAGACCGAGTAAAGCATAGCATCATGATGATGAAACACTTTGAACAATCTGAATTTTCCAGTCTTGTGAAATATTTCGAAGACATGTTGCATAAAAATCAGTATCTTTCAAACCCATACAGCCCCTCAGAACTCATCCGCATTTGCTTAATCAAATTACCTGAACATTTACGACATATTATTTTGGCAGGACGTTGCAAAGACGACATTGAAGCTTTTCAGGGACTCCTACAAGAATTAGAAATTGACACAGACAGTCGCCGGATGCGAAAACAGGAAAACAATCACTACAGGTCACATACGTCACAGTTCCGTGACGACAGAAATAATAACTGGACACGACAAGGCCATTCTTACAACGCAAATCGTGAACAAAACAGACACCACCCATATGACAACCACTGGCAGAGTAATAGTTACAGTGAAAGATCGCATTTCTGAAGTAATGAATGTGACAGAAACAATCATAGAAACAGACAATATGTTAACCAGAACTATTATTATCAAGGGAGACAGAATACTTTCAGACACAACAGTTCAGCGCGCAGTTACGATCCAGGAAGAAATTCTCCACCACATGACCGACAAAAAAGAAATTATGAAATCTACCGACATGACGACAGACGAGATAATCATAACAACAGACCTGAATTTCATCAGAACTGGCGGGATTCAAACAGAGCAGGGCACTTTCGACAACGTGAATTTGTAGAAGCTAGGTCTCCTAATCCCAATAACGACGCGCGCCAACAAAGAGATAGACAGTGACTCGCACCGCAGGGAGCCGCGTGCGCCGGCTGGCTCAGAGAAAAATAACATAGACGCTAACCTTGAGAAAAATTTCAGTATTCTTTACCGACGTATACCGCATGACAATTGCATTCAAGTTCAAACTCTGAGTACTAGGAAGAGTAAAGGTTTACACCACATTTCACATGTAAAACCGTTTATTGAAAGATAATCTGTTTTTTTTAACTTTATCTTTGCCATAAGACTTTTCAATTCACATTTCTAGTATGCTTTGTCAGACTTAAGAAACTGTTAACATGCAACAATGTTTGAAGTTAAACATCCAGTCTAGAACCTAGGGAACATTTTTAAACAGAAATTACGAATGCATTGTTATAGTGAACAGACGTCACAGTGTTATTGTGTGTGTACATTCTTGCTTGTTAGTTCCACTATCACGTAACGACTATAAGGATCACATACTTAGAACATATACCGGCAACGCTAATGAGATTTTCATGCAACATTTTGGTTTACTTGAAAATACATTCTGGATTTAAAGTACTTTCTGTGAGATATCAGAGGACACAGTGGTTAGTTTATGTGACAGCTACACGATGTTATCACGACGCTACTAATGAGTGACAATTTACAATGTTGCTTTTGCAGTGTATCTGTTTTATATCTGCACAATTTTTCAGAATTCTTCTGGAAAGTAAAACATGTTTTAGTATTTAACTTTTGTGGTATAGCTACAATGAGACAGCCTTTTCCGTGGCACAACAATACGTCACAGCACAGTACTTTCTTCATCACAACAATAAGTGTAATAACTAAGATATCTATACGCCAAGCATTTCACTTTTGTTTATCATGAGGTAAGTACATTGACTTCTGCAGAACTTAGCTTTTGGAGGACGATAACTACGAGACTTCCACAGAGATTATCTTACAGCATGACGCACAGTTTAGCGCTACAGGACACGTATTTGAGTGATTAATTTTGTACTTAAAACATTTATTTTTAAAGATTTTTGAATTGCAAAGAAAGTTTTCCGTGATACATTTCATTCCATTGCTGTAATCTGTAACACCTGAGGGTATAATTACATTAATCATCAGGGGGGTACACGCCTACTTTGTGTACCATGTGTTTGGCAAGCACAAGGAGCCCTAGCTAATATGGTATTTGCTTATACAACTTTACACATCGGTACCATATTTCTCTAACACACAAATTACACAGCTATCTGATCATTTAACTGAGAGATAAACTTTTTTTTACTACATCAGTGACACATGTTTACGCAATTACACAGTTGGGTAACTTCACACTTACAAAATTGTATTTTGTCTGTACTTTGTGAACTGTTCATATTTTTTCGGACCCATTGTGATATTATGAGAGCTTTGAATGATATATTTGGCATGGGATCACGATTTTTAAAGTACGTTTGAGGCAGATGACACTTTTGACATGAGCAGAGAATTTTTTTTAGGTTTTGAAATTATTGGAGGAAGCTACGACGATTTTGAGAGTTGACTGAGGTGTTGTTATTACGATGACTATGTGTATTATGCTGTTGTGGTATGTTTATAATCAATAAGCTGATGCTATATGAGTTATTTGAGTATGCTACGTATCTGTTATCATAAAATATTGAAGAAGTGTGGACGAATAAGGTAAGGAATAATGAGTAGTGGTTAGGGACGCACTCTGGTTTGTGAAACAGGATGTTGGAAACCAAGAATCGTACTTTAAGAGTTATGAAATGTGTGTAAATGCGTGAATGTATCACAATGCCGACGAAAATTTTTTGGACAGTTATATCAATAGGATTTTGTTTCTACACATTTGTAACCAAATTCTCAACCTGTGAATTTTTTTTTATATGAGACTGCCACTGTAGCGGAAACTGCTGTCGTAAATATTTCAGTAAGAAAGGTAAGTGACCGTGACGTAATGCATTGCGAGCGGCCAGGTGTGCCAGCCACCTGGAGAAACAGCCATTAGGTGGAGAAAAAAGAGGCCATTAACCTCGCTATTGACATTCCTTTGTAGAAAGCATCGCAAAAACGACATGGTCGAACTTGAAAACATATGATTACACTGTGGAGCTCTTAATTTATGATATTTACTGAAATGCCTAACGAAATGACGAGAAATATTTTTATGTCTATACACCTGACTATGACTACTGTCTCTCTAGTTGAGAGATTTTTCTACTAACTTATGAAATGCGTCATGACTACTGAATGATATTTTTATGCTTTGCTTTTCGTAGTTGCTTATTTCATTTGATATCTGGTTTCCAGCTGTGTTGCAGCATTAGTTTTATAAAATAAAATGCATTTGCTAATGTGAACACTTTCTGTCAACAGATCTATTAAATAATTAGTTTATGATCCACATTCTTCGAAAAAGGAGCTCTTGGAATGGAAAGAACAATAAGAAGGGACTGATAAGAATAACTGCATATATAATTTTCTTTTCAAGTACTGGGTAATTTTTTTGTACAATTAGTTTTTGTGGTGCACCACTTTAATGACATAGATATTAAGATGTGAATAGACATTTCCCTTATCTGCATTGTTGTCTTTAGTGTAATATTTTTTCTGCTTGATCTTTGCCATGCTTAGGTATTAGTTACAGAATTTGCTGCTGCTGTTTGCCGTGCATAGTGCTACTAAATTTCACTTTGTATTACTCTGTTAAGCTAGTTTTGCTACTGATTTATTTTTCTTGTTTGCCGCACAGTGCCTTATATTAGTTGTAATATTGCAATTGCTTTGCCTATTTAAATTTTTTGTCATTGATGTTTGTGTTAATTGTTTTGTGCTGCTGCATTGCCTCGTCCCTTAGTTTAGCATCTGAGCTCAGTAGATTTAAGTTATCTTAAGAGGGGGTAGACTATATAAGAAACTGACTATGAAGAATAGGGAAAGAATGCATTGAGAGGTTATATGAAACAGAGTTGGCAAAAATGAGTATTGTACAATGAGCCATATTTATTTTGAAATAAATATGGTTAGAATACAGAAAAAAGGTACAGATAGGACTTTTTGGGAATAATGATGAACGAAGGGAGATCTCCAAGAACAAAAAAGGTTTTGTTCACAAAATACTGCAGTACCAAAAGTTACACTGAAAACGAACCCTGTCCTTTCCATTGTGTTATCCCCCTATGAGTTTGTGTACCCTTGTGTATTTGTTTTCTTCCTGTCTCTGTGTAGTTTCATAGAATTTTTTTCTCTTCTAATACTAAGCTACATTCACTATGATGAGGAATACTGTTATCCTCAAATATAATTGGCATTAATAATATGTTATTTCCTTGTAAATATGCTTAGACATTATTTATTTTGTTTTGTTTTAATGCTCATGTGTAAAGTTGATGTTTCAAAAGCTATTCTGATCTTTTATGTATGTACTCATGTCATAATTCCTGTAACACTGGTGTATATGTTTATTTCTATTCTTTTTAAAGCCCCTATTCCTACAAATGTTACCTGTATTATTATGTTCTTTAATGATGTATTTTGTACCATTGTTACTGTATTCCTATGTTATCAAATTGTAATTGACATCAGTACATCTTATTATTAACTTGTAAGTTACATTTCACTGCACACGTTTCTGTTGGTCATAGTATATGGACAATATGTGAGAAGTAGGGACTGTTAGTGTTTGCACGTGTGTTAATAATTCAGCAAGGGACTGGATAACAGCATTGCTGGTTCTTAGGACAATTCAAAAAATTTCGTGAGTGGACAAGTGGTGGTTTATGGACTTGCTATATTCTCTGCAAGACTCTTTGATGGTGATTGTGCACCTGCACAGTCGCAACAGATGGCTACTGGTAGTCTCTACAAGGACTACACTGGGTCTACA
Source organism: Schistocerca nitens (assembly GCF_023898315.1). Taxonomy (NCBI): domain Eukaryota; kingdom Metazoa; phylum Arthropoda; class Insecta; order Orthoptera; family Acrididae; genus Schistocerca; species Schistocerca nitens. The sequence goes on from NC_064622.1 coordinate 191,777,190, forward strand.
TCTTTGATGACCCACCAGTACCATTATTTCTACAAGGACTACAGTGGGTCTGCATCTTTGATGGCCCACCAATACCAATTTCTACCAGGACTACAGTGGGTCTACTCTGTGATGACCTACCTACCAATATTCTTCAAAACTTCGACTGACTCTGCGGTGGGTTTGCTCTGTTGTGGCCCATTACCTGTCTGCATGTCAAGAGTCAGCACTGTCTTTCCGTTGGAAGGACAACACTACTTCTTCAAGACTGCATGGAAATCCACTACTTCCGTGTGCATTTTCTTTTACTGCTCAGACTTTGAGAAAAGAAACGGCAGTTTTACTGTATTGAACAATCTGGACTGTCTTTATGGACTGTGAGAAAATTTTAGCTTTTGACCAACATTATATTAATAAGTGTGTGCATTTGATATCTTTCTTATTGTAATTATGAAAAATTTCTTCAAATCTGTATTGGCCACTGTCCAACACAATTTGTAAAATTTTTTGTGGGGAACATGGGGGCTATGTAAGTAGGCTGTTTAGGTTTTTTTATTGGTAACGCCACCTCTGTATGAAAATCACTGGCTGTGCTGTGTGCAGTCTGTGGCTGCTTTGCATTGTTGTAATACTCGCCATTGTAGTGTTAGGCAGCTGGCTGTGAACAGCGCGTAGCGTTGCGCAGTTGGAGGTGAGCTGCCAGCAGTGGTGGATGTGGGGAGAGAGATGGCGGAGTTTTGAAATTTGTCATGAACTGCTATATTTATAAATGATGATATCAAGGTAAATACATTGTTCGTTCTCTATTAAGATCTTTCATTTGCTAACTATCCCTATCAGTAGTTAGTGCCTTCCATAGTTTGAATCTTTTATTTAGCTGGCAGTAGTGGCGCTTGCTGTATTGCAGTAGTGGGAGTAACGGAGATTTTTGTGAGGTAAGTGATTTAGTGATTTGTGAAAGGTATAGTTTAATGTTAGTCAGGGCCATTCTTTTGTAGGGAATTCTGAAAGTCAGATTGCGTCGCGCTAAAAAAAAATATTGTGTGTCAGTTTAAGCACAGTCTTGTATAATTGTTCTAAGGGGACGTTTCACTTCCTTGAATTGTCTTATTGAGTGGTCGCTCAGGAGTCCCTCCAACCTCTTTTGCCTTGAACATCTCGGCTGATGTCCCTCACAGAAGCTGTTGCAGCGCCATCGAATTCTCTGGAAAGTGCAGTTCTAATTCTAAGTGACAATGTGGGTAGCTATATTACTTGAAATTCCTCTGTGGATGCCAGTATGATGTGTTTCTTTGCGAAAACACCGTAAACTAACAAAAACACTAGCAGTTTTTGAAAGGATGGTCTTACGAGAGAACTTGCTCGGGAGGCACCCTGTCGGATCGCAGTTAGCGCGCAGTCGAGATCTCGTACTTACAATCGTGAAACATCATACCTGTTTGCACAATTTCACTAGCGTAAACATTATTCATGCTCAGTGTCTGCTCTTACAACAAGTTGTACCTGTGTAATAACTCTTGCTATTTTCCATGGAGGACTTTATCCACACTTAAGTTGCTTGACTTGAGCATTTTAGCTCTTAATGTATGCTTATGTTAACAGAGTCTTCCGTCGGTTCCTGGTAGAACAACATTATAATAAATGGAATGCACCAGTTAGTTTTGTTCTACAATATTACTTTTATTGTTAACCGGTTTTTGGCTTATAAGGCCATCTTCAGAAATCACATGTCTTAAGATGGCCTTGTTAGCCGAAAACCGGTTAACAATAAAAGTAATATTGTAGAACAAAAGTAAACTGGTGCTTTCCATTTATTAAGTATGCTTATAATTTTAACGTAATGAAAGCTATGTGATTATTCCTTCTGAAGAAGATACCCTTAGTGGCATTGAAATCTTATCAAGGCTTATTACAATGAAACTTCGACTGATATAACATGTATTGAAAGTTCATTTACGGTTATTGCTCTCAGCCACTTCTAAAACTGCATTATTAATTTGTGTATTGAAACGACTGATTTCTTGTGTATTAATATTGGTGTTGGGAAGTGTTTACTATCGAAAGGCTCCTCCTGTAGAGGGAAAAGTAGCTTTTATTAGTAAAGATTTATTAAACAAAATCACTTTCTTCGCTTCAGAATGGATGTGGTTTCCTTCCGTAGCGCGTGCCGATGTAACTGTCTTACTTACTGCTAGCCATTGCGCCTCACCACAGCGTCCACTGATGGTCCAGAAGTTACTTCAGTTAGCGTGAGAACTTCAATATGACGCCCTGTTAAAATGTTGTGCAGTACTGCCTGAGCTCACTAAATGCTACTGACATCTGGAGGCGTGACATAAAATGTTAATTAGGAAAACAAGGGGAAAAATGTAGTTCGAAAATAAGGGGTATCATACACACTGAATTGGAGTGTGTGATTCTACCATACACACTGAATGGGAGTATGTGATTCTCTCTTCTAAAGTATTTTCACATTGGCAGAGGTCCAGCGTAGCATTACTGGATAGAGCAGGCAGGCAACCGCTGAAATGGGACAAATGTGCCAGTAGCGGTAATGGTTCTGATAGCCTCAGATAACTTCTTCGTGGATGCACTGTACGCTATTGAAGTGGAACAATATTTAGCAGATGAACACAAAAGTAAAAGTTTAATATTTACGTTTGCTTCCCAGATGTTTCCAGCGATTTTCTCGAGTATGTTTAATCTTTAGCCAATTGCTTCGACAGCTTAGTACAGTACTGCTTAAATGAGAATGTTCTATTGTGGACGACACTTAGATATTAAGTGAAGTAATAACGAGCTAAGGATCGGTCCACCTTTTTGCAAATACACGAATTATAATTTTTTATTATCCAAATATGCTTCACCACATGTGTGACATCCTCAGTGGTTCCTTTATCTATTGTTTTCCTAAAATACAAACATTCAGGACTTTTTAGGTTAAGCAGTATGATATATTAGTCTTTGTTGTCATTTAAATAGTGTGTGTACGTAACTTTTTATCTGACATTGTGTGTGCCCTGTGGCTGCCAACCAAAATACTTCGCCATACATAAACTTCTCAAAACTTTTACCTGTGTCCACAGGTGCAATTCAACTACACAGAAGCACATTTGGTACACAAAAACAAACTTGCCACAGCTAAGGACTACCAAAATACTACAATGGTAAGGTAAATACGGGTGTATGCCACGAATTTTACCAGAACATGCATTCTAAAGATGGATAATAAACAAAAGAATTCAATACAGACGATTTTCTAACATCCCTCATGTTTGCAGATAACATGGTGTACTAATTTAGACCTATGACTGATTTTGGTTGGTAACCACAGGACACTCACAATGTGAATTAAAAGGTAAAGTGCCCATATAATTTAAAATGACAACAAAGTCTTATGTCTCATGCTGGTTAACCTAAAAATAACCTGTATGTATGTGTTTCAGGACAACGTGTTGAAACGTGTTTGTGTGATGAAACAAAACAACAATTTGTGTGCTTGCAAAAATGTGGACATTCCTAATTCATTATTATTTTTTTACAAACTCAGAAACCGAGTTCAAAACTCCAATATGATAATTCAGAGAAATATATACGGGAATCTTACGTCCCACCTAACAGCATATGCAACATCTTGTGTGCCTCTTTAATATGAAGATAGAACACTGAGACCTCACTTGGGTTGGATGGAATCTCAACTTGCAAAAATGTTCATTCAGTAATTAGTTAGTATCACACGTCTTACCCATACGTGGTCTGACGATAACCATATCTCATGTAACACAGAATCATTCTAATTGTCCACTCTGGGATCAATGCTCTTTCTCCACACCGTAGCAGTTACATCTAAACTGGTGGCCATTATAAGAGCCAAGTCATGATGTCAGAATGCAACAAACGTCAAATTGGCATGAGGTGTTCCTTCTTGCTTGGATATGTAAATGATTAGCAGTTCATGGCATTTAATGCCATCTACATTCTATATATACAGTATTTAAAGATTACACAGCTGTTTTCTCACTCAGAAATCGCATTTGAATATTGGTTGTTAGTGAAGTGATCGTGTTAGGCCACATGCAAGAATTCTACAGTGGCACAGTGAGATTGCGGTCTACAGTTTGGTGATATTGCTGTTCGTGTTCATAAGGATCCCACGAATTTCGTGCTAATATGGTCTCGACTGATTAAGGAAGGTCATATTAAACCCGACGTAGGATCTCAGAGTCTCCCGCGACTAGCACTGTGGAGGACAGAAATACTGCTGGCGACCACTGTTGCTGCTTCCCTTCACGCTATAGCAGACATGTGCGGTGAGGTACTCCGACAACTGCGTGCTATGACGATGGATAGCGTTGGGGGTCTTTTGCGGCACATATGAAACCACATATGAAGGAATAAAGTGCAATGCGGTGACCTAGCAGTGTTAGTGCGTGCGGAATTCCGGCACTTTTGGAACTCTACAGAATGACATTGGCTTTACAGTGCACAAGCAGCTCTATTTCCAATACCCACTGTCATCTCTGTGTCCTATGGCACAACAGACACATGAAACACTCTGCACATAGTAGATGCGCAATGTCACCAGAAACTGCTAAACTGCCAAGCTCGTCGCCGTGTAACAACCTGAAAATGCGATTTTGTCATTTAATGACATGATTGGAGACCGTGGCTGTTATTTGAAGACAAATGCTGATGGTGTTGAGACGGCAACCAGCCACAAGTAAAAAACGCAGCACATGTTGTATTGAAAGCATGAAAGCCGTCTGACGATGAATCGTAATGATTCGAAACCGGTAACGGTACCCTTTGAATAAAAGAACTTAAAGTAAATTTGTGGCTGGTTGCTGTCTCAACACCATGAACCCGAAAATGAATACATGAACTTCATGCTGAACAGACTTTTATTACTAAGAGGATGCCCTTTTCACAACCGCTTTAGGGAACAACACATAAAATCCCATTCTAGTCATACAAGAATCGTAGTCGTACTATTAAGTCAATCTTTGTTACAGTTGTACGGCTATCAAAAATCGTAAGCTCCATGCTATTCTAATCCCTTACCTTATAAAAGTGGTTAGAATTCTCCCCCCCCCCACCCCTTTCCCGCTGCCGCCGTGTACCCCGAACCTCACTATCAAAATCTTTATAATGAATATCAATGCTCTGTAAACACCTTCGTGTTTAAAATGACCAAAGATAAATACACTGCTGGAAGAAAATTAGTACACTCTTTTAGAGGTTTCTAGTTCACTCAAGATTTGTTACTGCAACATTGCATGTGGAGTACATGAAACGATTACATTTGCAGATCAATAGCACGAGTGGTTCTGGGATACCAAGTATCGACCCGTGCTGAAACATCCAAATTAGTAAGCGGTATTGCCTCTACACGCAGGAAGGGAGGCGCCGACTTTGGCATCGACTTGGTCTTACGGATGGGGAATACTGTCCTGGGATACGTTATCTCACATCTGCTCGACCAGTTCACGTAGATCTGTAAGAGTCGTTGGTTGACGAGTTTCAGGAGTCACTTCTTGTCCCACTTATCCCAGAGGTGCTCGATTGGAGACAAGTTCAGAGATCGTGCTGGCTCGGGGAGTAGCTGATTTCTTTCAGAGCACATCGATTTTCACGGGCAGCGTATGGCCAAGTATTATCCTGTTGGAACAACAAAAAATGGTTCAAATGGCTCTGAGCACAATGGGACTTAACATCTGTGGTCATCAGTCCCCTAGAACTTAGAACTACTTAAACCTAACTAACCTAAGTACATCACACACATCCATGCCCGAGGCAGGATTCGAACCTGCGACCGTAGCAGTCGTGCGGTTCCGGACTGCGCGCCTAGAACCACTAGACCACCGCGGCCGGCTGTTGGAACAACACATCACCTTCCTGTTGCTAGAACGGCAAAAGAACTGGTCTAACAACATTCTGCAGGTACCGGACGCTGGTTACCGTCCCCTCCAGAAACACCCAATGTGAACAAGATTTGCAGTTTATCTCACTGTAGACCATAAGGCCTGGCAAGGGACCAGTGTGTTTTGGACGAATGCACTTTACCAGACAGCGGTCAACAGGTCTACATCGTACGTGTGAACGGCCATCACCTGTGTGCAGGAAGAACTTGCTTTCATTGCTGAAGAACACGGAGCGCCATTCCATCAATCGAACCGTGCACGTCGATGCTGTGGCGTGAGAGGAAGGTGGGCTAGAGGTGTGTGAACCAGTAGCCCCCCTGCTAATACCCGATTCGCAACAGTTTGTTTTGACATGTATGGCGTCACAAGCCCTGTTATCTGCGCTGCAGTAGCTGTACGATCTGATCTGCCTCTACCGTCCTTACTATAAAACGATTCTGGCAAGCGACTTGTAAGTAGGCTGTTTATGTTTTTCTTATTGGCAACGTTACGTAGCGCTCTGTATGAAAATCACTGGCTGTGCTGTGTGCAGTCTGTGGCTAGTTTGCATTGTTGTCTGCCATTGTAGTGTTGGGCAGCGGCAGCTGGATGTGAACAGCGCGTAGCGTTGCGCAGTTGGAGGTGAGCCGCCAGCAGTGGTGGATGTGGGGAGAGAAATGGCGGAGATTTGGAATTTGTAATACTAGATGGCATGAACTGCTATATATATTATGATTATTAAGGTTTGTTCTCTATTAAAATCTTTCATTTGCTAACTATGCCTATCAGTAGTTAGTGCCTTCAGTAGTTTGAATCTTTTATTTAGCTGGCAGTAGTGGCGCTCCCTGTATTGCAGTAATTCGAGTAACGAAGATTTTTGGTGAGGTAAGTGATTTGTGAAAGGTATAGGTTAATGTTAGTCAGGGCCATTCTTTTGTAGGGATTTTTGAAAGTCAGATTGCGTTGCGCTAAAAATATTGTGTGTCAGTTTAAGCATAGTCTATGTATAATTTTTCAAAAGGGGACGTTTCATATGTCGACCCTTAGCCGAGGATACCTCACTGGAATCTTCTGATTTTTTTCTTGTAGTTTGTGTAATTAGTGTAGCTATTGTTTATTGCTAGCGCGTAATTGTAGAGAGAATCTCCTTTGTAGTTGCAGTCTTTCATTGTTGTACAGTAAAACAGTTGTGGCATGCATGTAGATTTGCACCAAGTGTTTCGCAGCTGCGCTTGCAATTAACTACATATTATTTTCAGTGCTATGTTAATGTGTTATCTAATTTTTGCTCTTCAAATTGTGCTTTTCTGTGTTATCGTGTGAAATATTGACAATAATGGCGTGTGAAAAACGTTACACTAGGTTTCAAAGTAAACTGAGAAATAATAGTGACGACGAGCGTAGCTTATCAGCACCACTGTGTAGTGAATTAACAGACATTCGAAGTAGTAGTTTGGTAATTGTGCATAGGGAAATGGAGCGGGCGGCAAATAATGGTGTAGACAGTGAAACAGGTAGCGAACAAGGAAGCATTATCGATCAATCGGTCGGCAACAGCTTGCCTCAGGAATCCGAAATGACAGAACACAATATTGCAAATACTGTAGACTTAGGTTTTGGGTCCTCACCGTTTTCTCAAATGAGTCAAGACACATTTTCTGATTGTCAAAATGTGAATGTTGCCGGTGAAAATGCACTGCCAAAAAGCTTAGAGAAACAGATTCCAGACACTAATACATTATTATTGCAATTAATGCAACATATGAAATGTCCCCTTTTGAAAAATTATACATAGACCATGCTTAAACTGACACACAATATTTTTAGCGCAACGCAATCTGACTTTCAAAAATCCCTACAAAAGAATGGCCCTGACTAACATTAACCTATACCTTTCACAAATCACTTACCTCACCAAAAGTCTTCGTTACTCGAACTACTGCAATACAGCGAGCGCCACTACTGCCAGCTGAATGAAAGATTCAAACTACTGAAGGCACTAACTACTGATAGGCATAGTTAGCAAATGAAAGATTTTAATAGAGAACAAACAATGTATTTACCTTAATAATCATAATATATATAGCAGTTCATGCCATCTAGTCTTACAAATTCCAAATCTCCGCCATTTCTCTCCCCACATCCACCACTGCTGGCGGCTCACCTCCAACTGCGCAACGCTACGCGCTGTTCACATCCAGCTGCCGCTGCCCAACACTACAATGGTAGACAACAATGCAAACTAGCCACAGACTACACACAGCACAGCCAGTGATTTTCATACAGAGCGCTACTTAACGTTGCCAATAAGAAAAACATAGACAGCCTACTTACAGACTGTTCTGTGTGGACGTCCAGAACCTTGTCTGCGGGTGTGAAAACTTCACGTGTCCACTGATACCAGCATTGTAACGCAACTGACGCAACAGGTTCATCTTGCGTGATAGTTCTCCGAAAGAAGCATCCCGCCACTGGGAAGGCCACAATTTGACCACTTTCAAACTCGCAAAAGGGTACACGAGTACGTCTCCGTTGTATGGGTGCCTGCTTGCTTCACACTTTCGCGCCACACTGAGCCTGCTGACTGTAAGCATTTCCTACTAAAAGATAGACACAGACGGCGCTCTTGTACCTGTGCCAGTACACTATACGTCGGCCGACCACGCTGAAACAGTTGTCAGTACATCTACTGCCCTCTAGGTGGCACACACTGTCATCGGATCAAAATAGACGTCGCTTTTCCAGGTGTATTAACTATTTTTGTGGCAGCGTATTTCGTTTTTGTAGATATCTTACTAAGTCACATACTAGAGTCAATGGGACAACTGGTACAGTTTATCTCTAACAACAGTTTTTGTTTCTTTACAGAATGATGGCGCAGATCTCAGTGCGTCACGAGTGCTAACTCCAAATCCTTCGCTGAAAAGAAAAGTATCCACGCCGAGGGTAGACGCTTGGAATGGAACACCACTTCTGTCCCCACCGACAATTGATTCATCCTCATCCTGCCTGCCATTTAAAATCAACCAAATTTCGGCGTAATAATTAAGCTTGCTCTGTGTAAACCACTTGATCGCTGGACTCCTGAACTGACAGAATTTGGAATACCTGTGGTTGCCAGTGCTTTGTGTGTGGCCACTTGTACTAATAATAGTAATAATAACAATTCTTTGTAGGCCCTACACCAGTGTTGTACTTACTAAGAAGTTGCTGTTGTGTCGTGCTGCCAATCAGTTCGTTTCTTGCGATGAAAGGAATAATCAAGGAATATCTGTTCAATTGTGGGAAGTATGTACCAGTTGAAAAAGGTATTTTTCTGAGATATTCAAGCATATGTGGTGCATTATCTCAGTTTCAGTGTTGTAGATGCGTTGTTCGAAGTACATAGTACCAAATGGAGTGTACTATTTGCAGAAGATGTTTTTTGTACATTTGTTACACAAACTGTAAAGCCCACCACATTGTGTCACACGTTAACGGCAGTATTTGAAAAGGAATGTAACTATTTGTAACCTCTTTAATCATCATTACAGTCTGATGAAAAAGTGAGGATGGTAATGATCTGTTAAAAACCATTTAGTTTCGCGACTGAAACACAACTGAACCGCCGGCCGCGGTGGTCTCGCGGTTCTAGGCGCGCAGTCCGGAACCGTGCGACTGCTACGGTTGCAGGTTCGAATCCTGCCTCGGGCATGGATGTGTGTGATGTCCTTAGGTTAGTTAGGTTTAAGCAGTTCTAAGTTCTAGGGGACTAATGACCACAGCAGTTGAGTCCCATAGTGCTCAGAGCCATTTGAACCATTTTGAACCACAACTGAACCCGTTTGCTTGGATCCCTCAGAAAATTACATGTTTTTGGTCAGGGGTAACTACCCCCAAGTTGGGAACCACTGGTTTACAATCAACTAGGCCGCTAACGGATGGTAGAGGGGAAGACATAAAGCCGAACGAGCAAAGTGTTGAATGTGTCACACCTCACTAATGAAGCGCATGTCTCTGCACGTCCGTTACTCTCGCGGTCCCAGAAACCTGTGTCTTTCCGAACCTACGTCCTCTGACCGGCTGACCCAAACAGTGATTGCATATCGTAGTCTTGAGCCGGCACATCCTCCACCTTTCTCAAGTCTTTATTATTAATTTTTATGTCAACGGGTAGTTGTAGAAGAAAACTTGGATGATATCGTCCAGGATACCGAGCAGCATACATAGCACCCTCCCGTTGGGCATTTTGATCACAATAGCCATACATCAACACGATATCTGCCTTTTCCGCAATTAGTAAACGCTCCATTTTAACACGGGTAATGTATCGCGAAGCAAATACCGTCCGCACTGGCGGAATGTTACGTGATACCACGTACTTATATAATTGTGACTATTACAGCGCAATCTATCACAAAGCGAACAAAGTGGTCCAACTAAAACATTCATTTTCTTTACGTACTACACGAATATGTGATTAAAATTAGGGGTTCCTATTTAAAAAAAAAAAACTCGTTGCTATCCGTTTGACCTATGGCAGCGGCATCTAGCGGGCCAACCCTAGCGCCATCTGGTTTTTCACTTTAAGCTAGACGAGTTTCGTTCTTTGTAGTTTTTTCGTTTGGTGCTTATTTCGTGAGATATTTGGCCCGGTCACTATCAATGGAACACCCTGTATAGTATCAGTTATTGCATCTGACAATCTCACGTGGTGTCTCCTATTACCTAACGTGTACGCGCTTGCTTATGCAATCGATCCCTTGGCCCTGCATGTTCAGTGTTCCACCGGCTCCCACCTGTGTTTCTTCCGGTTCAGTGACTATCTGGCTTTTACATTCTGGTAAGTTCTTTAATACTGTGCTTCCGCAATTTCTCGTCGACTCTGGGTCAATTAATTTTTTCGATATCATTGGCTCTTCCCACTCTGTCTTTGTTCGATATTAATGCTCTAATTTTAATTTTAGGTTTCCTGTTTTGTTGTGGTTGTTATGTGATCTGTTTTTCTGCCTGCAAACCACCGTACGCTACTGCTACCCTACTCCAGACAGCGTTCAGTTTCTCTCCCAACGATGAATTCATATAATTATTTTCCCGTCTTACTAATTATCTTCAAGGTAATTCGACATTTTTAAAACTTTAAATTTTAGCCCCTATCAGTTCCCTTGCATTTTATTGTAGGATCCCTTGCTATTTAGTGTGTTTGACTCCATGTTCTGCTGATTTTATTACCTGACTACCTTCTTTCGAAGGACATTCTATTTTGAGCTGACTGAGAATGTTAGGTCATCTGTTTAATCCTTATCTGGCTCTTATATAAATTGATTGTGAGTGGTTTTATCCTTTATTTACTATATCCTTTCTTAACTTGCGGTACAGAGGATATTGTTTATTATAATTTTCCCCGTTTTTTCTGTGTCAGACGTGCAATGATTAGCGAGAACTTTATGATCATCTACCTTATAGCCGGTATCTCCATCTTAGGCACGGATAACAGCGTGACGCGTCGTGGCACGGAAGCATTGAGGCCTTGGTAGGTCGCTGGAGGAAATTGGTACCACATATGCACAAATAAGTCAGCTGTTTGCTGCTAGGGTGTCCATTTAATTATCATTTCATTTCTAGCAAAGCTGCATGGTCATCCACGGTAACTGTTCTTTCGGGAACAGACACTACCGTCATATATCGTTAAAATATGGCTTCCCGGCCATTGACCTTCTTGTGCGAACGCACACGCTATGCCCGAACTCGTACGGGACTTGGTAGATTAATCTGCCACGAGTAATGAGTATGATGGGCAAACATCTATTAGGCGCACTACGAATGTAGTGGTGTGGGCATGTTGGGAATGGGAATGTGGATCTCACGGGGAGCGTGCAAGGGATAAGTCCCTGCAGACGCACTATCCTCTGTGCCCGCGGTCAGTTCCGTTTCAGCCGCGCTCGCGAGTGGCCGCTGTTAACTGTTGCGCTGCAATTCAGTGTTTACATCGCTGTACTTGTGCTTCGCCGAGTGCCGTCCGTCCGTTAATCTCCGTGTTCGTTCCTGTTCCTTGTGATCTGATCGCTCTTTCTGGTTTTGCTGCTGTTACTTGGAATTTCGGTTGTTTAACCGAAATTACTTCGCTGGATTAACCATGGCTACAAACCTCAGGAAGAATACTCTGGTATTTGCTTTTTTGACAAGGAATCCCGTCCTGTTCAGCCTACATCCCTGGAAATAGATGACTGGATTACACAGGTAATTTGTCTAAATTCTGAAACCGTTCATACCTGGCAACTGGATCAGGAAAAATACTGTGTTTTTGTCAAGTTAATCAGTGCTTCGACTGTTGATAAAGTGTTACGAAAGTGGGGCTATGAAGTAGATTTTGTGCACAGAAATGGTTATAAAAGTAAGGTTTCCATCCATAGAGCGGACATTCATTACAAAACCATTCGTATCTTGAATCTTCCCATTGAAATTGAAAATGATAAGATTAAGGAAGCTCTTTCAAACTACGGAGACGTTAAATCAGTTGCAAATGAAACATGGTCGCCTCGCTTCAAACTGCAGTGTTTTAAGGGGTCCGCTGTGTAGAGATGGACGTTAAGACGAATATTCCGTCTCACATAACTGTTTGTGGGTATAAGGCACAAATTGTTTATGCAGGTCAGGAAGCAACATGTCATATATGTAACGAAACCGGCCACTTCAAACAGGAATGTCCGCGGCGAACTGTTGTTCTTAAAAGTAATTTGATACAGCGTCAGAAACTTACCTTAAATGATCTGTTACCAAAGAATAGCCCGGAACAACTGGTTGAGGATGTTAACGCAGCGGGCCAAGCTGATGTCTCCCTTCACGATAACAGTCAATTTCCCCCGTTAACAACAAAAGGAAACCATGTTGCCACTACTCGTGAAACTGAAACGCAACCGAAAAAACGACCTCTGGAGATAACTGATAGTTGTTCAGAGGACGAGCTGTCTTGTCCCACTCCCTCACTTCGCAAGCAAAAACAGTGCGATGAGAAGGCAGAGGAACCTGAAGGCAAAATGCGAATGGAAACTAATGAACAGAAAGATAATACACATACAGTACCAGAAAATGAAGGGGGTGTAAGCAGCATTAATTTGCAAGAAACAACAAGTGCAGTAATCGATTGCAAAGATCAGAATCTATCTGTTAATAAACAAATTCAGGGAGAGGTTGCAAAACTGCTGTCTCCATTTGTTTCCCTCGATCAGAAAGTGAGTGAATTTAATAAAGAACGAGAAAGTGGTGGCCAAACTGAAATCACGGTCAACACCTCAGGGCAGGCGCCGGCAACCGAAATTGCTAAAGCGTCTGCTGCTGCTCCAGATAAGCCGCGAAGTAAAATACCGACGCAACCAAATGAGAATGTAGCTCGTAACCAAGGGAAGGGAAAATCCGGTAGGGGCGACCCAAGCCCAAAGAATGTTCCGTCCGAAACGGTCGTACACGAATCACTGGAGGAAAACTCAGAAAGTTTACCAGGAAATCAGTCTGCTTGCGGTACAAGAGAAAACATCAGAAGTAGAAAAAAACGGGACAGTAACTAATAAACCGATTGAAGAGTTATTCCATGTTCAGCCTTCCGAGAAAACTGTTACAGCTTAACTGAACCCTGAACCACACTAAACTAAATTTGTTCAACAAAACAACTACATAGTGACAGCACAATGACGCAATCTTATTCTGTCACCACTATAAACATAAATAAAATCACGACCGGTTTGAAATTATCGGCCCTTAAGGAATTTTTGTACGAATCCGCGACTGATATTGCCCTGTTACAAGAAGTTCTAAATTCGGATTTGGTAATTCCTGGTTTTGTCAGTTACATAAATGTGTCTCCCGAAACAAGTGTTGGAACAGCTATTTTGGTAAGGGAAGGGATTACAGTAAGCGAGGTGGAACGACTGGAATCCGGAAGGGGAATAGGACTAAATATCTATGATGTGACTATCATCAACTTGTACGCCCCTTCAGGAAATTCTCATCGAGCTGACAGGGCACGTTTCTTCAAAGATGACTCGATATACTTGTTAAGGAAATCGCCAAGACAGTTATTACTTGGAGGTGATTTTAATTGTGTTTTAAATCGAAAAGATCAGTTACCTAATTTTAATTTCTCAAGTGAACTAAAACAATTAGTTACTGGTTTAGAATTAAAGGATATATGGGAAATCTAATACCCCTCCACTGTTGAGTTCACTTATGTCACGGCAACATCACGTAGCAGGATTGATAGACTATATATTTCTAAAAGTCTTGTAACTTCCGTGACAAAAGTAGAAACCATTCCTACGTACTTTTCAGACCATTCAAGTGTCTTAGCTTGCATATATCTAACAAGACAGCCGGTTCGCCGATTTAAGAATCAGTGGAATTTGAACACTTCCTTGTTAGTAAATCATGATTTAGAAGATCTGATTAAAGAAACATGGGGAATATGCCTGCGAGCCCGTAGTAGATATGCCACTGCTATTGACTGGAGGGTTAAAATGGCAAAGCCAAAGTTGAGGAAAGTTCTTATTCAATACAGTGCCCAGAGCGCAAGGGAAATGAAATGCACTATAGAGTAATACTATTCCGTTTTGAGAGATCTACATGATCAAGTCTCAGCAGGTTCCTCACTTCGGATAGCAGACATCAAAAAAGTCAAAGCCAAGTTACTTAATATCAAGAGAAGTCAAATGGAAGGGTTGAAAATAAAATCGAAGGCAAATTCGGTGTCAGCAGATGGAACTACTTCCTTATATCATTTAGTGAAGCACACGAAAAACGGGAGAAGGACTTTTATTGAAGAAATTCGAACAAAACATAGTACTATTCTCAGAACCCAGCAGGATGTCATGGACGAGATTTATCGCTATTATTGCGAGCTATATTCTGTACATCAAAGAAGTGATGCTTCCTTGGAAGAATTCCTTGACATCCTAGCCCCACAGCTGACAGAAGATGACAACGAAAATTTTCTCGAGGTTGTCAGTGAAGAAGACGTGTATGAGACTCTGTGCGCCTCACCACCAAAAAAATCCCCCGGACCGGATGGTCTGCCAGCAGAGTTTTACATCCGTTACTGGCGAATAGTAGGAGCGAAAATCACGGACATTGTAAATGAGGTTATTCAGGGTAAAATGATTCGGGCTCAGTTTAAGGAGAGTAAAATTGTTCTGGTGCCAAAAAATAATGGAAACAAAGATTTAAATAATTTTCGTCCAATTTCAATGCTGAATTCTGATTATAAATTAATAGCTAGAATAATAAACAAGAGAATTTCATGCCTTACAGATAAAATTATTAGTCAACATCAGAACTGTGCGCAAGGCAGAACCATTTTTCAAAATCTAGCGGAATTCAGGGATATCATTGCTATAACTTCTGTAACAAACATAAAGTGTGCTTTATTGTTTTTAGATTTTTATAAGGCGTTCGATGTAGTAAACCATGAATATCTTCTACAGACATTGAAGAAAATGGGTTTCAACGATAGGGTTATACAGTTGATTAAGAACATAGCAACTGGAATAAATGCTAAAATAGCGGTGAATTGTCAACAATCCAGGCCGATGCAAATACAACGAGGTGTTCCTCAAGGAAGTCCTCTGTCCATGTCGCTCTTCGCAATTTCGCTGGAACCTTTCCTCCGACATGTCCATGCTACATTAAAAGGCTTAACATTATCAGGAAACAAAACAGTTATAAGGGCCTACGCTGACGATATAGGGGTCATTGTAAGGAATAATGACGAGGTAACCACGCTAGCAACAGTGATTGATTCGTACTGTAGAGCGTCTGCAGCCAATGCAAACGGAAAAAAAAGTAAGATGTTAAATCTCAGAGGTTTTGATAATATCAACGTCGAGTGGGCAAAATTAGTCCGACAACATAAAACACTTGGGATCACCCTGACAGCATGCCCTATGAAAATGACGGCTTTAAATTGGAAAGATGCAGCAGGTAAAGTGCAAGGAGTCATTGTATAGAATTTAACTCGATATATGAACCAAGTTCAAAGAACACAGTATGTCAACTGATGCATCCTTGCTAAGGCTTATTATACTGCCCAGCTGTTTCCAATACCGAGAATGATAGCGAGGAGAATAATGTCCAAAATCAAAAAAATTTTGTGGAGAGGTGAAGTGTTGAGAGTACCTGCTTAAGTAGCCACTTTAGATCCTAAAAATGGTGGACTAGAATTAACTGATTTAACGGATAAAGCCTGTGCTCTTTTTATCAAAAGGCAAGTTAATTTAATAAGAGACTCGCGAGAAAGCATAACCAGCCAACTTTTCGAGATCATTAAACCTCCAAGCCTGCTTCCCCCCGATTGACGTGCAGAATATCAACAGTCGCTTACAGCACGTGAGGATTTTCTATGTTGAGTTTAGTTATGTCAGTGTCGAACTCAGGCAGTCCCGACACTTAACATCGAGAGCCATAATGCAGGAACGAAAGAAAAGCGAAGGAAGAAACAAAATAGAACGACAGTTTCCAAACATTGAGTGGACTGAGATTTGGAAAAAAATTAGTTCTAATGTGCTCACGTCTAATATAGAAACGTCATGGTACAAGACAGTTAACAACATAGTTAGCACCAATGAAAGACTGCACGCAATCGGACTCTGTGAAACAAATTTATTTCAACAATGCCATTTAGTTGACCCAGTAATTCATAGATATACTTGCAGTGGTCACATGAATAGTTGGAAGTGGATCAGGGAGCAAATAGCTCTGATTTCAAGAACATCCCCTGAGTATATATCGCTGTCATTGATACACAGGCCTGAAGCACGCTATTTCCCAGAAGCAATAAATAACGCTGTGTACTGGTTGCTGGGAAATTTTGTTAACTACGTCCTTAACAAATTAGGATCCGATAGCATCATAGAGTTCAAGGTACACATGCTGTGTGAGTTCCACAAAATTAGAAGCTATTCGAATCACAAGAAAAAGTTCGGTAATATGCTAAAAATTGTATTTGAAAGAATGGGCATTGGTTAATATAAAAGAGAAGACTGTGTTGACAGTGATGTATTGTAGTTACCTTAAGGATACTATTTAAGATTTTACAGTATATTTATGATGTGTGCTTTTTCTACTTCAGAGAGTAGTTTTTTGAAATTTATAAGCTAATGTACAGAACTTATGTGACATTGAGATTGTGTGTCTAATAGTGCCAAACACAAAACATTAAAGGTGCGTTATTGGCTTGTACTAGAAATTTGGAAATAGACAGTTTTTATGGAAATGTCCTTATCGATTGGTTAAAACCATAAGATTCTATCTGATAAATGTAATATTCAATGGCTGGCACATTGCCCTGTTCATTTTTGCAGTGAAAGACTGATTATATAGATCTGATCACTTCAAATACTTAGATTCAATTAATGTCCAGAAAGTGTAGTTGGAAGGCTAGTCAACTTTATTATATATCTCCTTTCCGCCATTCTCAAGTATTTATGTTTAATTTAATTCTTTCTGATGATTTAGTCAGTAACACAATCTTCTGCTGTCTTTCCTTAACGTCAGTGCAATTGAAATGATCAAACCGTTTTGTTTAAATAACTTCATGTATGTATAACTTAGTGTGTATTTGGCATGTGTAACATTGGTTTTTTTTAATAAAGGTTTTGTAAAAAAAAAAAAAAAAAGAAGATGGATAGAGCGTCTGCCATGTAAGCAGGAGATGGCGGGTTCGAGTCCCGGTCGGGGCACAAATTTTCAACATGTCCCCAATGAAGTACATCAACGCCTGTTTGCAGCTAGGGTGTCCATTTAATTATCATTTCATTTCTATCAAAGCTGCATGGTCATCCACGGTAACTGTTCTTTCGGGAACAGGCACTACCGTCATATATAGTTAAAATATGGCTTCCCGGCCATTGACCTTCTTGTGCGAACGCACACGCTATGCCCGAACTCGTACGGGACTTGGTAGATTAATCTGCCACGAGTAATGAGTATGACGGGCAAACATCTATTAGACGCACTACGAATGTAGTGGTGTGGACATGTTGGGAATGTGGATCTCATGGGGAGCGTGTAAGGGATAAGTCCCTGCAGACGCACTATCCTCTGTGCCTGCGGTGGCTCAGATGGATAGAGCGTCTGACATGTAAGCAGGAGATCCCGGGTTCGAGTCCCGGTCGGGGCACAAATTTTCAACATGTCCCCAATGAAGTACATCAACGCCTGTTTGCAGCTAGGGTGTCCATTTAATTATCATTTCACAAATAAGTCACCTAATTCCCGCAAATTCCGGGGAAGGAAGCGATGAGCTCCGACGCCACGTTCAGTCACATCCCAGATGTGTCCGCTCTGGTACATATCTGGTGATTTGGTGAGGCGGGGAGGGGGTGGAGGGCGGAGCACATCAATTGGAACTCAGCACTGTGTTCCTCGAACCACACCATTACACTCCTGGCCTTGGGACAAGGCGCATTATCTTGTAGAAAAATGCCACTACCGTCGGGAAACATGATCGTCATGAAGAGGAGTTCGTGGTCTGCAACCAGTGTACGATACTCCACCTGAGCCTATGGTGCCCACGTGAATGCTCCCCGGACAATAATGGAGCCGCCGTCTACTTGTCTCTGTCCCGCATTACTGGTGTCAAGGAGCTGTTCCCCTGGAAGACGACGGGTTCACGCCCTCTCATCGGCACGATGAATAAGGTATCGAGATTCGTCAGCTCATGCTACGTTCTGCCTCTCTGTCAATATCTAGTGCGACGATCACATGTCCTTTTCAGTGGTAGTTGCCGATGTAGTGTTAATTTTGGCACATGCAATGGCTGTCGACTCCGGAGGCCCATTGTTAGGGCTGTTCGGTGCACTGTGAGCTCAGATATACTTGAGCACTGTCCAGAATTAATGTTTAATGTTAGTTCCGCCACTGTTCGCCGCCTGACTAGTTTTATCGTCCGCCCAACCCCACAACGTCCGGAAGTGGTTTCGCCTCGTGTTGATGACACTCACCACAGCACTCGTCGAATACTTGACAAGTCGTGCAGTTCCCAAAAGCTCGTACCGAGCCTCCGGGCCATCACAATCTGCCCTCAGTCAGACTCAGATTTCACACCTGCCACATTTAACACACGAACAAGACGCTCAAGGATACTAAATGCACAGTGTGTGTGTTTGACTAGCAATCATTCCTCGCCAGGTGACGCCTGGACTGGTTTATATCGATAAAAGTTCGATGGTCATAATGTTCTAGTTGATCAGTGTGTATCTGAGGATCCAATTATAAACTACGAAACCGGTCGTTACAATACAGGATAATTTAATAGTTTATATTAAAAATGATTCCTCCGGCTGTATTTAAGGCGTCGATTTTATTGTGGCAACTAGTTTCAACGTTGTAACAACATCATCTTCAGGCCCATACACTTGTTGACGGCTGGTACTAGAAGTTAGTGATGAGATATGGATGTGCTCCATTACTATCCACCTTCCACACGGAGCACGTCCATATCTCACCACTGACTTCTAGTACCAGCCGCACGCAGTTGACGTCAACAAGTGTATGGGCCTGAAGACAGCTGGAGGAATTTCTTCATTTTTAATATAAATTTATGCCAGCTGACGTCCTACTGTCCTCCATTCAGCAAGATGTATTTCTTTCGGTTCTGTTATATTACGAAGATAGTTCCCGAATCTTTAAGAATACATGGAGGTGAGTAAAAAAATATTTGCAGGAAGCAGGACATCTTTCACGAAACTTTTCTACCGTAAGAGTTTTACTAGTCAGTTGAACGTTTCTAAATTACTGCAGTTTAGACAGTGCAATGACATAATGAAGAATAACGGCAAGGTTGACAAAATATTACATTCACAACAGACGATTGATTCAAGATCCATATTGACGATCCTTGTCTACTGGTGATACCTGCAGCTGGTAGTAGATTATGGCTGGGCGTTAGTGAGAAGGCAGCCTTGTATAGAAGAATGCTTTCTAGTGCTATTTTGTCTCCAGGTCTTCACACCCTGTGCTGCAGCTTCTAAAAACCCCTGCCTCCACTACTCCACCACACGAAATGGCACCTTTTCAGTTCACAATTCAGTACTTTACATTTAACAGATATTATTTGGGTCATATATTTCATTGGATGATGTCCTAAAAGGCTTTAACGACCAATATACCATAATGCCATTGCCTGTCACTTAACTGTAGCATATAGGACCAAAAACAAAGCGTTTTTCTTAATTCTTCATGAACCAGCGCGGTGGAACTACATATAACCACCCATTTGTCGTTTCCTATCATTTTATTGTAATACACCGTACATCGTACATCGCACAAACACTGGAGATCAGGAACTCTGCGCCACCATTTTGTCCACTGACATCAAAACGTCGATTCACCATCAGGATTCGAACCAGCTTACTACCGACTCGAGCATCCCTGCACAGGCTTACGTTAGCGACCTTGGGCTACGGTGGTGGATGGGATGTTGATAATAATAAAAATATACAAGATACATTAACATAGTCACAATAATTTACGTCAGTGGTTAGTACAGTGCTTTTGATTTTTGGAGGGCGGGTTGTGAGAGTTATCATGAGTATGCATGAACACCGCCGTCCCCTCTTGCTTGGATCAGCGGTGTGTTCGGTTTATTGTCGCTCAGCGGTGAATCAGCGTTGCATCTGTGTCTTATTATTGGTCACTTTCATCCCTACTGTGCAAAAACCTGACGAGCCTAATGCTGACCTTCACGCTCGGGAACGTGTCGAAATTGGAAATTCCACTGGGGCGCACGAGAAAGAAGGGCCCCGCAACGAACTTGTGACATCACACCAGTCGCCTTGCACGTTCGGCTCCGTGCAAGCCACAGGAAATAAATCTGTCAGTGACGTGACCTGTCTTTCTCATCGGGGGAGGGGGGAATTCCTGGTTGTGACTTCACATAACTTTCCCATCTCTACTTCCAAGCTCGCTTCCACGATCCGTGTAACACTGTGAGAATGGTTGAGCCGTGTGCGGCTCGCGTTGATCTTGTAATATCGATAGTGGCGTCTCGTTATCTTAGTGTGTTTACTGGCGCCACTATCGTTTGCTCACCTGGTCTGTCCGTGAGTGGCAGCAGCAACGCTTATCGATAGCACGTAGTGTGGTACCATCTTTGGAGCAGCCGCTAGTATTTCCGGGTCGTCGTGTGTCGGTCGAGTTGAGTTGGGACACAGCAGCAGTGAGGGCCAGACAGCCAGTACTCGCCCGACCGCTGGCGACACACATGCATTGTCCGACGGAAGGATGTGGTCGCGAGAGTGCACGACCACGTCAAGGACCGGCTTCAGCGAGTTTTAGTTGAACGGACCGTGATATACGACTAGTGCAACTTTCACCTGTGTGCGTGTCCGCCCATCGAAGTGCCCTGATGGCAATAAGTTGCCAGTCCATGATTTATACTGGGATCTTTTCCGTGCCTGACTTGAGTGTTGACGACCGTTGGTAGATCGTTCGTTCGGCCGTCGCAACGGACGACATACATTTGGTTTTCCGACCATTTCTGGCATCTCTCTGTTTGTGCCGACTTATAACCTCAACAGAGGAAAGTCCACTGGACCTGACGGGATACCAATTCGATTCTACACAGAGTACGCGAAAGAACTTGCCCCCCTTCTAACGGCCGTGTACCGCAAGTCTCTAGAGGAACGGAAGGTTCCAAATGATTGGAAAAGAGCACAGGTAGTCCCAGTCTTCAAGAAGGGTCGTCGAGCAGATGCGCAAAACTATAGACCTATATCTCTGACGTCAATCTGTCGTAGAATTTTAGAACGTTTTTTGCTCATGTATCATGTCGTTTCTGGAAACCCAGAATCTACTCTGTAGGAATCAACATGGATTCCGGAAACAGCGATCGTGTGAGACCCAACTCGCTTTATTTGTTCATGAGACCCAGAAAATATTAGATACAGGCTCCTAGGTAGATGCTATTTTCCTTGACTTCCGGAAGGCGTTCGATACAGTTCCGCACAGTCGCCTGGTAAACAAAGTAAGAGCCTACGGAATATCAGACCAGCTGTGTGGCTGGATTGCAGAGTTTTTAGCAAACAGAACACAGCATGTTGTTCTCAATGGAGAGTCGTCTACAGACGTTAAAGTAACCTGTGGCGTGCCACAGGGGAGTGTTATGGGACCATTGCTTTTAACAATACATATATATGACCTAGTAGATAGTGTCGGAAGTTCCATGCGGCTTTTCGCAGATAATGCTGTAGTATACAGAGGAGTTGCAGCATTAGAAAATTGTAGCGAAATGCAGGAAGATCTGCAGCGGATAGGCACTTGGTGCAGGGAGTGGCAACTGACCCTTAGCATAGACAAATGTAACGTATTGCGAATACACAGAAAGAAGGATCCTTTATTGTATGATTATATGATAGCGGAATAAACACTGGTAGCACTTACTTCTGTAAAATATCTGGGAGTATGCGTGCGGAGCGATTTGAAGTGGAATTATCATATAAAATTAATTGTTGGTAAGGCGGGTACTAGGTTGAGATTCATTGGGAGAGTCCTTAGAAAATGTAGTCCATCAACAAAGGAGGTGGCTTAAAAAACACTCGTTCAACCTATACTTAAGTGTTGCTCATCAGTGTGGGATCCGTACCAGGTCGGGTTGACAGAGGAGATAGAGAAGATCCAAAGAAGAGCAGCGCGTTTCGTCACAGGGTTATTTGGTAAGCGTGATAGCGTTACGGAGATGGTTAGCAAACTCAAGTGGCAGACTGTGCAAGAGAGGCTCTCTGCATCGCAGTGTAGCTTGCTGTCCAGGTTTCGAGAGGGTGCTTTCTGCATGACGTATCGAATATATTGCTTCCCCCTACTTATACCTCCCGAGGAGATCACGAATGTAAAATTAGAGAGATTCGAGCGCGCACGGAGGCTTTCCGCCAGTCGTTCTTCCCGCGAACCATACGCGACTGGAACCGGAAAGGGAGGTAATGAGAGTGGCACGTAAAGCGCCCTCCGCCACACACCGTTGGGTGGCTTGCGGAGTATAAATGTAGACGTAAATGTAGATAATTCGTCCGTGTTGTGTCACAGTGACTGGTTTTAGTATTGTTTGAAATATTGTGGAATTGTCCGTGTGTATCTTGTGTGGTTTTTAATGTCCAGTTATTTAAATGCTGCCTGCGTTCTGGCGTCCGGCAGTTCGGCTTTGGACGGAGCAGCGAGAAGGTCCACAGCGCGAGGGGAGGTCGGGACCGCTAGTGGCGTGCAGGCACTGTCGGACCAAGGGCTTGTAGCCGACGACCGAACCCAGGACGTATGAAGTTGAGTGAACCGTGTCCAGTACTGAAGCCACCACTGTTTGAGATCTCGCTTTTGTGGGCGTGTTGCTGCTCCCAGGGTCGGTGATACCAACCGCAATACGTGGAGTCTTTCAGGCTGGTGGAAGCTATTAGATGCCTTCTACTGCTTGATGTTAGTTTGGATTTGGTGTTATTCTTATTAGTGAAGTGCAACCAGTGGTATTTTCTGCCTCGTGGCCGCTAACGCCTCAGTTACCTGCCCTGAAGGTTAGCTCACTTTTTCGGGCAGTGTGCCATTCCTCGTCGTGTTGATGCTGTCCGACACGGCGTGTCGTTCGACAGCCTTTTGAATTGTACTGTGCATATGTTTTTGGGAGGTCTACCTTGTTTCTAGTGTTTCCTTCAGCCTTGGGTGGTGTATGAAGGTCTGGTGCTGTCCGTCTCTTCGCCCTTGTCTAAAGATATTCCATCTTTGTACCGGTGATCGGACGTTAGGCGGATTGGGTAGTCGATCGGTCGGCGCTTAAGCTATCCCTAGTGTGAATTGTCATCCTGTTACGTGAGTACAACTCTTGGCTGCCTGTCTCACCGCTTAAACAGCTGTAGTCACCTTCCTCAGGTCGATCCAAGGAGCACTGTCTGTGAATCACT
The DNA here is from genome assembly GCF_023898315.1 of Schistocerca nitens. Classification (NCBI taxonomy): domain Eukaryota; kingdom Metazoa; phylum Arthropoda; class Insecta; order Orthoptera; family Acrididae; genus Schistocerca; species Schistocerca nitens. Next base: position 191,800,975 of record NC_064622.1, read on the forward strand.
CCGTCTTATTTGGACAAGTTGTCACACTTGTTTAAAATTTAGCCTAATGTTTGAAAATGTTATTGCCTTCCCCACTTTTAATTCCAGTCTTCAGCCGTTAATTGTTTGTGACGCTGCTTGTGGCCTTGAGCAGACAAATTATTTTCAGTTTTCTCTTAATAAGGTCTGCTGCCCTCACTATAGCCTGTTACAGTTCGTTAAATTTTTTTTAAAGAGGCTTTTAGTATTATAACATGTAACTGCCTTCCTCACTTGTAATTCAGGCCTTCAGCAGTTGTGTATTCTGAAATTGCTGCTGTTCTTCAGCCGTTAATTGTTTGTAACATTGCTTGTGGCTTGAAGCTGACAAATAGTTTCAGTTCTGTCTTGATAAGGCCTTCAGCCGTTACTATAACTTGTTACAGTTATTAAGACTGTTAAAAGGGTTTTTAGTATTTTTAACGTGGAATTGTCTACCTTATTGGTTAAAAAAATGTTCAAATGTGTGAAATCTTATGGGACCTAGCTGCTAAGATCTCAGTCCCTAAGCTTCCACACTACTGAACCAAAATTATCCGAAGGACAAATACACACAACCATGCCCGAGGGCGGACTCGAACCTCCGCTGGGACTAGCCGTTCAGTCCATGACTGCAGCGCCTGAGACCGCTCGGCTAATCCCGCGCGGCCTACCTTATTGGTAATTCAGACCTTCAGCCATTCTGTATTTTTTTTAAAATTGCTTGTGGCCTTCAGCCGACAATAACTTGCAATTCCTCTAATAAGGCTTTCGGCCGCGGGTGTAGTAGAATCTTTTAAAAATGATTGTTGAGAGTTTTAAAAATAAAGTGTACATATTTTTTTTGCAGCCAACTGTAACTGGTTAGGCCCCGTCCACACCTTACCTGCTTTCCCTACGTGCCACGTCTCAGTGGTATTAGAGGGAAGGAAACCTGGAGAGACGCCGACGGTGCTTTGTGGCGCCACGCACTGGACTATTGCGGGCAGCCGTGTGGCTCGAAAAGTAGCCCACGCGCGAGGCACCTGCTGGACTGCCCACGCGGCGCGTCCGCCATGTTGACAAACGATCTCCGCGCCGATACGGCGGCCCGGCGCTGCCGGAGGGCAGCGCGCTCAGGCGATGGCGAGCCAGCGTCCTCTGGTGGGCGGACTGGCACAGCACGGGGCAGGGCAGGCTGAGAGCAGCGCAGACCGGCGTGTGTAACCAGCTTACCGCCGCTCTAGTGCGCCGCTGCCGATCTGGCGCGCTCTGCGGCTAATGTGGCTGGGCGAGGCAGCCGTGTCGAAACTCGAAAAGCGGACCGGATTTACTGTCCGTTCTCAGTGACGGGCTTTCTGAAACGGTCTCGTTAATACCGAGGTGCAGCACGCTGTTACCGCAGGGCTATAGCACCGTATTCGTCACGAGCGCGTGGCAGCAAATTTTGGAGTGAATTGCGCTGGGCGATTGACGGGACACTTACTGGTATCCGCGACGCTAAGTGATGCTCAATGAAAGGGCGTTAAATTTTATGAGAATATTTTACTACAATGTCACAGTGAACGTTACCGTCTCAGTCCACCTTGAGATGAGGAGCTGCTTTCTGCCGTGTATTTATTGTATTTTTTTCTGTTTTTTATTAACATTGAGTGTAGGTGCAGATCCAGTGTTCGGTTCCGTGTGGGGGTGGGGGTTGGCGGTTCATAGTTTGCTACCTGTTTATTTCCTCCCCCCCCCCCCACCTCCTCCCATCCGGTCACAGATGCCCATAATTTTAATAATATTAATTTATAGTAACTGGAATCGGACACGACCACAGAAGACATTGGCCGACCGCCCGAGGGCGTCGACGGTAGATCGACGAAAATCACTTGTAGACAACGACAACAGTGATGAACGAACAACAAAGACAACACGAAAGAAACACTAGTCCGAAGAGTGAAGCGAATCGCCAGCCTAGACTAAACAATTTTAAGGACCAAGGAACGCTGAGTAAAGTTGTCAGTGGGCTACTTCTGTGTTGGCAGCGCTCTGTAGCGCTTTCCATTTGATCTCTGACTGCGCTTTCTTAGTAAGACGCTCTGTGGCTGGTTGAACTCGTTTTAAGTTAATCGACGGTAGTGTTGGGCAGTTGGAAGTTAGTCGCCAGCAGTGATGGAAGTACTGTTGGGCAGTTGGAGGTGAATAGCCAGCAGTGATGGATGCTAATGTGAGAAGTTAGCATTGATGGAGGGTAGACGTCTGAAGTGTTAGCGTTGACTAACGATGTGGAAGTATCTGACTTGAAGACTGAAAATTATTCATGATTATATATCTTTGTACTGGATGTCACATTGTTGTTGTTGTTGTTGTGTGGTCTTCAGTCCTGAGACTGGTTTGATGCAGCTCTCCATGACTACCCTATCATGTGCAAGTTTCTTCATCTCCCAGTACTTACTGCAACCTACAACCTTCTGAATCTATTTAGTGTATTCATCTCTTGGTCTCCCTCTACGATTTTTACCCTCCACGCTGCCCTCCAATGCTAAATTTGTGATCCCTTGATGCCTCAGAAAGTGTCCTACCAAACGATCCCTTCTACTAGTCAAGTTGTTCCACAAACTCCTCTTCTCCCATATTCTGTTCAATACGTCCTCATTAGTTATGTGATCTACCCATCTAATCTTCAGCATTCTTCTGTAGCACCACATTTCGAAAGCTTCTATTCTCTTCCTTTCCAGACTAGTTATCTTACATGTTTCACTTCCATACATGGCTACACTCCATACAAATACTTTCAGAAACGACTTCCTGACACTTAAATCTATACTCAATGTTAACAAATTTCTCTTCTTCAGAAATGCTTTCCTTGCGATTGCCAGTCTACATTTTATATCCTCTCTACTTCGACCATCATCAGTTATTTTGCTCCCCAAATAGCAAAACTCCTTTACTACATTAAGTGTCTCATTTTCTAATCTAATTCCCTCAGCATCACCCGACTTAATTAGACTACGTTCCATTATCCTCGTTTTGCTTTTGTTGATGTTCATCTTATATCCTCCCATCAAGACACTGTCCATTCCGTTCAATTGCTCTTCCAGGTCCATTGCTGTCTCTGACAGAATTACAATGTCACCGGCGAACCTCAAAGTTTTTATTTCTTCTCCATGAATTTAAATACCTACTCCGAATTTTTCTTTTGTTTCCTTTACTGCTTGCTCAATATACAGATTGAATAAAATTGGGGAGAGGCTACAACCCTGTCTCACTCCCTTCCCAACCACTGCTTCCCTTTCGTACCCCTCGACTCTTATAACTGCCATCTGGTTTCTGTACAAATTGTAAATATTTTTTCGCTCCTTGTATTTTACCCCTGCCACCTTTAGAATTTGAAAGAGAGTATTCCAGTCAACATTATCAAAAGCTTTCTCTAAGTCTACAAATGCTAGAAACGTGGGTTTGCCTGTCCTTAATTATTCGTCTAAGATAAATCGTAAGGTCAGTATCGCCTCACGTGTTCCAATATTTCTACGGAATCCAAACTGATCTTCCCCGAGGTCGGCTTCTACCAGTTTTTCCATTCGTCTGTAAAGAATTCGTGTTACTATTTTGCAGCTGTGACTTATTAAACTGATAGTTCGGTAATTTTCACGTCTGTCAACACCTGCTTTCTTTGGGATTGGAATTATTATGTTCTTCTTGACGTCTGAGGGTATTTCTCCTGTCTCATACCTCTTGCTCACCAGATGGTAGAGTTTCGTCAGGACTGGCTCTCCCAAGGCCGTCAGTAGTTCTAATGGATGTCACATTATTAAGGTAAAAAAATACATTATTTGGTTTGCAACAAAATCTTTCCTTTGCTAACCACATGCCTATTAGTAGTTAGTGGCTTTAATAGTTAGAATCTTTAATTTAGCTGGCAGTATTGACGCTCGCTGTATTGCAGTAGTTCACGTAATGGATATTTTTGTGAGATAAGTGCTTAATGAAATGTATAGGTTATTGTTAAGATTTCTTTTTAGTCAGGGCCATTCTTTTGAATTAATTATTTGAAGTCAGGTTATCTTTCTTTGAGCAGTCAAATTGCGTTGCGCTAGAATATTGAGGGTCACTGTTGACACGATAAGAATGAGTAAAAAGAAAGTAGGTTCACTTGAATTCAATTTCACTGAGCAATTTAAGTAAAATATTTTGATAACGAAGTTTCACAGTGAACAATACCAGAGTGCATTCGGAACACGAATGAGATCCAAGCCCCTGAACTGTTAGCTTCATAGCGCATTCACGGGCTCCGATAGGGTGGCGAGTGGGGCGTGGCCTACACCTACTGCTGTGGCGGCAACAAAAGCTCTCGCACATATGAGGAGAGCCTCCTAGGTTCTGTCGTCTAGGTCCACGCGTTTTGGTGGGCTTCCGAAGTCGTTCGATAAGGATATCAGAAATATAATATATAAAGTATTTTGGTAACTTTTTCTCCTTCCTTTTCCCGTCCTTATTCCATTTCTTCACTGGGTCGCCATATTATATTTGGCAATGTTAGCGGTAGACGGTGGCCGAATGACTTCTTCCCTGGGGCTTCCAGTTGAAACACTGTTGGATATTCACAGCATATCTTAGGACCTTTCTCCTGAAATTTTGTGATATACTCCTCCATCTATGCCGGATGAATGTCTGAATGTACACCTATATTCCACAAGCCATCTTACGGTGTGTAGTGGAGGGCACTTTGTGTACCACTGTGGCTATCTCTCTTTCCTGTTCCAGTCACAAATGGTTTGCGGGGAGAACGACTGCTTTCTCTTCTTCTTTGTTCCATATCTTCACAAGGTCGGCATGTCAATTACTGGAATTTTCCAATGTTAGTGGTAGCCACCCCTGACTCCTCCCTCCCCTCCCTGGGACAGAAAGTGTGTACCTCATATGTCTGCGTGTAGTGTTGTGCCATGTGAAATTGTGAAAACATTGTCTAAATTCTTGCGAATCGTGTAACTTAGGCAGGACGTGGAAAAGCAACATGGTATTCGCCTAGTCATATGTGGGAAACCGCATAAGATCAACATCCGGGCTGTCCGACACACGAGTTGCCTCAGTTAATCCTCCGAGCAGATTCGATCAGTGCTAACGCCCATGACTGTCTGAGCGGGCCATATAAACTGTATTGTTTAGTAATAATGGTTTGTTTAGATCAGTGACAAATACAAGTCTGTAACACAACTTCCAATAAACTGCAGCTCAGATAAACGCATAGACCGGAAAATTTTCCTCCAAAAAATTGATATTTACACGTGTCAATACAAACAGACTAACACAACTTTGATAATGTCATGTTTGTAAACCCTTGTCGCCAGTTTTGTAAAGTCCTCGTCGCTACTGCTGTGGAGGCCGAATTGCCGCTGTTGATACGGTAGGCCGAGTTTGTGAGTACGTCAAACGGCTTCTGGTGCAATACACCGATAAGACAATTCTTCCCTGCCACTATTATACAGCTATGCCCCAGGGTCAGGTTACAGGTTAGGAAGTTTTACAACACTCCAATAAATTAGTGAAAAAAGTCACACAAATGAGTGACTTGTTGAATAAAGAAGTCTGCAACACTGCTTGAAATATAACACAAAAAGGGTCCTCAATGGCTAAGTGCAAATAATCGTAGATGGTGGTGGTAAGTTCCTACGGGACCAAACTGCTGAGACCATCGGTCCCTAGGCCTACATATTACTTAATCTAACTGAAACTAACTTACGCTGAGGACAACACACACACCCATGCCCGAGGGAGGACTCGAATCTCTGACGGTGGACGGTGGGGGGGGGGGGGGGGAGGCCCGCGAACTGTGGCAAGGCGGTCTGGACCGCGCGGCCACTCCGCGGCTGAACGTAGATAAACTTCACAGTACATAGCAAATGCAATTTACTGATTACTCACTTCTAAGAGTTCACTAAATGACGTTTCCTGTCTAAGACAGCCCTGGACGATTATCCATAACCGAGTGCGCGAGAGCTGCTCTTCTATCTGTCTAGCAGACTTCTGTCCCTTGTCGTCCGGTCATTGGCGGATCGTACTCGGCCGGCAGTTGGTCGAGGCGGAGTCGATATCTTCATCCTCAGCGCCACCCGTGGCGTTGGTGGAACTCGCGCAAGTGGCAGGTCTCTATGGCAATGGCACGAGCTCGCATCTTTGCGCCTGTGTTGCTTTTCCCCTAGCTGTGTCTTGTTCGGACGACACAGCAGTCGTAATATACGCGGTATAGAATCGAAGAGTGCACCCAAGAATATCAGTATTTTACATAACACTAAGATTCTAAACACAGGTTGTAACCCGTGGAGTCTTCGTGGGCAGATACAGCACGTGGCGTGGTCAGAAAACCTGCTCCTCCCATTGCCAGAGAGAGAGAATGATCTAACACTGATTCAAATAATCTGACTACGAATTCACGTTGTTGGCGAGATATGGAGTTGACTGATGCCAAACAGGGACCTATCATTCGATTAATTTGAAAGTTACTTAATTACATCATTCAATTTGACCATCAAAACCAATTTTCTCATAACATCATACCACAATGATACTGTGCCCTCAAAGAGCACTATCGGTTCTATAGGGTTAACTATTTCCCCTGTCCACCATTTCCTTAACATAAAAAGCCCACAAGAATGCGGGTAGTCTTAAAGTTTTAGCCGTTACGTTCACATATAACCAGAGTGCAAGAGGGCGCGAAGGGAAACAAATTCTTCGTGTGCTTCGGGAGGGTTGACGTCCGAAGAAGCCCAGCAACCTAATATTCAAACGCCGAGGTTCTCGTCGGAGACACAGAAACCATTAGCTCCTCCCCCTCCACTTATATTGGCATCTAGCACCATTTTGCATGTCAGGGCTGCTGTGTGGAGAGGTGCTCATGGTAACCAAAGTCCTGGAAGACTCTGTCTCACTATAGCCGTACGCAGTTGTTCGGAGGTGTTACACGCTGAACTTGGTAAGTAGCAGTAACGCGGAAGTGGTGGTCACCTTAGTCGGTGAAGTCTTTTTGTCACTTGGAAGCACCCTCATGTCACATCTCATTGCTATCGGATATCGTGAATAACGATCGGGGTCTTGCACCAACTCCGATGGTTGCTCCAGTCCGTTTCGTGAACTGCCACGCTTACATTCAGTACCGTGACTCCATCATCAACAATGTAGTAAGTTACAAGTACCGCCTACGTTTCTGCTTTTGTCCCTCGGTTCCCGTCGCTTTCTTTTACTGTGATCGAGGTAGAATTCTTGTACTCATATTCAATCTGTTTCTAGACACTACCTTTCAATTTTAATGCTTTCTTGAACTTCACATGTATTTATCTTGTATATTTCGTGGTATACAGCAGCGCGAAAGTTCGGCTTTTACGCCAATATTCTCTCTTTGCTTACAATCTATTTCCTATTAACATCTCAAAAGATTGAATGACTGTAGCTTAAATGATGAACATGTAGATAACAACACCTCCTGCCAGTAGGAGAAGGATCAGACAGCCTATGGAGGCATCAAGAGGTAAGTGACTGTCTCTATCTGATAGGCGAAAGGTGTGTAGTTATGCACCAGTTCTTAATCCCAGTCTCTCCAGGTGTGTAGATTATTTTGATTACAGCATCCTATTGTTACGTCCAATTGATTACCCAAAGTTCCTGGTCGCTTCAGAAGGTGGCGACCATGACAGTTATCTAGAATTATTTTGTCGATATCTACGAAAGCAGTGCTATTCAACCTGACCTGTGACTTATAAGTGAAATTCATTTAGTTATTGGCCATAACTGGCTGAATCAGCAGCGCTAGCCACACTATAAGTTTCTAATCCACGAAAGACTACTAAAGAGTGTTTACGAGGGGTGTTGAAATGGCTCTGAGCACTATGCGACTTAACTTCTGAGGACATCAGTCGCCTAGAACTTAGAACTACTTAAACCTAACTAACCTAAGGACATCACACACATCCATGCCCGAGGCAGGATTCGAACCTGCGACCGTAGCGGTGGCTCGGCTCCAGAATGCAGCGCCTAGAACCGCACAGCCACTCCGGCCGGCTACGAGGGGTGTTCAACAAGTGATGCATACATGTTTTTTTTTCTGAAAGCAGGTTGTTTTTTTTTTTCATAGTTCCAATATACCATGTTATTCCCCTCTCTTTTTTCATCATAATCTCCGTTCAATTCTTCGGCCTTACTCCACGTTACTGGGAGGACCTTCATGCTCTTACTACTAGTCGACGTCTGAGCCAACGTCTTGGTCCATCAATAAACACTCCTCAACCCACCTACTGCTTCCCAAGGAGTGCATCCTTCCTTAGACTAAACATATGGAACTCGAGATGTGGGAGACAGGGGCTGTAGAGTGGATGAGGAATGACGGTCCAATGAAGTTTTGTCAGGTGCGCAGACTCTTACGAGGTCTTGAGTTGTCATAGAGAAGGAGAAGTTCGTTTGCGTTTTCCTGGAGACGAACACTCTGAAGTCGTTTCTTCAGTTTCCTGAGGATAGCACAATATACTTCACAGTTGATCGTTGCACCATAAGGAAGGACCTCAAACAGAATATGCCCTTCAGAATTCCAGAATATCGTCCACATGCCTCTGCCGGCTGAGCGGCTCTGACCTTTTTTTCTTCGGAGGAGACGTGGTGTGACTCCGCTCCATGGACTGACATTTTGCTCGTAGTTCGAGGAGCTAAACACATGTTTCCTCGCTTGTGACGATGTTCGACAAACAGTTGTTGCGATCAGACTCTTAACACGCAAGCAGTTCCGCATAGATGTTCTCTCGTTGCTCTTTATGGTCTACTATTAGGCGGATCGAGGAACCCAGCGGGCACACATCTCTGAGTAACCCAACTGATGGATGAGGGTGTTAATAACACTACCAGCTGAGCAGAGCAACAAGGTGTTTGATAGTGATCCGTCGATCAACTCGAATGAGAGCGTCCGCAAATTCCAAGACAGCTGTAGTCACAGCTGCTGTGGCTGGATGGCACGCAGAGATTCAGACAGGTTTGCGCGACCTGTTGTGATGATGACAGACGCCTCGCCCAACAACTCACCGTGCTTTGTTCACTGCCAGGTCTCCGTAGACATTTTCCACGCGCCTATGAATACCTTCAATGCTCCGGTTTTCGCCCAAAGGAAACTCAATGACAGCTCTCCACTTGGAATGCACCTCCGTTACGGACGCCATTTTCAAGGCTGCGTATAGCGCCGCCATCTATCGGAACTTCCTGAAATTATTCCACTACGCCCTACAAGAAATTCCACACTTTTTCACCCGAAATTAGCGAAATATGTGTCGCATTACTTATTGAATGCCCCTCGTATCTGCGAATTGGAGTCCTGAGAGAGAGGTTGTGAAGCAGAGCAGGCGGCCTCGCTGATGACTCATGCGACCGGCCTGATGACCGACTTGGCGAGACGCCCCAAAACACGGCCTTCGCAGTAACCGTATCTATTGCTGTGGACAGAATGGTTACCGAGCAAAGGCAACCGCACTCGCAGGGAAGCTGATCGATCACCCCATGACCCAGTGGGCTACGATGCTGTTCCTACCCAACCCACGGCTGGCGGGGCAACTTGCCGGATGAACGCTAGCCGACCGTCCATGGCACCTCCGGTGTTGATGGGGACGACAATATAGCCGCCTTCGCTGCCTCTGACACCACCACTAGCGACGTCACTGCCGCCATTGCCATTGCAGACACCTCACAGACATCGAGGGGAACAAAGCGCATCCATCACTGCCGTCGCTTGCAGAAACATCTACAGACAAGGCAAGTACCGCCTCAAGTACCACCTTGCAGCTGGTTGTTGTCCACTCCGATTTCCAAGCTACGTTCGGTCATTTGCTAGCCACGCTGGATTCAAATTGAGATTCTCAGAATACTGCGATATGGGCATTTCTAATTTCTCAGAATGCTGAAGTAAAGGTAACTTTCGATAGCAAATTAGATTCTCAGATCCTGAGCTATTGGCTTCAATGGCTTCAAAATAGATGAACAAATAAAAAAATAGTAATAAAACAAGTGCAAAAGTTAATACTAAGATTGATCAACAATCTCGAGGTCTATCAGCTGTAAAAACTCATTTTTATCAGCCCTTCAGTGGTCTGCTGTGCCTAGATGGTCATGTTCTTGAACCTCGGAATCAGGAAGTGTTTGTGTTTGTGGTAATAAGGAAGTGCGGGAGAATTTATAAACAAAATTAAGTGGAGATGACCGACGGAAAAATAGCACCGTTTCAGTCAGGTGTTACTGAAAAGATGGTGGCACAGTGTGCCTAACTAGAGACAAGTCTAGAGTGAAATTAGTGAAAATTTGCAGTGTGAGAGGGTTCACCAACAGAGTTATGTTTCTTGTACGGGAATGCCTGTATGGCCTAGCACTCTGGTGGTCTCCCATCTCGACCAGTAACTTGAGACGGCAACATCATTGAGTCAAGTGGTGGAGCCCTGGAACGAGCGGAATCTTTGGCGAGTGTGGAGATAAACTTTGGCATGCGCATTCGGCGATTCCATTAAATTTTGTCCCCACTACTGGCATAGCTACAGGGGAAGGATAAACAACTCAAGACAAGCAAGGTGCATCTTGGAAGTACAGCAGTCACAGTATTCAGGAAGGCCGGTATTACTGAGGAATGAGATACAAAAAGGGTTCAAATGGCTCTGGGCACTATGAGACTTAACATCTGAGGTCATCAGTCCCCTAGAACTTAGAACTACTTAAACCTAACCTAAGGACTACACACACATCCATGCCCGAGGCAGGATTCGAACCTGCGACCGTAGCGGTCGCGCGGTTCCAGGCTGAAGCGCCTAGAACCGCTTGGCCACACCGGCCGGCGAATGAGATACAACCTGTCGGCTTTGATCAACACGTCAGAAGTTACCAGAGACGATGTATCGCACACATTTAATAGCAAAGATGAATTCTCAGAAACAAAGGAATGAAGCACAGCGAAAAGAGATGGTACACGTATACCATGTGCATCCATATTTAGAACATAATGTTAAATATAACGCTCTTTTGAGTCCTAGTACCCTGTAACGTTAGCATGGCGTACCTCAGTCGACATATATGAGTTGTATCTCGAATTTCAGTTCATCTGTATAGGTTAGCCGGCCGAAGTGGCCGTGCGGTTAAAGGCGCTGCAGTCTGGAACCGCAAGACCGCTACGGTCGCAGGTTCGAATCCTGCCTCGGGCATGGATGTTTGTGATGTCCTTAGGTTAGTTAGGTTTAACTAGTTCTAAGTTCTAGGGGACTAATGACCTCAGCAGTTGAGTCCCATAGTGCTCAGAGCCAATTTTTTGTATAGGTTAACGGCAATACGGGATGTAAATTTAACGTATCTCTACTAGTACTAGTGTCCTATTCTTCAGCTGACATATGTAGATCAACTGAAGTGCGGGATACGAATTTTACAAGTGTTGATTTTTTCACATCCGCTACAACTTGCATCCTATTCCTCAGCTGATACCAGAACTAGCGAAGGCGAAAGACCGACATACGTAAAATACGTAAAAGCAAGTAGTAATACTATCTCATACTTCAGTTCAACTATATAGTTCAGCTGAAATATGTGATACAAATTTTACGTATGTCGATCATTTCGCCTTCTCTAGTACTAGTATCAGCTGAAGAAAGGGATGCCAGTAGCGGAGGCGAAGAAAACAATACCTGTAGAGTTTGTAACCCGTATTTCAGTTGACCAACATACGTCAACTGCAGAATAGATTAACTGAAGAACAGGATGCCTCTATCGGCCAACTAAAGAACAGGATACTTACCTTCGTAGTTCAGCCGACGTAAAGGATGCCAATATTACATGTGTCGCTTTTTTTCGTCTTTGCTAGCAATAGTATCCTAGTCTTCAGTTGACTTATATAGATCAACTGACCTATGTAGGTCAACTGACGTACAGGATACAGATTGTTCGTATGTCAGTCTTCTCACCTTCAACACTATTGACCGTAAAATATCGTAGTACTAGTGCTAACAATGGAGAAAAAAAGCCAACAACTGTAAAATTTTTATTCCGTACTGCAGTTGACAAACCCAAACACAACGGAGAACAATACAATATGACGAAGAAATACAGGAGATAAGACAAATTCAATACAACATAAAATTAAGACACTGAACTTACAATACACAAACTCCTCCGGAAAAAAAATAAGAAAACTGGCCTTGAACGACGCCAACAAAAATCATATACCCAGAAACAAATACACAAGAAACACAACAGCACAAAAAAACATACATACAAACAAATATATAAATCCAGAAGTTCACATCAACAAAATGAACTAAAACCATAAAAAAAGATAACCACAGAAAATGCATAACCCAACGTAAGGTCGCGGTTCCATCTTCATCTTTCGTGCTTTGGTACAGAGAGAATTTTCCTTGTTAACGTCGATACCTGGACTCTGCTGCTTGCTGTATTATTTTTACCGAGTCTTCGTAAGCTTGGAGAAATACAAGTCAACTAACTCTACTGTTTGTGCCGTTACCTTGTTCGTTAATCATTTCTGCTTCTGTCCAGTTTTCCTACAACGACTGTTGCCGCACCAATCTGTAGCTCATCTCTCCTTACAATTGTTTATGAAGTTGAACACAACACTATTAGTAGATGGGTAACTGGTTAATGGTTGTATTGTAGGTTAGTAGTAGCGAAAGTACTTGTAGTCTTAAAAATGTGCCACAAATAAATAGTTAATATATGAATTTCTTATTATCCAAGAAAACTCGATTTGTATGACTATTTTACATTTATAAGTAATAGGGTTTAATAGTGAAAAATTAATAACAGAAAAAGAAATCAACTCAACAGTGAGGACGACGTCAATTCCTTCCAAAAACGTATTGAGGGTAGCTTTAGTAAAATTTGTATCCACAAGTCAATTACTGCCTTTCCACCTTCCAATCCCAGTTCCAGCGTCGAAACTCCTACCGAATTTTCAGGATTTGCATGAATCCGTCAGTTTATGCAAGCTTCTGGTCAGCATCCCATCTCCAAGACCGGTCTGTGGTGGCAAATAAGTGGACGTTACTGTGCGGACTTTGCACAACTACACAGGAAGAATTTGGCCCACCATTGGAACAAGGCCTGTCAACAAAGTGTTAGGCGTTCTTTAATGACACGCCCAAAGTACACTATAGCGGTGGAACACTGCGAGTTTGTCTTGTTCGAGACGGTGACAGTGCATCAGTTGGAGTAGTGCATCAATTGGAGTCTCCGGCAAGCACCATGGACGTGATATCCTTAATCAGCGCTGAATGCCGGAACGATCACGGTGACAGCAGTTGACTGTTCCAATTATTAGAAATGTGCAGTCTATATTCAGGAAGAAAAAAAATCGTCGATTTACTGACCATGAAGGGGTAAATAGAATAAATAATCAGTCCCGACCGAGCCACGTTCATAACCATAGTAGCTGGGACGGAACAAGTCGTTGCAGACGTGTCGATCGTTTGAATCACAATCTAAGTGATTATCCAAAATTCCTAATGCCTGCAAGATCGACTGGTCACAGTTAACAGAGCGTGCCTTTGTCAACGTCCTGTCATTTGCCGATTCAGATTATGGGCTCATGAGCCGCGACGAATTTTTGATTGACGGCACGGGTGGTCAGTCTGAGAAGGAGCACCTTTAGCTGACTCCAGTGTTATCTGCAGCCCATCGGGCCGCAAGCCCTTCCACGTGGGCTTGACCTCACGTCAGCCATGGAAATTTTAGCACTCTATAATGCATGGAATTGCTTAGAGTCTTACTTTTCTTGCTACTTTGTTGTCAAAAGCGATCTGAAAGATAGGAAAACTGATCTATTCAAAAATATGGCCAATTTCTTGGTACTGGGTTATCAACCCCCTTCGGTCCATGCCTCACTGACTTTCAGATGCATCGAAAAAAATTGTTAAAATGGCTCTGAGCACTATGGGACGTAACTTCTGAGGTCAACATTCTCCTAGAACTTAGAACTACTTAAACCTAACTAACCTAAGGACATCACACACATCCATGCCCGAGGCAGGATTCGAACCTGCCACTGTAGCAGCAGCGCGGTTCCGGACTGAAGCGCCTAGCACCGATGGGCCACAAGGGCCGGCTCCAGATGCATCGAAAGTTTACTTTTAATAGCCTTATATAGTTCACCAACAGCACTCCATGCCATTTTCGCCCATACTTATCCTATTCTGAGATTATCCATCACATACAACGGCACCTTACTTCCAAATATTCCAACATTCGCCGATCGTCTTCTTTACTCTTCCGAATACTGAACTGTTACAATCGCGGGAGAATGTCTTCTATCATGTCTACTTGACGAGTCGAAATTCTGAATAGGTACTCTTCAACCAGGCACACTAGCCTCTTTGGGTGCAGTTTCCAGTAAACCCCTTTCAACATAACATATTTATCTATTCGCCGTCCCTGCTACTACTTTTCGCCTTCCCTACAACCGCATTTATGAGTTCATCTCATTTCATAGCGATTCTTGATATTACCTGTACATCATTTTGCATTTATCCACGTTTGGGGCATGTTTCTTCTTTCAGAACGTGTGTTACTAAATCCAGAATACCAATTAGGGCACGGATGATGCCAGCTTTCACTTGTGACATATGACCCGTCCTTCTGTAGCTCATATCAGTTTCTAGTGAACAGCATTACAATTTGCGTTCGCACAACAAAGATCTGATAAATATTGGGCTAACGGAAAGTGCTACAGAAGTGTCATTTTCACAGAGTGAACTGGTTGCCAGGGGATCGTATTGTTAGCCAACAATCAGATGGTAATAATACTCAGAAAGTGTATTTTTATGCAATCATAAAGTTTTTTAAATGGAACTACGCCTATTGACATTAACAAATGGCCACAATCAGTATACGTTTCCAGTCTGGTATGGAACGACCGGTGCACACGTGTTAACATTTCAGCGGAGATGTCCCAGCGGGTTGCAGTAATACGTCATTCGATAACATCCGGTGTTGCTGATATGTCCTTTTCATACAGAAAAAAGTCTACAGGTGTCAAATCCGGGGAAAGGACCGGCCAATAGACGGGTCCTCTGCGTCCAATTCAACGATTTGGAAATAATTCGTGAAGACATGCTGTAGTACTAAGTGCTCTATGGACTGGACAGCCATCACGTTGGTACCACATGTTTCTATTAGTCTGCAGAGGAATGTCTTCTAGCATCCGTCGAAAACTGTCTGTTAGCAGGCTGTGATACTTGTTCGTGTTCATTGTTCAGTCTATGATGGTGCACTATCACACATCACAGGTTTACACTTCATAGACGATAACGTTCCAACTGGCGAAGTCAACTGACCAGTAGTACATGTTTCTGCTGTTTACCTGGCCATGATGGGTAAATTTCTTTTCACCACTAAACAAGATACGTGATATGTCTGGGGTATCACGTCTTGATGCTCATGTGCTGAAGTTAACACGTTACTCATAATCGTTCCCAAGCAGATCTTGATGGAGAGAGATGTGACAGGAATGGAACCTATGTCAGTGGAGAATGGATAGGACACTTGCCTGACTCATGCCACTTCCCACTTCCTCGTGCGATTTCGCGGGGCCTAATCTGCGGATCAAGTGCAGGAGCACCAAGATCACTAATTTGGCCCTCTTCTGTCGTCACGTGTGTGCTTCTTTTACGTTGTATAGGTGTTGCACTACCACTTTCACGTAACAGACTGAAGAGATTCATAAATAATTGCCGAGATGGTTGATGTCTAGTGGAATATCTTGCAGATACACCTTACGAGAACGATCTGCATTCTTCCTACGCTCTCCATGCA
This sequence comes from Schistocerca nitens, assembly GCF_023898315.1. Taxonomy (NCBI): domain Eukaryota; kingdom Metazoa; phylum Arthropoda; class Insecta; order Orthoptera; family Acrididae; genus Schistocerca; species Schistocerca nitens. The sequence goes on from NC_064622.1 coordinate 191,816,758, forward strand.
CCATGAGCATGTCGGCTTTTTCTGCATTGGTAACTCCCATCGTCCACTAGCTACGTGCTGCTTAGACTATCACACCCTAACTGACCAGCAAGTCGCAGCGCACTCAAGGAACACACAAGCATACTGTAAGCAAACGTAACAACGTCATACGTGCTGCTTAGACTATCACACCCTAACTGACCAGCAAGTCGCAGTGCACTCAAGGAACACACAAGCATACTGTAAGCAAACGTAACAACGTCATACCTAGCAACTATCAAGATTAAATGTCGGTGGGAAAATTTGCAGAATACGATATCTCGTTAACGACTTGCACTAGAATCCTACAAAAAATGTCACTAACATTCTAATTTACCCTGATTTTAGTTTGTTTATGTCAATAGGCATTGTTCAATTTATAAAAGTGTGTTTGCACAAAAAATACCGTTTCTAAGTATTATTACAATCCGTTTATTGACCAGCAGTAAGAACTCCTGAGTACTAATCCATTCTGTGAAAACAGCACTTAACTAGCACTTTCCATTTCCGTAAAATATGAGGCGCAAGTTTTAGGTGATACGTCCTGTATGAAGAAGTTCGACCTTTCCTCGTATCCGTGTAACCACTGGGTGGTTGTAATTAAAATTCTTCTATTCACGGACATCGGTGTGTGGGCTGTAATTATCGTATGGCAGCTCAACTTGGTCGACATACTAATGCAGTAATGTGGAACCGATTTACGCTGGAAAAAACTTATTTCCAATTGTGGCCACCTGATGCAAATATGGCGCTGCACACAGTTTGTGTGACTATATGACATTCACGCTGTTCTTTGACAAGCCATAACGTGAGTTAATAGTACAGCTGTCGAGAAGAGAGATCGTGCGCTATTAGTGATACCGTTTTATGTGAACGGCTGCAATCGCAGTGCTGCACGGAGAGAGTATCGCCAACTGAAGGGTCTAAGGAGGGGCCCGACGTCATTAAATGGTTTAAAAAAGGTGCTAACGAAATTCGAAAACACGGGTGAGCTTGATGTGGCACCTGGGAGAGGAAGGCGTCTTATATCGGTGGAAGTTATTGAGGAGGTTGCTGTTGTAACTGTCCATGTAACGTGTGCCCCAGGTAGTAGCAAAGCTCGTGCAGTGTAACGAGAATGGCCCATCCCATGGACAACACTACGGAATGCTTTGCGATCTATATTATAACGCTATCCTACAAGATCATGACGCTGCAGAAACTGAAACCTCACGATCCGCTCTTCGGTTTCTGGTACGGATCGAAGTTGGGCCGGCCGCGGTGGTCTAGCGGTTCAGGCGCTCAGTCCGGAACCGCGGGACTGCTACGGTCGCAGGTTCGAATCCTGCCTCGGGCATGGATGTGTGTGATGTCCTTAGGTTAGTTAGGTTTAAGTAGTTCTAAGTTCTAGGGGACTGGTGACCACAGATGTTAAGTCCCATAGTGCTCAGAGCCATTTGAACCATTTTTGAACGGATCGAAGTTGACAACATGTGGCCGAAAAATAATCTATGAAGTGATGAGGCACATTTCACGCTACAGGGCGCAGTGAATGCAAAAAGCTACCGAAGTTTGGGTACTGCAAAACCGTGTGTTGAGCACAAAGAATTATTGCATTCGCCGTATGTGACTATGGTGTGAATCCAGAAGCATCTTTATTCTCGGTCCATTCTCCTTTCAACAGAATACATCTAGAAGACCTGTCAGGTGTACCGTGACGTCTGCAGTTTATCGATACCTCCTTGTAAGGTTTGTGATTCTTGTTTTGGAAGATCGCAGCTGTTCGGAAACCACTGTTCTTATGGGAGATGGGCCAACATCTCAAGTCGATCGCCCACTGAAAGATATGTCTAATGGAACGTTCCACGAAAGCGTTATCTCTAGAGATTTTCCAGTTGCCTATCCTGCAAGATCACCTGATATGAATACATGTGACTTTTGACTCTGCGGATACCTAAGAGAGTGCGTTTACCAGGGACACATTCGATCTCTGCGTGAAGTGAAGGCCAGTATAGAGGAACATGTTTCTCAGACCCCACCGAAACAGCTGCGAGTAACTGCTGATCACTTCATTTTACGGATGCAGCATCTCATCGACGTCTCTGGTGCTCGTACTGAACAGATTGTGCAAGCGCCGATTAATAAAAAATTGAACATTATGCCTTTCTCGCCTGTTTGAACTTTTCTGCACATGTCCCGTTCCTAAGCCGTTACATATGGAAACATTTATGTACGTCTTTCTTGCATTACAGCGCCAGATTTGCACCTGGTGACCAAAACTGGGACTAACTTTTTTCCATCGTAAATCGGTTCGACATTAACACATTAGAATGTTTATTAATTTTCGCTGGCATACGATAATTACAGTCCACACTGGACCTCTGTGTGTAGCTGTACTTTTTGATTAGTATAACCATCTGGAGTGTAGACACACAAGCTACGATTGTTGAACAGTATAGATATGTGCTCATGCGACTCGATACCATGGCTAGCAGTTGTTCCTAATCTAAGTGCCTCGTCGCACAGGAAAGCGATTCTCCAAAATCTTTGCAAATCTTATGGTATTTTATTTTTATTTTATTTTTGCTAAAGTCTCCAAAATTTTGCCCACGTGGGCTATTGCACCACATTTTGTTTCTTGCCGAAAAGTAAAAATCCCTCAATACTTGCATTTTATAATGGCTATAGCATACAATTTGATTAAAAATACTATGAAAGATTGGGCACAGAGTGGTTTGTATAAAATAGTCTGCAAGCACTATCCAAAGCAGTTCGAGTAACTTACGGCAATGCAACTGGGTAACACTCGATAAAATCGCGATTGTGAAGACCTTACGCAGCTGCATTCTGCTAAGTTTTTGAACGTACGATACACTGGAATAAGTTCAAGTTTCACACTGCGAAATCTCCGGAATTTAGGCTCTCTCAATATGAGAGGAGCTGCATATTACAAGATAATGCTTCCGAGCGTGTGATAATGGGAAATTATCTATTTAGTTAACAAAATGAATTTCTATTGCAGCTTAGGAAGGAACAAAGAAAATGCTACTGGAGACACTAGAAATAGTTATGTGTATGACACACAGAGCTAATCTACTTTTAAATAAGCAAACACGATTTTCTCCCCCCCCCCCCCCCCTCTGTTAATCTGAACTGAAATAAATTGTGTGTGAGAGAACTAGATAATGTGAGCAAAATCAATTTTAAAATAGAAAAATTCCTCTTGGTATAAAATCTATTTTTAGAAGTAACTTCATAATCTTGAAGAGCACAAATTCTGCTACCAGATACGTCTGTCACCTACCAGTTAACTGCCTTTCCTAAGTTTTCGACACTCACTTGCAATAATGGCGTAAGAAGCCGAAAACAGTCCAGTGAGAAAATAAATTATGTTCCTCAACGCATGTTCTACCAAGCACAAACAAAGAAATCAATTACTTTTCCCTTGGTACAACTTCTTTAATGGTTTGGTGGTTTATTATTATTATTATTACTGTCGTGTTGGCTCACCAGGACTTTTTGAAACTATAATCTGCGTGCGTTCAGCGTACCTGTCTTCTACAGTTCTCAACTAAGATTCGTAGAATTTTTCACAATTAGGTATGTTGTGCACAACAACCTACACTGCCGGAAAGAAAATTAGTACACCCTTTTAGAGGTTCCCCAGTTTACTCAAGATTTATTATTTCAACAGTGCACTTGGTGTAGTCTCCGCGGACAGCAACGCAGGTGCTGACTCTCGCATCCAGTCGATCGTACAGACGGCGAATACTTACTTGGGATACGTTATTCCATCCCTGCTCAACCTGTTCGCGTAGTTCAGTAAAAATTGTTGATTGACGAGTTGCGCGAGTCACTTCTCTTCCAATCATATCCCATGTGTGCTCGACTGAAGACAAGTCCGGAGATCGTACTGACCTGGGAAGTTGCTGCACGTCTTGCAGAGAACGTTGAGTTTCAAGGGCGGTCTGTAGGCTTGAGTTATCATGTTGCAACAACATGTCATCTTCCGGTGGCAAGAACGCCAAAAGAACTAGCCTAAAGTCATTGTGCACGTACTGAGCGCTGGTTAGCGTCCCCTCCAGAAATACCAAAGGTGAACTAGAGTTGCAGCAATTGCACTACGGACCATAAGGCCTGGGGTGGGACTAGTGTGTCCTTGAAAAATACACTGTACGAGACAGTGCTCACCTGGTCTGCGTCATACTCATAAACGACCATCATTTTCGTGCAGGCAGAAACTGCTTTAATTGCCGAAGGCCACAGCGTGCCACTCCATCTGATAGCACCAGTCGATCTGTGCAAGTCGATACTGTGGCGTGCGTGGAAGACGGGCTAGCAGTATGCCTGCCCGTATTCCCACTGCTAATAACCGGTTCGCAACAGTTCGTGTTGACACGTCTGGACTCACAAGCCCTCTTATCTGTGCTGTGGTAACTGTACGATCTGCCACTGCAGCCATTACAATATGACTATCCCGGAGGGCGACTGTGCTGGTTGGTCGTCCAGAACCTCGTCAGCGGGGGTGAGAATATTCGCGCGACCTCTGATACCAGCATCGTTGCACAAGTGACGCAACACGCCAGATTGTGTGGAAATTCTCTGAAAGGGCCATCCCGTCACAATTTGACGCCCTTCAGAATAGCTCAGTTGCCTGTAAAGCGCACGAGTACGTCTCCACGGCTTGGTTGCCTGCGTGCTTCGTGCGTTTGCACGACACCGAGCCTTCCGCCTGTGAGCATACCCTGTTAAGGGGTCGACACAGATGGCGCTCTGGTAGCTATGCCACTACGCTATCTATTGGCGGACGACGTTGAAACCATTTTCGGTGCTTCTGCTATCCCCCAGGTGGCATAATTATGCTGTCATCGGATCAAAATCGACGTCGTCTTTCAAGCTGTTTTCCGGCAGCGTATTTCCATGCTTTTGAATCTTAATCCTCTAGAACCTTATATCTTACCATTTCTCATTTCAGTGGATTTGCAAACTGTAATGTTGAGTGCAGCGATGTCTAGAAGCAAGGCGAATTTCTTCCTCGTGTTATAACTGACCGAGTACCACAGTTTTTTGAACAGTTTTGGTGATGTGACTTCATTAAATTTTCAGTTCGACATTTTTCATAAAGAAAATACTGAAGTGGCGAAGAAACTGGTACGGGCATGCGTATTCAGATACACAGATATGTGAACAGGCAGAATACAGTGCTGCTGTCGGCATCGCGTATTTATGACAACACGTGTCTGGTGCAGTTGTTAGATCGGTTATTGCTGCTACAATGGCAGCTTACCAAGGTTTAAGTTGTTGAATCCTCGTTTGTCATCATTTATGTCGTCTCGTTGTCTCTGTTGAGCTGTACCAAGGGAAGCCAGCAGAGGATGCTGTTTGCTGGCCGGTATTCTCTTTCTATAACACCAACTGCAGGCAATTATTAACTGGATTCTTTATTAACATAAGCAAAGACCAACTGAACTGATTCGGCTTCCATGTGCTGTGGCACAAGCTCTTCTATTAGTCGTTAACGTCACTGTCGGTGAAGTAGACGTCTGCTATGTTCAATATAAGGCTGCTATGTGCTGCCTGTCTTTGTGCTAAAGGCTAAGTCTGCGGCGCCGACTCGGTGACACGCTGGAACTCCCTAGAAGCAACGGACTCGAATTAACTCGAACTAACGGGAAATAATGATCCTATGTACTGGCGGCCGAGAGGGCGTTGGCGGCATGTTTCCAGAGTCTGCCTAAGCCCCCGTCGATCTTCTTATAACCTCTGTGCCGTATGGTGTGCTGGCGCCAGTTTACGCCAGCACGCAAGTGACTTTGAACGTGGTGCTATAGTCAGCGCTCGAGCGATGGGACACAGCATCTCCGAGGTAGCGATGAAATTGGGATTTTCCCATACGATCATTTCACAAGTGTACCGTGATTAACAGGAATACGGTGAAACATCAAATCTCCGACATCCCGGCTGCCAGAAAAAAGATCCTGCAAGAACGGGACCAACGACGACGGAAGAAAACAGTTCAACATGACATAAATGCAACCCTTCCACAGATTGTTGCAGATTTCAATGCTCGTTCATCAACTGGTGTCAGCGTGCCAACCATTCAACGAAACATCATCAAATGGGCTTTCGGAGCCTAAGGTCCTCTCGTGTACCATTGATGTCTGCACGGCACGAAGCTTTATGCTTCGCCTGGGCCCGTCAACGCCGACAGTGGACTGTTGATGACTGGAAACATGTTTCCTGGTCAGACGAGTATCGTTTCAGATGGTATCGAGAGGATGGACGGGTTTGGAGACATGCTAATGAATCTATGGATCCTGTATGTCAGCAGGGGACTGTTCGAGCTGATGGAGGCTCTGTAGTGGTGTGGAACGTGTGCAGTTGGAGTGATATGGGACCTGTGATACGTCTAGATACGACTCTGACAGGTTACACGTACGTAAGCATCCTGTCTGATCGCTTGTACCCATTCGTGTCTATTGTGCGTTCCGACGGACTTTAGCAATTCCAGCTGGACAATGCGACACGCCACACGTTAAGCATTGTTACAGAGTTGCTCCACAAACACGCTTCCAACTTTAAAAACTTCCCGGACATGAACATTATTGAGCATTTCTGGGAAGCCTTGTAACTTGCTGTTCAGAAGAGATGTCCACCCCCCTTGTACTTTTACGGATTTATGGACAGCACTGCAGGATTCATGGTGTCAGTTAAATTCAGCATTACTTCGTGCATTAGTCGAGTCTATGCCACGTCGTGTCGCGGCACTTCTGCGTGCTCGCGTGGGCCCTACACGATATTAGGCAGGTGTATCAGTTTCTTTGGCTCTTCTTGTTCCTTAACTAATACTGAAGCTCTTTCTTACTTTGTACTTCCATTACATACTTTTGGACTGTAGACTGTATCATGTAAAGTTATGGACAAATATTCCCCCCACCACTGGAAGTGTGTTTGGCATCTGTATGTACTCCTCATAGATTACTTTGTTGATCTCATCATGAGCTATCGTAATCACATTCCTAATTACTATGTTTCTATTATGAATGTTATTTTTAATATCGTTATATATAATTTCAAAAATGGTTTAAATGGCTCTGAGCACTATGGGACATAACATCTGAGGTCATCAGTCCCCTAGAACTTAGAACTACTTAAACCTAACTAACCTAAGGACATCACACACATCCATGCCCGAGGCAGGATTCGAACCTGCGAGAGTAGAGGTCGCGCGGTTCCAGACTGAGGCGCCTAGAACCACTCGGCCACACCGGCCAGCATATATAATATATTTTCTGACTTAACAGTCTACAACAACGATAGATAAGGCTAAAAAGGAAGTTTAAAAAATGATACATTAGTGTTACTGAATCTCTGAAATATTCTCTGCATACACTGTGAAACTGTATATGGGTACAGTATCTAAATGACAAGCAAAAGAGCACAGTGTGGAAAATACGTATGCATCGGCCGAGGACGATGTTGCAGAAACTCGTATAAAGAACAGCACTATCCACGCTCTCTGAAGAACGAACGTGGGTCGAAACCACTCTGGGTTGTTGTTCGCTGTCGGGCACTTCAGTTGAATATCTAGGTTAATGTCCGCACAATTCTCTGCGCGTATTTGTGTGAACGTACCCTGTAAAACGCGTCAAATTGAGCGGCACAACACAGGCCAGAAAAACAAAGCAATAATTCGATAGATCGCACGCCCAGCAGAGGTGCGGGACAGTTCTGCGAACGGTCGTCTGCGATATCTCGCGAAATCTGGGCCGATGCCGACTGCGACTGGAGGCGTTTACTTTTTTTGCTTACTTTCTAGAGACGGCGCGAGGAATCTCGCGTGAAATATGCCTCTCCGTGCTGAATAATGGGGCCGTACGCGCATTTCGTTGTATTCGGTGCAACTTTTCAGCGAGATGTCCTTTGTTTACGTTGGTGAGAAACTATTTGTAGTCGAGACCATAAAAAAAGACCGATTATCTCACAACCAAATGCGGCTAGGGCGGCGATTACCTGCGTCAGATAGGGTAACCTGAGTTATAATAGGCCTCAGAAATTTACCGTCGTTTGCTATTTTTTTCCGAGGAAGACATGGTCTTGTCTCTGAAAATAGTGAGAATGCGCTGTTTCAGAGCACACTCAAGACGATAATCTTTCTTACATCTCATATGTTAAAGCGAACCAATTATGTCCCGGACTTTTATGACGTTCTCGTTGTTTAACGACTATGATAATTTCTCAGAAGTGTCTATGGCTAGCTGTGTGTATAACGCCACATAATTCTCACTTACCTCCTTTAAGGGCAGCATGTAGTTAGACAACTTTCGCGTATGACAAAACCGCATATAACTGTAGAAAAAAGGTATCATATTACACCATTTTTAAACAAGTTTGTGTCATTTTAACTATGGAACTGACTGATCAGAGGCTTGCACACTTTCGTCACTCATTATCAACACCATCGCCATTTCAGTCAAATGAGCTTTCGTCTACAACTTGATCCGCCACTTTGTCAATGAATTTAGTTCGTTTTCGTTTTGTAGTGTTACAAACTATTTCGTAAAAATTTTCCGCAGGAGTCGACCAAACGTAAGTAATACGCATTTAAACAATACTTATCAGTTTTTAAATTAGACATTTCTTTTCAACTACAAAAAATATCTTTTGTCCCTTTGTCGTGTAACTGGTTATCATTGGAAAAAATTCGTGGCGCCTCCAAAGACGGTGCCTTGCCGAGTACTTGGTCACCAGCTGAAAATGTTTCGAAGACCATTGCTCATCGGAGAAGCATTCGCATATTGTCCACGGACGTTCCGTTCGTGGTAAAAATTGGTACTATTAACTTCTAATAACCAAGTTAGATAATCGGTTGTTCTGTGTTGGGTGAGACTGATTACTATGATCTTAATGAGCTATGATCAGGTTTATGGCGATGTGAATAAAAGTATGTGTTGATCACAGTTTGGCTATACAGTACTTACTTCTATGCAGCAAAATGATACCTCACACCAGCGAGCGGGTTTATTAATATTACGAAGATTAGTTTCGTTGGTTGATTTATTTTGCTTTTACAATCTGTAAAGAGGAAGTTTCCACAGAATATTATAAATAGAAAGTGAAGATTAATTGCCGGCCGCGGTGGTCTAGCGGTTCTGGCGCTGCAGTCCGGAACCGTGGGACTGCTACGGTCGCAGGTTCGAATCCTGCCTTGGGCATGGGTGTGTGTGATGTCCTTAGGTTAGTTAAGTTTAAGTAGTTCTAAGTTCTAGGGGACTTATGACCTAAGATGTTGAGTCCCATAGTGCTCAGAGCCATTTTAACCATTTTTTTGAAGATTAATTTTGGTAAACAGGCTGGTCATATTATGAAACGAAGGAAAGGGTTTTAAGTCAGTGAATCTCGAAATGTTTTACAAATACTCACTATTCAGTCTGAGGCAGGTACCCGAGTTAACTGATGGAAGCGCAAGTTGAACAAGTTAATTACTGCCGTCATTCTTGCTTCTCTCCTACTATATTTGCTATCACATGTTGATAAAAAGACCTGTAATATTTAAAATTAATGTAGAAGAGAGTTTGGATGGAATCAGAGAAATTATATACAAGTAAGATGCTGAACACCCTTTGTGACAGAGATCGATTTTTATTTGGGTTCTGCTATACAGAAATTAAATAATCTAACACAACAGTATCCTACATATATGTAAACCCAACGTATCCCAGACGTGCCAACATGAAAAATATTTCTTACTGTCTAACCATTGTCTTGGTTCGTTTTGTCATATGAACATTTACGATATTTGGCATGTGGCTCTGAGCGGTATGGGACTTAACATCTGAGGCCATCAGTCCCCTAGAACCTAGAACTACTTAAACCTAACTAACCTAAGGACATCACACATATCCATGCCCGAGGCAGGATTCAACCTGCGACCGTAGCGATCGCGCGGTTCCAGACTGAAGCGCCTCGAACCGCTCGGCCACACTGGCCGGCGATATTTGGCATAAATTGCCATAGTAAATTAATAGTTTGTTCACTCTGGTGTAAGAGCTTCCATTCACAGTTCTCTAACAGAATCGACAGAAATTTCATGATCACTTGCTGTAAGGAAGTTTCCCAAAAGTGTTAGAGTGGCATGATATGAGCCGTGGCGGGTTCTTTCACCTTCACACTGTCGACAGCTTCTAGCTGGTGTCTCACCACATGACGTGTACTACTCCCATGTGCGGCTATCACTGCCGTGGCTAGGCTTCAAAGGCGACCGTTGGAGCAGCGTCGAGGAAGCCCTGTGCCAGCGCAGTGCAGGAGTTTGCGTGCAGTTTTCGTCGTTCAGTGTGGATCGGGGGCCAGCGGCAGCGCTTGGAGATACGGACACACCGTGCGGATCGGACGACTTCTTCTCCGGGTCGGCAGAAAGTTTAGTTCGTCTGTTCCGTGCATATGTGGTTGTTCAGCTCTGTGCACCGATTTCTGCTCCGCAAGCTGTTTGAGCAGATGTTCATGTTTATATTTATTGAATCGTGACAAACGCCTTTTGTAATTTAACTCTACGTGATTCTAGGACAAATTTATTGCCCTGCCTGCTCTGTGTGTTTTTTAAGTGACTTATGTTAATCTCCTGGCCAGGGTTCTCTGTAAAAATTTGCCATGGTTAGTGTTGTGCCCGGCTTTCACGCATAATTACGAGGGTTGTCCAGAAAATAAGTTCCGATCGGTCTCGAAATGGAAACCACTGGGAAAATCCTGTAAAGCTTTACACAGATGTGTTGGGCAGTTTCTCTAGTATACCCGTCGATCGTGTCGCGTCGCTTTTTTCAGTTTTCAGTGAACAGTGAGCACGTAAAGATGAATAGGGAATAGCTTCTCCCGCCAAGAATGAGGGCCTGGTTAGCGATTTCGCCTGTGTCATGCAGCCCATATAACACAACTGTCGAGCAGTTCCTTCTTCATGCCAATTCTCGGCCGCACACTGCAGGGGCAATGAAGACGCTCCTGCAGCGTTTCCCATGAGAAGTGTTTGATCACCCGCCATACAGTCTGTAATTGGCTACCCCTGAGCCTCATCTCTGCTCACAAGAACCGCTGACTATGAAGCCAATATTTTTCCTCAGACAACGAGCTGCAGACCATTGCAGATAACTGGTCGAAAGCACAGGCGGCTGCTTTCTATGACGAGGATATTGGAAAGTTGATTCAACACTACTGCAAAACTCGAATCTGGAGCGGTGACTATGTAGAGAAGTAGGTGGAAGGTGTACCTAACTGTTGCAAATAAAACGTTTCTGGTTTTACTGTGGTTTCCATTTCGCGACCGATCGGAACTTGCTTTAGGGACAACCCTCGTATATCAAGGGCCTACGAATTATCTCTTTTTTAATTTTACATTTTAATTTTTAAATTGTTTTATGTGAGAGTACAAACTGTTTGTGAATTTTACTATTTTTCACTGTGTTTTCGAAGCTGATGTGTTCTCTGGTATTACTATTATCAGCCCTTTAAATTTTGTGTGATATGATATCCAGATAATAGTAAGACCTTAGCGAGTTTGTTACTTACGAGGCCTGTTCAGAAAGTAAGCTCCGATTGATTGCCAAATTGAAACCACAGTGAACATCAGAAATGTTTTACTTGTAACAATTAGCTACACCTTTCAGTTACTTCTCTACGTAGTCGCCGTTCTGACTTAGACGTTTGTCATAGCGTTGTACCAACTTCTCAATAGCCTCATCATAGAAGGTAGCCGCCAGTGCTTTCCGCCAATTCTCCACGCTGGCATACACCTCGTTGTCTGTGTCAAAATGTTGTCTTCAAAGACAGCGGTTCATGTGACCAGAGATGAAACTCAGGGGGAGACAATTGCGGACTGTATTGTGGGTAATCTCACATTTCCATTTGAAAACGATGCAGGAGCATCTTCATTGCCCCTGAAGAATGCGGCTGAGAATTGTCTTGAAGAAGAAACAGCACGACAGTTATGTAATGTTAGCTGCATAGCTTCAGGCGAAATTTCTCACCAGGCCCTCGTACTTGGCGGCAGACACTATTTTCTAGACATCTTTACGCACTCACTGCGAGCTCAGAAATGAGAAGAGCGACGTGATGCTAACTGGGGTTATACTAGAGACACTACCCAACACATCTGTGCAAAGCTTTATCGGATTTTCATAGTCGTTTCCATTTCGCGACCGATCGGAGCTTACTTTCTGAACGCCCCTCGTACATTCCTTCCTGGAAGAATTTACAGCGCCCTTTGAGTATTTCTGTTTTACACCTTACACTTTTAGCGGAGCTTATTTCCTAGGCCGTATGACCTTATAGGAAAGAGTCTATAACTGCAATCGTGGTTAAATAATAAATTTCACTTGTAGTGTAATTCCGTGACACATTTATTTCTCTGTTTGTTAAGAACACCTGCAAAGTTGCCGGGAGAGTTTTCCGTGTCGGCAGCTTCTTGCCGCGTGCGCCAGGCTTGCTTACGGCAGTGTGGACGGCTCTCCAGCATTTCCTAGAGCAGCTCGCTATTTGTAGTCTCTCGTCCCGACCATTGAGCGTAAATACTCGAAAATTTGTGGTAAGATCTTACGGGGCCAAACGGCTGAGGTCATCGGTCCCTAAGCTTACACACTACTTAACCTAACTTAAACTAATTTACGCTAAGGACAACACACACACCCATACCCGAGGAAGGACTCTAACCTCCGACGAGGGGAGCCATGTGAACAGTTACAAGTCGCCTCAGACCACGCGGCTACACAGCGCAGCGAGCATAAATATCTATGGAGTGAGCATACGGATGCGCAGAACGAGAAATCTGTCCGCAGCATGTTTCTCAAGTCACGTATCGGCGCATGTTAGTCCGTAAAGTGCTTAGCGTATTTTGAGTGTTATTACTTCGCTAGAACAGGTAGATCACCTTCAGAAGTATCCTGAAACTTCGTATATGTGTTTTACAGATATCTTAACAATTTTAGAGCTGGGACTGATATAGTTTTAAAGTTGTGAAGAGCAAGAGTATTGTGCGTTTCCGCCACAGTATCATAGCTCAGTTTCACTTTAGTTACGTTTTTCCGGGTGCGCGAAAAGAAATAACAGCCAACTATACCTTTTTAGGTTTTCTGTTGCACTTATTCATGTTGTCGAATCTCCGTTTAATTACGTCACAATGACACCGTATTGAACGCCGATGCATCACAGAAAAGAGGAAAAACCGCATTTGTTGCAATTAAATTGCTACAGTAAATAAGCAACTTACACCAACTGATTATCCAATCTCTTCAATTTCTTGTTTATTGTTTTGCTTTTCTTCTTATTTGGCTCTGAGCACTATGGGACTCAACATCTTAGGTCATAAGTCCCCTAGAACTTAGAACTACTTAAACCTAACTAACCTAAGGACATCACACACACCCATGCCCGAGGCAGGATTCGAACCTGCGACCGTAGCAGTCCCGCGGTTCCGGATTGCAGCGCCAGAACCGCTAGACCACCGCGGCCGGCTCTTCTTATTTAGTGGAGCCGTATCTTGACTGTTCGTCTTTCGGGAAACTAGAATAGAAAAATTATATAATGTAAGAAATTGTGTCATGCAGAAGTGCCCAGTACACACAAAGGTTTGAGAACCTGAATAAACTGGAGGGAATTAATCACACTGTCTTATATAAATTTTATCTGCTGATGACCATAGCACTAATACGTTAACACTGACTGGAAGCTTAAACGCACTTCCAAATCTAAAATATGTGGTCAAAAGTATCCGGACACCTGGCTGAACATGACTTACAAGTTCGTGGCGCCCTTCGTCGGTAATGCTGGAATTCAGTATGGTTTTGGCCCCACCCATAGCCTTGATGACAGTTTCCACTCCCGCAGGTATACGTTTAATCATGTGCTGAGAGGTTTCTTGGAGAATGGCAGCCCATTCTTCACGGAGTGCGGCAATGAGGAGAGATATCGATGTCGGTTTGTGAGGCATGGCACGAAGTCGGCGTTCCAAAACATCTCAAAGGTTTCTATATTATTCATGTCAGGACTCTCTTAAGGCCAGTCCATTACAGGGATGTTATTGCCGTGTAACTACTCATCCACAGGCCGCGCGTTATGAACAGGTGCTCGGTGGTGTTGAAAGATGCAATCGCCATCCTGGAATTACTCTTCAACAGTGGGAAGCAAGACGGTGCTTAAAACTTCAATGTAGGTCTGTGCTGTGATAGTGCCACGCAAAACAACAATGGGTGCAAGCCCCTCCATGAGAAACACGACCACACCATAACAGCACAGCCTCCGAATTTAACTGACGGCACTACAGACGCTGGCAGATAGCGTTCACCAGGCGTTCGCCATATCCACACCCTACCATGGTACAGCCACATTGTGTACCGTGATTTGTCACCCCACACAACGTTGTTCCACTGTTAAATCGTCCAATATTTACGCTCCTTACACCGAACGAGGCGTCGTTTGGCATTTAACGGTGTGATGTGGGGCTTGTGAGCAGCCGCTGGACCATGAAATCCAAGTTTTCTCACCTCCCGCCTAACTATCGTAGTATTACAGTGGATCCTGATGCAGTTTGGAATTCCTGTGTGATGGTCTGGATAGAGGTCAGCCTATTACACATTACGACCCTCTCCAAATGTCGGCGGTCTCTGTCAGTCAACGGGCGAGGTCGGCCTGTACGCTTACGTGCTGTACGTGTCCCTTCACGTTTCCACTTCACTATCAAATCGAAAATAGTGGACCTAGGGATGTTTAGGAAGGTGGAAACATCGCGTACAGACGTATGGCACAAGTAACAGCCAATCACCTGACAAAGTTCGATGTTTTGGGGGGTGGCGGATACTTTTGATCGCATAGTGTGTCTAGCATCCCTCGTGGGCAAAAAGAAATCGCAGAAATTGGCTCTACAATACATGACATCATACCGCGTCTAGATATTTTTAAACATATAAAGCGCCTCACATCAAGTGATATTCACGATTAAGGATGTGTTGTACATATCAATGAAAAGTAATGGGGCCTCCTTTCTCGTACTTCTCTTTACATCCGTCGCAACAACAATACCGCGACATGTCTGTAATTACTAGTAAAACGTGTAGAAACGTTTGTAAAAATAGGTGAATACGTGTAATATTAAAGTTTCGCTGTTACCACAAATTGCAGAGAAGCAGTGACGTCCCAATACCACGTGACTAGCCCAGTTTGATGTTGAGAACATGCACAGTAGGCTATGCTCACTCCATAGATATTTATACTATATGGTCCCGACTGTCCGTGCTGAAGTTCAGTACGTTATGTTATCTGGCTTGCACTGCAAATAAAATTTTTCTGTCGGCCAAGAGGCCTTTCTATGATGAACTGCCATCACACAGGGAATTTTCCCTCTAATGTTATTGTTCCGTTTAATACATATTGTAATCTCGATCTAAATTTTACTGTAAAATATTTGGTGCAAACTTGTTGGGTAAGCCATAAAAGCGAACTGTTATGTCTTGTTAACCTGTTAATATTTGTCTTTTGGGAGTCTGCCTAATTTCTTTTGTAGGAGATCGCTTGAAGAAATTTATCTAGCGCTCAGTTTTCATTATTTTTATTTAAATGTTTATTTAAATAGTTTTTAAATTTAATTTTTTTAAGGCCAGTATTGTTAAAGTCTTATCTTCTTGCGTCTTGTTTAAGGTCATTATTATTCTAACTCAGTGACTACGTTATTCACCAATATGAACACTTTGAAGTGTATAAATTTATCATGGAAAATTAACGTGGAATTTTCCTACCTGTCTTCCTTAAAGGGGACCTATTATTACTTTTAAAAAATAAATGTTTTTAGTCAAAAAATAAATAATGTTTGTTAAAGGGGTCTAGTCCTTCCATGTCATTTCACTGATTGCATGGTATTTTTGTTCAGAAGCGTTCAACAATCGTTACGATCGCTACGAAGGATTATGAGTTGAACATCTCATGGACACTGAAGTTTCTGGATACAGTGAGAACGGAATTTTGGGTTTATTTGTTGAAAGAATCAATCTATCGCTTCATTGTGAACAGTGCCTGAACCTCTTTTCGATACATAAAGGCTCTCTTGCAGTCCCTCGAGCATCTCCGTTGGATCTTCTCTACTTCTAGTAATCTTATTGGTAATGGGTCGTCGATTGACGAACAGCACATAAGAATCAGTTGAATAAGTGAGAGTTGCATTTTCTTAGGTTCTTCCTAATGAATCTCAGCCGGCCGTCTGCTCTTCCTACTATTTATTTTATATTGTCGTTCCAATATAGGTCAATCTTGATGGTGACTACAAGGTATTTTAAGGTAATTACTGTTTCCAGTAATTTTTCACCAATTACATTGTCAAAAAGTAACGGATCTTTTGGTCTATTCACGCGCAATATGTTACATTTATTTAGGTACAGGGTCAGGTACCAACCCCTGCACCCGTCACCATTTCTCCGAAGGTCTTCTTGCAGTTCACTACAGTCTTCTGGCTTTGCTACTTTTCAATAGACAACTGCATCTAATGTAAAAATCCTCATGGATCTTCCAACGATAGCCACTAGACCATTTACATACGTTGCAAACAGTAAAAGCCCTCGCATAATACTCCCCTTGCATACCCCGGAAATTTACTTTACATCTGTCGATTTCTGCCCACTATGAATGAAGTACTGAATTCATTCTTAATACTGTTCACAATGGATCCCTACACTAGACAGTCATTCAGCTTAGTCAGCCTCTAGTTGAATGGTTCCGAATCTGGGAGCAATTGCCCCGCGCGTGGTGGGGAAAGAAATTTTCTGAAGGGTGAAAACGAAAGGTTCAGTTGTGTTTGGGTCATAAAACTAACTTACTTTTAAAAAGAGCATTACTGCTATAAATATTTCGTAAGGCTGCCGTACTGATTACATAAGTTACCAATAAGGACATTTTTTTAGTTAAAACATTTTCATTAATGCGTGATACAATGTGATGGAGGTAATAGCTTGTGAGACGAATGCATGAACATCTTTCTCACATACTCTGTACTCTGTACTTGGTACCACACATCTATGATAGTATAATTCAGATATATATCGGGTGATCAAAAAGTCACCCTGTAGTACCTATGTGTACATTGAAGAGACAAAAGTCATAGAATTGCGACATGTACATGTACAGATGGCGGCAGTATTACGTAGACAAGGTGTCAAACGTGTATTAGGTTTTATTACTTTTCCTACGTTTATCTAGCTATTTTATTTCCCATTTTTTCTTTAGCGTTCTCAGATACTCATTTTACATATTGCTTTGTGGAGGATTTTGATGTGCTACGACTTTCATTTAATTTAGCACTGATCCTAATGACCGAGCTTTCATGAGACACTACACGTCTAAGGACATGGTTCTTCCAAATCTACCAGAACAAAAATTGCGGTCGCGTTACACTCCAAAGCGCCAGCCGGGGTGGCCGAGCGGTTCTAGGCGCTTCAGTCTGGAACCGCGCGACAGCTACGGTCGCAGGTTCCAATCCTGCCTCGGGCATGGATGTGAGTGACGTCCTTAGGTTAGTTAGGTTTAAGTAGTTCTAAGTTCTAGGGGACTAATGACCTCAGAAGTTAAGTCCCAGAGCCATTTGAACCATTTTACACTCCAAAGCGTTCAGCTCACGTTCAGTGTCCCTGCTACCCCACGAAGTTTATAGAAAACAGTTGAATCGTACGGGTGTGTCAGCAGTGTGAAAGGTTGTCAAGAACATCACTTGTTGCAGGCTGCACTGAAAACTGTCGTTCTCGACCGAGAATGTCTGTAAATGAATGTCCCAATGAAGGGGATCGTTTGATTGACGTCATTTATGGCATCTCGGGAAGCCTTTTCATGTCGATTCTGCGGGACGGTATGTCTGAAATGTTGTCGTTGGCCACCCAGAAGAAAGCCGAGATATCAACGCTGGACATGGCGGTTGTGATCTCCATCGCAGAGACGTGAAGAGAATGCCTGAGATGTGGGTAAGAGGTGGGGGTAACGACCCTACCTTCGTGTGATACGCCCACGATGATGTTAAGCTTAACTGTGGTGAAATTAACCCGTCTTACACGTCATATGAAGTTTTGAGCTCTGGCATTTTTTTCGAATGCTGTTTCAAGTGTCGCCTAGCTCGAGGATGATGTCATAGGGCGCCTGTTTTTGTACGATTAGAGAGGAATACTGTGGGCACCTTTGAGCTAAATTTCTAACGTCTACTTCACGGTGGGGAGGGGGGAGGGTTATTTAAAAAATGTGGCACTTTAATTCTTTTGCTCTTTGTAGATCTATAACGATTCCAAAGTCAGTACAAGGCAGCGAAGGACCAGCTTATTTTTCGGACTCACCAAGTCGCAAATTGTGAATTTATGTTCTCTGACGCGGTTTGCTACAGCTTTCATATTTCTTCCACGTCACGCAATTAGAGTCTGTCTTTTGCCGCTGTCTAGAGTTTTAACAGCTGGGCGTTGCTCTCAAGCTTGTGAGAGAGAACGACAGACAATCAATAAATCCGATCGCGTGAGAGAAGACGAGCGTGGGCACACAGATGCTGCGATTTCTGACCAGTGGATGGAATCTTGCGAAGTCGTAGTCGCTGATGCCGCGTATCTAAAGGTTTATCTTACAACAGCCCTCTTTCCTGCAATATCGTTATACGAAGGAGTTTGCATTTTAATCTAGCCACAGTGTGATTCATTTCATCAGCTACTCTGTTTCTTATCTTCCAGGAGAGCGGACTCGAATTAAAAGTTCTGCTCTTTTTAATACGACCGTCACTGGAGAGCATTAAAACACTGGTGCTGAGCAACCTGTACATGTAGAACGATCGCCACTTTTTGTGTAATAATACCGATCGAAACAACATAACATGAATAAATGTTCAAAATGGTTCAAACGGCTCTGAGCGCTATGGGACTTAACTTCTGAGGTCATCAGTCCCCTAAAACTTAGAACTACTTAAACCTAACTAACCTAAGGACATCACACACATCCACGCCCGAGGCAGGATTCGAACCTACGACAGTAGCGGTCGTGCGGTTCCAGACTGTAGCGCCTAGAACCACTCGACCACTCTCCAAGAACTAAAGTTACCATCGGGCACATTGCCAATCTTCAGCCCCATCATTAAAAACACTCGTACTGTGTGAGATGCGTTGCAGTTAAGTGTTTTGTCGAGCTACAGCCAAACTACATCAATGTGCCTAGTGACGCCTATGACTACGTTTCTTACTATTTACACTCTCCAACCTTGAGGTACATTCAAACTTATGGAACAACAAAGATTTTGTTTTCAAAACAATCATCCCATTTTACAAGGGTATATCCTTTACTCAGACGCTTCAGAGAGTAAAAAAACTGGGAAGTCAACTGGTCCTGGAGGTACAGTGATGGAATTATTGAAGTACGGCGGACCTAAAGTACTAGCAGCAATAGTAACCATTTTTAATTAAAGAGTTTTAAGGAGATAAAGTACCTCAATAGTAGAAAATATCGTTCATTACCGCCTTATATAAGAAAGGGGGCGGGAGAGATCCTACCAATTACAAAGGGATAAGTGTAATGGTTTCTGTGAGTAGGTTTATCAGAAGTAACGCAAAGTACAATAGGTAAAGGTAGCGCATGTAGTTGTATATCAGGTACGTTCGATTTTTACTACTGGGATAACCCGCGGTTATAACATTTTGAGTGAACATTAGATGATAAATGATTCACAAAAGGCCTCTGATTCTGTTCCAAGGGAGATACTATTGTAGCCTACTAACTATATTTGTTTCTGTCTGAAATTTAGCCCAACTTAACCGCCCACTCTATAAAAGTCTAAGTGTTACCGAAACTATGTACCCACAAACTGTTATCCAACTTAAACTGTACACTAACCCTGAAACGTCCCCTTAGAAAAATTATACGTGACTGTGCTTAAACTGACACACAATATTTTTAGCGCAACGCAATCTGACTTTCAAAAATCCCTACAAAAGAATGGCCCTGACTAACATTAACCTACACCTTTCACAAATCACTTACCTCACAAAAATCTTCGTCACTCGAACTACTGCAATACAGTGAGCGCCACTACTGCCAGCTAAATTAAAGATTCAAACTACTGAAGGCACTAACTACTGATGGGCATAGTTAGCAATTGAAAGATTTTGATAGAGAACAAACAATGTATTTACCTTACTAGTGTTCAAAAGTCATAATATGTATAGCAGTTCATGACATCCAGTCTTACAAATTTCAAAACTCCGCCATTTCTCTCCCCACATCCACCACTGCTGGCGGCACACCTCCAACTGCGCAACGCTACGTGCTGTTCACATCCAGCTGCCCAACACTACAATGGCAGACAACAATGCAAACTAGCCACAGACTGCACACAGCACAGCCAGTGATTTTCATACAGAGCGCTACGTGGCGTTACAAATATAAAAACCTAAACAAGCTACTTACATAGCCCCCATGCACCCCACAAAAAATTATACAAATTGTATTTGGCAGTGGCCAATACAGATTTGAAAAAATTTTTCATAATTACAATAACAAAGAAATCAAATGCACACACTTATTGATACAATGTTGGTCAAAAGCTAAAATTTTCTCACAGTCCATAAAGACAGTCCTGATCATTCATCACAGTAAAATTTCAGTGTTTTTTTTTTTCTCAAAGTCTGAGCAGTAAAAGAAAATGCACACGGAAGTAGTGGATTTCCATGCAGTCTTGAAGAAGTAGTGTTGTCCTTCCAACAGAAAGACAGTGCTGACTCTTGACATGTAGACAGGTAATGGTCCACAACAGAGCAAACCCACAGCAGAGTCAGTCGAAGTTTTGAAGAATATTGGTAGGTAGGTCATCACAGAGCAGACCACTGTAGTCTTGTTAGAGATTACGGTATTGGTGGGCCACCAGAGGTGCGGACCCACTGCAGTCCTTGTAGAAATAATGGTGTTGGTGAGTCATCAAAGGTGTAGACCTACTGTAGTCCTTGTAGAGATGTCTAGCAGCCATCTGTTGCGACTGTGCAGGTGCACAATCACCACAGAAGAGTCTTGTGGACAATGTAGCAAGTCCATGATCCACCACTAGTGCACTAACAAAATTATTTTTGAAATGTCCTTAGAATCAGCAATGCTGTTATCCAGTCCCTTGCTGAATTATTAACACACGTGCAAACACTAACAGTCCTCTTTTTTTAATTTTTTTACATGTTGTGCATATACTATGACCAACAGAAATGTGTGCAGTGAAATGAACGCTTACAAGTTACTTAATTTGCTGAACTGGTGTCAATTACAATATTATAACATGAGAATACAACAACAAAGGTACAAAATATATCATTAAAGAACATAACAATACAGATAACATTTGTAGTAATAGGGGCTTTACAAAAGAATAGAAATAAACATATACATCAGTGTTACAGGAATTATGACATAAGTAAATACATAAAAGATCAGAATAACTTTTGAAACATTAACTTCACATATGAGCAACAAAACAGAACAGATAAATAATGTCTAAACATCTTTACAAAGTAAATAACATAGTATTAGAAAAATTCTACAACATAACTCTCATTGGCTAAACACATAAAGACAGGAAAACCCCAAATACACAAGCATACACAAGCACATAGCAGAATAACACAAGAGGAAAGGGCAG
Organism: Schistocerca nitens; assembly: GCF_023898315.1. NCBI lineage: Eukaryota > Metazoa > Arthropoda > Insecta > Orthoptera > Acrididae > Schistocerca > Schistocerca nitens. Next base: position 191,838,413 of record NC_064622.1, read on the forward strand.
GGTTTGTTTTCAGTGTAATATTTGGTACTGCAAACCAACCCAAAACTTCATTCTGTAGACCTTTTCTCTTATTTCAACATTTGTTTCCACCAAAAAAATCCTATCCAAGCATGCTTTCTGTATTTATATGTTCACATATTTCTTACCTCATTATTTATTTTCCATTATCTTACCTCATCATTTATTTCCAAGAAAATCCTACCTAAATCTGTTGTCCCTAAACCCTACTTTTTTGTTCATATCCTCTTTCAAAATACTTTTTGGCCAAACCATTTTCTTATACCTTCTCAATGCATTTCTTTCAATTCATCACAACTCGTTCTCTTATATAGCCTACCCCATCTTAAGCTAACTTAAATCTACTGAGCTCAGATGCTAAACTAAGGGACGAGGTAATGCAGCAGTGCAAAACAATTAACACAAACAGCAATGATAAAAAATGCAAATTGGCAAAGCTAGCAGCAGTAAATCTAAATTAGCGGAGCAATTGCAATATTACAACTAATATAAGGCAATGTGCAGCAAACAATAAAACTAAATCATTAGTAAAACTGGCTTAACAGAGTAATACAAAGTCAAATTTTGTAGCACTATGCCTGGCAAGCAGCAGCAGCAAATGCAATACCTTATACCTAAACATGACAAAGCTCAAGCAGAAAAAATAGTACACTAAAGACAACAATGCAGATAAGGGAAATGTCTATTCACATCTTAATGTCTATGTAATTAAAGTGATGCACCACAACTTACTCCACCATAAAAATTACCATGTACTTGAAAAGTAAATTATGTATGCAGTTACTGTTATTAGTCCCTTATTACTGTTCTTTCCTTTCCAAGTGCTCCTTTTTTTGTTTTTTTTTTTTTTGAAGAATGTGGATCATAAAATTATTATCTAACAGATCTGTTGACAGAAAGTGTTCACATTAGTAAATGCATTAAATTTTATTTTATAAAAGCAATGATGCAACACACCTGGAAAACAAATATCAAATAAAATAAGCAACTATGTACAAAGTAAAGCATAAAATAATCATTCAGTACTCTTGAGGCATTTCATAAGTTAGTAGAAATTCTCTCAATTCTCGTAGAAAGACACTTGTGATAATCAGGTGTGCAGATGTACGAATATTTTTCATCAATTCATAAGCATTTCAGTAAGTAGCACAAAGTAATGAGCGTGTCATATTTGAGATGCTTTCTACAAAGGAATGTCAATAGCGAGGTTAATGGTCTCTTTTTTTTTCTCCACCTGTGCCTCTGAAAGGCACACACTAATGGCTTTTTCCCAGGCGAATATTGCGCAGCTGGGTGCCCACGACTCATTACGTGAAGGTGGTCACTTAACTTTCTTACCGAAATATTTACGACAGCAGTTTACGCTACAGTGACAGTCTCATATAAAAAATTTCACAGGTCGAGAATTTGCGTTACAAATGTGTAGAAACAAAATCCTATAAATACAACAGTGTCCAAAAATATTTCATTGGCATTGTGATACATTCACACATGTACACACATAATTCTTGAAGTACGATTCTCAGCTTATTGATCATAAACATACCTCAACAGCATAATACACATTGTCGTCATAAAAATAACATCATAACATCTCAGTCAAATCTCAAAAACGTCGCAACTTTCTGCAATAATTTCAAAACCTAAAAAAATTCTCTGCTCATTTCAATAGTGTCGTCTACCTCAAAAGTACTTTAAAATCATGATCCCATACCAAATACATCATTCAGAGCTCTCATAGTATCACAATGGTTCCGAAAAAATATGAACAGTTCACAAAGTACAGACGAAATACAATTTCATAAGTGTGAAGTTATCCAACTGTGTAATTGCGTAAACATCTGTCACTGACGTAGTAAAACAAAAATGTTTATCTCTCAGTTAAATGATCAGATAGCTTTGTAATTCTGTGTTAGAGAAATATGGTACCGATGTGTAAAATTGTATAAGCAAATACCATATTAGCTAGGGCTCCTTGTGCTTGCCACACACATGGTACACAAAGTAAGCGTGTACCCACCTGAGGATTAATGTCATTATACCCTCAGGTGTTACAGATTACAGTAATTGAATGAAATGTATCACGGAAAACCTTTGTATCATTGTAATTCAAAAATCTTTAAAAATAAATGTTTTAAGTACAAAAATAAATCACTCAAATACGTGTACTGTAGCGCTAAACTGTGCGTCTTGTTGTAAGATAATCTCTGTGGAAGTGTCATAGTTATCGTCCTCTGTAAGCAAAGTTCTGCTGAAGTCAATGTACTTACCTCATCATAAACGAAAGTGAAATGCTTTGCGTATAGATATCGTAGTTATTACGTACCTCACCGTGATCAAGAAAGTACTGTGCTGTAACGTATTGTTGTGCTACGGAAAAGGCTGTCACCTTCTAGCTATACCACAAAAGTTACTACTAAAACATGTTTTACTTTAGAGAATAATTCAGAAAAACTGTGCAGATATAAAACAGATACACCGCAAAAGCAACATTGTAAATTGTCACTCATTAGTAGCATCGTGATAAAATCGTTTAGCTGTCACATAAACTAACCACTGTGTCATCTGGTATCTCACAGAAAGTACTTTAAATCCAGAATGTATTTTCAAGTAAACCAAAAGGTTGCATTAAAATCTCATTAGCAGTACCAGTATATGTTCTAAGTATGTAAGCCTTATAGTCGTTACGTAATCGTGCAACTAACAAGCAAGAATGTACACACACAATAACACTGTTCACAATAACAATGCATTCGTAATTTCTGTTTAAATAAGTTCTCTTGGTTCTTGACTGGATATTTAACTTCAAACATTGTTGCATGTTAACAGATTCTAAGTCTGACAAATTGTACTAGTAGCGTGAAGTGAAAAGTTTTATGGCAAAGACAAAGTTAAAAAACAGATTATCTTTCAATAAACGGTTTTACATCTGAAATGTGGTGTAAACCTTTACTCTTCCTAGTGCTCAGAGTTAACTTCAAAGCAATTATCATGCTGTATACATCGGTAAGGAATGCTAAAATTTTTCTCAAGGTTAGCGTCTATGTTATTTTTCTCTGAGCCAGCCGGCGCACGGGGCTGCCTGCGGAGCGAGTCATTGTCTGACTCTTTGTTGGTGCGTGTCGTTATTAGGATTAGGAGACCAAACTTCTACAAATTCACCTTGTCGAGAGTGCCCTGCTCTGTTTGAATCCCGCCAGTCCTGATAAAATTCAGGTCTGTCGTTATTATCATATCGTCTGTCGTCATGTCGGTAGAGTCTATAGTTTCTTTCTTGTCGGTCACGTGGTGGAGAATTTCTCCCTGAATCGTAACTGCGCGCTGGACCGTCGCATCTAAAGTTATTCTTTCTCCCTTGATAATAATAATTTTGGTTCCCATATTGTCTGTTTCTCTGATTGTCTCTGTGATAGTCATTACCGCAGAGAGGTGATATTTCCCTGTAATTATTACTACTCTGCCAACGGCTGTCATACCGGTGGTGTTTGTTTTGGTCACGATTTACGTTGTAAGAATAGACTTGTCGTGTCCATTTATTATTTCTATTATCGCGGAATTGTGACGGATGTGATCTGTAATTGTTGTGCTCCTGTTTTCGCATTCCGCGATTGTCATTGTCAATTTCCAATTCTTGTAACAGTCCCTGAAAAGCTTCAATGTCGTCTTTGCAACGTCCTGCCAAAATGGTATATCGTAAATATTCAGGCAATTTGATTAAGCAAATGCGCATGAGTTCTGAGGGGCTGTAAGAGTTTGACAGGTACTGATTCTTGTGCAACATGTCTTCAAAATATTTCACAAGACTGGAAAATTCAGATTATTCGAAATGTTTCATCATTGTGATGCTATGTTTTACTCGGTCTTGTGTGGCTTGAGACCACTATTTTGAGAGGAAGGCATGATAAAATTCTCCTTCACTGTGGCAATTGTGAATGACCGATCGCATTCTCACAGCTGGTTCATTCTCTAAGTAGCCACACATAAATTCTAATCTATGCTCTAATGACCAGTTGGGAGGAAAACAATGAGAGAATTGATGAAGCCACGCTTGTGGATGAATGTCGTTGCCGGAATTCTTAAATGTTTTGAATTTACGTGTAGTAATGAACAGCTTATAGTCAAAATCATCGTGTCGGCGAGTCGCACATCGCTCATTGTTACTTCGTTTCGGCGGTTCCATCTCAAAATCCAATGCGCCTTGCCAATTTCTTTCATAATTTCCGAAGTGTCCTGTGTTATTATTTTGTGGTTGTTCCTTATTTCTATGTCCCTCTTCCCGTACTGGAGCGCGAGTGTCCTCTGAAATATGTAATTCTTGTAATACTTGTGCCAACTGATCTTGTACTTCCCGGATTTATCTTTTGTACTGTGTATTGATTTGATTTTGATTTTGTTTGAATTTTCTAATTTGTTCATACTCTTCAGTGTCCGTGAAGGCTACAGGTCTTGTGTCATTCAGGTCATCATCTACCTTTGTAGATATGTTAGTGAACTGATCTGAAAGTTCGGCTACTTTATCCGATAGTGAAATTATTTCCTTTGTGTGTTTTTTGAACCAAGTTTCAGAGTGTCCATTTGTGTTGAAATCGTATCTACTGTGTCCTTTAAGTTTTCCTGAGTTTTTGCAAGTTGCGTAACCGAATCGGTAGATGCAACTGAGTCAATTTTAGCTTGCAAGGTATCGTGATTTTCATGAACAATAGTTTGCAGTTCTTTTATGGCTGCTTCGTGATTCTGTAATGCATTTTCATGACGCGAAAAAATAGGTTGGGAATGCTCACAAATTTGTGTTTTTACGTCATTACAGGCTTTCTGACATTTCGATTCAATATTATGTAATTCAGTAGTTAAATCTTCAAGTGTTTGTTCAAGTGTGGTGTCTAACTTCCGAAGATTTTGTTCCATTGTGTCTAACTTTTGAAGCTTTTGCTTTGTTTGTCTCTGATTTTGTACCATTGTGTCTAACTGTTGCTGTGTTTGTCTCTGGTGTTGTTCCATTGTGTCTTACTTTTGAAGATTTTGTTTCATTATGTCTAACTTTTGAAGATTTTGTCCCATTTGTTTCTGATTTTGTTCAAGCGTTGTGTCTAACTTTTGTAGCCTTTGTCCCATTTGTTGCATTAACTGTAATAAAAGTGCACTGGTATCTGAAACATGTTCCTCAGTGCTATTCGGCAGTGCATTTGAACCGGCAATATTCGCATTTTGAAAAGCAGAAAATGTGTCTTGATTTATTTGAGAAAACGGTGAGGACGCAAAACCTGAATCTACAGTATTTGCAATATTGTGTTCTGTCATTTCGGATTCCTGAGGCGAGCTGTTGCCGACCGATCGATCGATAATGCTTCCCTGTTCACTAATTGTTTCACTGCCTACACCATTATTTGCAGCCCGCTCAATTTCCCTATGCACAATTACCAAATTACTACTTTGAACATTAGTTAATTCATTACATGGTGGCGCTAACACACTGCTTTCGTCTTCACTGTCATTTCTCAGTTTACTTTGGAGCCTAGTATTACGTTTTTCACACGCCGTTATTGTCACAATATTTCACGCGACAACACAGAAAAGCACAATTTGAAGAGCAAAAATAAGAGAACACATTAGCATAGCACTGAAAATAATATCTAGTTAATTGCAAGCGCAGCTGCGAAATACTTGGTGCAAATCTACATGCGTGCCACAACTATTTTACTGTACAACAGTGAAAGACTGCAACTACAAAGGAGATTCTCTCTACAATTACGCGCTAGCAATAAACAAAAGCTACACTAATTACACAAACTACAAGAAAAGGTCAGAAGATTCCAGTGAGGTATCCTCGGCTAAGGGTCGACATATGAAACGTCCCCTTAGAAAAATTATACATGACTGTGCTTAAACTGACACACAATATTTTTAGCGCAACTCAATCTGACTTTCAAAAATCCCTACAAAAGAATGGCCCTGACTAACATTAACCTATACCTTTCACAAATCACTTACCTCACAAAAATCTTCGTTACTCGAACTACTGCAATACAGCGAGCGCCACTACTGCCAGCTAAATTAAAGATTCAAACTACTGAAGGCACTAACTACTGATAGGCATAGTTAGCAAATGAAAGATTTTGATAGAGATCAAACAATGTATTTACCTTACTATTGTTCAAAAGTCATAATATATATAGTAGTTCATGACATCCAGTCTTACAATTTTCAAAACTCCGCCATTTCTCTCCCCACATCCACCACTGCTGGCGGCTCACCTCCAACTGCGCAACGCTACGCGTTGTTCACATCCAGCTGCCCAACACTACAATGGCAGACAACAATGCAAACTAGCCACAGACTGCACACAGCACAGCCAGTGATTTTCATACAGAGCGCTACGTGGCGTTACAAATATAAATAAATAAATAGCCTACTTACAACCTTAGACTAAACAGAACCTAAATTGAACTGAATTGTTACTTATTTGAATGCATCTTCTGTTACATTAAATGCGTAAGTGAAGTAAATCAGCCGGCCGCTGGTGGCCGAGCGGTTCTGGCGCTACAGTCTGGAACCGCGCGACCGCTACGGTCGCAGGTTCGAATCCTGCCTCGGGCGTGGATGTGTGTGTTGTCCTTAGGTTAGTTAGGTTTAAGTAGTTCTAAGTTCTAGGGGACTTACGACCTCAGCAGTTGAGTCCCATAGTGCTCAGAGCCATTTGAACCATTTTTTGAAGTAAATCAATTATCTGGCCCTAATCAAAATTTCCACTTACCTCGCGTCTTTACATCAGTGTTGCAGATTTCGCGAAACCATAATAGCAAGCAGACAGCGTCTTAGCTAGATTTCTGTTTCTCAATACAAATTCAAACTCACATGTGCTAATGCGTAAGGACGATCTCTATGAAATGATCTCTATGAAATGATATTCCAAGGCAACGATTTTAGAATGAAGATTATATTCAAGAAGGACAGAGAGAAGGACAGAGAGAAGGACAGAGTAAAACTTCGCATGATCTTCACACGTAACATTGATCTAAACAATACTGTGCTTAACAAAGTGAATAATTATTAAAAAAGAGTGTAATGCTAACAAAGAATTTCTGTAAAAACCAAACAGCTTAATCACTTAAAATGTTAAAGCATGACTCAGGGAAGTGGGATGGTCTTTCACTGAGCTCTAAGCAACTTAACTAGCTGACAATAATGATTCATAGCTGTTCAGTGCTGCAGTCTTATCTCAATCTTCTCTCCAAATATAAAAACATTATTCAAAATATACATTCTCTTCGCATTCTAATGTATTCATCATACTTATCCTTGCTGTTCTTCGCAATCAGTCTTCCTTCATTTTGCAGATACCATCACAAGTCAACATAGCACTACCGAATACATCCATCACCTACAACACTTAAACTGAGAATGTATCAGACTGTGCAGAACTAAAAACTGTGCCACGACAAGACCAAAGATTGTTTCACAGTAACATAACTTGCTCTCTCTCTGACGTACACATCGATGACATACAAAAACCAAAATGATATGACCCCCTTACACTATGGGCAGCACTGGAAAATCCTGGAGTGGGTAGTGCCTTCATAGAGTTGGTCAAAATGGTGTACCGTTCTGCCACCTATGCGAGGCAGTTGTGAAGTTTGGTAGTAGGATAACGGAAAGTCTCAAAACAAGTAAAGAATTAAGACAAGATGTTCTACACCATCAACCTTATTTAAGTTGTTTTTAAAAGTAATTCTTGGTTACTGAAATAGGCACTGTAGAAGTTTGGGCGTGGCAGAGCAGCATAAACGTTTACGTTCAGTAATGTTTGCCGACAATCAGGTGCTTATGGCTCTGAATAAGGATGATGCCACTTATCAAATAAATAAGTTAATGGATGCTTATAAACAATTGGGACTAACAGCAAAAGAGTATAGAACAGGATATTTTGTTGATGAACGGGGGCAAGGTGAGGACGTGATTTTGAGTTTGGACTGGTAAGAAATGTGGAAGTACCCCTGTTCACCAATTGACGAGACTAGCCAATGTGAAGGGGATGGATCTGACAGAATAAGTCACGCGAGAGTAGCTGTTAGGTCGTTAAATGATGTCTATCAGTGTCGGCACGTACAAAAGCCTTCTGACATGGCTCATTGTGTTGGACACTGAACGAGATACAAAGGTGGGACATTTGAGGCTGTCGAAATTGACGGGTTATGGTGGGGCATGACAGCGGCATGCTCGGATCAACTGAGAAATAAATATGTAAGAATAGAGGTGGGTGTGGTGGAACCAGTCTGAGATAGGATTGACGTTCGAACACTGTGATGGTATGGACATCTCCAAAGTATGAGGAACAACGATGGCCACAGTGTTTCCTCAACTGATCTTCGGAAGGTAGGAGCCGAAGGAGGTCGAGAGCAACGTGGAGGGGAACCATAGCCAAAGGCATGGGAAGGGGAGTTCTGTCAGAAGAAGACTGGCAGGATGGAAGCTTGCGCATTTGAGGACAGGCAATTGCTTATAAGAGGAAAAGCCTGCTAAAAAAAACAGCGTGTACTTTACACGTATACACATATGTCTTTTGGTGCCTTTTACAATTACATCACCTTTCACAAGTGTCCAATGTGCCTTCCACGGAACGTAAGGCAAACATCCAGACCATGGTCAATCTAGTCCCATAGTTTTGCCTGCATTCGAGCATGTTCGCAGTTAACTTCTTTTACTGTGCGAAGACGCAGTTCATGCAAAGTTGCTGAAATGGATGGCACATACACCGATTCTTTCATAACCCCCTCCCCTCGACGATTACATACAAAGAAAATCGTACATAATGATATCACAATAAGTTAGAGACCAATGATGTAATGCAACGTCTACACCCCTTACGGGCGATACATCGTTCAGACAGTTCATTATTAACATTTGGTCTTACTTGCAGGAACCCGTGTGATGATGCCCCGTTCCGCTGAAAAATGAAGTTTTCCGCATGTTCCCGCTGTTGTGGATAAAGCCAGATTTCCAGTTACGATTCCTACAGAGTGTACTAACTGTTTCAGGTAGACACCTGACGCCAGCACAAGAACCACAAAGTAAATTTTTAGCTGAGATGCCTAAATTAGACTCGATCCCAAATTTCTTTCTTCATCTACATAAAATATATTATCTTGTGAAATCAAAAGAATGTTTTTTATCGAACACGATAAAACACGTTTACGTAAAAGATCAATATTTGGAGTCATGCCGCTCAAGATGGGTTTAATGCCGTGCCACTGAAGATGGGTTTAACGCCAGATGACTCCGATACGATTGCAAATAAATATTCCTATTACGCTTCAGTCGATAATATTGTATCAAAAGTGGCCGCAGTTCAACAACGGTCGCTGACCAAGTGAATTGAAGAATGAAATGAAAACATGCTGCGTCTGATGCTGACTTTATTTATTTACAATAATGGCGACTTCGGTATATGTGCTCGTGTCAAATAACAGATCACTGTAAAGTGTTTCATGCGTTACTTTTAAGAGGACACATCCTCGTTTAGGTTGCATATTCATGTTGACAGGTCATGGACCAAAAAACAACAAAAAAGACGAAGCACTTCTTATAATATCTCGCATCGAACTCTGGTAAATGTTGATTTATTTATCACTGCGTGCAATACGTAGCAGATGTAAGTCTATGAACAAAACTGATTTTTAGACAGCCTTATCGCTTGTTTTCTACTAGTTGGATGACTTCTTCCATTTCTTACTAACTTAGACGAAACTGCCTACCTACCCATTCAGCCTCAATAATTAGTTTTACTTTCAGTAATCTGTATCTACCGCCCATACTTCTTCGCCTCTATTGCTACAGTGCAAAGCTATCTATCCAGAGACACCCTTATGTAAGTTTTGCACAAATTATATCATTTCAGAAATCAGTTTGTCTATAGGTGCACATTTGTATAGCCTCGTTGCACTGTCCTCTAATACAATTTGTTTGTTTGTGTTCTTAAGCTGGGTGTAACAAAGATGTTCACGACGAGAAGTGTACATGATCTACACGTATGTTTTAGCGTGTCTTTATTCGTCACTTCTTAAAAGTATATCTCTGGCAGACCTAACAGATAGCTAGTTATCAGATCCTTAGCGTAGAAGTAACACAAAATCTGATGGATGCTTCTTTGGTTGAGTTTAATTTTATACAACTTCAAAAATGGTTCAAATGGCTCTGAGCACTATGGGACTCAACTGCTGAGGTCATTAGTCCCCTAGAACTTAGAACTAGTTAAACCTAACTAACCTAAGGACATCACACACATCCATGCCCGAGGCAGGATTCGAACCTGCGACCGTAGCGGTCTCGCGGTTCCAGACTGCAGCGCCAGAACCGCGCGGCCACTTCGGCCGGCTATACAACTTCCCAGTCTAATTATAGGAGAGCTTAAAACGTTGATTTTTCTGTGCCTGGGATGGTGTTTCAGATAGATTAAAATAACTATTCATTTACTGGTCAAATCACAGGAAGGGATGGGGTGAAATAGCCTTATGTTTGAACGTAAATATCTTGAGGGTTACTGAGGTGGTAGCTCTGTGACTGGCCCACTTTCAGGAAAGGGGCATGGCTTAAGAAAGAGTTGAGAAATGTGTTTAGAAAGTTATTGGTAGGATCTAAATATGTGTGCTGGCTTAGATGCTATCTGTTGTACTGTTTCTAAGATAGGGCATTTCTTAGGAAAGGTGAGATCTGGGGAGGCAAGAGGTGTGGTTCAGGAATAGGACTGAAGGGAAGAGGGGACGAAGTAATAGGAAGAGAAATGGAGAGAGGAATTGGAAGGGGAGAGGAAGACAGGAAGTGTGGATTAGGAAATGGAGTGAAGGGGCGTGAGGAAGGGTGGAGACGGGAGAGGAGAGGAGGTATGATGAGTGGGAGGAGATCGGGAGGTGAGGGGTGTATTTTATTCATACAGTACTTCACTCTCCTACTGATACAGCACGCCACTAGCAGTTCAGCAAACTGTGGAAGGGACTGTAGTGTCTCTCGGCGAGTGGTCTCGGACCTGTAGAAGAACGTAAACCCCTGCTGGTGGCAAGTCGTTCGACGCGGCTGATCCATCTGATCGGATGTCGCTCACTGAACGTCTCGGACGACTGGTGATCGAACGCTAAGATCACACAGCCAGTGGAAGGTCACAGGTAATAGAAACACCTCACACGATCCCTGTACTCCCCAATATAATTGTTAGGCGACCCAACCACATAGCATATGTTTCGGTATGTCCATTCACAGCTCCGAAATTCTGACATGACTGCATCGAACGACGGATGGTCGAAGATGTCTTAGTAAGTACCAATCTCTGTCTCCTCATTTGATACCTATGGAATTCTGTCTGTAGGGGACCGTCAAGGGTAACATGAGACAAAAAAAAATTACACTCAACGAGCCACGCGAAAAACTTTTAGTGTCTTGTGCTGGAAGGTACACTAGCAGCCGGCTACATCGGCGTCGTTTACTATCTGCTGGTGGTCATCTCCAACATATAACTCCTTCTCACAGCCAGAACGTGAAACTGAAACTATGAATATTATGAGAACATATTGTCCACCACGCAGTGATTTTTTTTATTGGCCGTTTGTTATTGGTTGCCTTACAACAGCGCCCGTCCAGGCAGGTAACGTTGAGTTTTTAACAAGCTAGTGGCTGTCAAAACCGAGTGTTGTTAATACACTTTAACAGAAATGTCTTCCTGCCTCTGTTATCACGTCAGGAGTATGTAAAAACCGATTTAATGAAAAAGGAAATAATATGTCAGGCCAACTGGCAATATAGATACTCATAAAAAATAATGACCAGATGATGAATTAAAAAGCTGAGTCAAATATTGTTAAGTACGTTGGGTGAAATCAGTCTTAATGTTTGGTTCTGTTTTCAAAGATTCTGAAAATAATAGTTAACATTTTCCACCTACTTGCCAGATCTCAATTTTATATTCGGCTTTACCTATTCGCGTTTCAGTACAACGTCAGTGGCGTCTTAACTTAGACAGCATTTTGCATTTTCTTTGAAAGCTTACTTTTTTCAGCTGTAGGTCGAAAGAAACGAGAAAATTCTATGATTTTTTTAAACCTCTACGGTGTTCTGTCTTCTCGTAACTTTGAAACTAAACAGTAATGTCCCTCTTGAAATCGTAGCATTTATTTATAAGTGACGCTATTAAGTAACATCACTATCACTGTACATCGTGTAACGTGTGTAAGGGCATATATTTTTGTATGTGGTACATTAACATGTACACTCTTCAGTGTGTTGCTCGTTTTTCCCTGTGTCGAATAGTCTTCTTAGAAACGAGGCATAAATTTTAAAACCTGATTTTTTTTTTTTCGCGGTCATAACTGCACCACTCAGTGGCCTACGCTTGTCGTTGTATACTAATCACCTTGCGTCCACGCGTCCGCACTTCAACACCTCGCCCGCTGCCAAGGGGAAAATAAGCAATAACCTCTTGCCCTTGCCACAAATACTTGGAGGTACTATCCAACCTAAAAACATACCACTTGTAACAGCTGTAATTATTACTCTCCAAATGACGTCAATACCTATGTAATGTTGTTCACTACACTGTCTTCAGTCACCAAAAGAAATATCTATCCTTATTACCGTTATAGCCTTCTATGTTCATATCATGTTGTCTCCATTTCACACTCAGATTAACAATTGTTTGGGAACTTCTCTCTTCGTTCCTAAACTTTTCACACTTACTGGACATCAAATATTTATGTATTTCACTTTAAATTAATAGTTCTCCATTGCGAGAATACTCAGTGCGTCTCTTTTGTCATTGTGATTGTAGCATTAAATGTGAATGGAGAACTTACTGCAAAGGATATACGCTAGAATTGATTATGGGGCAGTTTATATATGGCTATATGACGGTATAGATGAACATAGCAACATCACCTCTTATTACCATTTACTACTATCTCCATTGATATTTACTGAATGTGACTATTATCAGTGACTGTTCGGCAATCGCAAAACCACCCTGTGTTCTATTTGTCAGGAACTCTTCAATCCAATCATGCAACTGATCTGATACTCTGTAGAGCTGTATTTCTTTCATTAGGCAACATGTGTCTACTGCCTCTGGGAAGTCTACGAACACGGCATAAATCTAATGGTCTTTATTTACCGCTCTCTGGGTTCTGAGGACGAAAAGAGCGAGTTGTGGTTCACTACGATTGCTGTTTTCAGGATTCGGGTTATTCCTACAGAGAAGATGCTAGGTTTCCTGATATTTCATAACACGCTAGCGTAAAACGCGTTCTAAAATTCCACAGCAGACAGGTTTTAGCGATATTCTACAGCTGTTTACGTCTGTCCTATGACCTGTCTTGAATGCCGCAATAATTTGTGCATTTTTTCAAATCATTGGAAATGTTTCACTTCTCCAGCCATTGACGATGGATTTTGAGCCGTGCTGCGTTGGTGCTGTTTGTATGTTTCCGCCCTCTGTTGAAGGCCAGACGGTATCATTTAGTTGGCATGGTTGCTGTTGTTTGTCTTATTCTCGTGATTACTGGCGTCACTCGGTTTCGCAAGCGTTCCCTGTCCGCTAGTGGCAGCAGCAGCAGTTATCGATATGTAGTAACTGTTGTCCTATCTTTGCGGCGACGGCGGTGTTCTTCCGGGTCGGGTGAGTGGGCCAGTTCGGTCGGGAACTCAGGAGGAGGAGCTAGGTCCGCGCAGTGCGATAAAACACCGGGACCACTGGCGGCGCGCATGGACTGCCGGATGGAAGGGCTGTGGTCACGAGGGTGCAAGACCTCGTCGTAAACCGGATCCAGCAAGCTTATGTTGAGTTCATTTCAATCCAAGTAGAGAAACTTCCGCCATTGTGATATCTCGCGATTCTCCTGTGACTTGGGTTCGTGTAGCTGCTCGTAGTGACGCCGAGGCGAAGAGCAGTGAGTGGAGTGCTTGGGGAAGGCAGATCTGATTAGCGTTCCTCGACTTCTTATTCCTAATTACTGCGTTCAACTTGTTACAATTTGTTAAGTTCAGCCAGTGTCCGGCTTGTGATCCTTCTACTCTGGTGGTAGTGATTCCTTTCTCGTTCTGGGCACTCTAAACACAGTATTCAGGGGACATAGTGCAGACCGCCGGTTCCTGCTTTGGCGTATTGTTCCATCGTCGCATTTGGTTTATCGGACGTCAGGTAACTTCAGCAAGGTTGTCACTAGTCATTCGTTAGACTGCCACTAGTCTGACTTACCATCTTGTGAAGTGAATGCAACTCTTGGCTGCCTATCTCACCGCTCACGAAAGTGTTGTTGCCGGACCTTCTCAGAGGTCGGTTCCTGGAGCACCGTCTGTGGCCCCTTGTGTTACAAAGTTTACCATCACCTTATTTCACCAGTTTGGTGATCGGTTGCTTGTTTTTTTAATTAACTTTTGCTACTGTATTTTCTTTTTTACAGCAGTTTTCAAATTTTTTTTAATATTATTGCCGTTCCTGGCGTGTAAGGCCTTCACCCGTGATTGTGGTCATTTGCTCTGAAAAAAATAATTCGTTATTTATATTTTAGCAGTAAGCCATTTCTGGTGGCTGATACCTTCCGCTGTGTTTGTGGCCACTTACTTTTTAATATTTCAATACTTGTAAGTTGTAATTGCAGTGAGTTCTTAAACATTCTTGATTTATTGCCATTCGTGGCGTGTAATGCCTTCAGCCGTGATCACAGTGGCTTATTTTCTTAAACATTATCTGTATCTGTATTTTATGGTGATTTTAACGCACTGAAAACGCCATTATCTACACAGTTATTTGTTCCTTTATTAATGACGTGTGTTATTTTTATTTATTGTTGAGTCTGAAATCACTGGTTTAAAAATAAATGTGTGTAACTGAAAAATACAACCAATAGTAACTGATTACGGCCCCATCCACAATCGTAACGGAATCCTGCTTCCCCTTGACTACCACCAGGTGTGAGATGCTTTTAGAATATGGACAAATTCTTTTACATAATGTATGTTGAATGGTAAAGATATGCCATCGGGTTCAGTCGCCTTTTCTCTGTTGAGCGATTTTAGTTGATTTCTGTCTCGCAGTCACTTATTCCGATACCTGTCATTTTCAGGCTCTCCTGACAACAGCTTACAACAGTGATTTACCTAACCCACAACAACCATACCTTTGCCAGATTTCTGAAAGTTGCAATGGTTCATGGGTATCAAAAGGTGTTCCGGGTGGACTAAGGCACCTCGTCCTGGAATTGCCTGAGTTTACCCCTGGAGCTATGTCACTCGGCCTTCAAACTACCCTGGACTTGCCTATACCCCAGATTTGACATTGGCCTTCTGGGCATCACTAGAGTAGACTATTCTATGTTACTAATGATATGACAATTGATAACATGGGAATTGTGTGAACTTTGTATGGGAAATTATTGGGAAATCAGAAACCACGTAAATAACCTTAGAGGATTATTACTTAGTTAATTCTATGGGCGATGAGATTATCTCGCCAGTTTAGTTTTCTTTTGTGTGTGATCTGTTCATTTTTTTTTTTTTTTCATTTTCAGTCTTTTTTACGCTTTGGTTAGTTCTAAAGATTGGGAAATCAGAAACCACGTAAATAATCTTAGAGGATTATTACTTAGTTAATTCTATGGGCGATGAGATTATCTCGCCAGTTTAGTTTTCATTTATGTGTGCTGCCGTCCATGCTTTTCATTTGCCTTCATTATTTCTTTCTTTTTAGTTTCTAAACCATCACTTGCTTCACACCTGCAGCGAGAGGTGTATTACTGAGTAGTGTGTCGTCGCCCCCGAGGCATAGCAGAGTGTGCCTCGGTTTTTTATTTTCGGTTTATGGCAATACATCTTGCTACAAACAGCACCCTGCTTTATGTCCTGCGTCGAAACTAGCGGATGGCGGCATTCTTGGAGAGGAAAAGGAAGGACTATAGGGGAGGAAGGAGGCCCATTTAAGGAAAAAAAAAAAGACGAGGTTTTGTCCAGAGAGTTAGATCCGATCTGTCACGAAATGGAAATCACAGTGAAAATCGGAAATGTTTAATTCTTAACAGTTAGCTACACCTACCAGCTACTTCACATTTTTCATAGCGTTGTGCCAGCTTTCCAAACCCACATCAACCAGACGAGGTTTGTCCAGAGAGTAAGATCCGATCTGTCACGATATGTAAATCACAGTAAAAATCGGAAATGTTTAATTCCTAACAGTTAGCTACACCTACCAGCCACTTCACATTTTTCATAGCGTTGTGCCAGCTTTCCATCACCCTGGTCGTAGAAGGCAGCCACCCGTGCTTTCCGCCAGTTCTCTGAGCTGGTCTACAGCTCGTTGTCAGTACAAAAATGTTGTCTTAATAATCACCCGCTCATGTGAGCAGAGAAGAAAATGAAACGCAGCCACGTCCGGGTTGTATAGTGGGTGATCAAACACTTCCCATCGAAAACGCTGCACGGGCTCTTCATTGACTTGTAGTGTGCGCCGACAGTTGTCGTGAAGAAGATGTATGTCAGTTACGTTACGTGACGTGATGTTACATGAAATAAGGCGAATCTCTCGACAAGCACTCAAACTTAGTAAGAGACACTATTTTATGTGCATATTTACGTGCTCACAGTGCGCTCAGGACTCTAAAGTGTAACGTGACTCTAATAACGGACATTCTAGAGCCACTGCCCAACACGTCTGCGCAAAGCTTCACCACATTTTTACTGTTGTCCCCAGCGCTCGGCACTTACTTTGTGGACACCCCTCGTATCAGCTCGATTTTTCAAGCAATAACAGAAAGATAGCAAAAAGAAACATGCGTTCCAGAAAACGTAGGTTTTGTGGGCTGTCCTCTTTCGTTCCTTCTCTATCGCCTATTGCGAGCCGTGATTTGTGCCCCCTAATATGACAGGCCGGTGTATATCTCCCTCCGCACAACCTTAACGGTGAGTGGGAGGACAGGACACGGGCAGAAAGGATAACTCTGATGTACGGCCGCTAAACGCTCCAGTCCTCGTGATGTCCACATTTATGACGCTCTGGGCCGCTGTTGCGTGGGACTGGATCTGGAACACGTCCGGGCTATAAAAGCCAGCCGAGCACCTGTTAAAATTATTGTCGCCGCCGAAGTATTATACCATCGTGTTCCCCTGGAAAATTTAAAACGCGGCGTAAATCACGACATTGTGCATCAGATTTACGATAGATGGACCAGATCTATGAAATGAGGGATACGTGCCAGTGCGTGAAAGAAAATACGGCCTTCCAGACAAAGCGCGTGGACAGCCGTGCGGAGAGTGACAGTTACTACAATGACACATAAAGATGTTTGTCGCTGGGTATTGCCGGCCAGGATCTGCCACTGTCTGACAGGTTTAAGGACAGGTGCGTTTTTTTAGAACTTGAAAGGCGTTAGATAAAGTATTTGCAATTGAGCTTCCGCAGAAGTAACTTAATTTTTACCTCTTTGTCGCCAGAGTCAAATCTTTTGCACACAGTAAGTGAGTAACTATATATGACACATTTGTATCCTTTTATATTACGAGAAGTGGAAAAATGCTCCTATTGGAGCACAAAAAAGGTGAATATGTTACTGTTTAAAAGACCCTGACTGTAAAGTAGGGTACCAGCTGCCTCATTATACCTTCCTCAGCACCTTTAAAAATTTTTACAAGTATACGAATAAATTCGCTGTCTTTTTAACATGTAACTCACCTCTCGCTCGCCGGCCGGAGTGGCCGAGCGGTTGTAGGCGCTACAGTCTGGAACTGCGCGACCGCTACGGTCGCAGGTTCGAATCCTGCCCCGGGCATGGATGTGTGTGATGTCCTTAGGTTAGTTGCGTTTTAAGTAGTTCTAAGTTCTGATGACCTCAGAAGTTAAGTCCCATAGTGCTCAGAGCCATTTGAACCATTTTTGAACCTCTCGCTCTCACAAGTTTCCTTAACTGGAACTCACCCATACCCTGTAGTCCATCGGTATAAGCAACTCATACGCATCCACTCTCACTTGCCCATTCTCACTCACTCATTCAGCCAAACTCATTGTCGTTATCTCTTCGAGTCTAGCTATCAGTGTCTCCTGTTCCACAGCCTGTCTCCTTCGTTCCGTCCTACTACTACTATCCCTTCTCTCTGTCAGTGTCTCCCTCTTGCTCTCGCCTACTGCTACTGTCTTATTCATTCCTTCCCATTGCTGCTGTCTCTTATCACTTCACTATCTCTCTCTTTCTCATTGTCATTGTCATAGACATCCTAATTATTATTGGCTTTCGTCCACTTCCTGTTTCTCGTTCTCTGTATACCTCTCCCACTTGCACTGTCTCCTTCAATCTTTTAGCTGGATTTTATTCAAAGGATTTAATTCCTGAGATGATTTGTTAAGATTAATGAATTGTTTTATTTTTGACTTTATTTCTTATATTCGTGTAACACCTTCTTATTCCTTTCGTTTATTTTATTATTCAATGCCTAGCACTGTGCCGGCCGCGGTGGCCGAGCGGTTCTAGGCGCTCTGTCCGGAACCGCGCGGCTGCTACGGTCGCATGTTCGAATCGTGCCTCGGGCATGTCCTTAGGTTAGTTAGGTTTAAGTAGTTCTAAGTTCTAGGGGACTGATGACCTCAGATGTTTAGTCCCATAGTGCTCAGAGCCATTTGAGCCTAGCACTGTTCTGCCACTGTCAGCTATGATCCTCTGCCACAGCGTCCCATCTTTTTCCTACACTGCCACTGTCTCTTTCTATAACACAACCGCTGTCAATTAACTTCCAGTATGTATTGCTGTTTAGTTTCTTTCTCAGTGCCACGGTTTCCATTTCTCTCATGTTAAAAAAGTGCGAATATGTCAGCACGCCAAAATTTTTAGGAAAATTTTTAAAGGTGCCGAAGTAGGTAGAGTGAGGCAACTGGTACCTCAGCTTTCAGTAAGACTCTTTTAAATAAACAGCAACATTTTCGCATTCTTTTGTACTCCGATAGGAGAATTTTTCCCGGCGGTTCTCTTATTTTCCGTGCGACAACTGCGCAAGAGACTCATATGAAGAAAACTTTACGGGGTCAGTAAAATTTTGATAGTTTACATGTGTGAAATTGTAATATCGCAAAATTATTTCTCCACCTCAGACCGGATTTTACGTGCACAAAACTTTTTAATGTGCGTCAGTACTACAATATGAGGTTCCCGGTAATCTTATGATGATAACAGACACACTTTACAGAAAATTTTTCTGCGCTACATCACTTCATAAAATACGTTTTCACCTCATACCGGTTTTTACATGCTTATTTTAGGTGTACAGGTGAAGTAACTGAACCTCTGCGTCCCTGAAAAGGATATCAAGAAAATTTTTATGTTGTTCGAGATCAGGATCTTAGGAACACATGGTAAAAATTACACCCATTTGCAGTGCATAGCCGTCGTGGAATCTAAGGCTCGGTCTTGGTACCCAGAAACAATGTTTTGTGGTATTTTTCAACAACGGATAAAAGTTTTGGAAAACAGGAAGATGATGCCTAGAGATATATGCCAACGCCTCGCCGTGCTTTCGTTCATAACCAGGCCTCCGTAGACCATTCTGCAAGCGCCTATGAATATCTGCGATTCTCTGGTTTTCCGCAAACGAAAACTCAATAGAGGCTTTCTGCTTGGAACGCATCTCCGTTACAGGCACCATTTCGAAGGCTACGTATAGCCCCGCCAGCCGTCGGAACTTCATGAGACTATAGGGGCTGAAGCGGTGTGCCACAACAACGATGTGCCAGTTTCAACAGAACCTGGACGAAAAAATGTGTTGCATTACTTGCTGAACTCCTCTCGTAACATATTTTCCTCTATGGGTGTGACGGTTGTAGGTCTGATGGTGCCAAGTTAGAGAGGTGTGCTTAACAGTATTACAAAAACAGCAGTATTTTTTATTTCTCAGCACAAAACATGGATATAAAACCAATACCCAACCAAGAGGGAAACCCACAACTACAAATTTCTTATAAAAATGAATAACAACGCAATGAATACAATTATTTTTAAAAAAATATAACCAAACACCACTTACATGGTTGCCCAACAAATTTACAGTTTTTCTTTGAGAAGGTTAGACAGCAAGAACAGAACTAAAAGAAATATCCTAGCCTACTATATTCCTTTAAAAACATCAGCACCAACAAATAGTCCCACTTAATTAGAATTTAGGGCTAGCAGTTACGGCAAATGAGCTTCAGATCGACCTAACGAGAAGCGTGGTAAAACACTAGTTTCAGTGAATGGGCCCCATAAAATACACAGTAGCCAAAAGAAGCCTAGCAAGGTAAATGATAATCTTTCAAAACAAAATCCACAGTGATGGCCACTCAGTAGGTCAAACAAGATGACACGTGGTCACATAACGCCTGTTAATGACGAACAGCAAGCGTTCTTAGTAAACACATTCACCTTGTTTGCTCAGACAACAACATCTGTAATCCAGTCTAGTTTAGCGCGATAAATGTCCTAGTATTCTGAATATCCTTTATACTTTGAACAAAACAGACCGGATAATGACTCGACACTTATCGACATCATATGCAGGATGGAGTATCCATGGGCTGATACCATTTCTCGCCGACTTGGCGCATGTAGCGAACCGTGCCCGTCCACCGCAGGTTAGCTCTCCCATCTTAGCTCCTTGACCGCCAGGCAGGAAATGAGGCCGCCCTTGAAGGCAGCACCTCCGAAGCAGCCATGGAGCGCCCTCTCGGCAGTTGCGGCGTCATTTTGGCAACGAGCGCTGAACACGTCCGAGCTGTTGAGCGGATTTTAAAATTAGCTCGCGAAAGTGACGGAACTGAACCGTCGCAGCTGGTATGTTGACTTTGGCGTAGAATTTCACTGATAAAATTTTGAATTTTGTCCAGCAACAGCGTCATTTTGAGGAACCGTTTCAACATGTTACCTACGTGTTACTTTTAGACTATGAAAAGAAGGGGTAGGAGACATTGCTTCAAGACAGACAATAACTAAGCCGATAATTCAAGAAAATACTTACCTGTGAAAACGTGATATCCTCAAAAGTATCTGAGATAAATACCAAAGAAGATATTGACGCGTTTGTAAACAAGTGTTGCTCCAAATGTATGAACTGTTCACATTACCCACAACGGCACTAGACAACGCAATAACACAGCACGTAGTTGGAGAATCCAAGGGTTAGTCCGGAGGAGCTTTGGGAGGGGGGGGGGGGGGAGTTGTGGGCGGGAGAAGTGGTGGGTAAGGGGTTGTGTGCTCATGCCTATAATAAAAAACATAATCGTTTATATGTGCATCAATTGCCACACTTCTCAGTTAACCGAATACAAAGTAGAATGGGGGAAGATATCAGTGGTCATAAGAATGTGATAGCCACTATCATTATAGGTATTGCAATTGATATTAAGAAAGGTAAGAAAATATTCTTTCCTGGAAAGAGTAACTAACTACAGACTATCTGTGTAGTAAACATCAAATGTTTTGTGAGGAGGAAGAAGATGTGGAGCACAAATGGAAAAAAACTCCAAAACATCGTTCAATATGCCTTGGACAAGTACGTTACAAGCAAGGCTTGGATGGGAGGGACACTGTTTGGTTCAATAGCAATGTCAGAAAACCTGGTACAGAATCAAAGACAGCTTATCATAAATTCAAGAGAAGTCAACGGTGCAATGGTACCTAACGGTTACAGCTAGTGTAGTTGTTCTTCTAAATAGGATCCCATACGAGCAAACCAGGTGCACCTTACGTGTGTTTACTCGTACTTTAAGTACTTCTGCTATGCGCGGTTCTCTTTAAACAGAATAGCTCAATGCGACAGGGTAGAGCCGCGTATGTCTGCTTTCATGACCCACAGACGATTCGCTGTATAGCTGTGATCCTGTGATCCAATGGTCTATTCACTGGCTGAAATTGCGAAAT
Source organism: Schistocerca nitens (assembly GCF_023898315.1). NCBI lineage: Eukaryota > Metazoa > Arthropoda > Insecta > Orthoptera > Acrididae > Schistocerca > Schistocerca nitens. Next base: position 191,860,333 of record NC_064622.1, read on the forward strand.
ACGCAGAAATACAGAATAAAAGTTAAATAAATAATTTAACAACAACGGTTCTTCACTAACGTCTGTAACTGATGTAGGCAACAGAGAACTATGTTGAATAATGTTTCTTCAAGAAATGGGTTGTGGTCCTGTGATATTCAGTAAAATTAAATACAGAAAACTGCCTCATCAAATGGAGCAAAGTTACGTTGAGAGAATTATGAGAATGATAGCAAAGTCCCCAAACTAAATACTGGTCTAAGATATGCGAAAACGAAACCCATTTTGTAATCGCAATACATGAAATATTTACCAGCTCAAAACATTTCAGAGTACAGCATGACGACTTACAAATTAACACAAGTGAGATCACGAGTAAAAATTCATACTCTGTCTGTCCTCAGTTCCGTAATACAAGCAGAAAGAGTTCTACACTGGAGCACAATCAAACCTCTCGATATACAAAGCCCTTTGTAAAGCTAGAATATTGTATTATCAATTCAGTGTGCAGAATCTATCATCAGCATGATGTAGTATCCCTTGTTACCACAGCCAGGTCTGCCTTCTTCCAAAACGAACCTCCAGGTGTCCAAAACCGCTCCATTGAGTTCTTCATTCGAGAAGTTCCAATCTCCACTTTCATCTTCTTTTCTATTGGCTGAATGCTGTCTCCACCATAACAACACCGTTTTTCAGTTACAGGATTTGATTCAGCTTGACCACTTCCTAGACTAAACAAACATGTTCTAACAATATTTATTTAAAGAAATGTTACAATTATTCGATCACAGTCAGATCACTCACAGTAATTACGATTTAAGATTTGTTCGTAAATAAATAACCTACCATTCTTGCATAAGCAGTCTCACATTAAATGGCAACGAACTGTTATTAAATATTCAGTAAAAAATTATCCAAGCGTTGTAGACAGATGTGTCTTTTGGTTCTTGTAGTGGACTGACAAGGCAGCCAGTCCACAGAGACGGGTAGCCGAAAGGGCACGCGTCAACTCACGCCGTCTGGCGTTAAGTCTGGAACAGGATACGTGATGAATGTGATAAAGAAAAGAACGTAGCTACTAGAACACTTAACTTTTATATCGTCCTTTGGTATACAGCATTCTTGATGATACACGTGAGACTCTTTAGATTCATGAAGTAACTAATGGCGCCTTGCTAGGTCGTAGCCATGGACTTAGCTGAAGGCTATTCTAACTGTCTCTCGGCAAATGAGAGAAAGGCTTCGTCAGTGTAGTCGCTAGCAACGTCGTCGTACAACTGGGGCGAATGCTAGTCCGTCTCTCGAGACCTGCCTTGTGGTGGCGCTCGGTCTGCGATCCTGACAGTGGCGACACACGGGTCCGACATGTACTAATGGACCGCGGCCGATTTAAGCTACCACCTAGCAAGTGTGGTGTCTGGCGGTGACACCACAGTTCTCTTTTCTATCATGGTGTCGGCTAACCCATACGATTGACCAGTTTTGAATTAGCACAGCTTTTTAACAGCACTTGCAACAATATTTAAATAAAGTTATTGGCAAAATAGTAAACTGCTCGTTAGATAACTACACAAGTATGTCAAGATATGAGCTATTTACGCTGCATCACATGCTGTGTAATTGTTGAAAATACTATGTTCTGACAGGCAGTTGCATAATAAAAAAGATTTATAAGACGTCATAAGTCAATAAATGAGATAGGCACAGAGGAGTGCCTTTCATTGATGACAGCGGTCATGCAATGCTATCATCTGAAATGTCGTTTGTTGAAATCGCACGAAGCGATTAAAAGTTGTTAATTCAGATGTTTATTGTGAAAATGTTCACTCACTGTGAAATGTTAGCTTCCGTGGTTTTCAAGATACCGGAAATTTTATTGTGTTATTGGATGCGTCTCATTTTTCTGAGTTCGCAAATTTAGTCATATTTTCTTTGATAGTTGACTGTAGATTATTAGAGATTCTCAAAGAGATATAAGAATCCATCTTTCAGCTTATCTGACACTCCGCCATTTTTCGTGCTTCTCCTGCACAAAGACCATGCGAACAACAGCCGTGGAAGTTCTCAGCTCTAGGATTTATCCATTTCTGGCGACGCTGCTCGGTTTCGTTCCTGGACTGTCACATATTTACATAACTGCACGCAGAATGGAAAATCAACTACGGTCGCTTAGTAGTGGACAAATATCAGTACCCTGTGAGATACTTGTAGGATTTAACAAAGATTGTACGAAAGAACGTGGTTCCCTTTTAGTAACACTTTATCACAGTTCGCTGGAGCAACGAAGGGCATCTAGCAACTGGAAATAAGCTCAGTTTGTTCCTGTTTTCAAGAAATGTATTAGGACAGATGCACATAATTATAGTCCTGTTACGCTGACGACAAGCTGTCGAGTCTGTCTTAAAATTATTGAATATGTTTTATGCTAAATAATTATGACTTTTTTCGAGAAGGAAAAGCTCCTCAATAAAAATCATCATTAATTCCGCAAACAGAGATCTAGCGAGACTCAGTTCCCTCTTATCTTTCTTGATGTCAATAACAGTCAGGTGTTCTCTCTCTCCCTCTCTCTCTCTCTCTCTCTCTCTCTCTCTCTCTCTCGTTGTCTTCTTTGTCATAGGTGGTACGAAGTTATATAGCCGTAACGAACAAGGGACTGAATCAGATGTAAAATAAGTCTTACAATCACAATATACACAGAGGTAGTATACCATAAAGCCGACCGAAGTGGCCGTGCGGTTAAAGGCGCTGCAGTCTGGAACCGCGAGACCGCTACGGTCGCAGGTTCGAATCCTGCCTCGGGCATGGATGTTTGTCATGTCCTTAGGTTAGATAGGTTTAACTAGTTCTAAGTTCTAGGGGACTAATGACCTCGGCAGTTGAGTCCCATAGTGCTCAGAGCCATTTGAACCATTTTTATACCATAAAAACCTATTTGTAACACAACTACTTTAACCTAAGTAACCTAAGGACATCACACACATCCATGCCCGAGGCAGGATTCGAACCTGCGACCGTAGCAGTCCCGCGGTTCCGGACTGCAGCGCCTAGAACCGCATGACCACCGCGGCCGGCTAATCTTTATTAATGACCATGTATATAAACTAACAACAAAATGTTCTGTAGCGTGTCTGGTAAGATTTGCTTCAGAAGCTGCGGATAGACAACTGAATATTTTTGCACGTCTGTATGTACTATCTAGACAGAACATGACAACGACATACAAGAACCAGATTTGGGTACTAGAGCCATATGCATAGATACACCAGTATTCAGACACATACATAGAGAAGGTACATAGCGACATAAACTTAGAGGCTGAGCGTTCCATATCCTGTTGAGTAGCATCTAGGAATATGGTCAGTTAATTGAGCGTCGGTCGTCCCCTGGCATTCCAGTTACCAAGAGCATTAGATTGCCAGCGCAGGGAGCTATATCTTGATGTTAGCACTGTTGACGAACTACTACAGTAGTTTATTTGTCGCTATATCGCTGGCTTTGGAGGTTGCTTGAGAACTAATGACGAAGAGCCCGAATATTTGCAACGATGTTCATGAGACACATATTCCGAGAACATTCTAGGAATTTATTGTTTCTTACCTTTTTCCTCTCTGCGAACGCATTGAGGGCGGTGCTAAAGTTGAGCTGATACAGGTGTTTGTTGAGCACCCAATAATTAAATTTTAGCCATGCTATAACTTTCGTGAAGCTCCTCGCTGTTCGCACCTTATTATACCATGGTACTCTTGGAATCGTGGAATGAATTAGTGCATAGTGACTGCCTATAATGTTAGATGTCCTGAGCGGTTCTTCATGCCAGTCGGATAACAACCACTTTCTGATCGTGGGTATCATCTCTGTGAGAGAGGGTTTACCATATTTAAGAGCACCATTTGAGATGTTTGCTTTGCTGGGACATCTACTTGTTATTTCCAGCTATCTCACAGTGGCTTTTCAACCACACCAACACATCGCCCTTAACGGAACAAAGTCGACAGATGTAAACGTAATTTCCGGAGCACCGAGAGGAAGTGCAATAGAACCGTTACTCTTCACTCTAAGTGTCGTCAGGCGTCTTGTGTTTCGCCAGATATTTGCAGTTCAGTTTTAGCAATGTATATCTAGAGTCAGCCCACCCAATTACTGTCCGTCATGTATTTCGTGAGAGACCCAGTGTCGACGTAAAGCTTCGGTTGGTTTTCCCTAACAGACAACATTAGTTTTAGATCATAATTTTACACGCCTGTTCGATAGAGTGGTCCCAAATTGGTCTACCGTGATTACCGTTTTATGGATATGTATTAACAGGGAAACTAAAGAATAATTTTCAGTAAGAACTGAAGCTCAGGGAAAAGAAACAAAGCAAAGGATTCGGAAGAGCGGTCGAACGGAATGGACAGCGTCTTGAAAGGAGGATATGAGATAAACATCAACAAAAGCAGAACAAATATAATGGAATGTAGTCGAACTGAATCACGTAATTCCGAGGGAATTAGACTATTTTATTTCTTTCACTTACATGTCAAGTTCCGCAGGACTAAATTCAGGAGCAAATCTCCAAGGTCATGGAACGTGTCAGTAAGTGAAATTACAACATAAAATTAATAACAGATGAAATAAAAGGTTTATGAACCCAAAAAATTCAAGCCCTAAATTTTGGTAAACGTAGTAAACAATATAGTATAAGAGTCAGCTTAATTTTTCAAGGACCTCCTCAGTAGAATATAAGGAATGACCCATGAGGAAACTCTTCAGTTTCGATATGAAAGCGAGTGGATTACTGCTAAGATTTTTGAATTCTTGTGATAGCTTATTGAAAATGGATGCAGTAGTATACTGCACATCGTTCTGTACAAGAGTTAAGGAAGTCCGATCCAAATGCAGGTAGGATTTCTGCCGACTATTAACTGAGTTAAAGCTGCTTATTCTTGGGAATAAGCTGGTATTGTAAACAAGATATGACAGTAAAGAATGTATATATTGGGAGGCCAATGTCAAAATACCAGACTAGTGAACAGGGGTCGACAAGAGGTTTACGAACTTACACCATTTATTGCCCGAACCGCCCGTTTCTAAGCAAAAAATATCCTTTTAGAATGGGAAGAGTTACCCCAAAATATAGTACCATACGACATGAGCCAATGAAAATAAGGAAAGTAGACTAATTTTCGTGTCGGACTATCACTTACTTCAGATAATGTTGAAAGAGTAAAAATGGTAGAATTAAGTCTTTGAACAAGATCCAGGGCGTAGCCTTTCCATGACGGTTTACTATGTATCTGAACACCTAGAAATTTGAACTGTTCAGTTGCACTAATCATATAACCATACTGTGAAATTAAAATGTAGGGTTTTGTTGAATTATGCGTTAGAAACAGTACAAAAACTGAGTCTTACTGTGATTTAGCGATAGTTCATTTTCTACAAGCCATTAACTTATGTCATGAACTGCACTGTTTAAAACCGAGCAGATGTTGCGCACAACATCCTTTACTACGAAACTAGTGTCATCAGAGTTACCCATAATACTAGAGGGCATATCATTTATACAAATAAGGAACAGGAGTGGCCCCAGCACTGATCCCTGGGGTACCCCCCTATTTGACCCTACCCCACTCAGACCCCACATCAGTCGTTCTCAGCACTGTGAATAATGACCTTTTTCTTTCTGTTGTTAAAGTAAGAGGTGAACCAATTGTGAGCTACTTCCCATACTCCATAATGGTCCGACTTCTGGAGCAATATTTTGTGATCAACACATGCAAACGCCTTAGTTAAATAAAAAACAAAATATGCCTAATGTTCGAAACCTTTTGTTTAACCCATCCAGTACCTCACAGAGAAAAGAGAATGTAGCATTTTCAGTTTTTAAAAGACTTCTAAAGCCGAACTTTACATTTGACAGCAAATCATGTCATATACTGTGATCAATTATCCTTAAATACACAGCCTTCTCAATAACTTTAGCAAACACTGATGGCATAGAAATAGTCTAAATTTGTCAGAATTATCCTTTTCTCCATTTTTATAAAGCTGCTTTACTACTGAGTACTTTAATCGTTCAGGAAACTGACCATTCCTAAAGGAAAATAAAAAATATGGCTAAGTACAGGGCTAACATGTGAAGCACAGTACTTTAATATTCTGCTAGGCAATCCATCATATCCATGAGAGTCCTTAGTCTTCAGTGATCTAATTATTGACGGTATCTCCCCCTTGTTAGTATGACAAAGGAGTATTTGAGACATCAGTCCCCCCAAAAGGCATTTTCAAAGAGAGCTATATGATTCCCTGTATAAACTTTTATTTAATTCACCAGCAATGCTCAGAAAATGATTTTTAAACACTGTACATATATCTGGTTTATGAGTAACAGAGATATTTTTACTACGAACTGAATATATATTGTCGTCCTAGTGGTGTTGATCAGACACTTCCCTCACAACTGACTATATGGTTTTAATTTTATCCTGTGAATTAGTTATTCAATTTGCGCACCACATACTCTTTGCCTTCCTAATAACATTTTTAATCACCTTACTATACTGTTTGTAATAGGGAGCTGTAGCTTGATTGTGACTACTTCTAACATTTTGATGTAATTCCCACTTTGTTCTACATGATATCCTTACCCCACTAGTGAGCTAACTAGGCTCCCTTTTACTGCTAGTACCCCATTTACAACGTTCTAATGGAAATCAATTCTCAAAGAGCATGAGAAATGTGTTAAGGAAAACATATTTATCATCTATGTTATCGGCACTATAAACTTCCTGCCACTCTTGTTCCTTGACGAATTTTAAAAAACTCTCTACATAGTTAGTAATTATATGTGACATTTGTTTGAGTACAAAAGCCTTAAGGGTTAAAATTAGTGCAACATGGTCTGATTGGCCATTCACCCTTCTACTAACGGAATGCCTATCTAGTAATGAAGAATGAATAAAAATATTGTCTATGGCTGTGGTACTGTTCCCCTGCACCCTACTTGGACTAAACAGTCTGTATCAGATCATATGAATTTAGGACATCTACGAACATCCTTTTTCTTGCACAATTATATACAAAATTAATATTGAAGTCACCACATATAACTAATTTCTGGTTCTACCTATAAAGTGAATCGAGAACCCTCTCTAGCTTGGGCAGAAATGCTCTGACGTCAGAGTTATGGGATCTATAAACAACAACAATTAGAAGTTTAGTTTCATTAAATTCAGCTGCCCGTGCATAACATTCAAGTATGTGTTCAGTGCAGTGGCGTGATACGTCTATGGACTCGAACGGAATACTGTTTTTTAAGTACATGCCCACTCCCCCACTCCGCAAGGAACTCCTTGAAAAACAGCCAGCTGATCTGTATCCTGGTAAAGGAAGTCTCTGAATTGTCCAATTATTTAAGTGGTGCTCTGATATACGAATAATTTCAGAGTCAACATCTATAAGTAGTTCACTAACTTTATCTCTAATACCTCTTATAATTTGATGAAATATGCTAATTCCTTCTCTACTAGGAAACATGACGTCCTCTGAACGTGATTCCTTAGTTAGGGGGACTTCATTTAAGCAAGTATATCTATCAGCTGACTTCAAACTAAGAAAGGTGCAGCTCTAACACCAACTAGTACAGGAATTTTTCCAAGAGTGATCCCACCACCCTGCAGTATACTTTCACTTATAAGCTTTGCCAGCCTCCGCTCCCCATACCTACTGAGGAGCAGGCCACGCCTAGTGAAACCCGACCTACTGATAGGCTCAACTGGCTCGTTAAGAAAGGAGACAAAGTAGTAGATGAGTTTTGTTATTTGGGCAGCAAAATAACTGACGTTGATCGAAGTAGAGGCGATATAAAATATAGACCAAAGGCAAGAAAAGCATTTCTGAAGAAGAGAAGTTTGTTAACATCGAATAGAGTTTTAAGTGTTACGAAGTCTTTTCTGAAATTTTTTGTATTTGGTGTAGCTATATATGGAAATGAAACATGGACGATAAGCAAGAAGAGACGAGAAGCTTTTGAAATTCGGTGCTACAGAAAAACGCTCAAGATTTAATGGGTAGAGTACCTAACTAACGAGGAAGTACGGAAGAGAATTTGGGAGAAAATAAATTTTTCGTGCAACCTGACTAAAAGTAGGCATCTGTTGACAGTAAATATTCTGAGACATCAAGAGATCACCAGTTTAGTATTGGAGAGAAGTTTGGCGATGAAACATCGTAGGGAGAGACCAAGAGATGAATACAGTAAAAAGATTCAGGCGGATGTAGGTTGCAGTAGTTATTCAGAGATGAAGAGGCTTGCTCAGGGATGAGTAGTATCTAGAGCTGCAGCAAGCCAGTCTTTGGAGTGAAAACCGTAACAACGACATTAAAATGCAAAGTAAACCACGAAGAATGACCAGTACTCCAACAGTAACAGCACCTTCTTGGCCCGCACTGACTGCTAACACCATCCAACGCTGCTGGACAGTCGCTCATGGTGTACTGGTTATTCCTCGTGTTTTACACTGAAGTGCCCAAGAAACTGGTGTAGGCGTACGTATTCACATACAAAGACACTTAAAAGGGCAGAAAACGCCGCTGCCGTCGGCAACGCCTATATGAGACAAGTGTCTGGCGCCGAGGAAGCGACGAAGTGGGGATTTTCCCGTACGACGATTTCACGAGTTTACTGTGAATATCTGGAATCCGGTAAACATCAAATCTCCGACATCGCTGCGGGCGGAAAAAGATCCTGCAAACTGGGACCAACGATGACTGAAGAGGATCGTTCAACGTGACAGAAGTGCAACTCCTCCGCAAATTGCTGCAGATTTCAATGCTGGGCCATCAACAAGTGTCAGCGTGCGAACCATTTAGCGAAATGTCATCGATATGGGCTTTCGGAACCGAAGACCCACTCGTGTACCCTTGGTGACTGAACGACACAAAGCTTTACGCCTCGCCTGGGCGCGTCAACACCAACATCGCACTGTTGATGTCTGGAAACATGTTTACTGGTCGGACGAGCCTCGTTTCAAATTGTATAGAGTGGATGAACGTGTACAGCTATGGAGGCAACCTCATGAGTCCAAGGACCCTGTATGTCAGCGGGGGACTGTTCAAGCTGATGGGGCTTATGCAGTTGGAATGATATGGGACCCCTGATACGTCCAGATACGACTCTGACAGGTAGTACGTATGCAAGCAACTGTCTGATCATCTGCATCCATTCATGTCCATTGTGCATTCCGACAGACTTGGGCAATTCCAGGAGGACAATCAGACACCTACCATGTTCAGAATTGTTACAGAGTGGCTCCCGGAACACTCTTCTGAGTTAAATCACTTTCGCTGGCCACCAAACTGCCCAGAAATGAACGATATTACGCATATATGGGAACCCTTGCAACGGGCTGTTCATAAGAGATCTCCGGCCCCTCGTACTCTTACGGATTTATGGACAGCCCTGAAGGATTAATGGTGTCAGTTACCTCCAGCACTACTTCAGACATTAGTGGAGTTCATGCCACCTCGTGTTTCGGTACTTTTGCGTGCCCTTGGGGCGGTACACGATATTAGGTAGGTGTACTAGTTTCTTTGGCTCTTCAGTGTATTATCGTTACTGATAAATATCGATAAAATACATGTCACACTAGATTAATTATGAACAACTCTATCGAATGGGCACGTAAAATTTCGCTTTATAATTTTTTTTTTTTTTTTTTTTTTTTGTAAATGGAAACAAACTGTAGATTTACGTCAACACTGGACGTCTTATAAAGGACGTGATGGTCTGTATTCGTTGAGACACTCGACCGACACATTGCAAAAGCGAAATTGCAGGTATCTCCGGAAACACTAGAGAAAAAGTGCCTGACGGCTCTTAGAAAAGACTCCCGGTATATAAATTTACTTGTAAAAAGCGTTGTAAGCTCTTAAAGACTCATCACAGATGATCAGATTGTCTTCAATAAAGTAGCAACGCTAGAAGACAGCATCGATTTGCAGAATGATTTCACAGGATTGATGAATAGTGCAGTATCTGACAGTTCACCTGGAACGTTAATAAATGTAGCATACTGCGTATACATAGGAAAGGAGATCCAACTATAGAGTTGATGGTAAATTGCTAGATACAGTATCTTCTTCTTCTTTCGCTACCGCTTTTGTCCCGCATCGTGCGCAGGGTCGACAGGGTTAAGTACGGATGTGGAATGGTTAATTTTAAGGGGTGGGTGAATGGCCTTCCTGCCGCGAACCCATACCCCCCGGAACAGAATGAGTGTACCCCAGCTGTCTGCGTCTAGTGTAAATGCCGGCCGGTGTGGCCGAGCGGTTCTAGGCGCTACAGTCTGGAACCGCGCGACCGCTACGGTCGCAGGTTCGAATCCTGCCTCGGGCATGGATGTGTGTGATGTCCTTAGGTTAGTTAGGTTTAAGTAGTTCTAGGGGACTGATGACCACAGCAGTTAAGTCCCATAGTGCTCAGAACCATTTTTTTCTAGTGTAAATCATGAAAGAGTGCGAATGTGTTGCAAATGTCTGATATTCGTGTAGCTGAGGTGGAACCTGTGGACCATCCCGGTATTCACCTAGGCGGATGTGGAAAACCGCCTAAAAACCACATCCAGGCTGGCCAGCACATCAGCCCTCGGAGGTAATCCGCCGCTTGGATTCGATCCGGGGCCTGCGTGCCTACTCGAGTCCAGTAAGCAGCGCATTAGCGCTCTCGGCTAACCTGGCAGGTGAACTGCTAGATGCAATACGTACTTTATAATTTCTAGGAGTAACTACCCACAGCGACCTCAAGTGACATGATCACATAACACAAATAGTAGGGAAAGCGGACGCCAGACAGATTCATGGGTAGAATCTAAAGGAAACGTAACTCATCTATGAAGGAAGTGGCTTACAAGGCGCTTTTTTGACCGATTACTAAGTATTGTTCCTCATTCTGGGCTCTTACCAGTAGGACCGATAGAAGACACGGAGAAGATCCAACGAAAAGCGGCGCGTTTCGTCGAAGGATCATTTGGTCAGCACGAGAGGGGTACAGATATGCTCAACAATCTCCAGTGGCAGACGTTAGAAGAGAGGCATTGTGCATCTCGCAGAGTTTTACTATTGAAATTTCAGGTTAGCACTTTCCGGGTTGAGTCGGACAAAATATTGCTTCCTCCCAAATACATTTCATGACGAGGAAATTCGAGAAATTAGAGTTAATATGGAAGTTTACCGACAATCTTTCTTCCCGCAGGCCATTCGCGATTGGAACAGGGAAAGGATATCAGTTAGGAGTACCTGAAATACGCTTCGCCACACACCGTTAGGTGGCTTACGGAGTATGTTGTAGATCTGGACAATCACTCAATAGTGGAAAGGCATCTCGACCTGGCGAGATACCTGTGAGATTCAAAACATTATGCGATACAACTACTCCTCTGCTAGCAATGATCTGTTTTAGGTCGCTAAAGCAACGAAGGGCAGCTAGCGAGTAGAAAAGAATGCAGGTCATTTTCGTTTTCAGGTGAGATCTCAAAACAGATGCACATAATTGTAAACCTACATCACTGACGTCGATATGTTGCAGAATTGTGGAAAATGTGGCACGATCACGTATCATGATGTTTCTGGAGGATGGAAATCTCCTCTATAAAAATGAAAATCGATTCCGCAGACAGAGACCTTGGGAATCATACTTCGCTCTTTTCGTCCATGAGAAACAGAGCGCAATATATATCGGGTTGTCACGGCTTTCGTTGACTTTAGGAAGGCATTTGGTACGATTCCGAAGTGTTTTTCATTGGTGAAACAGGAATTTGTCGAGTGTTGGACCACGTTTGTAACAGGATTCAGTTCTTCCTCGCAGAAAGATCTCACCGCAACCTATGCAAAAGCTAATTTCTGGATTACCCCAAGGAAAAGTTATAGGACCATTACTGTTTACAATATTTATAAATGTTGTGGTAGAAAGCTTAGGAGGCTCTTTACGACTTTTCACAGATGATGTGGCTGTCTATAAGAAAGTAGCAACACCGGGAGACAGTATCGATTAGTGGGATGACCTGAACTGATGAATAGTACAGGGCCTAGTAGTTGATTCTGAACGTAAACAAATTTAACATATTGGGCATGCAATGGAAAATAAATCCTCACTCTATGAACACATTGCCGGCCGGTGTGGCAAAGCGGTTCTAGGCGCTTGTCTGGAACCGCGTGACCGCTACGGTCGCAGGTTCGAATCCTGCCTCGGGCATGGATGTGTGTGATGTCCTTAGGGTTAGTTACGTTTAAGTAGTTCTAAGTTCTAGGGGACTGATGACCTCAGATATTAAGTCCCACAGTGCTCAGAGCCATGTGAAGCACTTATGAACACATTACTGGTGACCACATGTAACACCATGTGTCGAGAAAAGTACAGAAGTAATCATCCGGAGAAACCTAAACGGGAATGACCACATAAAATTAATTGAAGGAAAAGCAGATGCCAGGATGAGATTGAGTGAATGTGTTTTAAGGAAATGCAATTTTTCCCATGAGAGAAGTGGCTTGGGACGCTTACCAGGTAGTGGTAATATAGAGAATTATATGAATACGTGGTGTTTGTTCTTTCGAACATATCCGAAATAACAGATATCACGCATTCATATAACTGATTCACCTAGAAGGGCAATGGATTCACGTTCTTCAGTAGGGGTGCACAAGTACGTCCGACGTCCCGCGAGAATCTCAGAGCAGCGAGCATGAAGAAAGTGGACAATGACTGCGGATAGGTGGCGTTCGGTGGGAGTATGTGTCGGCCGTAAACGTGCTGGGATAGTCCGCGCAGTTGCGATGACTGTGTTCCGGATGGCGCAGTGGTTAACGCACATGCCTAGCAAGCAAGAGATCCAGTGTTCGAATCCCAGTCCCGCTTCCTTTTTCACTCGTCGCTGGTGATTCGGCGTAATGTCCCGATGCAGTCCCTTTCCTCCCCCCCCCCTCTTCCCCCCGTCCCACCGCCTTCAATGTAAATACGATATAGGGAAGGTACAACGAAGAGAATGACGCATTTCGTCACGGGAACGTTTAGTCTGTGCGAGACCATTACTCAATACACTTCAGCTGCAGACATGAGAGAGGCATTGTACACCGTGCAGAGGTTTTCGTATAGAAATTTCAAGTGCTCACTCTCCGAGAAGAGTCGTACGACATATTACTTCGTCTCTCGCACACGTAGCGAAATGACCACGATGAAAAAATTGGGAAAATTACAACAAATACTGAGGCTTACTGTTACTCATTCGGCCATTCGCGAATGGAGCAGAGAAGGAGGGAATCAGTCACTGGTACCAGAAGTACCCTCCACCACACGCTGTCAGTTGGCTTGTAGAGTATTGGTGTGGATATAGACGTACTTCTCGAAAAAGACCAGAGGCTCTAGAAAACTGCAAGCTGTGTTGCACACAGGATATTCATCAATTTATTGGCCACGTGACAGGTTTTCGACCTATCCTCCTGCGGCAGACGTTCCAGACAGATGGAGGTGTAGATTCACAGGCTGACCATACCTGCTACCGACATCGTCAAGTCCGAAACGGTCTTGCCTGCAGATATAAGTGGCAAACCACTGGAAGTTGAACAAGGCTAAAAAGCAGATAACAGGAAAGCCCGATATTACGAGTGCAGGCGGAAATTTCTGAAGGAAGTAGCGTTTCTTCCATCTATTAGTCGACCACAGTATTATTGCACGTGGTAGTGAGGGCGCTGGGGTTGGCTAATCGTGAGTCAGCGTGTATTCGTGGATGACAGTGTATGCACAAGTAACCTGAAATCAGTGGCAATCCGACTTTTTTTCCTTAGCCACCAGTCTACTCGTTTCCTGTAACATCGCCGCGTGTTTCCGATAACGGCCAAGTGCAATGACGTCGTGGTCGAATAGTACACGCTCGCATACCCATAGCCTGCAAACTTATGCTAACAGCTGTTGGTCTAACGAGAAGACCACTAGGAAAACTTATTATTGTATTCCTTAAAAAAAATTAAGGTACGTGAAGTCAAATCTCAAACACGAATCCTCCAAAGCAGTTCAATGCAACTCTCAAAAGTGCTCGAGAAAATGGACAAGTTTTCTGAGCGTCCTCAGCACGTTAAAGGGTTAGGGCGTATTTCCGACAGGTCGCGAGGATCTGTGGTAGAACATTCGTTTCCCATTGGATAGCTTGCGTTCGCTTCCAGGCCGTAGTAAAATTTTAAACAAAGTTGTTTGTTCCTCTAGCACTTCTGCGTAGCCTAAAGTATATTAGTGATAGGATGCTCGCCTCATTTGTGGGCAGCTTGTGTGCGGTTCCAGGCCGCAGCAAATTTTTTAACAAAACTACATGTTCTACTAGCGATTCCGTGAAAAATTAAATACGTAATGATGAAAACAATATGGCATTTTGTTAATTTAAACGATTCTTCTTAACAAGCTTTTTTAAAAGACCAGTAGTTAAGAAATTATACACTCCTGGAAATTGAAATAAGAACACCGTGAATTCATTGTCCCAGGAAGGGGAAACTTTATTGACACATTCCTGGGGTCAGATACATCACATGATCACACTGACAGAACCACAGGCACATAGACACAGGCAACAGAGCATGCACAATGTCGGCACTAGTACAGTGTATATCCACCTTTCGCAGCAATGCAGGCTGCTATTCTCCCATGGAGACGATCGTAGAGATGCTGGATGTAGTCCTGTGGAACGGCTTGCCATGCCATTTCCACCTGGTGCCTCAGTTGGACCAGCGTTCGTGCAGGACGTGCAGACCGCGTGAGACGACGCTTCATCCAGTCCCAAACATGCTCAATGGGGGACAGATCCGGAGATCTTGCTGGCCAGGGTAGTTGACTTACACCTTCTAGAGCATGTTGGGTGGCACGGGATACATGCGGACGTGCATTGTCCTGTTGGAACAGCAAGTTCCCTTGCCGGTCTAGGAATGGTAGAACGATGGGTTCGATGACGGTTTGGATGTACCGTGCACTATTCAGTGTCCCCTCGACGATCACCAGTGGTGTACGGCCAGTGTAGGAGATCGCTCCCCACACCATGACGCCGGGTGTTGGCCCTGTGTGCCTCGGTCGTATGCAGTCCTGATTGTGGCGCTCACCTGCACGGCGCCAAACACGCATACGACCATCATTGGCACCAAGGCAGAAGCGACTCTCATCGCTGAAGACGACACGTCTCCATTCGTCCCTCCATTCACGCCTGTCGCGACACCACTGGAGGCGGGCTGCACGATGTTGGGGCGTGAGCGGAAGACGGCCTAACGGTGTGCGGGACCGTAGCCCAGCTTCATGGAGACGGTTGCGAATGGTCCTCGCCGATACCCCAGGAGCAACAGTGTCCCTAATTTGCTGGGAAGTGGCGGTGCGGTCCCCTACGGCACTGCGTAGGATCCTACGGTCTTGGCGTGCATCCGTGCGTCGCTGCGGTCCGGTCCCAGGTCGACGGGCACGTGCACCTTCCGCCGACCATTGGCGACAACATCGATGTACTGTGGAGACCTCACGCCCCACGTGTTGAGCAATTCGGCGGTTCGTCCACCCGGCCTCCCGCAAGCCCACTATACGCCCTCGCTCAAAGTCCGTCAACTGCACATACGGTTCACGTCCACGCTGTCGCGGCATGCTACCAGTGTTCAAGACTGCGATGGAGCTCCGTATGCCACGGCAAACTGGCTGACACTGACGGAGGCGGTGCACAAATGCTGCGCAGCTAGCGCCATTCGACGGCCAACACCGCGGTTCCTGGTGTGTCCGCTGTGCCGTGCGTGTGATCATTGCTTGTACAGCCCTCTCGCAGTGTCCGGAGCAAGTATGGTGGGTCTGACACACCGGTGTCAATGTGTTTTTTTTTTCCATTTCCAGGAGTGTATTTGCAACAGAAACTGGGTTATCGGGTGCA
Source organism: Schistocerca nitens (assembly GCF_023898315.1). Classification (NCBI taxonomy): domain Eukaryota; kingdom Metazoa; phylum Arthropoda; class Insecta; order Orthoptera; family Acrididae; genus Schistocerca; species Schistocerca nitens. The sequence goes on from NC_064622.1 coordinate 191,876,229, forward strand.
ATATATAACTAGAAATAAAAGGACATGCATTTTTCAATAGATACGTTTAATCAGCAAATATTTGTAGAATTTTAGATTTAAATAATGTAGACATTTGAACTGAATGGGAAAAACGGAAAAAAGTAATGACGGAAACGAAGTACAAATGAAAAATTATCAGTTTCGAGCGCTACTGACCTTTTCATATAAATGTGTTTTGAGCTCCAAAGAAATTCTACGACCATGCACCTCTGCTGAAAAATTTGCGTTAGCCAGAAAAAGAACACAGGATCCTTACACCGCCAACAAACATTCTACCACATAACTACACACGCTCGTATGAATAATCGAACATAGTTTGGGTAATTAAAGACGGTCGGAGAAATCCAAAGTCGATTTTCACGAAAGTTTTGGAGAGTTGCGTCTAACGGCTTTGGCAAAATGACATTTCCCTTTTGAACCTCAAGTAACATATATATATAAAAAATACCGAATTTGTCCTTTATATTTATAAGCAATCATATGATCTAGCAATCGGATAATGTATGCTATTATCATAGCTGACATATACATAAATCACTTGGACCAAAAAGTATTTAGCAGCCTAGAATCCTACCTAAACGAAATTTAATTTTGTAGGTGTTATCTAGATGACACACTACTGTTAGTAAAAGGGGATGCCAAAAACATAACAGACATTCTAAATTACTTCAATAACCTATGTGAGAAAATTACATTTACAATGGAACATGAACAAAATAAAAGCATAAAAATACCTGAACCTAAATATTACGAGGAACAACAACACACACCCATTCAAAATTAATGGAAAAAATACAGTGACCAACACCACAATCACTGAAACCTCATGTCACCCAGATATCCACAAACAGGCAGCACACAGATCAGTACTACACAGGACAACTAAAATACCTTTGAACCAAGGAAACACAACAAGAAATAAATATAGTAAAATAGATTGCAGTTGATAATGATTATACTACTTCCATGGTTGACACAGTCCTAGACAAAGTGAAGAAAGACCCAAAAACGAAGTCCACCACAGAAGAACAAGACAAAAACAAATGTAGAGCTAGCGTCGTATACGTTCGCAGTATATCACAGAAGTTTAAATATGTTTTCAAAAACCACAAAGTGAAAGTTGTCTTTTCTACGTCAACTAGATTAAAAGAAAAACTTATACGTAATATAAAGAGTAAACATGACCCATAGTCAGACTCCAGAATTAACAAAGTAACATCCCAGAAATGCTCCATGTTCTACCTAGGACACGGAGGCCGAAATTTCAACACCAGGTACGCAGAGCACATTAAAGCCTATGTATGCAACAGGCACACAACATCAGCAATAACTGCACACATACATAATAGAGGACATCCGTTTGGAAAAAACAGAGCAAAGTGTGGAAGTGCTCCACCGACTAAATAAAAGGTATAATATGGATTTTTAGTAGAACTGGAGATATATTCACATTACAGAAGATATAAAGACAAAATCTTAAACGAAAAACTTGAAAGGGAATTGGTGGATTTCTTCATATGCTTCGACAATATTCTTAAATAAAAATAGTAACACATAGAAATAAGTGTTATTGTGAAATAGATGTAAGCAGCGAATTAAAATCCATATTGTTCACATAAGTAACGTCTGTAGAAAAGCCTATCATGCTCTGTGGAAGGCCTGTAACATTATCTTTGTCAATTATATCTTAAAACACCTTCGTAAAGTTTTGTTTATGTTAGTTATTTCCGATGTATGTTGTGCACTGAAAGTTGTGTGTGATGTTTAACATATGTGAGACTGCGCAAATGTACCATAAGACCAATATAAGTACAAGTTCGTTAAAATTTAGCCACCAACAACGTATAAAAAATCGATAAATAACTAAAAATTGCGCATTTTATATATTTTGCAGTACAAATGAACAAAACAAATCAGAGCCTCACACATCGAAAATACGAGTATTGCGTAACAATTGCATGGTACTAAGAGAAAACGCATTTGAAAATTAGAATTACTTTCCGAAATACGTCGTGTAAAATGTGAATAAAAGAAAATCGTCACTGGCAGCAAAAATTTATTTATAAAGAAACCCATAAAAATTACATATATCCAATTGCCGTGTAGCCCTCTTGTATGTGAATGCAGTTCTGAGGAACGTGAAAGTTTGTGACTAATGTAGTTCTTAAATCAACTTGAACCGGCATATATATTTCTCACTTTTTAAATGCTTCGTTTCTCTGAATTGTAATGCCTTCGAAGCTGTGCTAAGGCGGCGTAATAAGAACTTAAGTAAAGAACTTATTTTTATATTGAAAGATGTACGTTTATTTGAATACATCTTTCATTACATTATATACTATTAATTAGATAAGATATTTTATTATTTTTATATGCCCATCCTTGTCATATTCTACTAGGACCAGTGACTGTAGGAAGTGATCTGTGGGGTTTGTGTTTTGTTTTATCGAAAGTTTCCTTTTATGATCAGCAGCCTATACGAGGTGCATTCAAGTTCTAAGGCCTCCGATTTTTTTTTCTCCGGACTGGAAAGAGTTAAAAACACGTGCATTGTTTTAAAATGAGGCCGCGTTCATTGTCAATACATCCCAGAGATGGCAGCACCGTACGGCAGACGGAATTTTACCGCCAGCGGCGAGAATGAGAACTGTTTTAAATACTTAAAATGGCGACGTTTTCCTTACTTGAACAGCATGCAGTCATTCGCTTTCTGAATTTGCGTGGTGTGAAACCAATTGAAATTCATCGACAGTTGAAGAGGACATGTGGTGATGGAGTTATGGATGTGTCGAAAGTGCGTTCGTGGGTGCGACAGTTTAATGAAGGCAGAACATCGTGTGACAACAAACCGAAACAATCTCGGGCTCGCACAAGACGGTCTGACGACATGATCGAGAAAGTGGAGAGAATTGTTTTGGGGGATCGCTGAATGACTGTTGAACAGATCGCCTCCAGAGTTGGCATTTCTGTGGGTTCTGTGCACACAATCCTGCATAACGACCTGAAAATGCGAAAAGTGTCATCCGGGTGGGTGCTACGAATGCTGACGGACAACCACATGGCTGCCCGTGTGGCATTTGGCCAAGCAATGTTGACGGGCAACGACAGCATGAATGGGACTTTCTTTTCGTCGGTTGTAACAATGGATGAGACGTGGATGCCATTTTTCAATCCAGAAACAAAGCGCCAGTCAGCTCAATGGAAGCACAGAGATTTCACCGCCACCAAAAAAATTTCGGGTAACCACGAGTGCTGAAAAAATGATGGTGTCCATGTTCTGGGACAGCGAGGGCGTAATCCTTACCCATTGCGTTCCAAAGGGCACTATGGTAACAGGTGCATCCTACGAAAATGTTTTGAAGAACAAATTCCTTCCTGCACTGCAACAAAAACGTCCGGGAAAGGCTGCGCTTGTGCTGTTTCACCAAGACAGCGCACCCGCACATCGAGCTAACGTTACGCAACAGTTTCTTCGTGATAACAGCTTTGAAGTGATTCCTCATGCTCCCTACTCACCTGACCTGGCTCCTAGTGACTTTTGGCTTTTTCCAACAATGAAAGACACTCTCCGTGGCCGCACATTCACCAGCCGTGCTGCTATTGCCTCAGCGATTTTCCAGTGGTCAAAACAGACTCCTAAAGAAGCCTTCGCCGCTGCCATGGAATCATGGCGTCAGCGTTGTGAGAAATGTGTACTTCTGCAGGGCGATTACGCCGAGAAGTAACGCCAGTTTCATCGATATCGGGTGAGTAAATTAGAAAAAAATCGGAGGCCTTAGAACTTGAATGCACCTCGTACTTCATGAAAACTCCCTGTCTTGGATGAAATCCTTTCTGTTAGTGTGGTGTGGGCTAAGGCGAATTATCGGCTATCTCCGAGCTTAGAGATGGAGGGCCGAACCATTGGCGTGCACCGGACAACAGCATAGAGTAGGATCGAAGAACAAGAAGGGAAATTGGCAGTAGATTCCAGCCCTCTCTCTCTTGACTTTGAGTGCTTAGGTGGAATGATCTTTCCCTTCAAATACGTGGATGAGTGTTGCTACTGGTTGCTGGAAGTTTGAACTAGAAGCTTCGAAATACTGCTAGAAAATCTTCCAGTTAAAACCGGCAAACAAGGGATATGTTGAGTGCGCTTTTGACGCGAGCACACCAACAAACTGTGAGGTACTCGCAGCCCCTAACAGATCCGTGGAATCGCACATAGTCTTTACAGAACTTTGAGTGGTTATTATAGCGTTTCCTTGCTATATGGATGACTATAACTCTGATTTACGATCTACCTAGTAAATGCGGCATTTCGCTGACGATGCTGTAGTATACAGAGAAGTTGCAGCATTAGAAAATTCCAGCGAAATGCAGGAAGATCTGCAGCGGATAGGCACTTGGTGCAGGGAATGGCAACTGACCCTTAACGTAGTCAAATGGAATGTATTGCGAATACATAGGAAGAAGGACCCTTTACTGTATGATTATATGCTAGCGGAACAAATACTGAGTAGCAGTTACTTCCGTAAAATATCTGGAAGTATGCGTACGGAACGATTTGAAGTGGAATGATCATATAAAATTATTTGTCGGTAAGGCGGGTGCCAGGTTGAGATTCATTGGGAGAGTCCTTAGAAAATGTAGTCCATCAACAAAGGAGGTGGCTTAAAAAACAATCGTTCGACCTATACTTGAGTATTGCTCATCAATGTGGAATCTGTACCAGGTCGGGTTGACAGAGGGGATAGAGAAAATCCAAAGAAGAGCGGCGCGTTTCCTCACAGGGTTATTTGGTAAGCGTGATAGCGTTACGGAGATGTTTAGCAAACTCAAGTGGCAGACTCTGCAAGAGAGGCGCTCTGCATCGCGGTGTAGCTTGCTGTCCAGGTTTCGAGAGGGTGCGTTCCTGGATGAGGTATCGAATATATTGCTTCCCCCTATTTATAGTTCCCGAGGAGATCACGAATGTAAAATTAGAGAGATTCGAGAGCGCACGGAGGCTTTCCTGCAGTCGTTCTTCCTGCGCAACATACGCGACTAGAACAGGAAAGGGAGGCAATGACAGTGGCACGTAAAGTGCCCTCTGCCACACACTGTTGGGTGGCTTGCGGAGTATATATGTAGATGTAGATCTATTCGAAGTCTAAGCAGACGTGACTACACGCAGTTCCTTGCGAGGCTCGTCTTCAAGAACTAACACTCAAATCGTGCTGGTGGGTGCCTGTAAGCGATTGTCGTCAACAAGAGATCTGTAACAATTTGAGAGACGGCCACACAGTTCTAAACACAGTATTTACACGGAGTCTGCGCCGCGAATATACTCTCTAGGCGGAACAGCAGTAGCGCCACGGCACAGGCTGTGTATCGGTGACGATCTGTTGCCGTACAGGTCGTAATGTTCAAAACGAAATACCTCGGCAGCGTCGCGCTGACAACGCGCGGACTGCCCAGGTGGTGGGCGGCGGACAGCCGTCGCGACGCCGACTTACGACGCCAGAGTCAGCGGCGGCGGCGGCGGCGACAAGGGCGACGGGCGAGAGCAAAGTGGGGGCCGGCGATGGCGGGCCAGATAGCGCCACATGTGGCCGAGGTCCGCCCACGCGCCGTCCGCCTCATTGTTATTATTGCCGTTAGAGGGCCGCGTGTGTATCGACGCCTCGGACGCTTGTTAACGGCGTGGGTGCGATGCCGCGGCGGATAGCGATGCTGTGCAAAGTGGCGCGGCGGACCACGGGGCAGGTGGGCGTGGGCGGCGAGCCGAGCGCCCCGGCTGGCGTCTGAGGACTTGCCTACGGCCATTCAGTGTGCCCTTTACGGAACGTGTTATCACGCCATACAACGTCCTCTAGGGCTCGATGCACACGAGTGATTTGTAATCGCGAGCCTCGCAGCATCAATTCCTCGTGCCTTTTACCAGTACATGAGAAACCAAGGCGGGAGGAGTAAACACCGCCCAGAAGCAAATGCTTTTCTGCGTATGAGATAACAGATTTTTTTTTTTTTTTTTTTTTTTTTTTTTTTTTTTTTTTTTTTTGCGGGAGACTGAAGTCTTACCACCATTAGAAGTCTCTGCATGTGGGGTGAAAAGTAAAAAAAAAAACCTTCTCCTTATTACAGAACTTTCAGAGGAGGTTCGACACTCAAGGTTTCCTTTGCAACTTTAGATAACTAAATGTAAATTAACCAAACACTGACGTTCCAAGAGATACGTCATTACAGAAAAAGAAGGTGAGCGGTGCCCTGGCCAAACGGCCCAGTTATGGCTGAACAAACGCTTGGAGAAGTAATGAGGTTCAGCACACTCGGAAACTTTGGTGTACAGCAGGTTTCCAACATCAGCAAGAGCGGGCGTAATACTTCCCATAAAACAGTAAAAGCGTCGGCAGACTGAGACTGTTGATGATGTTCAGGAGTCACTGCTCCTGAATACGTCTGAAATCGACTCTCAGAGGTAACCCGTGGTAGCTACTGGTGTTCATGAGGTGTTGCTGGCTGTTTCTGAGGCTGTTGAGTTGAATGGAGTGACTGAACGGACATCGGACATATCTTGAGACGCCGGCTTGATGACAGCTCAGCACCAACAAGGCAGTGACCTGGCGACTGCACTTAGTTGGTAGGCCTGAAAGAAGGAACACACAGAAGATGTTGTGGGGAAGACTGCCCAAAGACTGCGTTTCACTGGCAGGACACTTAGGAAATGTAATAGTTCTACTAAGGAGACCGCCTATACTACGATTGTCAGTCCTCTTTTAGAATACCACTGCGCGGTGTGGGATCCATATCAGATAGGGCTGATGGAGTACATCGAAAAAATTCAAAGATGGACAGCACGCTTTATATCATCGCGAGATAGGGGAGAGAGTGTCACTGAAATGGTACAGGATTTGGGATGGACATCATTAAAACAAAGGCGTTTTTTGTTGCGGAGGAATCTTCTCACGATCTTCGAATCACCAACGTTCTCCTCCGAATGCGAAAATATTTTGATGACGCCGACCTACATAGGGAGAAACAATCACCATGATAAAATAAGGGAAATCAGAGCTCGTACGGAAAGTTAGAGATGTTCGTTCTTTCCGCGCGCTATACGAGATTGGAATAATAGAGAATTGTGAAGGTGGTTCGACGAACCCTCTGCCAGGCACTTCAATGTGATTTACAGAGTATCAGTGTAGCTGTAGATGTAGAAGTCTTGATAGGTTTGACACCCTTTGTGTAAAGTGGGGTAATCCTGTTTCACAGTTACGGCATTTCACCCTCTCCATTCTTGGCAGAGTGCAGTCCCGAGGATGATGGTAACCGACACACCCCACACATCATGGGGAAGATGGCAGTAATTCGCTGGCAACGTTTACACTCAGGCACCCCCCCCCCTTTGATGTATTATCTTGGAGCCCTAGTATTAAGTATATATTGTCGATTGCAGATTCGGTCATTGGCCTTCTCGGGCGCTAAGATAATAACGTAAATACGGACACGTCGTAGGTCTTTAGACGGTCATCCTGTTTTTTTTTATATTGGTACACAGTAGAGATAAACATTTCGCGTCCATTTTCGTGTTTTGAAGGCTGTGTGATTTAGTGAGTATAGTCTTCTTCACTTACGAGAAGAACTCGAAAAGTGTCATCTGCTCGATTTCTCAGAAACTTCGCTCAGCGGAAGAAGGTTTAAAATAAGGGAGCACGTGTGTCGACTTATCTGTAGATACTCAACCGTTCCTAAAAAAGACGACGTTCACAGTTCTCCAGGTATTTTCGAGCTACGTTACATTTGCCGCCTGATATCCACAGACCGAATGGTAACGCAGTGGTTACTTACTTTTGCGCCTTGTGTTCGAAACTCGATTACCATTTTTACTTTTGTTTTATTTATATGCTCATGTCTGTAGGAGATTACTATACGATTGTTTTCCGGTGTATATTGATACAGTCGTACTTATGCTTCTACTAATTGTATGTCATTTAAATGAATTTTTTTAAAAATGAGAAAATTTCTTGAAATTGTTTTCGGTAAAATTCCTGTAGAGTATCTTGATTTATAATCACTTGCAAGCGCCAGTTTTCAGAAAAGCGATCCACTGCGCTTGGTGTGCTCCTAAATTATTGCCAATGAGCGAAATATTCAACAATGTTAAAAGGGTTTCTTTCCCGAGTGAGATTCATATGAAGAAATATAACTGTGGCGAATGGTCATGGTGTTCAGAATACCAGTGTTTCGGATGTTTCTACGATTGCTCTGATCAGAGAGAATGCACCAACTCCTCGTCAAGAATAAACATGTGAATGAAGTATAAGAATTTATTTAAGAATCGATATTAAAAATTAAATATCAGAATACAGGAATATACAAATATTGTAACCCCACAACATACTATACACGTAGATTTTATGTAACAGATGTATAACACTTACTTGTAATTTTACAATTAATATAAGACCCATGTATTCCCTGATTTGATAAGAGACATTCGTAAAGTTACCTTCTACGGACATGAGTACATAAAAGAAAACAATAAAAATAAAATGAAATGGAAAAGATAAAAACCAATAATCGGGTTTCGATCACGAGCTGCCAAACTAAGAAGCGGCTATGTTAACCACACTTTTTTTCTTTTTTTTTGTCCTAGCAGTCTTTTTCTCCAGCGGGACCTTCCTGGTGCCGAAAGATAGGGGAGGGGGCAAAATGGGCAAGGATCACAACACGAGGTCTGGCCACCATGCCCCGTTGCCTCCCCCCCCCCCCCCCCCCCCCCCCCAGGAACCAAGGAAAGCGTAGGGAACGTGTAGTATACGTACAAAGCACATCAATGGTACAGGTTTTCCCCGTGAGTATTATATCACCGAGCATAGCAGGAAACCGACGTCGCGAGGAAAAGGGAGAAATTCGTCACACGTGGCCGGACTATCGACGCATAATTTTTTCTAGGAGAACATTCCTATGACCAGATCACTGAGCTATAACTTCGTCTGCGGTTACTGCGCGATAGAAGACACACACACTAGCCTCCATAAGTTTTTAAACACCTAGTAATTATAGGCAATGGAAAGGAAATACGTATAAAATGCATTTTGTTGTCTTCTAAATGTTTGTTAAGCTCAAATAATACACAGAAAGATGCAACAATTAAATGTTCGGTTCTTCAAAATAGTTACCCTTTGCTTTCATCACTGCCTTACACACTCTCGGCATGCGCTGCGTCAGTTTTGCCAAGGTTTCTGTTGGAATTAATCTCCATTCTTGCTGCAGGATCTCCCACAATTGCGACCCACTTATGATTTCCCGTTTTCGGATCTTCCTGTCCAGTTCATCCCATAGCAGCGCGATTGGGTTACAATCAAGGGATTGGGGCGGCTATTCCATATTTTACAATATTTTATGAACCTCTAGAGACTTCACATAGTTGTGAAACAAGCGAGACGTAAGTTTCGGGTCATTGTCTTGCTGCAAGACAAACCCTTTCCCAATCAGACGCAAACCAGATGTCTTAGCATGTCGCTGGAGAATGGCATGATAATCCTTTTGGTTCATTTTTCCATCTATTTTCACCAAATCTCCGACTTTACTCCTTCCAAAGGATCCCCACACCATCACAGAACCCTCTCAATGCTTTACAGTTGGAATTACGCACTGAGGATTCAAGCGTTCATGGGGTAAACGGCGTACAAATTGACGGCGTTTACTTCCAAATATTTCGAACTTGGATTTATCATTGAATAATACTCTTTGGTTGGTTGGTTGGTTTGTGGGATTGAAGGGACCAGCCTACTAGGGCCATCGGTCCCAATAAGACTCTTTCCCAACCCCCACTGTTCAATGTTGGTGTGTCTTAGCCCACTGAAGCCTTTTCTTCTTGTTATCAGGGCGCAACAGTGGTTTCCTTGTTGCTACATAACCTCGGGGGTTGTTGTCTGCCAGGCGTTGTCTCACTGTCGACTCACTCACCGGCGTATCCCTCGTTTCATTTAGTTCAGCAGTCAATTCACGGACAATTTTTAATCTGTTACTAATACTGGTCACTACCTAATACTTTTCCTGGCGTTCTGATATTTTCCTGTCTGCTCCTGAGCGAGGACAATCTCCATAGGAGAGTGTTTCTCGATGCCAGTGTGTGGTTTTGACAACTCCGCTGATGGAAATCATCAGTTTCTTTGCAATTTGTCGGACACTGTTGCCTTCTTGGTGCAAAGTGATTATCATTGTCCGTGATTCATGAGGTATCTGGCACTTTGGGGCCATTTTCAATTACTTTCGCGGAGTGTTATACCTTTATGCAAACACAACTACAAGTGAACAGAAATGTAAACAACGTACCTCTACGTACTGCTTGGACAGGTAACATCGGATTACATAAAACGGAGCAATACTAGTATGTTCCAATATGTACGTATATATACAATAATTAAGTGTTCAATGCTGTACGGCTGTACGTGTCATTATTAACCGTTATTTGAGCTATTACGTATTGGTTCAAATGGCTCTGAGCACTATGGGACTTAACATCTATGGTCATCAGTCCCCTAGAACTTAGAACTACTTAAACCTAACTAACCTATGGACATCACACAACACCCAGTCATCACGAGGCAGAGGAAATCCCTGACCCCGCCGGGAATCGAACCCGGGAACTCGGGCGCGGGAAGCGAGAACGCTACCGCACGACCACGAGCTGCGGACTATTCCGTATTCTACCCAATAACTCACATAGATCACTTCCATCTTGCTCCGTTTTAATACGCAGCTTGATGATTCCAAACCTATGGGGGGCAGTGTATAGTATTTCGAAAAGACCTCTCAAACTTTAATCGTCGTTTTTTTCTAGAAAACGTCGAGCACTTAGGAATAAGCCGAAACACACGTTCCTTATTTTGATTCCTCTTCCAGAGAGCGAAGCTCCTGGAAAATCGGGTGATGTTTCTGAAGTGATAGTCGATATTCAGGGGTATGACAGAAATGAGCATTTGAGACAAAAAAGTCAAGTAAACATTGGGTGTATAACACATACCTATTAGCAATTCTTGATCTTTGTTACTGTGAAACAAATCTCTTCCACTGCAAGCTCTTTGCTTTCCATATTTTGGGAAATGTCAGTATGGACCAAAACAAGAAAAAATATCAAGTAAACATGTGCTCTAAAATGCATACCTTAAAAGTTATGACCATTTGTTCATTAGAAGAGTTATGTTTCAAAGTAGCGAAGATGAAAAAGTGCTCATACCTCTTAACGTATGCATTTTAGAGAACATGTTTACTGGACATTTTTTTCTTGTTTTGGTCCATACTGCCACTTTCCAAAATATGGAAAGCAAAGAGCTTGCAGGAGAAGAGACTTGTTTGACAGTATCAAAGATCAAGAATTGCTAATAGCTCTTAAGGTATGTGTTTTAGACCCCATGTTTACTTGCCTTTTTGTTTCAAATAGTCATTTCTTCATACCCCTGAATATTAATCATCACTTTTTACACACCCTGCATTTATTGAAGAAGAAACCTTCAAAACATGAACCTATCTTGTTGATAGGCTTTTTTACGTTTCATATACTAGTGCAAAGAGACAGGCATTTCTGATGATAATCGTATAGACTGAAGCCGGTAGTAAAAGAAAATTCGGGTAAGTGCAAGTAGCTTTAACACACCGAGAGTTCCGTACAAACTTAGTGATGTATGTAGATAGTTCATCCATTCAGGAGGAGG